>NC_086331.1:3925707-5125707 GCF_032445375.1 Bacillus rossius redtenbacheri | reverse complement strand
TCTTGAAGCAAAACGGTATTTGAAGATAGAAAACGCCTAATGACAAAGGTACCGCTGAAAGGCGGCAAAAGCATGACATTATTCTTAGCACTTAAGGAAGGCAGAACAAAAAATCTACACAAAACAGTGTCTCCTGTCTCAAAGTTATGGGGACTTCTGTTTGCGTTGTATCTAGCCATAACAATTTTACGCGCCTTCGCAAGGTTACAAGTTACGTCATCAAGAACACGTTCCAACTCAGAAGCATTTAAAGAACTATCCAGCGGCGGCAGTCCCCACTGGTTGAGTAAGGGATGGGAAAGCTCCCTCCCCAGAAAAGGAACAGAGGGTGGATGTCCAGAGGCAGAATGGAAGGCGGAGTTCAAACCTACGTTAATAATGTCCAAATCCTCATCCAACACGGTCTGATCGACACGATAAAAAGACGTCAAAATTCCCTTTAACACCTTATTGACCCTTTCTGACTGATTACCCTGCGGGTAATAAGGAGTGCTAAAGACAGGCTTAATCGCCCACTCGAAGCACATGTCTTTGTACACGATGGACCTAAAGTAAGCGGCATTATCGGTAAATTGAATACAAGGGGGTCCAAAAATTTTCCAGACCTGTTCCTTCAAAGTTTTAACTATCGTAACTGATCTCATATTTTTAAGTGGAAGCAGAATCACAAATTTCGAGAAAATATCCAGAACTACGAGCAAACACATATTTCCCTTACGAGATCGCGTAAGGGGGCCAAAAATATCAATATGCACTACGTGCCAAGGCGCGACCGGCGCATCAGCCCCGTAAAGCCCAACCTTGGAATTATGGGGGGCTTAGAGATCTGACAATCCACACAGGATCTGACAAAATCACATGCATCCTTGCGGAGATCAGGCCAAAAGAAATGTCCCGCAATCCTGCGGTATGTCTTTTCTATGCCAAGATGTCCGCCCACCAGAGAGGCATGGAAGTAGGTTAGAAGCATAGGTCTTAAGCTTAACGGGACCACTACCCTTCGGGACCGATCCGAATCACCAACAAAATATAATAGACCCTGTTCCTCCTTAAATGGCACGGGCTTAGAATCACGCAGATCCTTACGAGTTTGGATGCAAAAGGCGTCATCGCGCTGCATCTGTTTAATGTTTACAAAGGATTCAGAAAAGACTTTACAGACGGACAAAAATTCAACAGGATCGGGGGGAGGTTGCAGAGCGTCCTCAAATTCCTCAGGACAAAACATCCGAGAAAGGGTATCAGCAACCACATTCTCCGACCCCTTAATGTGATGAACCACAAAACGAAAGCGAGAAAGGCGAAGGATCCAGCGACCTAGTTTTCCCAGTTGATTAGGGTGATTACATAACCACAACAGCGCCCTATTATCGGTGTAAAGATCGAAAACTTGGGTGTCCAGATAGCTTTCAAATTTTTCCAGTCCAAAAAGAATTGCTAAGGCTTCCTTTTCATACGTCCCAAGGTGTCACTCAGACTCAAGCAAGGTTCGAATTGCAAAGGCAATAGGTCGTAGCCTGCCGTTCTCCATGTGCCCTATCACCGCCCCCAGGGCAATAGAAGATGCGTCGACCTGAACTGCGAACCGACGATTAAAGTCAGGCAAAACCAAGACGGGTGGAGAAGCCATACGTGTCTTGAGCGTAGAGAAGGACTCTTTCTGTTCCTCTCCCCACACAAAGGAAGTGTTTTTTTTTTTTTTTTTGCGCAAAGTATTTAAGGGAGCGCAAATACTGGCAAAATCCGGAATGAACCTCGAAAAATATCCGAGCATTCCCAAGAAACGCTGGACACCCCTCAAGTTTTTGGGACGTGGGAAATTTACAATAGGCTCGATCTTTTCCGGATCCATTATCAGGCTACCCTCTGAGATAATATATCCCAAGAATTTGACCAAATGTTTACCTAAAGAAGTTTTATTAGGGTTAACTGTTAGTTTAGCAGCTCGGAGCCGAGTAAAAACTTCCCTTAGATGTACTAAATGTTCTTCAAAGGATTCACTGTAAACAATAATATCGTCGATATAATTAAAAACAAATTGAAATTTTAAATCACTGAGAACATGGTCCAATACACAACTTAAGGCCTGGCTCCCAAAACTGACACCCATAGGGATCCTGTTAAATTTAAAGTGACCGAAAGGAGTGGAGAAAGCGGTGTATTTGCGACATTGAGGATCCAAGGAAATTTGATGAAAACTATGATTCAAATCGATTGTAGAAAAAATCCTGGCCTTTCCTAGGTGTTGCAAAGCACTCTCCATGGTTGGAAGAGGCCAGACATCATCAACAATCTTATCATTCAACGGTTTGAAATTATGCACTAGGCGCCAGTCAGTACCGTTCTTTTTCTGCACGAGGAAGGTGGGAGTGCTATACAGTGATTGAGACGGCATAATAACTCCTTCCTCCAAGAGCCTATGAATGATATCCCGCATCGCTTGCAACTTGGGCGGCGATACTTTGTGATAGCGACTGGAAACCGGGATCTCATCTTTAACAAAAAACCGGTAGGGCAGGATGTCACAATTCCCTAATTTATGGGTAAACACGTCCGGAAAGGAGCAAACTAAATCACTAATGGCCCTGTCTCGCTCGCAAGACGATTCATGCTCGCGACAAGTCAAAACGATAGGGGCATGTGCCTCATGTTTTAAAAGAATGGTAACGTCAGGGGCAAAGGCGAAACGTAATTCATGCATATTAACATTCAACACACAACGAGAATGGCTCGAAAAATCCAGGCCTAAGATAAGATTAGGCACAAGACCAGGCACAACACTGTGACGCCGTCCCCGCTGCCTGATTTGAATTTACGTGAATTAGAAATGTTTTGATTAATTTTGATCTCAAAGGCGGGGTTCCTGGCCTCGTGGCTGCAGGCAGGGACCGTCGGCAAAGGGCTCCCCAGGCTGTTATGGCCTCCCAGGACGCCGTATTAATAAAAACACACACGTACTTTTAACTGATTTATTCCGTCGCACACGTTACACTTGACATGCTCACGCGACTGGCCGCTTCATCGTCGACCTATGCTCCACCTACACCACACTCTCTTGGCGGTGCTCGTTACGGCCGCTCAGTGGCCCGGCGGCTAGTACATTAAGAGGGGTAGTTACCCGGCGAGAGGCGAGATGAATGCTCAGGTGAGCGGCAAGCCTGGTTCTGCGCCCGAGAGAGTCTGGGCGGGGCGTGATATGAAGTACGCTTACGGCGGGTTACACAAAGTTACTAACACAGAAACAATACGCTAAAGTCACTAGGGCTAGCCCCGGGTTCGGACCAGGTCCGGGTGTCCCACACAGGTGGATACACAATGGCGGCTACTCCGCGTGGTGGCGAGGGCCACGTTATGCTGGGCACGGGCACGGCGGAATCCAGCGGGATATCACGTCCGTGACCGTCGCACGTCCCAGTTGATGAATCGTCCGTAAACTTATTCTCGCGTTTGGCGCAGTGCCGCCCCGCGTGGGCGATGAACTAATTCCCCGGGGGGATTTTGATAGCGTGAGGCGCAGGCGCCACGGCGGGTCGACTATTTAACTTACGTATCACAAGAAAGGCTCGGTGGCGAGCCACACATTATATTTGAAGACCGTACGAAATCTCATACGGCCGGTTAGGGCCGACCGGGAAGCTGTTGAAACGGTTTGACTATAATTACCTATTGTAGTTAATGATGAATTGGCGCGAGAGATGAGAGCTTCCCGTGCGCGGGGCTGCCGGCCCTGGCGAGTCACCGATGACGACTGACTAACCTCCCTGGCCACCGGGGCCAGGGAGGGGGGAATTTCCGCGGGAAACTGCGGAGCGCGGGAAGATGATTTCGGCCAGTTTTGTGAATGATACCAATTTACAAAATGATTATTGTATTAACATTAATTATTAGTTATTTTACAAGTATTAGTTTTTGTTTGTTTTATCGAATGCATGAACAAATTATTTAGTTGCGCAGTGCCACACCCGGCCGGGCGCTTTGCACACGTCGGGGGCCGTGACTGACGTCACGCCGTTCGGGGCACTGCACTACGTTGCATGCACGGGCGCGTTCGAGGCGCGGCACTGATCAGGTGTTGAGGACACATAACGGCCTGTGCTCTCAGAGGGAGCACTGACAGCGGCGTCAACTGAAAACCCAGTCCCACGAAAATCCCTTAATTTTAAAATGTAAGACGACAGACTTAGAGGCTCTCACAGTTTCTCCATTAGCGACGCACAACTCCGTCGTGACGTCATCCATCACACGTCGCGATATACAAGGAAATTTATCACTCAAAGAATTAAACAGCTCTTCGCTTATAACGGAGCGAGTGGCTCCCGTGTCGATGAGGGCGGACAAAAAATAATCCTGAATCTTTAGGGAAACAAAATGTAAATACTGCGGGCGAAAGGATTTACGACGCAAGCGACGGAGCCGCCCTTTTTTGCGACCCGTCACTGCCCGTTTCCCGGGCAGTCGGCACGGTAATGACCCATGCGCTGGCACCGAAAACATCTCCACTCCCTTATGTCAAGGGACGGACTCGTGCAGTGCGCGGACCGATGCCCAAAGGCACAACAATTCGCGCAACGACCCGATGTTCGTTCTGTGAAAGGGAGAGGCTGCCGCCTCGGCAAGTTCAAGGTCGCGTGCGGGCTGTCCAACTGCCCGCCAATAGCCGCGCTTTGATCAGGCGCATCCAAGGTCCCGGACTCGACCTTCATGGGCTGGGTTATCCTAGGCGAGCTGGCTACCGACGGCAAGCGACCGCGGTTCTCCCGGCGTGGCGCGCAAGCCCTAGCCATGGGCTCGCTTACACTCGCGTCGTGTATGACGGGAGGACGAGCAAGAACGCCGTCCACGCACAACGCTGAATGTCTTATGGGCCCGCCGCGAATATTTTCACCTTCCCTACTCTCGGCAAACCTAGAAGCCCTGGGTTCAAACTGAGGGAATTCGGCCTGGTACTTCTCTATCGCACTAAGTCGATTCTCCACTTCATCCCCCCAAGCTCGCAAGCCCACAAGGGTAGTAGGCGGAGTTAACATAGCACAATGGTCCAAAACACGAGGCGAAAAATTACCTAAAAGTTGCCGTCGTCCGGGGTCTCGGGCTCGAGTCCCGGTGTGGCTCCTAGTGGGAAAAGGCGGTTCTTGATCTGTGTTGTCCGGGTGGGCGCCAGACTAGCTCGTTTCTAGTCGTGAATTTGGGGTCGTGGATGTATGTGCCCCTGCGTGGCCCACTAGGGCCGGCGGCGGTGTTGCGTGAGATGATTTTAAATAAGAGACGTGGAGTTGAGGTGGCGGTGTCGTACCTTTTATTCAGAAGGAGCGAGTCGTACACAATACAAAACTCTACAGAGGTCCCCGGGGGGGTTTTTACTTGTTATTCCGTGGCGCCGTATTGTTTGTGTTCCGCGTTACGTGGTCTCGGATGCTGTTACGTCTCAGACGTCTCACTGGGTACGCAGGTAACGTAATTTCGTAACACAAAGGCGGGACACAAAATACACTAAATTAAGGGGGCGCGCACAGGTTACGTGGCACTCGTTACTCGGGTAACGTAAGTTAGCAATACAAAATACGGGATACAAAAATACACTGAATTAAGGGGGTGCGCACAAGTTACGTGGCACTCGTTACTCGGGTAACGTAAATTAGCAATACAAAATACGGGATACAAAAATACACTGGATTAAGGGGGCGCGCACAAGTTACGTGGCACTCGTTACTCGGGTAACGTAAGTTAGCAGTACAAAATACGGGATACAAAAATACACTGAATTAAGGGGGCGGGCGATTGGAGACGGCCAATCCCGTATGCAAATGTCTCGGCGCGGGTGTTGTGCCCACTGTGGCGAAACACGCACCGCAATTAAGTTTGTCCAAGTTCCCTTGCGGGTTTGTGGTCAGCGCCGTGCGCGTGACCTTAAATAAAGTTCTGTACGTTGCGGGAGACGGCCCGTGCCGTATGCTGAAGAGCAGCCCCGCTGACCAAGTGTGGTGCGGGGTGTCTTTAAATTGGTGCGGCCGGATTAGGTCCTGGACCGAAAAAAGGGACCGAGTACTCACGGAGAGGTTAAGTAATAAAAGGGGTTTTGTTAATTATTGACTATATTTACCGGACGTTACTTTCAGTGTAGACAAAGGATGTTGCCTCTCCGTGGGACGTAGGTCCGCCCCGGTCCGTGAGCTGCGCTGAACTGCCGAACTGGCATGGCGTCCGAGGGAGGCTTGGCCTCTCTCGCGCCAGGCGTGACCTCATTACGCTAGACTCCAAACGGGTGTGTCTGGAAGAGATTTTATTGTCGCTTAAATCCTAATTTAATGTTTCAGGAGGAATGGGTACGGTTCTTCTCTTGTCTACTCAGGTTTCCGCGGTTTTGTCTTTAATTGCTGTTCGGCTCGCCTGACTCGGGTGGGCCATGGCCAGGGGTGTGTTCCGTTAGCGGGAGCGTATACTGGCGGGTGCAGGTCGGGCTCTGGGGTGGTCGTCGGCCAGACGACGTCAAAGTAATTGCACGAACTCCGGCTCGGGCATGTCCAGCTCCAGGGCATCAGCATAATTCGTCACAGAAGTGACGAACTGAGCAATTGATTTCCCTGGCCTTTGGAACCTATATACTAGGTCCCTTTTACAGGCATCCAAAATTCTAGGCGGGCACACGGAGCGGATTAGAGATTTTTTGAAAGCCGAAAATTCCAAGCCTTGCAAAATAGCTTGTGTAATACTAGTCACAAAAATGCCTGAACATTTACTTAAGAGCGCCTTCATGAAAGCCTCCTGGGGAACCAACTTTAACTTATTTAATCTATCGGCAGTAATAATAAAATCTAACACACCCTCAGGATTACTCTCCCCTAGTAAAGGAAGCGATTTAAGAGTGGAGAAAAATAACTTCTGATTGAATGAGGAAGTGGGTTGACTCACGTCCGGAGGAGACTGCCGCGGCTGGTCTCCCGGGGGGGGGGGGGGGGGGGGAGGCACTCGACTCTCGCACGAACTGCACGAGACAGGACCGCATGGAAACCACAGTCTCCCCAGGGGCAACAGTAAACCCATTCTCCTCCAAGTGGAGCACCAGGTCCTCACGATGCAGTTGGTAAATCCACGATACTCCACCGGCAATAGCCATGGTCATAAAACAGGCAAACAGAAAACACAGAAACTCTGAGACAGCAGAGTTGCGCAGACTTTGCACCCACGGGTGTTTTAACAGTATTTCTATAATATTATAGGCCCCTTCTGGGAGGGGTGCTCTCAGAATGGTTAATCCGATTGCCGTCACAAAAGGGATAAACAACAGTGCTGTAACAAGTAAACGAGGGATTTCCAAAAACGATTGTTACCAGAACAATTTATTAAATAATTTATCCATAGCGATCAACAACTGCCAAAGTTCATTACATATGTTCAAACATGGGAATTTCATATTAATATGCTTTCCAAGACCAAGTTATTGACAAGAGCATACTCCATCATGATCTCAAGCATAGGCGTGCGCACGGTAGGTGCCACAGGTGCCTTGGCACCACCATTAGGGTTAACGTTATTTTGTTTTTTACAAGTAGAAATAATACATACTTACAAAAAACCGTATTATTATTAGCCAAAAAAAATGTTTTCCAATCGTGTCGAGTTACAGATATGTGCTCATAACACTATCAGTATATCAATTATCAATCGAACCAACTATACACACGGAAACAAGCCAGGTGCAATTACTTGTGTTGTACACGCGGGCCGCGGCTACGAAACTTCTGAAATGTAAATACTTCTCCTAGTTCTCCTCGAATTACATAGAATGCGCGCTCGGTGTCCACTGTTCACTCCACTCGGCAGGCGCACGGAATAATAGCCGCCGTCCGCCAGGTAGCACTACTGTGTAGTGTTTACTCTTAAGGTGGGTTTACGATTGAAAATTAAGAATTAAGACTTAGTCGTGTACTTACCATATGACTATGTAAACTAGTGGAATGGTTTATGATTGTCGTGTGTGAATTTTGACGGTCTTGTGTGAACCATATCATCACTTAAGACTTAACAGAAATGGTTATATTTTATATTTTTCTTTAAGACTTAAGGGAAGCGACCAATCACAACAAACCGGAACCTTTCAGCCGGAAGTTTATGTCTTGGTATTGTACCGAGCGAGGCAGTATTTTTTGTTAGAATTCGTATATTTGTAATTTGTAATCATCATCGATTTCGAAAAATAGATATCCCATTTGTCAATAACCTATTTCAAACCTGCTTCTCCATTTCGAACATGCCGACCATGTGGTTTGTGCTGTGATTGGTTGGAATTAACGACTTCTATGCCAATCATAGCCTAAACTGGAAAATGTAGTTTTGACTTAATCGTGTGCTCGATGTTAAGTTATAATTCTTAAGGAAATCAATCGTAAACCCAGCTTTACTGTTTACTCATCAGTTTACTGTTCTAATGAGTACACGAGTACAGCCTGTGTTTGTTACGTGGATCACTCATTAATTAATTATCATTTTATTTTCACTAGTTGACAGTTGTTATGGTTCGTTAATTACTTTATATATTTGTCTGTATGATGTATAAATGGGTGATTAAAATTAAAAATCCCGATCCTGAAAAGGATTCCAGTTCCAGATCGGAGGGTACGGATGTTCAGCCTGAAAATAGTAGGTTATTTTTCCTATATTTAATCATTTAAACATATTTAACGCGATAAACTGTGTACTGACTGAAGTAGGTGTTCTGTGGAAAGATGTAGTTTGTGTGTGTTTTGATGGGGCGTCGGCAATGGCAGGTGAATTTACCGGCGTACAGGCAAGATGCAAAGAGGTCAATTCATCGATAATGTATGTGCATTGTTATGCACATTGTCTGAACCTTGCCTTAGTAAGCGCCTGCACTAGTCACAAGGAAAATACAATCATATTTGATTTCTGTGGAATAGTCCAGATAATTTTCAGCTATATTGAAGGTAGTCCTATGAAAATATTGTAAAAGAAACTACTATCAAAATCAAGACTCTCTAATCCCTTTCAGATACTCGTTGTGCGTACCGTTCAGAAGCTGTGTCTGTTATTCATGGATGAATCGCCCTTTAGTAATACAGAGTAGGGCCTAATATGTTCAGCAGATTTCCCTAAGGTTTTTATTTTTGTTCTGGACTTGTAAACTTGTTTTCAAAAGAAATTTTGAACAATATTGTACCTAAACATATACTACTACTTAAAATGCATTATACTAATCGGATAGGCTTACTCGATTACTTATATGCAGTGGCCGACAAAACATTTTTATTGTATTCCAAAAGTTAAAACTTTTGCCCACTCTTATTTGTGTATTTTTTTATTATTTTAATATTTTACATATTTGAGATATGTTACAAAAACTCCCTTGATTTCTTGATTTTAAAACTTAACATTTGAAAATGTTTTTCTAGCATTTATTTGGCGTCTTCAGAAAACATGTAAGTACGGTTTTTCAAAGCCACCAGCATGAATTCCGTGCAAACAATTTGTGCAATTTACTTTATGGCTCAACAAAGCTTAAAACTGTAAATAGTTTAGTAGTTTTCCTGGCGATTATAATGTTCAAAGCCATATTTTGTCATAAAAAATGTTAAAATTTTACATCTGTGTATTTAATGTTTTTGTTCGGAAACACCTTAAATAGCACAATTTTGCGCTTTCGAATCCAAATTTTTCCGGGGGAGGACCCCCGGACCCCCCGCATTAGGCTCGGGTCCGGGAATGATAGGGCTGTTGTGTAATCTGGCACCACCACTACTGAAGTCCTGCGCACGCCTATGATCTCAAGTATGTGTAAAGTTATTTTATTAACACGTTACTGTCCCTCGTCGTTAAATATGTTCATTTACCAATACAGATTAGAAATTCACACTAAATATTGAGGGTTACAAATTGGAGAATCACACTCAGTCTCATTGGACACACGCGGCAGAAAGCCCCATATTACACAAAGCGAGCCATCTTAAATGATCCTCAAAGCACAAGCATACAAATGTGGTTAACACACCGTACATCATAAATTTGCACTTTAAATAGTTATAAAAAAAAGGAAAGACTTGGTAAAGAACAAACAGAGAATGTGCGCACATTAATTACACAAAGTATAAAAAGTGATAAGCTTCGCTGCCAACGCTGGGACTAACATTCCTATCCTAGCGGGTAAATAACAGAGTCCTCACGAAAATTGTCTCGCAGTGCGCGAACCACAAATACATCTCGCTAGTCACTGTTGACTAAGGGAGGAAAAGCTCTAAGAATTACTCAAAACAGAATTTAGAAGGTGGCAGCCGAGTCAATGATTTAAATAAATAAACTAGTAAGGAAAATTTAAAACATTTACGTTAAAATACCGGGGGCGGCTACCGCGCCCGATCAGAAATCACTCAAAGTCAATATCAACCGTACCTTATCAGCGAGAGCAAAGAGTGTTGATCGTTCGGAGTCCCAGCGTCGAAACAGGAAGAGGAAGGGGGAACAAGCCCTTATAAAAACTACCCAGGTGGCGCTAGCGTCGTCAGCCACCGACCGAAGAAACGGAAAGAGGGGAGCGGGAGGGGAGGGGTTTCAAGCAAATATTAATGGAGGGAAAGAAAGGGAGGGAAGGCCGTGTGCACGGGCGCCCATGCAGCCCATTACAAAATTATGGAGGCTAACAAGTTGGGAATGGGTCTAAGGTACAGGATGGGTAATAAAAGACAAATTAAAAAAACCAAATGTGTTTAAAAAAAAGTGGCTTGCAACAGTTTGTGCTTCTGAAAATTTCCACTCTTCGCTCGTTGATCGGCGGGGCAGTTGCTGTGGCAAAGGCTATAGACACATCTAAAACACAGGTGAAGCTTGCCGTCGCCCGGGTTCTCGTGTTCGAGACTCGGCGGTGTTCCTAGCGGGAAGGTTGTTTTCTTGCGGGGAAACGTGTCCGGGAGGGCGCCAGGCTAACGCGGTGGTTAGCCACGAGGTGGGTCGTGAGGTCCGAAAGCCCCTGCGTGGCCCACTGGGAATGGCGGTGGTGGTGATGATGATGTTACGGGTCCCTAATGCCTGCTGTACCACTGGCCCTACACAGCATAGGACGCTGATCCCTAACTGGATTAGTGAGGTTCAGAAATAATGTACACGGCTTTGCACTGTCGTTTACACGTCGCGCACGGAGTGTGCGGAGTGGACGTTTAATTACGTTGGCAAATTATACATGCAATTACATTCACTCGATTTCCCTACATAAAGTACACTTTCATTAAACACTGGACGCTCTGACGCGCCATTACTAAAGTTACGTCCTCACGCCAGTCAAGGTTGAGGGAGAGAGTTTGATTAGAGTCGGCTAATCCCGTAATTGGTGAACGGCGACGCGCGGGCCCACCTGTGTGGACCGCGGTTCGCTATTAAATTAAGAAACGTCTACGATTAGATGTAGCCAGTGCCTGTGCACTTGGCGATTAATTAAAAGTCTGTGGTGGCGGGAGTCGGCCAGTACCGTATATTGCACAGCCCCACGTAATGCGTTGTGTGGGGCATGTTAAGTTGACGCGGCTGGGTTAGACCCTACACCGGAAAAGGACCGGGCGCACACGGGGAGTAGTTAAAAAAGGTTTCGGGGTCTAACTATAGTTACCAGATGGAAGTTCGATGAAGACAAAGAGATGATGGCTCCCCGTGGGACGTTCGTCCGTCCCGGTCCGCGAGTCGCGCTGTACTAGCGTCTGGCCTTGGCGCGAGGGGAGGGGTGAGCTCCCTGTCGCGCCAGAGTTTCTTAAGTCCCGTTATTCGTAAAAAATTATATTAATAACAAAAAGCAAGTGGCTCTAAATTCACATAATATAACTTAATCATTAACTTAATTTATATATATATATATGTTTTAGAAATATTTAATAAATTTGTATAAAATAAGTTTGAATTATTAAGTCACACTGGAGACTGTTTGTTGCTTGATAACTACTCCAGTGGCGAATGATAAATGCTAATTTGGGGCGGTTTGAGTTACGTCACATATTACACTATTGAATTCAGGCTGAAGGCCGCAAGGGGAGCACTCACAGCTGTTTTTAGTAAAAAACTACACGTGAGTGACCCGGGCACTCCTATGTCGCACTTGTGTTGCACAGTGTTGTTAATTCAAAGTGGCGGGTTCGTTAAAGTTTAGTGAATTTACTGTGTACATGACTCGGTTTGTCTTGCCGATTACGTTAAGGGCGTTGATAATACCCAAGTCCCGCGACTCTCGTCTGACTAGGGTGGGCCATGGCTAGGGGCGCGTTCCGTTAGCGGGTTCGGATACTGGCGGTTGCAGGTCGGGCTTTAGGGTGGCCTTCGGTCGGACGACGTCAAGCTACTGACCGATAACAGTAAACACAACAATCGCACGAAGGCAATAGCACGTTCACATTAAGGTCTGTACTTAAAACAGTACCATGTGTCAAGGGGAGGGGGAGGCAGGTGGAGACAAAAGAAGAGACAATGTGACAAGTAATAAACGATTTACCAAATGAACCGATTACAGAGACCGCATTAAAGAAAGCAATATAAAAATTAAAAGCCCCAAACATTCCTAGAATATTCAGGCATGATTCTCGGCCCGACATGTTTAGTGTCTGATTTGGAAGTCTATATTAAACAGATTGCCGGCGAACGTATCGCTCATACTGCAGGGTAATCCAAACACATTGCAGTGTGATATGTAAAACATTATAAGTGTAGATTTCACAGGCGAAGACACAATAGCCACCATGCTAGAATTTTTACTCATTGTGTACAAAGAGGGCAGTGTACACAAGTCCACCAAAATGAAAACATTTTTCCAGTAAACTTTATTAAAATCACCCCGAATGTAGTTGGATATTCCTACATTAATGGAGTTCCTAGTACCACGATAGACGAGTTTTCTATGATGGTTTCACCAGGATTTAAAATGGCAGAAATTCCAAAAAGCCTAATTGTTGTCCCTGTCATAGCAAAGCATACACTGGAGCTCGTGATTCGTATGCAAGAGCTTAATTGACTATCGTGGTGAGTAAATTACATTGCGGTTACATCTGAAGATAAGAGTTACATACAATAAGGGAAAAGTACACAAAGGCATAATGAGGATTGTACCCAGGATCAGTAGAGCGTGGGATGACAAACGGTTGAGCTGGGGATCTTTAAGGTTTCACAATGTTAAAATAAAATGAACAGAAACAAGGTGTGATTCCGTCTGAATATAATTACGTCAAATTTACCAAAGGAAAATTTATAACAAGTATTAAAAAAATATAAACATACAATATCAATTACGTATTTAAACAGATCTCAGATATATTCAGAAAGAAAATATATGGGTCGACCCGAAATTAAATTATAAAAATGTTTCATTAAAAAAAAAATACACAAACCAATAAAAAAATACAAATATATTTAAACCATCCCAGTATATATACTTAAAGTCCAGAAATGATGTTTATCTGATAAACTTTGTCTGACGGCGTAGTTTAAGAAAGTTCAGAAAAGGTTAAAACATACAGAAGCACCGGAGGTCGGGGCTTCGTTTCCCGGAGATCCATCGGGACCATGATGCCAGGGCGCCTGTGTGTTGTAGAGGAAGGGTGATGAAAATGCCATTTCGGCATCCGGGTCTCGGACCCTGTCTGCGAACAGTCCGAATCAAAACTGATCAGAACTAGAACACACACAGTATAAACTGGGCAGAGAATGCCCGCAAAAGTTAAGGGGAGGTTGGGGAAGTCGCGGATCGTAACTCACCAGACAGGGAAGTTGGCTTCTATTTTCCGATGCGTCGCCAGCCAGGAACTGGATCCCGAGAATACGCGGCTGAGCGCGGACGTTTCCACCATTTCAAAATAAATAATCTAAAAGAAAACTATTACACTTTGTACTATGCAGATGGACTAAACTACTTAAAGCAGATTACAGGGATAACATCCCTTATTTAATGGACTACGTCGGTTGCGGCCGGATGGAAGTCTTGCAGTGTCTCGTCGACTCACTGATCATCGCAAACGGTCCGTCTGCAGTCGCGACGCGAAGAACCGCGCCTCGTAATTAAAAGTAAATGTTCAATCAAAAGTGGAGGGGGGGGGGGGGGGGGAACTGGGACGTCCGGACCGAAAGGTTCCGAAGTTCCCCGAGTGGGCATCATAAAAATCTCTGACTTGATGTCTCGAAGTTGGTAGCACTGGTCGACATTAGCGCTACTTGTTGAGGGGTGTCTGAAATAAAAAAAAGAATCGACTCGCCCAAGGCATCTGCTAAAACCAGGGGCTAAAGGGGCAGTCAGGTGCTGCACTCTGGCGGCCTACAGGGGTCAAAAGGGGGGAGTTAGCAAGCTCGCCCACAGTTGTCGCGGACGTCAGCTCCACAAGCCGGCGCTAAGAGAAGACGTTACAGTTTCTGCCGCTAGATGTTGTGCAGTGGCGGATCCAGGATTTTGGTTTGGGAGGGGCTTGACCCAGCTGAGGCTAGGCTTTATGAAGGCAAACACTAAAACAATAGTGGACCCAGATGCTTTTGGAGGGGGCTTGAGCCCCTTAGCCCCCCTTCTGGATCCGCTACTGATGTTGTGTGGGGTCCATCTTGGCACACACATTTTTTATGCCAGTCGTCCTTGGAGACAGTCGCTGCCTGGCGAGGTGTACGACCGGTCAATGATCTTAGACAAATTCTTAGAACCGAGAGGGGAGGGTGGACAAAAACCGCAACGACGCTGGGAACGAGCGTCCATGGCATGACTTTCGGGGAGTGAACCTAAGACTTATGCGTGATGGTAAAGGCTACGGTCAGCTCGTCTCTGAGAAATGGTAACAACTCGTCCAGAGCTGTCGTATGCCGTTTTAGTCATGAAGTGAAGTAATGTTACAGACCTGGGACGTGCCCTCAAGCGAGAGAAATGTCAAACGGGCTGCCAACAAAGTCTTAGATTTGCAAAAGATCCGATAGGTCTCTGGGAAAGGTGCTTCAGTCTACTGGCACAAAGTTTAACTACGTATAGTACACCAGCCTAACAAAGTGTAAATCGCCCTTTAGTAACCCAATTATAGAGCAAATAAAATTTCCAAAAATAATTTAAAATTATATAAACAAAAAAATGTCGAAAAACCAAATTTCTGGCACACGGTTAACACGCAAAAATATGCAGTTCTCGAAGAAATTAGGCTGTTAAGCTTACCAAAATTGACACTAGAATTTTTAAAACTGAATACAGTTTTGAGTACGAAATAATAAAGGCAAAGATCCATTTATTTGTAGACCCCCCACATCAGAGGTCTGTATCAACTGTCCTCCAAGGTGAAAATAGCTATACAAAACCAGAATATTTACAGTTAACCCACCAAGAGCCTTACACATTCATAAAACATTTACCAAAGAATCGGGCAGGTGCTGGATCATGGGAAAATTCTGAGAAATTTTATTTTGCACTTGTTGCAAAGGATAGCTTACGAGCTCATCGATTTTGCAGTT
Organism: Bacillus rossius redtenbacheri; assembly: GCF_032445375.1. Classification (NCBI taxonomy): domain Eukaryota; kingdom Metazoa; phylum Arthropoda; class Insecta; order Phasmatodea; family Bacillidae; genus Bacillus; species Bacillus rossius. The sequence continues at coordinate 5,110,257 of NC_086331.1, read as the reverse complement.
GGACAAAACTAGATGTAGGTGTAACTGTCACTATTAAAAACGACCTCACGTTAACAGGTAACAAGGAGCCTCTTGGTTAAAATGGCGGGGTCAGGAACTGAGGAGAAACACAAGTCTGTTACCGCTGCAAATGGCCAGTTCAAAATTTGCGTTCCCTTATCAGCTACTCAATTTCGCAGAGGACTTCAAGAATGTCATCACGAAGACAACGCAAAAACACATGGTACTTTTGAAAAAAAAAAAAACTCAAACCAATGCCATTCTCGAAATGATAACACAACCAGTAACACTGACCTTGACCTCGTTGAACTGGTTGACACCTCACTTCAGGATTAATACTGCACAGCACATGCAGCTGTTACGTTACACGGAGAAGGGTTATAACAGATCTGGCCTTCCGTTCCTGGAGCTTAGAAACGTACCCTGCCTACCCTAAGCTCAAAATGTAAATTTGGAAAGCAATATCTTTTTTTTTTCCGCAGAAAAACATCAGTAGATCATCATGACATTACAAACATGTTTACAAAATGTTATTGGTGCAAATAAATCTCATTTTAATAAAACGCATAAGCATATCCTTACACCAATATGGACATGTATTTTATGAATGGTCATTATCTTCTAGCCTAACAGATGTAAACACACTTTCAGCAAGCCTATTACTGGAGAAAGCCAGCTCCCCTTCCACTTTAGACCCTCTGGACTTCAAATAGAACGACCCCTTGTAAGTTTTCAAAGTGAGGAAATAAAATGATGAACTTGCTTTCCCACTTACCTGTCCTTTATTCCACTACTCACCGGACAATCACAGCATTCCTCCTACCTCAATACACAGTAGAGGGTCGGAAATTTACCAAACACACTTAGGAGTGGGGGAATCGATGGTGCAATACACGGCAACCCTGGTTGGTGATTGAGGGGGCAGGGGAAGGAAGGATCCTTTTGTGTGGGTTTTAAAAATAGTCAGTACCCTGTTTCTCACCCTACTTTGAAAAGTTAATTAGCTTCTTCAGTATGGATGTCAAAATAAAATAAAAAGATATATCTTATTTTATCACAAAATTACTAAATTCAATTACACTAATCAAAGTATACACTTACTATCACACACTACAAAATAGTCCTGAAATTTAATCAAACATGTGTTACATTTAATATTATACAATTGATCTTTGATACAATTCAATGTTTGTGACAGTGCTGCAAGTGCCAACAACCCAAATTGCATAATAGATCTCATAGGTCTCATGTCCACACACATTCGCAAAGCCAAAACCATATTTTCATCACTTTGCAAGTACACTTTTTTTTCCTAACATAATGCTATCTACCAACATGCACAGTATTCACTTATTCCAAATTGAGCTCACAATATCACAAGAACCAATACTCACTAACTCACTCACTCACTGTCGGCCTGCAAGTCTTTCAGGGATCACATAGGTCCCAGTGACCTGTCTGTGGTAGCCAACAGGTGTGGTGCTCTAGACTGCTCCCACCTACAGTATGTTCTTTCTGAACGGACTCATTTTTCTCTGATCAATCATAAAGAACCAATTTGTCCACATGAGCAACATCAGATTTAGCCCGAGAGCACCGCCGACAAATCTGGAAGACTATGTCATTAAATCATTTCAATGTCTGGTATGGTTCTTCACAGTTCTTTTGAAATTTTGGACAGTACCATTTTCTATGTTGTGGTTCATGCAACCACACCAACTGGCCTTCTTATAATCAGACACCTTCAGTCTTCCCGTCATAATGTTCCTTCATTTTGTCGCAGTTGATCTTGAGGTGATCATGACAAAACTTGCTATGAAATGTCTCCTGCTAGCTCAGTTCAACACCCTTGCTGGGAACTCTCAAAAACTTGAAACCACAAAAGATGATTTTTAAAAATGGACACATATTTTGGATTCCCTTCACTAGTCGTTGCAGTGTCTGTAACTTGTTTTAAAAATGCCACCAAGGTTAATGTTGGAAATACCAGGATCCCAACACAAAATAAAATTGTGCAGTAGAAAAATGTTTTATCAAGTATAAATTACCTTACAAATGGCTGTTACTAGGAAAAGCTTATCAGGAGTGCACGCAGAATTTAATTTCACAGGCATGGGGGGATAGATGCACTTTGCTCGCTGTTTGCTATCGTATTATTTTCTTTCTTGTTACAAAACCACCTTTAGTATTTATTATAAAAGATGCACAAAAAACTACATGCTGCAGCACTACTAAAATTAAACAGCTTACAGAAATTCCTCATTAAAACAAAACACACTACCAACAATTTAGCAGGTTCCCCTAAAACCCTTAAAAAATTTAATATAGGTACCCAAAGTTTATAAACTATAGCTACATACTAGGCCATTCTTACATTATGTTAAATGTGTGTCAACCATTAAAGGCTTTGTGTGCCAACCATTAAAGGCTTTGTCCTGTTAGTTGGCATGTTACAATTACAAATAAATAAAATAAACAAATAAATAAATTACGGTAGTCACAAATACTTACAAAAAAAGGTCAGCTTAAATTACAGCATTTATGTACAATTGGTTGCCACCACAAAATTTTATGTTCTTTTATTTTTTTCTTTCACTGTGAAATCATAAGATGATTTACTAGCTGCTGTGGTCTTCATCTACAAATATTCGCTCGCTTCAATAATGTTGCAGCCGCCCAAGTACACTGCCAATAAAAACTACGTCTCATGCCCAGTATAGGCTGTCCACATGGCCATAATGCAACTGCAACCATGGCATTAAACACTCCCATGTGTGCCTGCATGCCCTCATTCAGTGCGCCAAGTACAACCTTCAGATAGTTCAAAGGTCATACCTGCCAACTTTTTAGTTTGGTCATCAAGAAAACTTTTAAATTGGGAAAATGTATCGTAAATCAAATGCGGCAATTTTTTACATGCTTTATGTGCAATTATTTTCTATTTTTCTATTCCATTTGGTTTCTGCTAATTTACTAATGACATGAAGGGCATATCAATGGCCTAGAATGAAAACCTCATACAGTCAATATTGTAAATGTACTGGAAACTAAACCTATCCAGAATGTGCCAATTTACACAGCATGCATATGAAAAGCAAAATGATTAAGTACAAAGCAAAAGCAATAGTATCCACTAAACAAAAGATTACTTTAAGACATACCTTGCTATATCACATGTTTCAGTCATCTCCTGATTATCATCCTTGATGCAATTTTAAGACTTTGAATGTGCAGCAGTTGCCTTCTTTGCTTTACCTAATAAATCTGAGGTAAACCTTTGTTCATAACAAACACAATTCCTTGATTTCAACACAGAAATAGACGGCAAAGTTTCAGATGACATGGAGGACCTAAATTGGGTTGTTTTTTTTTGACCATACTGAAAATGTGCTCACATTCTGAATTACTGTGGGGGATTGACAGAATTGATAGCATTATCTTTGACAGTCTGTTATACTTCAGGAAGCCATCTACTCCACAAACTCTGGATAATTCAGCCCACTTGACATCAACAGTGCCTTCCTTTTCTAGAAGAGATGAAATGTCATCAACTTGAAGTGCCTCAAATTGTTGCTGGACTTCATCCATCGCTGAATCTATTGTTTTATTGTCCAGAGGAAGGATAAATGGAAACTTTTCTACAAAAAACGTAACAGAGGATAACTGTGCAATTTCAAACTCATTTAGTCGTATGCTATTTCAGAGTCGGGGAACATCTTTCTAAATAATGCACCAGCATGGTCTGCTGCATTTAATGCAATATTATGTTCATTCAAAAATGAAACAAAGATACATTCTGCTTTCGTCACTTCCAACCCCGTGTGTGCAGTACTGGTGAAAAAGCTATCAATCTTCTTATTTTCTTCCTCAGAAAGCACGTTTTTCATATGCTTAGGACACTTAACGTGTGTAGTTATGTCGGACACCTCCATGAGCGATACTAAAATCACACCAGCACACTGTGCAAAACACAAAAGTTTCTCCTTTTTGCAATTTCAGAATACACTGGAATTCGTTGTTATACGCAGCACAGTAAGTCTGAATATATTTCTTGTTGGCTAGCTTACTCATGGTTCCCACCACGTAAATACACACAAAAAAAAACTGTTGCGCAGCACTACATTGGAACTACGAACAATAGTCAGCCATTTTGGACATAATATAAGGAACAAGGATCAGACCAAGGAGGTAGAGCTGACGTCACAATTGTGGTCCGTTCCTCCGTTTAAAGAAGCACTTTTTCGTTGCGGTAAAGTGGAAAACGACCGTAGACCTTCCAGTCCAAACCATTTACAAATAACCAACTATCTCGTGTTTTGTTTTCATTCCGCCTTCCGTCGGTGCGTTGGTAACATGGCCGGTACAGTAAAAGTTGGCAGGTATACATGGCCGGTACAGTGAACGGTAATAAACCAAAACGCAAAAATAAATCCATAAGATATTAAAGACGTCCGTAAAACCGTAAAATAGTATTAAAATCCGTAAAACTTACGGACAATCCGTAAAAGTTGGCAGGTATGAAAGGTCAATTCAAACAGTTCTCGTAAAATTAACTACTTTGTAAAACTGCATGTGCCCATTTGTGCCCTTTTATTGATTTCTCTTGCAATGCCTATTTCTGCAAGTTAAAACAAAACACAAACTTTAGGCCTTAAGGACTCTCTGGGAAAAGTTCTCGCGGCCCTGTTAAATTGCGGATGAGCCCACCTGCAGATTTGTGTTCCGCAAATCTAAATACAACACCAAAATCATGCGAAAAAAAATTTGTTTAGTGGTGAACCAAAATCTTGAATAAACAATCGCAACCTTTTTTTATTTAAAGTACGTTACAAGAGAAAACAGGGACAGCCATAATTTCTGAAACTTTACACACCCAATTTTGTCAAAACCAGTCTGGGCACTAAACCTAAAATTGTTCAAAGGGACCCACTGCACCAAAACCAATAATTTTGAGCTGTACTGATTCACAAAATTTTGTCTAAATGCCAATATGCAGATATGAAGTTACAACTGTTGTTGATTCACAGATTCCAAACTGATACAGGAGAAAAAAATATTTGGTTAAAATATTTTTATAAATTTACTAAATAACCCAAAATAACTCATACTAAGAAAAGCATGCAAAGCAAATGGACATGTATTTTAGTTTATAAACAGAACATAACCTCTTTTTTTTAACCCCTTATTTTTAGCTTGTTTTCATTTGATTGTTTATGACCCATCAGTTGCTTATTGAAACATGAATTTACTAATGGCGGCTGGAAATTTTAATTTTTTAATAACTTATATAAAATAAGATTATTTAATAGATAACTATGAAATATATTGATTCACAAAATACAAAATTTAAAAAAGTAATTTAAAAAATGCAAAATGGCAAGAATATGAACATGTTTAAAACTAAAGAATGGGAATTCCAATACCATCTTAACACATGCGGCGGTGAAAATTTATGGTATCAAAATGTATATGGAAATGCATTTCATGTGGTTGCTTTGCACAGGAAACAGTAAAAGTAAATTACATTATGTAAAGTCCGATATTATTTGGTTACCTACATATTATTTTTTATTCAATTTTAAAAACTTTACGTAAGTTAATTAAAAAATGTTTCCGGATCAATATTACCAACATCTCTTTGCAGTTCAAGCAGTTGGTAGTGGTAGCCACACTCTAAATAAAGCAAGTGTTTGTTCTTATCTAACTTTTCTGTGCTGTTGATATATTTGTTTACGATGTACTAGATTCAAGAACGTTATTAAAACATAAGATGTTTAATTTTGATATGTAAGGGTTGGCACACGTAGCTAAGAAATGATGTTCAAAGTATGTAGTAGTAAGAAAAGTGAAAAGGGTACCGGTGAATTTTTAGGTTATGGCAGGCACTTTCAGTTTTCAATAATATCGGCCGAATATTAACAAGCGTATCGTGAATCGGCGGAAACGCCGATTCAACTAAATATCGGCAAAATTGGCTTCTGCAGATTCGTATCGGTACAGCTCAACAATAATTAATAATGGGCGTTTTAAGGAAAACTACTAGTACATGCCACCACCAGCGAAAAGCCCTTTGAAGATTCACAAAGTGTTCAGGCATGCAGAAACGCACAAAATTGGAGTGAATCGCTTACAGCAAGCTGCCACGTCAGGTCTCTCGGCCAGCTGTGCACATCCGCACGGCTCCGGCTTCGAACTACGTGACACTGTGACACGGCCCATACTGCCAACGCGGCCGCCCGCAACCAGCGGCCATCTTGCTTGACACCTCTGCCCTCAACCACAACTCACTCACAGTTCCTCTTCCACTCGTCGCGTTGGTTATTCCACACACGCACTCTCGCACTACCACATGACGTTCCCTCAAAACAGTACATCGTTATTTTGCATAGCATACAGAACTTCAAGTCTGGCAGCACAGTTATAACTTAATGTAAAACAAATTAATACAAGTTTTTTTTTACTTAAATAAAACAGTCAATATATAGATTTTTCACTTCATTTTAGCTTAAGAACTTTTTCTTTAAGTGTATATTTTATTATTTACATGACCAAAAGTTATGAAAATGGCCTCTTCCAGAATTTTAAAAGACAAATAAAGTTAGAAACAATATATAGAGATAAAATTTTCTTAAAGCAAAAATATAATACCATACACCTGTGACCTCAAGGTCACAAACCACACAACCCAAGAAAAAAAGCTGTTGTACAAATCAGATAAACCAACTTACCAAGATAAAAAAAAAAGTGGAGCAATAAATTTTACTGGTTTACGAAATAATTTAAAGCCTCAAGAAAAACCTTTAGTATGACAAACATACTAAACCATCCTAAACCCACAACGACCAAAAAGATGGCAAAGGTCCCCTTTAAACTCTGAACCACTCGCTTGCCAGAAACCTTTTGCTTCAAACTGATTAACAATCAAAAGGAAAGGTGAAGGATTGAACAAATTTGGGATCAACTAACAAACCATATGACCAAATGAAACTCCTAAACACAAACTGCCACATCAACTTCTAAAGCTGAATCCCAAATTATTAAATTGCCCACCCACAAAAAAACACCATACAAAAATTATAATTCTTAGCTAAAACAATATTTTTCTAGGTGAATGAAAATGCAGAGTAAATATGTTTTTGACTCCAGAGCTAAAGGAGGTATAGGATTGTCACTGATGTACTTGCAAACCATCCAGCTTTTCCCGATTTTCCAACCAATCTCCCGCCCTCCTGATTAGGCATTCGAACCTCCTGATTTTGTGGTGTGTAGTTTAAATGCTGTACATCAACAGGCATTCTGGCACTCATACCACAATGTGGGACTATCCGGTACAACGTATATATGTATTACAGGTCATACCATAACTTGAAAATACCTTATTTTACCAGCTTTCTTCACCGGTAATTTTTGCACAAAATTTGTGGCTAAACACACTTCTCTGAGGTGCAAAATCTGTGATTGCTATCATTTTGGGAGGTTTTTTTTGGTACGCCCTCGCCATAGGTGTTTGTTATCCATCAGAAAATGTTTCATACAGTATCTAAGATTGGATTGTTGCTATAAAAATTTTTTATTCCTAACAAGTAGGCCTAGGTGGAACTGGTTTTTAAGTTATAAACTAATGTATAAAACTACAAAATAAAACCATTGAACTTTGAAGGAGAAAAAAGCAGATGGTAATTCTGAATGAGAAACACATTTCTGTACAAATTATAATAAAAATCCCAAAATGTTTTATTTTACTTCCTGACATATTTCCAAATCATTATCTAACAGGGTTTCATGTTGGTATACTTAAAGTAGTTTACCAGTAAATTACAATTTTAAAGAGTGGTTATATTAGGTTACATACATTAAAAATATTGTAAAATTGTGTGAACATTTGGTTAGGTTACCTACATTAGATATACTTTTAAATTGTGTGAATGGTTGGTTAGCTACATTAAAAATGCTATAAAATAGCAAGGATGGTAGTTTGGGTTAAGTTAGCTACATTTTATATTGGTAATTCCCAAAAAAGCATTTGAATGACTTTACAATATTTTTAATGTAATTAACCTAACCAATTGTTCAAACTATTTTAAAATATTTTAAATGTCCCTAACCTAACCAACCGTCAACAATATTATAGTGTACTTTTAATGTAGTTAACTTAACTGACGATTCTCACAATATCACAGTATTTGTCATGTGTAACCCCAACCTCATCACTCATTAAAATGGTAAATAACTAGTAAATTACTTTAAGTATCAAAACCTCCTCTTAGATAATGAATTGTAAAACATGACAGGAAGTATAAAAAATTTTTTTTGGAATGTTTAAATATATCTTTTGAGAAATGTGGTTCCTTTAAAACTACCATTACCTTGTCACCCTTTTTAAGCCCATTTATATTGTGACATTAAGTGATAGGAATATTTCTCTCTTCATTCTTAAAAACAGTATTAGGCTCATAAAAACATTACATATACATATATAATAGCAGTGATTTCAATGTTTACCTCAAAAAAAAGCTTAAATGGCAACTTTTACCCCATCAAATCAAAATTTTTATTTGTGGCATAAATGTTTACGCTCCTGGGAAAAATCTACCTCTTTCGGACTTGCCAAAGGTGGCAGGGATGCACTGAAGGTCATTTAAATTTTTGTTCAAAACTGAAAGCACTAAAGAAACTGTTTAGCTTTTCTATAATACAGTTATAATTACTGACGCACTATTCATGTTAAGTCCAATGAAACAGCATTACCTGAAAAGCCAGGACGTGAAACCTCGCTGCTTGCCATTATTCTGATGCGCGAATGTTCTTCTCAGCAGCGTCCCGCCTGCGGTATAGTCCGGCTTGCTACACAGGCATTGCACGAACATTGAAATAAAAGTTTACAGTTTAACAGAACACCACTGTCCAAAGTTAGCAAAAAACAATTGTTTGAGAATATTATAGGAGACACAATCTTCATTCTTTTATTATACATTATATTATTTATTATATATTATATTACAATAAATTATTATATTATATAATATATTATATTCATTCTCTCCTTTAGAATGAACCCCTGGTTCATACACTGTTTTTGCACAACTTGATGCTTCAGGTAAAGCCACTTACAGGCCAACGGCTCCGAACAAGTCTTTTACTTTTACATAGATGGAGACAACAGTCCAGTGGGGGAGGCTTAGCAGGCAGCCGCTCCCAGTGGCTCTGTACGGGCAGACTCTGCTCATGGGCTTAGAGTGGAACACACCATTTTCCACTGCTTCCATGGATGCTTCGCCTCTGTTCGGATGTCACCTGTGTACCAGCCACGAAACGATACTGTCATTCTACCCACTATTTTGTCCGTGGGAGAATCCACACTGGTTTATATGCAGTTAGCCACATTCTTCTGCTGTGGTTTAGGTTTTCCCATTCTTCTTAGTGCTCATCTAAGGAGCTCTTAGAAGTCTATCGTAATTATAAAGCAGGAGTAACTTTCAAGTAGCATTAATCTATGCCACCTGTCAGCATGCACTAACTACACCTTTCTCTTCTAGATGAATTGTCTGATCAGGCAGTTTGATCACTGTTACCAGAAAGCTTTCATTTAATTTTTACCTACTAAAACTTTGTTTGAGAGGACACTGCCCCCCTGTTTATTGGTTTCAACTAAGCCTAAATGTCTCACTATTTTTTCCCTGCATCTTCCTAAAATAACTGCTTCACCGACTGGTAATAAAACACCAGACTGAAAACAGACCACTGGGCAGCTAGGGGCAATAATAACTCTGTGGCTGTGATATGACCATGTGTCCACCAAATGAAAAAAAAAGGCATCCCCAAGTTGTGTAATTTATCCAGCCATTTTATTTGATTGGCACTGCTCTGTAACTTGGTCTGTCATCTGCCGAAGGTAGTCAGTCAGAAGGTTTAACTTGACTACAGTTATGTTCGCTTCTGAGTTTACAGCCGTTGTACAGGCTTCCTTAGCTAGTAAGGCAATAGATTTCCTTTTATGGACCATACATTAAAATTGTCGATGTCCTCCACTCTGTATTCACCGAAAAATCAGCATTCTCATCTAGCTTGCCATGTTATTGTCACTTGAAATATCGGGTTCTTAGGTGCCCAAACTGCCCGCATCTCCAAAACTCCAAGTGCATAGGTCGGTGGTGGCAAGGTGCCGGGCTGCAGATTTTGGTTGTCAAGTCATGGGCAAATGCCTCTAGCCTTCGGACAAATGTCTGGAAGCGGTGGCTCTCGTCTAATTTTTATGGCCGCAGCCACAATCTGCCGAAGCGCCCATGTCAGCTTCGACGACTTCACGTGCAGTATCCGCACTAAAGCATCCCACATGTAATGGATGCTGCCAGTCAAACCACTTGCATTACTTCTCCATCAGCGATGGCATTCACAACACCACCTACAGCGATTGTGTCTCAGGGTCACACCTGGACACCTCTCCAACAACAGTCTGGCCATCTGCACGTCTTGTCACAGCTTCTCTCCGGCCAATGGGTGTGGATGTGATAGGCCTGCTTTCATTATCGATCCATGTAATGGAGCTCCAGGGCTGACACGAACATTGCACACTCAAGTCGCTGTTATCCTGGCATTGAAAGTATGATGATGAGAGCTGGGCTCCTCTTTTACGCCATTCAAGAATGCAACCTTCTCAAACGATTAAAGTCCTCCCATCAAAGTGACGGTTCATTATTAGGGTGTGTGCTTATATTATCTATTTTATTTCCGGCTAGTTCAAAAAGCTAATCTATTTTCCATGTGGTCCTCAGTGTCCACGCTTACAAACATGACATGCTTATGTGGCATGGATACAGGATAGCAGGTTCAATCCATGCAAACTGCTTGACTTTAGTTTATAAGCACTGAGTCTGAACTCGGTGTTTGTGTGTCCACTATAAACTTAAATATACTGTCGCCTCAAGCCTTTAAACCATGTGACATAAATTATATGTTCACACACACAATAATACTTACATATATACATAAGTTGGTGCAAACATTCACTTTCTGAACAACTTTTTCAAGTTATAATAATAAAATAATTTTGCACTATTTTACGCAAACTTAAACCTAATTTTTCTTTTTAAATAGGTAATTAACTACTAACATAAATAACATACTAAAATTAATTTGCTTTTATCCCACTTTCAACAAGTCTTACCAAATTTGGAAAAAAATCAATATTCTTTTGGACGGAGAACTTAGATTAAATGAAAAACAATTAAATTCTCAAAACTGATTATCTACGGTATCAAATTATACTTATCCAAAACGTTTATCTGCAACTGTACACTAAAAAATACTTAGAATTTTCAATCAAAAATGTCTGTAATTAGCACTAAATAGCCAACTCAAACACTGCTGTCGAGACCTGCATAGGTCTCGGTGGCTCATTCCCAGTGATCACCAGGAGTTCACTAGGCCGTAACATCTCAATAATGACAAGATATTTTCAACACCCAACTTCCCTGGCAAGCGCCCAGACCGGCAGAGAGCAGTCGCGGGCCGGGAGGGAGGAAGGACGGGTTGCGCTCTCACGGCTGCGGTATGCAACAGTATTGTTTGCTCGCAGGTGAACTTGGACTGCTGGAAGAAGTCGCCAGACGTGGTTCCGCCCGGGAAAAGCGTGACCCGGGCCGACTTGGAGTCGCTGTGGTGCAGCTTCCACCAGAGGTCCCTGAAGCAGTTGCTCCTGCGCTACGGCGGCCTGGCGGTGGTGTGGTCCAGCAACCTGACGGACAGCCCGGCGGGGGCCGGCTGCCTCCCCAGGGACCGCTACGTCGTGCAGGTGCGAGGCCCCAGCCACAGGCGGCAGGAGCGTCTGCTGGCGGGCGCCGGGTACCGCGTGGTGCTGTCCCACGAGGACCGCTGGTTCCTCGACTGCGGCCTCGGGCCGGGGACCTGCCGGGCACCCGGGTGGCAGCGCGTGTACCACCACCGGCCCTGGGCCCGGCTCTCCCCGCCAGACGTGGTCCTGGGCGGCGAGGCCTGCCTGTGGGGGGACCACGCAGACCCCAACTCCCTGGACGCCCTCCTGTGGCCGCGCGTCGCCGCTCTGGCCGAGCGTCTCTGGAGTGACCCGGAGGCCGGCGACGAGGAGCCTCGCCGCATGCGCGACCGCCTGTCGCTGCACCGCGAGCGCCTGCTGAGCCGCGGGGTGCGGGCCGCCGCGCTCGGGCCCCACTGGTGCCACCAGAACCCGCGCCAGTGCCGCCACCCCGACAACCGTGGCTAGACTCGTCGCAGGCCCCACGCGCTCCCCCGCCGCCTTCCACGTGCATCACAGCAACTTTCATGTGGCCTTGCTACCGGGGAACTCACTTTTATATTTTTTTCCAGTTAGTATTGAGAGTAGCATGTAGCCTTCATTCAGTATTACATAACATTTATTTGAATGAAACAGTAACTAAGGTTGTTAGTAACGGGGTTGCTATCATATATGAATCTATATAATCTGACTTTGTACTACGTACGGATTTATCATTACAATTATGAAATAATAAATAACTCAAAGAAGTACTATCTGGGAAGGTCAAGAGAGAAGATGTGTGAAGGAGTTATTTAATCCTTGCCATCTGAAATTTTTTTAATGGTTTGACAAACCATAGGACGTGGCTTTGGAAAGATCTCAACGTCAGTTTTTCGTATCTGACTGCAGTCACAGACATTTAAAAAAAAATACTTATTTCCTCTCTTTGTCAGATACATACTAGAGCCTGATATTTTATACCAGATCACTCCATAAGAAGGTTTGTGGGAAATTTTTTTTTGATTCATTACCATAACAATAAATTGGATAAATAATCAGAAATATAAATGTAACAAATATAGATAAACCAAAGATGGCAAGGATCATTCTGGAGGTTTTTTTAGCTCCTGAAGTGCTTATTGATGTTTTAAATTTGTAATATTACAAAATTTAGTTTTCAAAGAAATATCTTACACAACAAATACATAAATATTAAGTGTCTTAACTTTAAAAAAAATAAATTTAAATTTATTTTTTTAAATACATGCATAAAGTGTAAGATAGCAGATTATTCACATTATGAAAATGCCAACATTACCTGGATAAATATTATTGAGCATAAAATCTAGAATACACTTGATTTTATCAACATTCACTAAGTATCTCTTAGTTACAAAATTGTCACCATAACCTATTCACAAAACTAATTTGCAAAAAATAATTTGTCAATTGATTTAAATGTTAGAACCCTTTTTTAGTTCTTCCAACCAAAAGAGTGATACACACTGCATGTAAAGACAATATGAATAACATGCTTATGCATATCATTTGAAGATACTAAAAATATTTTTTGTTTGCAATTTTACTAATGATGTTAAGGTAAAAACAATATTTTTAAGCGAAAAACAGCACATAAAATGTTCAACAGTTTTGTATGGCATTTTTTTTCTGTTAACATCCAGTTAAAAATTTGATTGTATTGCAAATTGGCTTTTCTACATTTTCAAAATTTCATCTTCATGGTTGCTATTGATAACTACAACTTTTCTCAAAATTTCTCAAAATTCCTAACTGATAGGTTTCCTGTATGCTTGTATTGCCAGCCTGAAAATTAAATTTGCTAAAATAATTTTCCAAGCACACTTACAGCCTATGAATCAGGCCAGTTGCAAAGTTGTCAAATAAAAGAGAAATGTTTATTTCATGACTGCTTACAAGCTTTTATAAAATTATGCAAAAATTTGGAGACCAAAACTCAAGTCACGATACATGTGAACATAAAATATTTCAGATAATTCATGTCCGTTAAAAGCCTAATTCTAAAACCATTCATAATGACCATCATGTATTCCAGAATCAATATCGGTGCTATCCAAGGAATATCCTACTTTCATTTTAGCTGAAACACCTTAATAATATTTATACTTATGTTCTTGATAGGGAAATAAAATTTTGTTAATTTTTTCTAAAAAGTAAGTATAAGTTTTTAACTAGTAGTTTAGAAGTTACCACTCTAACATCTGGTGACATATTTGATCTCTTTGGGGCAGTTGACTGTAATACTAACTTTGGTGCAAGACGTTCTGGGTTTACATCTTAGGTAAGGAGCAGAAACACATGGCATTTTAATTGTACGATTTGATCAAGATTAGCTTGTAAGCCCCTGATTACCCTACTGGCAAAATGCACGGTTGTTAATAAGCCCAAATTAAAATATTTAAAAATGTTTGGTAACATTTAAGGAAAATGTTTTATGCAACCATGAAAATGTTACAATACACCTAAATGGAAGAAACCTCAAACACATTTAAAAATTGTGCTATAATTTATGGTAAAGTTACCACAAACATGCATGGTAATGATAGCATTCAGTCTCAGAAATTCCCCTTCTTATGTATGTTGACAATTTCACGCATACATATTTAGTATATGTAGCATACTTTTGCATACTGAGGATATTTTCTCCCCTATAATTAAAATACTCAGAAGATATTTACAGAGACAGTATTAGTCAATTTTCAGTAACAGTGTCATTCATACATGTACAACAAGTCTGTAAGACACTGCCAAAGAAATAATTACATAGCGTTTCAGCAGCTGTAAATTACATGTACTGTAAATTTATAACATTCCTGAACAAAGATGATATCAGAGTATTTCAGAAATTGTTTTTATAGCTACTTCAAATATTTTTTTTTAATTATTGTATTATTATAAAAATGCTACAGTTGTTAAGCAACAAATCTTACATTATATAGAAATATTTTTGCAAAGTGAAAAAAAAGATCATTGACATTGGTTCTTTGAAAACCATTTGCCAAAACGTTTTATACCATTAACAGAAAAAAAAACTATGTTCAACATTCCAGTGAATATTTTTGTATGTAATTTATTATAATTTATAATAAAAACTGTGGGATTTTGTAGTTAAATAAAATAAAAAATTCATTATTTTGATCAACATATATTGATTTCACAATTAATGTGCAATATTCCCTATCAAGGCTGGTATGAACAATTACCATGTTTAAGAATAGCTATAATTTCATATCATTGACAAATATTACAATAATAAATAACTAATTATTGACTAATTATCCATTATTATTCTAGATGTTTGTTTAACCAATAACGTTGACAATTTTTAAAGAATTATACATTTAAATAAAACTTATTTTATCCCATTAATAAATACAATAGTAATATAATTTTTTCTTTCTAGATTTCATATAAAACAAATTCAGAAGAAATAAATTAGTCCTCACCATACCACTTTACAAGATTTTTAAATAATAGTGAGATAATGACTGACATCTCATATCTGTTCCCGACAATATTATACAGAATGAGTCAGAATTTCATTGACAAACTTTGGCTTCAATCTCATGACAAAAAAATAAGTGGAAAAAAAATCATAGAGACACTGGATCTTTGAAAACACAGAAAACCCATGTGCATTATTCCAGTGAATATTTTTTCTATAAGTATAATATTTCTATACATAATTTTTTTATAATTATTTATAATAAGAACTGTGTATATTTTATAATTAAATGAAATTAAAATTCATTATTTTTATCAACATATATTGATTTGTTGAACACAATTAATGTGCAATATTCCCCCTATCAAGGCTGGTATGAACAATTACCATTTTTAAGAATATAATTTCATATCATCATTGACAAATATTACAATAATAAATAACTAATCATTGACTAATTATCCATTCTTATTCTAGATGTTTGTTTAAACCAATAACTTTGACAATTTTTTTTAAAGAATTATACATTTTAATATAACTTTTTAATTTAACTCATTAATAAATATACTAGTAATATAAATTTTTCTTTCTTTCTAGATCCCATTGAAAACAAATTCAGAATAAATAAATTAGTCCACACCACCTAAATTTCCTTACATGATTTTTAAATAATAGCTAAATAATGACTTGACATCTCATATCTGTTCCCGACAATATTATACAGAATGAGTAATGGACAAACTTTGGCTGCATATTCATGACAAAAAAAAAGTTGAACATGACTTATGTCTGAAGTGCGTAAGGCTGGTGTACCACCTTTAAAGTTGGAAATAACTGTTTATTGCAAATAATTAAGAAAGTACTATTTAAGATGAAATACTTTCATTTGGATAGTGTTAATTCAACAAATATATACAACCACTAAAAAACTTGTAGTTGTAGTGAAATGATTTTACTGAATTATTAAGGTAACATTTTTCTTTTATTTTCTGAATATTTTTGTAAAATATTAAGCAAAAAAAGATGACTGATTCACCCCAACATAAGAGAATATGATATGTATTAGATATGTAATAAAAATACAATTGCTAGGCATGAATTTAATGGGTGGTAGGGATGCCAAACCAAGCAATTTTTGTTGAAGAACATACACACAGCAACGCAACCCTGAAAAAAAAACCAGCACGAACAGTAGCTTGAAGATTTAAATATTGTGCGCAATTATCCACCACTCCATTGGCTGAGAGGACGAACAATTGCAGTTACATGTGGTCCTTTTAAAAGTTTGGCTTTGAGCAATTGGTGCAGTGTCGACAGACAAGTGAATACAGTGCTCCGATCACAGAATTCACGAACAATGGCACCACAGACTTTACGTTCCCAGAAACCGCGGATATATTAATGTTGTACAGGTCTTGTACAGGGAGGCAAGAGGATTTGTAGCAGAAACACGCTTTTACCAAGCGTGCTTTCACCAAGCGTGCTTTCACAACAGCTGTGTACCGAAAAGAGGAAGCCTTTCGTATATCTTAACCAGCAAATCCCTATAACTGGGAGTTTCAGACCACAAAGAGTGTTACTTAGTTAGGTTAAAGTGTACAAAAAGAATTCACAATAACTCCATGCAATTAAAATTTTATATGGACTGCAATTACAAACAAAGAGCAGAACTAAAACAAACAATAAGAAATAGAGTAAGTAATATATTTAAAAGCAGGTAGCTTACTTTCATGTAATAAGACATGCATTTTTATTAGAATTAATGCGAAATTAAGAGTTATTGATAAAAAAAAATAACTTGCAGGTACCTACTGACAAAATTTCAAGTAGTACTTTTATAACGATATAAATATATATATTTGTTCAAATTAAGTGAATAATATAGGTTCCATGCTAAATGTTGAAAATATGCTCAAAGAATATTTTACAATACTGCAGTGAATGAAATTGTTTTCAAAAACCATCACATGCAAAAATTTTGATTAAGAAATAAATTATTAAGATTATATATTATTATGCCTGTGACTAGCTGAAAAATATCATCAGTCCCCAAGCTTGGCAAAAGTTGGAGATAACATTAAATCATGAATTATGACCAGAAAAGGATTGATTACAAAGTGGCACGCACATGCCGTGATTTGGGAACTGAAAAGTAAAGAAATACACAAAAATTTCTACAAAACACTAGCAAAATAGACTATAAAATAGTGCTCCCAGGGAAAATAACTTTAGTCAGAACTTACAGA
Organism: Bacillus rossius redtenbacheri; assembly: GCF_032445375.1. NCBI lineage: Eukaryota > Metazoa > Arthropoda > Insecta > Phasmatodea > Bacillidae > Bacillus > Bacillus rossius. The sequence goes on along the minus strand of NC_086331.1, from coordinate 5,092,775 downwards.
AATTTGGTTAAAAATTTTGTGACATCACACTGAAATAAGTAACGCTGATGACAATTTTGAAAACTCGCATCAAGCAGTTCAAAAAGGATAAAATTACAGGCCAAAGTGGCTAAATTTGTGAATTTTTAATACTTAACATTGTACCTACTTACACTTACCTGCAATCAGCAACATAAACACTTACCACCAGAAAGAACCGCACCCAGGAATTAAGGGAAGGGATCCGCCTAGTCAGGGGTGGTTTTGATTAGTGACGCAGGATGTGTTTCCCGCACGGTATCACTTATATCGGTAACCAGAACATTTTAAAGTGGAGAAATGGAGACAAAAGGTGTAAAGCAAGTCTCTTTTAACTGCTTTCAATAATCTATACCAGATGTTTCATGCCTAAAAAGTATCCTGAAAACTTGTGTTTTAGCAAATGTTACTCTACTAAAATCACAGTTTAAAAAAGAAACATTAAAAAACAGAAATCCTCATCCTCCCTCGGCATATTCTTGAATTCTTTTTATAAACAGACACCACTCTGGTATCTTGAGCTGTTTATAAATCTCGTGATTTTCTGAAACCCTGCACATTGTGTGTGTGCACAAGAAGGTGGTCCTCATGGTAGATGGTGGAAAAAAATGTTGGGCGCCAACTGCCGGCAGCAGTGTGAAGAGACTTCTAGGTTCGTGGTTCTGTCCGACATGACTGGTTCCCCACCGAGTTGCCCACAGCCGCATTCCCGATCTCAGACAGACATCGGCGGACTGGGTGCCATCATGGGACCAAAATGTTCCTCACCGATGTATCCTGATGTGTTTGTTACTTAAATGTTTGATAAGAGGTCAGTGTTCCACCCAGGCCAACACTACCAGCAGGTGCAACTATTTATTGAATTTAAATAACATTCATTGTTACTGACACTGATTCAATCAACTCATATCACATCATTACAAATACCTGCTGTGCACCTAGCGTCGTGCAATAAAATCCCTTCAAATGAAATTATTGCAAGACTAACAGCGTGGGCTGGTTTAGAACTCAGCTAACCTAATCTAACCAACCAAACAAAACATTTCTAAAAATTTTTGGAATAGTAGCTAACCAAATATAACCTAATATTCTCACAATTGAATGCTTTTTTTTTTTAATGTAAAGACAACAACTGATGGCGCTCACCCAAATCGCATAGTCCATTATGGTTCATTGTGTAACTTCGGAGCATGTGCCCAGAGAGATGGGGACGAGAACGGGTCAAGTGCAATGAAGTGAACGGCCCCTCCACCGATGTATCGATAGCCACCCACGTGCATATCGATGTATCGATATCTACCCTCAAGGACATCGACTAGAATATAAATGTATTGTACTGCCACTTACTTAATTGTCAAATTAATAACAAGTTGTCGACGTTAGGGCCGTTCCCGTGGTTCGGAGTCGCTGCCCAGCTGCTCCGGTAGAGAGGGTTCGTGCCACGTGGCAAGGGAACTAGCCTAACTGGGGTGAAATAAAAGAGTTTATGACTTTAGTTGTGTTTACTGCACACGTAACAGACTGTACATGGGCTGTCACGGCTCCCATCTGTGACAGTCCATCAGGGCGAGGCCCGGCTCTACGCACTTTGAGCGCGACACGACACTAGCAGTGATCTGACTGGCGGTGACACGACAGTGACGCGACTGACGGTGACACTACAGTGACGCGACTGACAGTGGCGTGAATGACGGTGACGTAACTGGCAGTGACGCGAATGGCGATGACACGAACGACGGTGACGTGACTGACAACGCGAATGACGGTGACGTGACCGACGAAGACGCGACTGATGGGGATGTGACAACGGTGACACGCCTGACAGTGTCCGTTCGACACTCACTCACAACTTCGCAACCGCACTCTCTCATCCCACTCGGCGACTAACTCCACCTACGCTCCGCGATGTCTCAGCGGTCTCCCCCCTTGCTGCACGCACATGAATCCCCCCTCTTCTCTTCGTGTGCGAGTGCATGGAGCCCACATGGTCACTGGCGGGGAGACGCGACTCAGTCGCCCGGGAATCACATCTACAGGTACACAACAAGACAAATAGATATTTACACACTCACATAATTACATAAACAAAACCTTTGTTACACTTTTGCGCATTAGCGCTGGCGCACACGCAAGCCTGAAGCAGCAACGGGCAATAATGGCCTCAGCGAGCCGGAGGAGCACTTGGGATGACGTCAAAGTTAATTATTACACCATTTTATATCATTGTTAGATGTATTTAAATAGATGACCTATGTTCAAAGTCTTCAAACTTAGCTTGACTTGCCTCCCGCTGTCTCTGCACTTCGAGTGCAAATGCGACCCAAGGTGGCGCAACACCTTCCAGGGCGGCAGCTGTTGTGCCTCGCCCAGTGACAAGGCCTGATGCATCTTGTCAAATCCTCTCGCCGAACAACAGTAGTGATCTCTCAGTTAGCATCGAGACAACACGCTCGCACCCGTGGGTGGATTCCATCAACGCCTTTAACCAACAGCCATTATCTATCACCCTCGTAAACATTGAATAGTGCCAGGTTCGATTCCTACCAAGCAACCTTCAGTTCAGTGCTCAAGCACACAATGAAATTATTAAACAAACACGGTTTCCTCTATGCTGTAATATAGACATAATCGTTAAGTATGTTTCGTAAAAAAAATTTAACTAATCACAAACATAATAGGTACCTACCTAATGTAAAAAGTTACAAAAGAAAGAAGGAATTCTATAGACACTTTTATCAAGTGACATCATTATAACATGGGACCCGGTACGTGACACGCGATGAGCGAAATTTCGTGATTACATATAATGCTTAAAGTCCCATAAAGGCCACACATGATTAGATTATGTGGTGGCGAGTCCAGACCAACCGAAGTTAGGGAGTCTTACATAAAGAGAGTTGGAGAAATTAAGCTATGGAAGTTACACTGTCAGTGATACAAAGGTTGTAAACTATGCGATGCCAAATGTGGCTTACCTGTTGAGATGAGATAATCGACTCTGGAAAAAATGGCATACCAATGCAACTGCTGCCCTGTTCCCTCTAAAATGGGTTGTATGCAAAAGCATAGGTCCGGTGTTATAGTCCTATAGAGAGATGTAGAGACCAAGCCCCAGGTTTCTCTTCTTCAGTTTCAGGTAGAAAGTGTGCAAATGGCAAATTTGGGCCGATTTTTTTAGGGGAGGGGTCCACAACCCCAAAATGTCACAGTGGGCAATCCTGCTTTCTAGGGATGGTTATTGGCTAGGTGGCTCAAGGCAGTGGGTTTCTTGGCTCCAGAAAAACCAACAGCCACTCAGGATGCTATTCTACTTACGAAATAAAATATGATTTTTCAAAACTATGTTTACTATGCAAACAGCTCTCATACACGGAGCTGTTACCGCACATTGCCTGTCTCGCAATCTGAGCTAAGGCTCGTCCCAGCACACAATGTGTCGCAATCTCGCGATTAGTGAAGTTGTGGTTAATTAACAGGGAATGCTGGCAGTACAGAAGTTGTTACAGGTTTCGTGAGAATTAGTTATTACATTAAACATGTCCTGGTTATAAATACAAACAGCTCAAAGTCATGGGCCGCAATGGCTGCCGTGGTATGTTTGCAGAATACATTAACCCTAATCACAGTTACACAAAGTTACCAGTCAGCCACATGTCTTGGGATGGGGGAGTGTTACGTCACACAATCACTAATACAAAGAACCTTTTACGTGAAATATCAGGCACTTAAAGGTGTGAAGATCAATACCACTGTTGGTATAATGCCCTGGCAGAGGGTCTCTGTAGCCCACGCTACACACAGATGGAACACATGGTCTGCCGTAGAAGTCCCAGGTGAATTAATTGTAATAAAGTCTTGTTGCATGTTTGGCCTGTGGGCAGTTCTGTGCAGGCTAAGTTAGAGTGCCTTGTAGCTAGGTAAAAGTTACTTGAACATGGCACTACACCTTGTGGTCAGACACGAACAAAAAATTATGAATTAAATCGAAAAACATCTGGTGGAGGCTAGATCAATAATTATTTAAGCAGATGGTGTGTTATAATCAGGACGATTGGGATCAGTCATGTAACTGATGCAAAAGTGCCGTCGTCCGGGGTCTCGGGCTCGAGTCCCGGTGCGGCTCCTAGCGGGAATGGCTGTTGTCGATGTAGTGTTTCCAGATGGGCGCCAGACTAGCTCTGTTTCTAGTCAATAGGTGAGTCGTGGGGTCGGTTGCCCCTGCGTGGCCTACTAGGACCGTCAGCGGTGTTGCGTGGGATATGAGGGATTCCCTACTTGGTGGTGGTTGGGAGTTGTATGGTTAATTGATTAGGCGTTGAATTAATGCGGCAAATGGCGTGCGTCGTTTATCCATGCGACTGTGGGCTTGGTGTAATACCGTGGATTACACACCATGTCGTACAGAGGGTGACGTCACACAATACATAAGGTACACAATTACACAAAGTTATTCTGAAAAGTTACGGCACAAGTTTACAAAAATGTTACGTGGTGGCGCGTTGCACAAGTTTATTCAAGGATGTCCCAGGTTCAAGGCGTCGCACAAAATTACTAAAATGTTACGTATTAGCGTGGCACTAGGCGGTTCTGAGCCTGTTTACACCAAAGGGGGTTGAGGACGATTGGAGGCGGCCAATCCCGTATATCTATGTCTCGAGGCGGTGTTCGTGTCCACTGTAGTGGAGCGCAGACCGCAGCTAAATTCGTCCAAGTTCCCTTACGGGTTGTTGTCAGCGCCGGGGTGACTGGTTTTAATTCAAGTTCTGTGGTTTGGGAGGCGGCCCGTGCCGTATACTGAAAACTACCCTGCAGACCAAGTGTGGTGCAGGGGGTTTTAAAATTTATGCGGCCGGATTAAGTCCTGGACCGAAAATTTGGACCGGGTACGCACGGAGAGATTAATAAAAAGAGGTTTCGAGGAAGTGACTATAATTACCAGAAGTGAGTTCAATGCAGACAATGGATGATGTCTCTCCGTGGGACGTGCGTCCGCCCCGGTCCACGAGTCGCGCTGTTCTGGCATGATGTCATGGCGTCCGGCCGAGGCTCGGTGTCCCTCGCGCCAGGGTTGACCTCATTACGTTATTTTCTAATTTAACACGTTCACAAGAGATTTTAAGGGCGCTAAATTCCTACATTAATTATTAAGGCTAAATTAACATTACTCACCCCTTCTACAATTTAGAGTTAGTATGTTTACGAATTATGTTCTTAAAATTATACGTCACACCAGAGACTGTTCGTCTTTTGCCGGACTGCTCCAGTAGGGGGTAATAACGAAACACAAGGGTTAATAATTATGTCACATGAATTACTTAACTAATCTAGGCAGAAGGCCGCCAGGGGAACACTCACACACGTATCGACACATTTACACACGTGAGTGCCCGGGCACTCCTACGTCGCACTTTCATTAAACGAACGTTTAATTTATACGTAATATTGTTTATATTCTGTGTGTGTTTTATCAACGTGGTCGCCTGTAATGTTGGTCTGTTTATTATGGGGCCGGGTTCTACCGTCTGCTGGTGGCTCGCCTGACTCGGGTGAGCCATGGCTAGGGGCGCGTTCCGTTAGCGGGGTTGAATACTGGCGGTTGCAGGTCGGGCTTTAGGGTGGCCGTCGGTCGGACGACTTCAAAAGGATTACAAAAACTTAAACTATTGTAACTAGGTACCTCAGTGATGAATGACTATGATGAGGAATCTGCGGTGAACACATATGTTCACCCCGGCGCAGAGTGAGTTGTAAATGAATGAGGCCCCTAATGATAACCGTCCACTAGGGGTCGTCTTAGTGTGCAAAAGTGTATAGAGAACGATGGTCGAGCTAGCCCATGTTTTAAAATGTAATCGCACACAGAACAATGTTTTTTAATTACTTTATAATTTATAATAAACAGAAAATGTCCTATATTGTGTTCATTTTTATGTAAACCTATTAAAACACTCTGAGAATATGGATAGTTATGTGCTGCGGCTATCGAACCACAAGTGCCGGCTCCATGCAGTACTAGTTCTAGTCACGCAATTCCCCACACCTTTCCGAAGGAACAGCTATGAGACATAAAGGTCTGTGTGAGCCAAGGGAGAACCTATGGTTGTCGTCCAAGTATTATTTATTCTTGTTTTACAGTGTGCTTAAATTCCAGTTTTAATGCTATCCAAGGAGTATGTAAGCTACGATGCTGCAATAATTACATTCGTACATTCGTACATTCACACCAGTTTTATAGCACAGACACTTGTAATTTCGAGACGAGATTGTAATATCTTATAATCGTATTTATAAAACAAGTATGAAGGAAATATTTATAAAAAATCTCACAAAAATGTATATTCTGTCTTATGTTGCGACGTGTTAGCTTATGTTGGTGGAATTAGAGCGTTCTATGTTATGTCAACACACAATAATATTAAGGCATCATAAGTTATCTGTAATTGTTTTTCACGGTTGGATTGTTTAACTTAACACTTTATCGTTATTACGGGGCCAAATAAGATCGTTATTATCCTACTGGTACCCGGCCTTTGATATATTTCAGGGCACTACGACATCAAAATAAAATATTATAAACACATTAATGGTAAAAATTTGGTAAACAATTAACGTTAGTTTTATTGTAAATAAATTTAAATAATGAAAAAAAAACATAAATGCATGGTTACAAATGATAATAAAAAAATTGAAAAGATGTTTAGAAAATATCAAGAAATAATACGCAAGAAATATTACATAGTGGAGGTTAAAATTGATATGTCATTATTGAATTACTTCCTTTCTGGCTTTTTGCTCAGAACAGAGCCACTACCATGCAGAATGGGGTCACCCGTCAACAATGAAAAGTGGTCTCTAGCTATCAGTTAAAGAACTTTACATTTTTCTAACCAACAAGTTCAGAGTATTGTATTGTTTTCTGTCTAAAATGTTCCGAACATTAAGTGTTCGCTTTACTAAAATTTCAAATAAATACTCTATTATTACTGGAAGGTGAGTTAAACAGTATAGTGTTTTCGTGGTAGTATTTGTTTTGTAAAGATTGTTGTCCTCATCAATTTCTTAATTTGTCGATACTATATAATTTATTCAGGGGAATGTGCACATTAATATAAATTCATTAATTTAACTGCAATTAAATTCGTTAACTTGTTATACATTTGGTGTGGAATAATAATGATGAATGATATAGGTGAGAGATAAAAGGGCATATCAGGCATTTTGCAGACTCTACTTCATACTAGCTGCAACTTGAGCGTGTAGGAATATGGTAGGCTGTTTTCAAAAAGACGGAGACTTTAATGTCAGTACGTTACAAATGAACTTTAATGTCAGTACGTTACAAGGGTAGAAAACAGTCTTAGACCCATTCGTAATGTACATACGTTAAAGTTCGTCTTTTTGAAAACAGTTTTGGCTACGCTTTATTCCTAAGGATCCCTGGAGAAACACATGCCCAAGTTGTAGCTAGTATCAAGAAAGCAATAGGGTGGCTACAACAATCAGGGCAATCTCTTGTTGAAACCTGTCTCTGCTATGCAACTGAAGCACAACATAAATATTTAAACCTACCAAACCAATGTTCCTACTCTTCTATAATTCTTACAATTATTAACAGTATTCTTGATTTAAAAAGATGGCTTTTTTTTTAACTGGTTGGTACCACTGGCCACACCACCATTAATTTGTTTTTGGAAGTGTTATACAACTTGTAATGATGGCTATCATCATGTAGTAAGGTAAACAAGTGCTTGAAAATTCAAACTGTCACAGGTACAAATCATGTGTCATATTTCTCATCTCCCTTTGGGAATAAACACAGTAGTGTTTCAAAATGCCAATACAAGTTTTTTTTTGTAACCTTAGAATCTTTAAATTTAAAAAGTCGAGATATTCAAAATTTACCCTGGATACATTTTAAATTCATTATTTTGAACTAACCATTGAGATGATTTTATAGTATTTTTAATGTAGCTAACTTATCCTTATCAAACATTTGCACTTTTTAAAAATATATTTTAATCTACCTAATCCAACCAACTGCACATACTATTTTAAAGTATTTAAAATCTAGCTAACCTAACCCAACTGACCATTCTAACAATAATAGCAGATTTATACTATATAATCCTAACCTAACTACTGTTAAAATGGTAAATTAGTGGTAAATTACATAAAGTATCACAACACCCTCTTATAGAATGATTGTAAAACCTGTTAGGAAGTTAAAAAAAAAATTTATTTTGGAATGTTTAATTTTTTTCCTAGAAAAGTTGCTCCCCTTCAAAATTACATTTGAAAATATATAAATTACAGTTTTAACAAGATTTTACATATTATTATTTATTAATTTAGGTGACCAACCTTTCTCTTGGTTATTATTAGACTCTAATACTAGAAGCTGCATTTCTACACATTTACGTAGTAAGATATTAAATAAAAAATCATTTATGTTTTGCGATGAAGTTTTCGAGCCTATAAACCTTTGCCTATCAAGTGATTTTGCTAAAAACATTGAATTGTGAAATATTTTTACATAAAAACTATGAACATGGTAACGTTACTTATTTGCCGCACATTTCGTACATCTCTTCCAGATGCCCTGTATATAGGCTACTTAAACTTGTTCCTTATATATAGTTTGAGTACTGTTTATAGTATTACCAAACATCAATACTTAAGTAAATACTATCATGATTTTTATTTTTTTTATACCAGTTTTTAGAATACCTAAATATACTTTTCAAAAATTGGGAAAAGTCGTGAAAGTGAAAGAAAACAAATTAAAATTTCAGAGGCTTTCGGATTAACAGTGTGACATCACTATTGAACATAGTGAAGTTAATATAATAGTTTTTTTATTAGTTTCTGAAGAATTGTCCTCAACTGAAATAACTCATGACTACCAAAATATTACCACTTATAAAAGTGTAAATTTCAAAACAAATTTATATTTTTTTTAGGTCCATGTTGCCAGACAAGAAAAGTGTCATCAACATAGCGAAGCCCGAATTTAGGTAGGGTGTTAGTTGTGTTCAGTGCTTCCTGCTCGAAATTTTCCATGAAAATATTGGCCATAAAATCCATTGCCATTCCTTCTGTTTACTTGTAGAGTTCGTTTTAAAATTGAAAATATGTTGTTTTTAACACAGAGTGATAAGTTCCATGTGCGATCAGATAGGTACATACTTCTGTTCTTTCTTTGAGTGCTGTCATTTTCCAATTCTGTTTTTATAACTGCAAGTGTTTCTGGTTCAGGCACATTTGTGAAGAGGCTTTTAACATCAAAGCTTTCCACAGTTAAAAACTTCCTCAACTTTAGTCACACGTTAGGTATAAATATTTGATGACTGTCCGTTGAAGTCGTCATGTGGAAATTTTAATTTATTGGACGTAAAAATGGTCTCGTTCCTTCGTCTAGAAGATTTAATTTGTATTACGTTTAATGATTTGTGTGTAAAAATTTACCCAGTTATATAAATGCTGTTGTAAAAAAAATTTATAAAATGCCTTGATAAAGTTATGAAATTGGTTCACCAGGTACCCTGATATACTGTTACCCTGATATACTATAACAACAGTGTGCTTTTGCGCATCTATCTATGTCTGTCTAACAATTTGTGACGTCACTTTATTCATTTGGATTAGATAAATGTACGTTAAACTGTGTTTACATGTAAATTTTAAAAGGGGCGCGGAAGACTGCCGTATCGGAAATCTACCATGACGGCAGTATTCCGCCTGGCCTCTTCAAAAAAGCGGAAAAGTACCATAAAGGAAATACTGTTAATTGTTTCTAGATGTCTGGCAACTGCAGCCAGCAAGTTGGAAGAGAAGCCGGAAAAGTCGAAGCAGCCAGCTGTCAAAGAATCCGAATCATTTGTGATGAATTTATTTAGGGGTGTGGTCGAAAGCAAACAGGTTTTCCCGTATCCTGAAGTACTGACTGAGGAGCAACGAGAAACTCTCTCCATGTTAGTAGATCCAACTGAAAGGTTTTTCCAGGTGTGTATCTTTGAAAGTTCATAAAGCTCTTTGTTTCCTTCGCTGGATGCATGCAGACGGTGATGGTGCTCATGTGGCAAGACTTGTAGGTTCGAACTCAAGTTCCTGGCGTGACACCGTGAGCCATTGCAGCACAACAGTGCAAAATGTATTCACAACAGTCATTCGACTGTGCTATCGTAAATTATTTTCTTTCTGATTTTTGGAATGACAGAAATTGAAATTTTTCCAAAAATCCAACTAGTTTCAACTGCGTATAAATCAATAGTCGTAATTGAACTAACACCATGTGATACAGTAGCAGCTCACTTGCTGTATGTATATATCTATGACAAAACTGATGTTGCGACCTTTATATATATATATATATATATATAAACATAAGTAATTGTTTAAGATTCCAGTTGAAATTACCAAAAAATATGTTTATAATATTGCTGAACTGAAATGCAATTTATCTGGTTGCCGTTAACAATGAAAACCAGTGAATAACTAGGTTTTAAATATGTAAATATAATTTCATTCAGTCACTAATTTGGGAATACATCATTTAAAAAAAAAAGATTCTCTTCTTCATAAAATAGATTGCAATGGATTTCATGATAATTTGCATTTCGCGAAAATTTTCTGTATCAATTTGTAGTGTATGAGATTGTGGAAAATAAAGTGAATAGAAACTAAAATGAAAGTTTAAGTAGTTGGTGGGTTAGGTTAAGGTAGGTTAGGTGAAGTTAGGTTAGCTGCATAATTAAAAAAAAATTATTAGAATATTTTAACAGACATTTACAATATAGTTATTGTAGCTGTCTTAACATACCCAACCTTTCACTTTAGTATTATTTGTCTAATTTTCGAGAATTTGTTACATGACATGAAAAAGATTTTTTTTAGTGTGATTCTTATTCTCATTCAAATTCAATATTCTTATTTGAGAATAATTTGATATTCATATTTGATTCAAGCTAAAAAAAAAAAAAAAAAAAAACCTACATTGTACAGGCCAACTTATTATTAGAGACCCGGAAAATTCGCGGGTTCGATGACCTCCAGGATAGACTCCAATATCCTCTACACACTCGGGCAAATGCCAACTGTTCATTGGCTGCTGACTTGTGAGTCGTCTCGACCGGGTGGCCTGTGATTCGACACTTCTATGAGTGAGGGTCTCTAATTGGCCCTCTGTCCTCCAGATTAACAGTGGACCAATGGCAGAAGCAGCACTAAGGTGTAATTATTTGAATTTTAGCATAACACGAAATGAACCCGCGAATTTTCCGGGTCTCTACTTATTATTAATGCATGATAAATGTGCTGTGGGCACGGTGTCTGTCTGGTTTCTCCCCAGGAAACGAACGACCCGATGAAGAACGACAGCCTGGAGAGGGTGGACGAGAGGTCCCTGGAGGGACTGTGGGAGCTGGGGGCGTTCGGCCTGCAAGTCCCCCAGGAGCTGGGTGGGCTGGGGCTGAGCAACACGCAGTACGCCCGCCTGGTGGAGGTGGTGGGGGCCCACGACCTGGGAGTCGGCATCACGCTTGGCGCTCACCAGTCCATCGGCTTCAAGGTGCCCTGCTGCTGTGGACTGGCCCGCAGTCTTCTCGTCGTGCGCAGGGGAACTTACCACATTTAAGCAACAACCACAACATTTTATGGCATATAAATGAAGCTAGAAGTGTAAAGTAAGGGGTCGTCCATTAATCACGTGATTTTTTTTAGCAAATTTTTAACTGCCCCTCCCCCGTAGTGATTTGTGGTGAGGTTTTAGGCTACCCCCTCCCCCCTCCCTCCAATAAATCATGTGTATTTTTTTGGTACAAAATATTTTTAAAAATTTCAGAATATTATCTTTAAATATAGGTAGGTATAATCTAATTTAATTCTGGAAAATTAAGCACAGTGATAAAAATGTCCAGACACACATTAAGGTTGCAGGTTTATTCTCACTGGCATAAAAATAATAAAGGAAAGGTTTATAAGTGATTTACGCATGTATTCGGCGCCAAAATCACAGTCTTACTGGCGACTGGCAAGCCGAGCCGGGTGGTTCATGTTGCGGCGGGCGGGGATATTGTTGCCTGGCTACGGCGAGTCAAGGTCACGAGTCGCTTTTCGGTTTAGTAGAAATCGGGCGAAAAAATAAATAAATACACGTGATATCTCTCTACACCCCCCTCCCCCTGTGATATTTCGTGATTTTTCCCGACCCTCTCACCCCCCCCCCCCCCCTTTTCGAGCCTCATGTGATTAATGGACGATCCCTAAGAACCTTGATTGCTTTCAAAAATCTCTACCAGGAGATTCGTGCCAAAAAAAAAATTATTCTGAAAACGCACGTGCTAGCCTCAAACTTAGAGTTGAAAAAACAAAGTACGGAAACGGATCTACTCATTAACCCTCGGTGCTTTTTGTAAACGTTTCATAACTCGGATATCTTGAGTAGTTTTTAAATTGTAAGTTTTTTTTTTCTGAAGCTCTGTACGTCATATGTGTGCCCAGGCAGGCGGTGACCTTGGTGCCATACTGACTGTCAGGTTGATTAGTTGTCCATTTTGTATTAGTATCTTACATTCAAAGTAAATATGTTGGTTTTATTTTAGTCCATAAATTGTGATTGTCTGTATGTAGATTAAAAATGAGACCTAGTGAAAGGCTTGAGAAAGTGTTTCATATTATAGTCACATCTGTGCCATAGCCTTTTTAATTTCAGAAATTTGTAGAGATTATTCTGAAGTATTGCTTGAATAATGATTGGCGAGTTGATAAAAAGTATTTTTGAATGCCAAGTTTTGACCAATTTTACATGTTGTAATAGATAGGATTTTGTAAAAAAAAATTTCCGTTTTAAACCTGTTACTTAAAATTCTTAAATATATAATTGAATTAAATTTAATAAAAAAAAAATTGTATTTCAACTGGGGGGTTTGACAGCCTGACACCTGTAATTAGTAATTTTAGCTAATTAAAGTTTATGGCCTCTCATATGTAAAATAGAATAATTAAAACAAAATTCTCATTGAAAGTTCTGAATAAGATTAAAATTTCATATTTTTTTCTATTGTTTTCTATTTACTGTGTTTTACTAGAATGTTTCGCTTTGTAACTTATTGGCGAGTTATTGTTTGTTAATGATTGTTTCATTTACATTGCCTTTTAATCAGTTGCCATCGTTGTTGGTAATTTGTGTATTAATGTTCATATTATTTGAAGGCAACTATTTTTAATGAGCTGTTTTTTAAAGATAATGTTATCCGGTCTTGCATCTGGTCTGAAATGTGTTTTGATAGGAACAGGAATCAGTGTTAATGAATGATTTTATTCGTTTAACAGAAAGTATCGGGCTCCATTGCATACTGTGTAGTAGCAGAGAAATTTTTGCATCTATGTGGTTTATTTATTGTTTATTAATCTGGTGTAATAAAAGTAATATTGGCATGACTCACTTCGCTATATGTTTATAACTCAGTGCATATGCTTACTTACAAAATATTTTATCCTAATTGTTTTATCAATACGTGAAATAGTTTTGAACATTTTGATTGTAGGCTTTCATAGCTAGAGTTTTTAACTTTTTTTTTTGGTTTGAGACCTGGTCCGATGAAACAGTGATGTGCTCAACGTGATGACTTGCTATGTTGCAGCTATTCTCAAGGGCTCTGAAACTCTTGAGGCCTGGTCTTCTGGCCACAAAAGCCTACCATCGAGACTTAAGTCGCTGTGTGGGAAGAAGATTGTAACTGATTCCAGAAAACTGGATAAACTGAGCTTATGCTCGGCAGAATCCTGATTGGCTAGACAATCATATAATCACGGCCTCTTGCTTGGGCCAGTTACAGCTTGGCTGTGGATGGCCCTATGTAAAATGTGTTCCAGAAGACCAGGCCTTTAGTTTTATCAGACTTAAGTACAATAAACAAATATAAATTTCCATTCACATCCACAACAGATGATTTTACATAAAATCCAAGCTTCCAGTAATAAAAATATAGTTCATAACTACATACACTGTTTTTATTGATAGGATATGAATGTGATGTAGCTCTTGAATGTTGTCTATGCCTGCACTGTACATACAGTAAGTCCTCTATTTACGTCGTACCGATTTACGTCGTTTCGGATTAACGTCGCTAATGTTTGAGTACTCATGTTTCAATTTAAGTTGTCGCCAATTCACATTAACGTCGTTTACAATGACCGTAAATCTTTATTTTAACCAAAGAACCGCATATAATTCGTTTATAATTCTTTGTTTCCTTCGGTAGTTAATTTACGCTATGTAGCGTAAGCTACACGTTCACCGCTTTATCTTATCATACATCATGAGGGACGCTTCCTGCTCTCCGCTGCTCTCCGCGCGGTGATGCAATACTACCAGCCCGCCCGCTCGGCCACCCACGTATCTCGCACGTAGAAGTGTTATCTACTTCCCGCAACGACACAGCATTTTCTCCTACCCCTTTTCGTCCAACTCCTTGGCACTTCAGTAGAGGTGTAAAAGTAACTTAAAAAAGTGTACCCGTATGTATTCGTTACTATAACAATTAGTACTCGTTACTATCGTATCGTTACTCGTTACTTCTGATACCGCATAACATTCTATGTTATGTAATAGCAACGAATCGAGTCGTATTTCGTACGCGTACAGTATGACGTCGCGTAAATAATAATAAATCGAATATAAACAATTAAAAGTATTTGATAATTAACAGCTTTTGTTAACCAAGAAACAATAAAATCTCATTAGAGCAGCTTTATTATAATATCTCTTTTAAGATAAGAACAAAAAAGTGAAAATACGCGATAATAAAAAACAAAAACATACATATTTATAATTTGTAAAAAATACTTTCTTACGTTGTTTCTGTTCCAATCTCAAACTTTGTCTACACACACAATACCTTTAATAAACAGTAAAAAACTTGGACGACGAATTTCCAAATTATACTTTTCTTAATAAACAAACATCGTTCTTTGTAACGAATAAGCGCGCGCATGTGTAAAACATACGAAAAATGCGAGTAACGAAATGCATTCGTGTGTAACGTTTCGTTACTCGTTACTAGATGCCGCACCCGTTACTCAGTAACGAATACATACGGTTTGCTACAGGACAGCTCTACACTTCAGTCGCTATGATATCATTGAGTTGGCCGGAGTTTTAAACGTGCCGTTGTTAACTTTATCGTGATTAAATGCGTTTGTAGTAGGCCTACAGTATCAGCTCACTGCAATTTATGATTTTTTCTTCATAAGATGTCTTCCAAACGACTATATATCTGTTTTTATATTTCGATCAATTAAGGTAATAAAGCAGCTGGTTAAATAACCATGCTATAAAGCTGAGAAGTACTAGTTGGACTTGTTTCCCACGCTGTGGGTTGTAATTTGCTGATAAAATTGCCCGTTGTCACGTCTGTATGCCAGCGCTTCCGGCCGACCTTGGGCCGTGGCCGGCCGGTGGCATGAAACATGGCTCATTTTGCGTCGTTTCTATTTACGTCACGGTTTTCAGGAACGTAACCCCGACGTAAACCGAGGACTTACTGTATTTGGAAATTTTATATGTATGTATATGTTTACACTCACACACTTGAAGTTGCCTTTGCATATTTTTCTGTGAGGGTTATTTTGCTACTAATTTTATTTCAAGACTGAAAAAGCCTTCTTGTATATGTTAAAAACAATATTGTAGTATGTTCTTTAAATCATTTTGAAACAGAAAAAGCATTTAATGTATTTTATTTTACAAGGAATGATATAATGTACCTCTGTTTTGGCCTGTTTCCCAGGGAATCTTGTTATTTGGCACTGCAGAGCAGAAAGAAAAGTATTTGCCTCGAGTGACAACGGGAAGAGAGTTTGCGGCTTTCTGTCTCACTGAACCATCATCGGGCAGTGATGCTGGCTCAATAAGGTGACGGCGTGACTCATTAACACATACAAACTGTTGTGAATTTGAATTTGGTTGAAAAACATTTTATGTTCTGGAATAAGAAAAATTGTGGTTGACTTTTGTATGTCTAAAATAATGGTTTATTAGTAATGGTAAATGTGATTATGGAACTGTCATTTGTAAAATTAATGAATTGGGTGTAATGTCTCAAAATGATAGCAGGTGTTTATAAAATATAGCATTGACTGAATTAATGTGGTAAACAGAAGTACGTATCTTGATAATAATTATCAGCTTACTTCACCCATTTGCAAAAAAATCGGGGGTAGACCCCACTGAGTCATTTTATACCAAAAAAGTTTATTTTTAAAAGTAATGCTTTATCATCTCGGATTTAATTAAGATTTTTTTATCCATAACTACTCATAAAAAATAAGTTATTTTATTTAAAATGTTTTTGGGGGAAAATTTTTGAAATTTTTAGTTTTGGGGCAATTTTTTTACTTTAAGGAATTTCCTCTGTTAACTTAAATTTAATTGTTCCATGCTGAAAGTGGTTTAAGCAATTAACTAAAAATCAAGGGGGCATTATTTTGTGCAGATGTCTAAAAAAATTTGTTGAAAAAAAATGGAAGAGGGTGGGTCTGTGTGTGTTTGTTTTTATATATATATATACATATATATATATATATATATATATATATATATATATATATATATATATATATATATATATATATATATAGAGAGAGAGAGAGAGAGAGAGACAGACAGAGACAGACATACAGATTGAAGCTCATGGATTGATTTGTTACACTGCCAAAGAATTCTTTAGCACGGTTGGGAAACTGTTTGCTGCTCGAAACACTGAGCGAAAATGTTGATGAGTACCGTATTTACTCGCATATAGGTCGCGGCAATTTTACCAGATTTGATGGGGGAAAAATGAAGTGCGACCTATATGTGAAGAAAAATTTTTTTTAAAATTTTTGAGGAACTTTTTTTTGCAATATTTTGCTTTAAAATGCGAAAAAGAAGTTTATATAGGTATAGGCTAATTTATTTACAATGTACACATACAGCGAAACCCCTTATTTACGTTACCGTTATTTACGTTTTCCCGTTATTTGCTCTATATTCTACAGGTCCCGTTTAGTTCCCATTTAGTCCAATACAATACTTTCACGCAAATTACGACTCAAAAATCGAATCCATCCCTCTATTTACGTCACGTAACAACCATAAACAACCAGAAAATACCATGGGTACTTTAAGAGTAGATAAGATTAGCTAGTAGGCCTAAAAACATCGTGAAAAACGTAACGTTTATAGCCGGCAATGAACATTTTAAATCGCAAAATAAACATATTTTATAACATGAAAAGTTGCTTTTATTTCTAAACATGTAATAATTTAAGCCTAGGCGTGTAAAAGTCTGAGTAATTATAGCAGGAGACAATCTAAAATGCACGAGGGAAAAACGTAAACTCACGAATGTATGAACGTGGCTGATTGTTAATTTCTGATACTGTATTTATGCCACAACTTAACCGAAATACTGGTACGATACAAACTTCACAAGATAAAATGAGCGGAGTCTTGGTAACTGTTTTATACGTATTTTATAATTTCGGAAGTATTGTACAGTTGACGCATATTTTTTAAACTAACAATTTATTTCTGGGGATCGTAATTAATTAATTATTGGTATCAAGACATCAAGATGGACGTAAACTTGAACGTGTCACGGCAGCGAGAAAACTGGTGCGTATACCAATAAACTGGACAAAACTGGTACACGGGAGGTGGAGCTTATATTTTTTTCCGCTAAGCTCGCATCTATTGGCTGGCTGCTGATGCAAGGTCACGAGTCTGGGCGGAGCGTTGAGTGAGTTATACTGCGCATGCGCAGCTCAGTGAACAAAGAGAGCCAGCAGGCGTGCCGTAACAGCAGCTGATCGAGTACAATGACATTTCTCCGCGCAAGGTGCACGGCGCGGTAATGAATTACCGGTGCGACCTATATGGGGGGAATCTTAAATACCAAATTCAAGACCTCAAATTATGGGTGCGACCTATCTGCGATGGCGACCTATATGCGAGTAAATACGGTAGTTGTTCACAACTGCTAACCATTTTCCTCTAGATGCATGTTTCCAATGTTTTCAAAGAAGGGCTCACTGCTGACATCTGCCACATTTTGCAAGGTTTGCAAAGTGAACACGGCAACTTTGTGTCACTTTAGCAATCCTGTGTATACCAGTTTCAAATGTCTACAGTGAAAGAGCATTTTCGTTGTATGGCCAGATATTTTCTGACCTGCGTACTGGTTTAAAAATCCAAAACATTTAAATTATGCTTCCTATTTATTTCAATGGACATTCTTAATTCTATCATAATTTTGAATTGCTTTTGCAACATATAAATTTTTTTATTTACTGCAAGCCATGTGCACTAAAGTGACTTTAAAATAAATACAAAATTCATTCTATACTAAATTGCTTTGGTTTATTATGCTATTCTAATGGTAATAAAGTGTATACAAACATATTCGTGTAAGAAATACAGGGAGAAAATAAACAAACAAAAATAAACCTGTTTTGCCTGTAATTTTTATCATTGATTTTTAACTCAGCTATACAGTTGTTTTGACAAAATTTTATACAGCTTTTACCTATTTATAATGACGAAATTCCTCATTTTTATTTACCACTTTTGGCTGGTCCTTAAAATAATAACAACTTTCACAAAAATTTAGACATTTTACTTTTCATTTACTTAATATTTAGTTAAATATTATGATAAAAAATTTACACTTTCAACACTAGCAAATAATTCACTGTTCAGTGTACGTGCCTGAATGTTTTTACCATTTCTAACATTTAATTTTTTAAAATTTTTCGGTAAATTTGGTTGTATACGTGCATATAAGTATAATTCATTGGTAGAAAGTTAAAAATTTTTTTTTTGGTTATGTATTAATACTGAAAAATACATCTGAGATTAGTCAGCAAAGATCTTCAATGCATGTTAAAGTATTTGAGACTATGGAAAGTTTATACCTGTATTACGTACGAGTGCCACTTAACAAATTAATACTAAAACATTACACTCTTTATCACGTGTGAGAATTATGAAATGGTTAAATATAAGTATATAATAGTGTTAAATTTTCACTTAGTAAGTTTTATAGTATAAGTGATGAAACTGAAATTAAAAATTCATATGTTTAATGAGGCCAAGTTCGTTATATTACCTTTCAAATTTTTTTCAGTTGAGCATTGATTTCTCACTATAATCATTTACATATAGGCTTGTAACTTTGTGTCAGTTGGTATATCGTATTGTATCTGAATGCTTATACTGTTATACTGTATTAATAAAGTAGTCCCTCATTATCTTCTAACAATCAATCAATCAAAATAAAATACTAACTTTATTTTTGTAAACATCTTTGCTTTATTAGCTTGTTCTAGTAGATGTTGCTGTGGTTTTTCAGGAGTCGTGCAGTTCCTTCGTCTGATGGAAAGCACTTTGTCCTGAACGGAAGCAAGATTTGGATCAGTAATGGTGGTTTAGCCAATATCATGACAGTCTTTGCCCAGACCCCGGTCAAAGACCCTAAAACTGGTAAATTATGTCCAAAGTTTTTGTTTATTTTTTTTTAGTTTTTAATTTTATAATATTTGTGTTTCAAACTGTACATTTCAAAAATTTATTTTCAAGGAGCTGAACGTGATCAAGTTACAGCATTCATTGTGGAAAGAGGTTTTGGAGGTGTTACAAGCGGGCCACCAGAGAAGAAAATGGGCATCAAGGCTTCCAATACTGCCACTGTCAATTTTGATGATGTAAAAATCCCTGCGGAGAATGTGTTGGGAGAAGTTGGCGGAGGTTTCAAGGTTTGCAGCTCTCAATATTATTTATTCCTTTTATGAAATTTAAAAATTGGTTTGTTTTTAGTGTTTGATTTTTTTTCTTTTAGGTCGCCATGAACATTCTAAACAATGGCAGGTTTGGAATGGCTGCCTGTCTGTCTGGTACGATGCGAGCAGTGACGAAAAAAGCGGTTGAACATGCCACCACTCGCGTGCAGTTTGGCAGGCGCATTGATTCCTTTGGAGCAATACAAGAGAAGATTGCAAGAATGGCTCTGATGCACTATGTGACGGAGTCTGTTGCTTACATGATAAGTGCAAACATGGATAAAGGCTCCACAGATTTTCAACTGGAAGCAGCAGTTTCCAAGGTGGGTGAATCGCTTGAGGACAGATGAGTATTGATGAAGGTAATATTTTGCTGTGGAGTAGTAATACAGTTGAGCTCTATTGCAACATTTAAAAAATGGACCTAAGAATTATTTCTTCAGAGGCAACTGATTGAATTTAACTGGATAGAGGCCAACCAACCTTGATCACAAGCTGGTTCCTACGATTTGATGTTCCTTCACCGAAAATCAAATAATTTTTGTCTTTCCTCACATCAGAATCACTTTAACCCACTCTTTTTTTTACATCCGGCACCATAGAACCACTTTGTCTGCTGTTTGCATTAAAATTAACTTTTGTTGTTTGGAATGATTAGATGTTTTTAGGATATATTACTATATTAGTATGTCCCTGCCTAGTTGTCACTTATTCCCTCACCATCCTGCAAATGCATAAGTACCTATTTTCATTGTGTTTAACACAAATCCTCTGCTTGATACTAGCTGTAAATTTATATTTTCCTTTAATTCCTCATTGTCTTCCTTGTGTAACCAGCTACCTTGGTGTAATAGTTTTACATTAAAATTGCCATTGCTGTTTGCAATTGAAGACCTCGGTTGTAAATAGTGATATAACCTTAAAATAATGAGATTGCAGTTTTAAGGGTTCATCTTTGTGTGTACATTATCTATGGTTACATTCAAGTAGTATAGTAGTAGGGTATAAACGTTTGTGGAAAAATACAAGGAACAAAAACTTCATAAAAAATTTATTCTCGCTGATGTACTGAACATTAACTTCATTGTGGCCACGATTCATGAGAATGTTGGTTATCGCTATTTGCACGGAGGTGGTTGTCAGTTAAAAAACTCATCGTTTTGTATTAGTTACTTTAAAATAAGGTATGTTTCAGGTGTTTGCTTCAGAAGCAGTTTGGTTTGTGTGTGATGAAGCCATCCAGATCATGGGCGGCATGGGCTACATGAAAGAGACCGGCTTGGAGAGGGTGATGAGAGACATACGGATTTTCCGTATATTTGAAGGAACCAATGACATCCTGCGGCTGTTCATAGCTCTCACAGGTCCGTAGCGAGAGTCTTCGAATGACGACGGTGTGCGTGTATTTTGCCTGACCAGTGTGCCAGTTACCACTGGTGTTGAGAGAGTACATTCATTATTCTTTGAACTTGCCTGCAGAAGTCGCAGGGATCGGTTCGGGCCACGGGCGCAAATCTGTAGGCTTTACCGGGCTTCTGTGGGGTTAACTGACGCGCCATCTCTGGATACGGTGCTTGTACGTTGTATACTGCCCTTATCATGCATGCGATAAGCAGAAAACTTAAAAATATACAGAAAGTTTATCAATAAGACATAGTTTTGACATCAAACCCATTTCACAGTCATGCTTGTGTAAGTGCAGGCAGGTGTGGCTCTTCATTTCCCCCCCTCCCCTCCGGGATCTATGCCCGGGGGTCAGGCAGTTTAATGTCGGTTACATTAGAATTCAAGCAGATCTGCTGATTAATGTGATAATTGTTATTATTGTATAAGTTTATACTAATATTAAGGTTGTTCATGTATATTTGTACCATGCACACCAACAGTTAAAAGACTTCTAGTGTGTGCACAACATAAAACACAAAACACAAATACAGGACACAAACATCATGCGTTGAACAAGTAAACAAAAAAAAAAACAAACACAAAACTCTTCTAAAATTATTAATTAAAAACAACAGAATCATTTTTAAGTACAATATGGTTCTTGACAGGATAGTATTATATATTAAAAGTATGGGAAAATGAATAAATTTGATATAAGAATTTAAATGGAAAGTGATTCACATAGGCATTTTTTTTATCATATTTGTTAAAATTTAAAATGAGTATAAAAACAATATAATAATAAATAATGAAATAATAAGTGAAATTAGAGTAACGGAAATTTTGAATGGATTGTAAATACAGACAAAACTCAGTAATCATGAAAAGCTGCAACAATTTTTTGAAATTGGTGCTTATCTCAATGTTTTTGTAATATTTGTTGATACCAATATTTATACTTGTCAGTTTGCAATGAGAAAACCACAGTAATTTTATTTAATTGGAGACTTGGGTTGAAAATTTTTGATTAGTTGTCAGTACATTGAAAATGAATTTATATGGAAATAATCATGCCAAACTTTGGGGCTGTGATGTGTTTATTGTTGTTCTCAAGGATTTTTGAATATAGCTGTAGAACAAAAGAAGTGTATTTGTCATTGGTTCCAGATTGCATAACTTCATTCAGTTATTTTTCCTTGAATTATCAGAAAGATTCTAAGATTCTCATTCTTAAAAAACTTATAACAAACTACTTGAAGAGGGAATTTTTATTTTTTTAAGTTGGGTAGTGGGTATGGACAATTTTGAATTAATTTTTTATGAAGCAACTGTGTGAATATTTATAAAGCATTTTGAATGTTGTGTGATAGTTCATGTTTTCGTTGAAAAGTGTTTACTGTGAGCTTTTGAATGAGTTTTGTGGAAATTCTGTATGTATTGGTTCTGTGTCTAATTTCATAGCCTCATGGCTTTGCCATATTGTCATAGTGCCATTAAGGTACCTAAATAAAATATAAATAATAGTAGTTATTAAATGCATTAACTTTTTTTCATGGTTTGGCTTTTTGAAGTGTTTATAGGGGGTGAAATTATAAATGTGAGAAAAATTAAAGTGCTGTTAGTCATATTAGTTTTTAATAAAAAAATGTCTTTTTACTGTCACATTTCATTTAAGGGATACCATTCTTTACAAGTTGCAGAAATACTAAAAGTACTTTTCAGAAATGATTTTAAGCTATGCAACATATTATTGCAGTGATAGTTTTTTTTCCCACTTTGAAAATATTTCTGCTGAGTTGCCACCATAAGTGTTTTGCTTTGTGAAGTTATTTTCTTCCATTTTATTTCCTTATGATTCGGTGATATGAGTGCCAAAAATTTTAATTTTTATACTTGGTTAGTTTTTAGGATGGTTGGTTTTGTATTTCAAATTATTTATCAGCTATAATTTTTTAATGTATCAGAATGGGAGAAAACTATATAGTGTGTGTTTTTGAAATGTGAACAGGTGTTCAGTTTGCTGGGTCACATCTGAAGGAGCTGCAGAAAGCTTTCAAAAACCCAACAGCAAACCTTGGCCTGATCTTTGGTGAAGCAACAAAACGTGCAATTCGTTCTGTTGGTCTAACTTCGCCTTCATTGGCCAGTGAAGTACATCCAAACTTATCATCCTCTGCTGTTCTGGCAGGAAAGGTAGTATCTTTTTATATGTGTTGCGGTTTATGTTTCTGTATGAGAACTAAACATTTTTTATACTTGGAAATTTGTTTTTATTTAATTTAATTTATTTAATATTTGTTGCATGCCTACCTACAGCTTATGGCCTTGGGTGGTAGGCACGATACAAACAACACATATACACACAGACAGAACAAAACAATACAAAATACAAGACAACAAAACAAAACAAAATGATACACACAACATGCAACATTTAATAATTAGTAAATAATTTATTTGAAAATTTTATAATGTAGAAAATAAGAATAACACAAAAAAAAAACTAACTTGAAACAATATGATTATTCACCACAAGAGAAAAAAAAAAAATTAAGTTAGGAATAGTTGTATTTTTTTAAATTTAATTTTGCTATCTAATTTGCTATTGTAGAACACGTGGCAGTAAGTTATTTTCACTAAGGTTTTTCTAGAAGCTAAGCTTTTCGTTAAGAGATTTAAACTTTTATCTACTAACATTGTTATAAAGAATATCAAAATGTTTTTTAAGGTAACATAAAGCTTAGAAATTGTACAAAATTAACTTTTTACTTTGTACCTCTCTCAATTTATTTTGTTTTCCATTATCATGTGTTTTAAACTTTATGACAAAGTAATTTAAACAATGTTTCATGTAAAAAACTGTATATATGTAAAGTTAAGCATAACTTTTCTGCATTTATTTCTTTTAATT
This sequence comes from Bacillus rossius redtenbacheri, assembly GCF_032445375.1. Classification (NCBI taxonomy): domain Eukaryota; kingdom Metazoa; phylum Arthropoda; class Insecta; order Phasmatodea; family Bacillidae; genus Bacillus; species Bacillus rossius. The sequence continues at coordinate 5,068,642 of NC_086331.1, read as the reverse complement.
ATTTTACAGAAATAAAATCTTTGGTGCAGACTTGAAAACTTATTCTCAAAAAAAATATTAATGGAGGTGTAAATGCTTGCTTTCATGATAGGAGTTGAAATTAGAATTTTATAGTTGAGTATGTTTTTTTAATGTACACTGAGTAATGAGAAGAGCTGCAACCACTGCTAAACTAGTTGCCATAATTAAATTATTTTATGAAAAATATTCTAGCTGCTTGGCTGTTTAAATTTAATCCTATAAAAAAAAAGTAGTTTCCTTTGAGCGATCACAGTTATCAATCTAAATTAAATGATTTGTGTTGCCTTGTAGTATCACAAGTTCAAATATTCATACATGTGAATCTATCATAGTATGCAAAGTGAATAAAACTGTTACAGTGTTGTGGAAGTTTCTCGTGTTGATACATTCACATTTTCCACAGATTCTGTGGGTACAATTAAAAACTGATGCAGACAAAAGAATGGCAATAAATTGAACAGAATATGTAGCTGTGCTTGCCAGTTCTGTCTTACGATGCTTTCTTTTGGGGTTTCAGTGCATGGAAGAATTTGGGAAAGCTGTAGAAAGCAGCCTGATGAAACATGGCCGAGGCATTATCGAAGAGCAGTTTCTGCTCAACTGTCTTGCCAACGCCGCGATTGACACGTACCTGATGGTTGTGGTGCTGTCTCGAGCTTCCAGATCGCTCCACCAGGGGATTCCTTCGGCCGCACACGAACAACTTATGACACAAGCCTGGTGCCAAGAGGTGTAGTAAAACTCCTGAATTGTGAAACTTTATTTTTAAAAAAATAGTGCATATTGAAATTTCGTATGGAAATGGAAAGAACATCTTTGTAACAAATATTTTTGTGTCCATTATCAAAAAATTTCTTTGTAACAATGGCACTTCAGGACTCTTTTAACATTTTTTTCATTGATTTCTTTACTTTATCCATTTTATTTCTTTCAAGGGAATGGATATTAAACACCTTGTAACAAGGAAAACTTCTTGACTTGGTAAAAGAAAGAATTTTTTGTGAATAAAAGTATTTGAACTTCAAAACAGTAAAGAGATAATATTCTTCATAAAGATATACAGTCAAACCTCATTATTACAAACCTGAAGGGACCATAATTTTAGCACTTTGTAATAACGAGGGTTTGTATTAACCAAACTATTGGGATATGACAAAAAAAATTGATTGAAATACACACCGTTGGTAGTATAAGCTGGCTTCACTACATGCATGACAATATGTAAACACTGAAGAAAACAAACACAATGCAACACTTACAGAATAAATCATAATACAAACTTCAATAAACTTGCATTCATGACACATTTTCTATTCAAACATTTGGTTTAAAAAAAGCATCAATTCTGGTTTCCACTATCTTTTTCTTATAGGCATTGTTTACCACATTTAACTTTGGTCGTATCTACTGCTGCCGACTCCCTACACATAGTTTTGCCAACAAGATTGTTGCGATCCTTAAACCGTTGTAGCCAATCATAGCTGAACTTGAAGTCTGAAATTCCTAACCTCAATGCTATGTAGTAGAGCTGGGCCGATGCCGATCCCCAATCGTAATAATCGGCCGATTTTGTTAATTTTGCCGATCATAATCGGCAAAACGTACCCGATTATTTGAGCCAATCATTGGTCTCCTACTGCAAACTTATGACATTGAATAATTACCTATACCTAACAACTTTCCATGTTTGTTTACGGTACTTTTCGGGAAGAAAATTCAATTATTCATCGAAAAATAATAGGTTTGTTTACGGTACTTTTTGGGAAGAAAATTCAATTATTCATCGAAAAATAATAGGATTTAATAATTTAAAACTAACCACATACAATAAAAATATACCAATAAAGTAAACAAATAGCGTAAGTTTTATAAACGTTGAACAGTTACATACCTAAGTATCAATTTCCACGTATATTTACGGTACTTTCGGTAAAATAATTTTCCATTATACTATTTGCAAAGTTATTTCTTATCATTTACGAACCGAAAACTATGTAGTTGTTTACCATTTATGGATAATATTACCGCAATGGCGAATGGCGACTGTTTAGGGAGGTTATGTGATGCCAGAGATTAGAGTGATGCGCGTCGCGCGACGGAATTCGTACGGATTAATGGCGCTAGTAGTCTTGTGGTTAGTAAACAACTACCTCTTCGGGAATTCATCTATTTAGTAGTTTTTTTCTCGCTAAATATGGCCTATTGAAAGTTTTGTTTAGCGAAATTAATATTGTTATCCTGTTTAGCGGGAAACAGAGCTTAACTTTTTTTTGTATAAAAACCTGGTTGATGAAGAGTTTTGTCCCCCATTTAGTGGTACAGTAGAACCTCGTTAATACGTGATGCGCTAATTCGGGAATCGGATAATCCGGGACGATTTAAAAATGCAAAAAAAAAAAAAAGAGAAACTAAAATTGTCAGCGCTTAAAATTAACGTCACGCGGGCCGGCGGCCGGCAAACACAGCAAGCCATCGCGTGGGCCGCCAAACTCTGCAACGCTGTTTTTACCGACCCTTTGTGTCGCCCCTCTGTCAGCGGTCACATTTGTCACTCTTTAAACTTGAGGGGGATGTCCTGACTTCTGCTTCCCGTCTCCCGTTTGTTTGAATGTTGTTCATGTGCTGCTGAGTTACTTTCCGCCCGCCAACGCACGGCAGGCGCTTGGATAGTGACGTGTCTGGCTGGCTTTCAGCTGGTCGAAGGGGGGGAGGGGGTGGGGGGGCTACCCAAAATTTATGTGTACAAGGTCGGCACGATCTTATCTTTCTCTCTTCGGCTGTTGTAAATGACCGTGAACTAATGGCTAGGCAGTGCCGTATTTTTTTAAGCAGAGACACTAATTTGAAGGCGGGCCTTACCGTTAACGGATTATCTGTTTTTTTTTTGTTTTGTTTTTTTTTATTTACAGAATTTCAATTATCTGGGCATCGGCGGGTCCCAATTAACACGAATAATGGGGAGTTTACTATTTTTATCCATCTGCTGCCAAGGCGCAGTAAGCGTTGGGAGATGTTACGTCACATGACCTTGACTGCATGCTGGTGTCTGAGAAGCTTGACAAGACCTTCCGGGCTTATAATCGCTAGTCCGTGAAATTCTGTAATCCGTGATTATCTTGGTTCCGACCATCACGAATTAACGAGGTTCTACTGTATTTCGTATTCACAAATTAACTTACAATCGGGAATTATTGAAAGTTTGTTGGCGGCACTGGGGGGAAGGAAGGGCAATAAAATTATCATCGCTGACGTCTACCGGCATTCACGGATCACAGAATGACGGAGTTGTGATTAGGTGAATATTTGGTTTGACCTTATTACATTTTAACGCAGTTAATTGTGTGTGCATGTGTGTGGTGATTTATAAGTAGTAATCATGTCAATTAAAAGGTGTTTTGTCTGGGAATATTTCACCGTTTATAGTGATCCGTCAAAAGCAACATGTAATCAGAGGTACTTGAAAGGCTCTAATTGGCTCAGAAGATCGGCATGATCGGCAGCAGATGATCGGCATCGGCATGATCGGCAAAATAGGTGATCGGCCCAGCTCTACTAGGTAGTCTGCCTTCTTCTGAATCATAGGTCCAGAAATTGGCAAGTTTGCTGCACACATATCTTAAAACCACTGCAACAAGGTAGCTTCCATTTCTTGATGTTTTGGGCCTCGCATTCTTTTTCTTGTTGATAAACTGCACGAACTCCCAAAAGCCGATTCAATCTTTTCACGATTTTTTAGTATTGTCGACGACGACGATTGCGGGATGTTAAATTCTCTCGCAATTTCCGTTTTCGTTCTCTCTCCATTGTCTACTTCTTCGATAATTTTAACTTTAACTTGCAATGTAAGTTCGTTGCGTTTCAGTTTCGCAGTCATAATACAAAACAACTAACACTCAAAATTGAGGTTAAGATACACGTGTGTGAACAATGGAAAATATCAGAACTTTTTTCCATAGATTGTTTAAACTTCTACGTATGTACACTTCCGACGACTAATATTAATACGGTGACGTCAGCCGGGGCTTCGCCCCACGAGCCTGATCATCCTCCGTTCCCTTTCCCACCACCTTTCCTACCCGGCATTTGTATCGTGACATACGTAGCCGTGTGAGATTCAAACTGCGCTCCACGAACTACAGCAAGAGGGCTCTTAGCTGCAGTGCGCCGCACCCCTAATTGGTATTAATAAATATTGTAATCCTTTTCTTTTCGCCCCAAAATAGTGTCACGACGGCTATGCATGCGAGTGTCTTTTGTTTAACTAAATCATTATGTTTTGTAATTTAATAAGTGCAAGCACGGACAAGGACGCTCCCTAGCGGGCGGCGGAGGAACTAGTACGTAACTGGATTTAAACTGTTTTATATCATAGAAGTAATTATTACAGACGGTCTGGGTATGGATGTGATGTGCTAATTTTTGTAAAGAGTTTATGTTATTTTCAATAATATACCGGGGCACGCAATAGCTAAGTCTTAACGGTAATTGTGTTCGGCGCGAAGGGCGCTATGTTGCCTTCCGCAAGCCCTTGTCTCTCCCCAGTCTCCTTCTACAGCCGGCCAAGAGCGGACGTCTCTGCAGACACCCCGAGGACATCACCGTTGTTTCACCGAGAAGTAGTTCTGTTAAGTAATTTATCCAAATCGTTTTCTTTATATCCTCGGGGCCTCTCTCGGTCGGAGAGACTGCTTAATTAATAATTATTTACTCTCCGGAGTTTTCGATCACCTGTGTATTAAGTAATGGGTTGAGGCGACCACGTGCGTGGTTCGCCTCCTCACCTAATTCGATTCGTGCCTCGGGCGTTTTATAGCAGTATCAAGGGAGGATTGTGTAAGGGCGTGTAACGTGAGTAATAAAAACCAACTTAATTGAGTCACGTGTTTTTGTGTTCGGGGGGCCACGTGGGTCCTTCACCTGGTCAGCGGCGTGTGGGACGCCCTGAGAGCCCACTGCGGTAATTAGGAGCGTGCCCGACGCTGAGAGCGGGCTTAGTTAAGGACAGGTGTTGCGTAAAAATCAGGAGGGCTAATATCTCGCCGCACACGGGCCATGTATCGCCCTGAGTTAGAGTTTCACGCCGGGTCCACGTGCCCACTCACGTGGTGGCGCCCATTATTTTCCACCAGTATTTCAAACCTTAGCACCGGTACGCCCTCAATGGTATAGAGTTCTTTCCTTTTCGTTTTCTGTTTACAACATGGCATCTTTTCTAGTTTAGTTACTAACATCGCCACTAGAGTTGAACTTTTCATCTTGTTTTTCGACCATTTTGCGCTGTAGGATACATACATGTATCTGTGGAGAAACGTTTGTTTACATGACGGTTATGAAGACGATTTATTTTAGACTTCGGCGGTGAAATTCGTATTAACCGTTTACTTATACACGTTAACAGCTACTTGAGGGATCAAAACAACTTCGTAATTCATATTAACCGTATTTCGTATTAAAATTACCGAATAACATAGGAAATCATACTTTATTTTCCGGGACTGTGAAAGTACTTCACATAAACGGGAATTTCTTACTAAGCGGATTCGTATTAATGAGGTTTGACTGTATTGTGAATCACATTACACATTAGATATTGCTGGATTTGTCACGAAAGTCTCCAAAATTTATTGGTTTTATTTTTTGATTTAACTTACTTGCAGGAAAGAAGAATATGTATATATTCTGTTCACAATAAGGTGGGCCTTTTTTGAATGTTGCTTCGGCGAACTCTTTCAGACTTCTGATACCTCGTTATTGTTACCAGGCTTGTTAATGGTGTATCATTTTTATTTACTTGGTTAAATTTTATGGCTATGTGTGAATTAGTTTTTCAGGTGAAAATTTTTTTGGGTGGTTTCACCCCACCCCCATTACCAATAGGAATGGAAAAACAAGAAACTTTTGGGAAGGGGGGGGGGGGGGGTTGTTGAGTATCCGGACTCCACTTTCAAAATCATGCTGACAGTTCTAATCTAGTTATAACAACTATGTGATGGCTGATGGGTATTCTTCACGGTAACCAGTAACTGATTTTTACATTATAAACAGAACATTTTACTTGTGCCTTGTTATGGTTGTAATTTCTAGTTAAAATAATTTTTTTTAGCATTATAATTTTTTTGTTTCTGTTGTGTTCCAGGCCTCTCGTCGAGTCAACAAAAATTTAAGCAGCATTGGTTCGAAGGTAGTGGAGAACTACTTCCAGAATTTAACTTTGATTTCTAAAAATGTGTGTGATTTTGGTGGTTTTGTACAGACAAATCCACTAGCACTTTGAAGTGATCAGTTTTCAGGTTTTCTCCCAAAGTAAAGTTTTTTATGTTGTTAAGGTTAGATGTGATTTAGAAATGGAAATTGTTAAAAGATCAATGCAAATTCATTTTGATGCAGATTGTCTTTGTATAGTGTTATACAATACTGCCATTACTGTTCACTAATATTGTTTAAATGTTACATAACATGGTTCCGCACAAATTTGGTAATCACAGTTGAAATTAATCAACATATTTCATTGAAAGACCATGCTTAACTCTTGCCTCACAAGTATTTTTTTAGCTGAAATAAATTTTGTCTACATAATGAGCAACATTTTGCCAAATTATTGGTTATACTCTTTAAAATGTTGTTCAAATCTTGATTATATCGTAATGTATATGTATTATAATTTGAATATCTATGATTGTCATAGAATTACAGACAGTGAGTTGCTCATAATTAGTATAGTATATCTATGATTTAATGTCATTTTATGCGTGTACTTTCTTTTGATGTAGAGTAGGTAAGTCCTCGATTAACGAACAGGTTATGTTTCAGTAAATTGTCAGTTGAGCTAAATCGCGCTTTAATATCTGTCTGGCAAATGCACTCGTAACTATCCACCAGTTTAAGGCTGTGAAACGATTCACTGTATGGTGATGGCAGACCTTTCACAATCCTAGAAGAATATTTTCAATCTCGACGTGTGTAAATCTCCCTCAAGTGAGAGAGTGCACATAACACATGCCTTTTGATGGAGGGGCGTTTAGACAGTGGAGAGGAGAAAACTCGCAGCAGAACTTCCTTTTTCCCGTAACTAGAGTATGATTTATTATGTTCTTCTTTCAACCATATGGCTACGTGGAATTAAACACGTAGGTACATAATAAGATTTCACTGACTACAACAGACTGTAAGAACTTGATCTATATTTATTTCGGGTAAACACACCGTGATCGCGCAGTGCCGGTACAACTAAGGACTAATGCCTGACTAAAAAAACTGCTTGGAATAGAATGGCTTGAATTGGCTTATATATGTCAACTGCCTGGCATTCAGTGAACAATCTGCACGGATACCCTAGTCATACTAAGCCAATGGAAGGGCTGAGTTGGCTGTCGTTTTCTGTGCCATGCACATCTTACCCTTGTTTTTTGGTTTTATAGGCACAGGAGAAAAGATAATGCAGACTCTCTTGTAAAACTATAGTATCATCCTTCAGTAACCATTATGCATGTGTGCAAGAGTTATTCAGTGCGGAAGCAGTGCAATGCTAGGATAAGAGTGTATGTACAGGCTGTTCAAGAAGTAACAATCCCTCACGTTCGTAAGTTGCTATGCGGAAATGTCAGCAGTAACGAGTTTGGCATCCATAACCAAATTGAAGGCAACAAAATATTGTGTCCATTATAACAAGTTTCCATTTATCGAGGACTTGTAATTGTTTGTTGTGAGGAAATGTCTACTCTTATAGTAACGCTGTTTGTTTTTGCATTGATAGGTACCTGGTATCACTGTTTATCATGGTGTTTTTTACTTTGGCTTTTGAAGTTTCCTTTTTAAAAATAGAATTATGTGCAATACAACATTATTAAATATTTTTTTTCCTTGGACTAGTTTTTTTTTCCAATAACATTTGAAATATTACTGTGTAAATTGTGATTTTGATTGTACCTATATTTTAATATTGACATATATCTATTACTATTGCAGAAGTTTTGCAATTTTTTTTAAATTGCTTATTGTAAAATGCCATTTAGAAAGTTGTGAGAACAATTTTAAACTCTTAATTCCAAGAAAACTGTTTGCTGTGCTGAATTGTCAAGGTGACAAGTCAACACAAAAATAATATTTTTTAAATTCCAACAGTTTTTTTTTGAAAATGAGGATTTTAGTTGTTTCCACAATTTCCCAAATTGCACTACGTTACCTTTTTTACAATAAGCCATTCATTTGGTTTTTTACTCACATGCTGTATTAACGTGAATTAACTCTAGTTTCCAGTGAATCATTGCATAATTTGTACTAAACTTTGTCTGTCAAGTCATTGTGCCTTTATATAGCAAGTTAGTTAGTATTTCATATATTTATGTTACCAAACATTTACACCATAATGTTATTGTACAATTCATTGTAACATAATTTTTTATAATAGTTCTAAAATTGTTGTGATAAGTGTTAAATATTTTTATACTTAAATAACCCTAAGCTAACATGCTGTTAAGCAGATTGTATTGTACATATGTATATGTATTTACTGAAAATAGGAAAAAAATACAAGGGTTTGCAAGTACCTACATACAATGTTTGATTGTTAGTGTTTGTGCTGGAATAAATTAGATTAGTTTAATTTTTTTCTTTTATAAGTTGTATGATAACAGCAATAAAACATTTGCTAATAAATGTCTAGACTAGAGCTGGGCGGGATGGCAATTTTGGTTTGGGAAAATTTTGGGTGGTAAAAAAATATTTCCGGTGGGAACAGGACGGATCAAGAATTGTGTAAGGCTACAAATTTCAAAAATTTCAATACTTTGACAAAGGAAGTATTGTGTCATTTTTATTTTGAAGTCCAATGTCTAGTTTTAATAAATTGAAAAATGTAGGTAATTTACTTGAAATGCAAAATACCACGAAATAAGGCTAAATTAATTTAATTTTATGATATCTACAAAATTAAAACATAAAGTCTAATTTGCAAAATAGTGATGATATTAGCTCATATTTACTCCTTAACTAGAGTTATTCACTCAATTTAGTTATTTATGACTGCCACATACCCATTCAAAAAATTACAAACTAATTTACAGTGATATCCTGTCTAATCTGAAACTTTAATTTTGTTAACCTTAGTTTATTTTGTTTTCAAGTTACTGGTCGCAACATCTAGATAAATGCAGAAAGTAAGCTATTGCTGTGTGAATATGGAGGTGGAAGATCGTAACACTCAATTTAAACATATTTTCAACTAATGTGTTCATATTTTGCCCATAGCTTTACAGTTCCTGTTTTTTTTTGTTGAATGTTATTAATGGTCATAGACCATTTTGTGTAATTTTTTTTCTAATACCAATAGCCAATAGGTGTTACGAAACAAACAAGTAGTTGTTTCTTACACGTTTAACATGTTAAATAGTTCATATTTTCAATCATGGACAAGATTCGTTCCTTAACTATTCCATGACAGTAGTGAAATAACTTAATTTTTTATATGTGTCAAATGTTGAATTAAGTGCTTGATTATGAATATGCCTCTGAATGAATGTTTTTATGCCACCATTAATAGTTTTGAGTTTGAACTGCTGAAAGGGGTGTTTTTTTGATTGTATGTATGTATTGACTTTTGTTAAAGTGCATTTTTTTTTTTAAGTAGATTAAGGCAAATTTTGGCACATTAACTGTATACTACCGCAATAAATTCAAGAAACAGTTAAAGGTAATTTCCCGTCCGATGTTTCGGACGTTTCAGTTTCTTCTGAAAAATTGGGATCTTGCTTAGCGTTAGCCTAGGCACAAAATTCACAAATGTACTAAGTTTTTATAAAGGACCCTTGTGAATGCCATTTTGGCTATGAATTTATGTATCTTATTGCTGCGAAAAATTGCTTTTGGTATTTATGTATTTATTTATTATAACTAGGCCTATGATACGAGTTTCATATAATTCAATTAGTTTACCGTGTTTTCTCGTATAATCGTCGCACATTTTATTCTAAAATCAAGTTTTAAAAGTAGGGGTGCGACGAATATGCAGGAAAAAAAATTTTTGTTAGGTAAAGTTATTCATAAAAAAAAACCCGTTCATGGAAAGTACGTTTATTTAAAAAAAGGTGGAGTATACAAGAGCACGCCAAACAATCTCTATTAATAATTCCTTAAACAAAAACCTTTCTTCAACTTTAAATAGAAACTCTTAACGCGAACGCAAGCCACTTGAATCTGACGTGAACTAACATGTACACACTTACCACGAAAGAATGTGGGCTATCAAATGTAGTTAACTCGGCACCTGACAGAGAGCGCGTTGTATGCACTCGGTGAGATATCTATATCTGACTACATCAGCGCGCTCTATACTGGTAGCAACATAACCAAACATGAATGATGCGCTGGCTAAATTTTTATAAGCGGTACGCCGCGGCAGCGCAGACAATCAGATAAAGGAAATAACATTAAAAAATGTCTTTATAAGAAAATTTACACGTCAAACAACTTCGTATTTCCGTTAATTAAATAAATAAGTGGTAATGACCGAAATTAAATTTTAGATTATACCTACACCGCGGCGACGCAGACGATCAGATAAAGGAAATAACGTTTAAAAATGTCTTTTTAAGAAAATTTACACGTCAAACAACTTCGTATTTTTCCGTTAATTTATTAAGTGGTAATGACCAAATAAATATTAGATTTCTACTTTAAAATACATCGTTTATACGGAAAAGATACCTACACAAAGCGCTCGGCATCTACTAGCGGGACCAAAAACATCATGCGACATTTACACGAGTTTTTTTTATCCCAATTTTGACAGCTTAAAATATGGTTGCGACCATTGTGCGATAAAACACGGTAAATGTTGAGAATTTGTGATTCATGTTTGTAAGATGTAAATAGTTATTTTTTTAACTCATTAATTTTCTTGTTTTATCATGACTATGTTCACATATTTCACAATTAACACAACACTGTTTTTTCTCTAGCATTACAACTATTAAGTTTTTACTAACGTAATGACTGAGTCTTTAATTTTATGGTTTTTCAGGACTGGTTGTAAATGATGTATAAAAAATTACATTTTCTGTATATTGATTAGTGTTTACAGTGTCTGTGAAGGATGATTAATTAACCAAACAACTGTAGTTACATTATACTCTTAAAATAATATTAGCTGACCAATTATTGGTTATAACATATTCATTTAAAATTTTTCCATACAACCAATATTTTGTGACTTAAAAAAAAGTTCAGCATTTTGGAAGAGCATTTAAAGATGTTTCCAAAGTGCAGTATGGCTAACTATAAAAGTATTTTGGATGCTGGTTAAGACATCTGGTTTTATGCCTTCATTAAGTTGTACTTGTAGGTTTTTAGTGTTATAAAAAAACTGTTGTTAATTTGTCAGTAAAAATAAAGTGAATTAAAGTTACAGTTAAAGGCTAGTAGTGTTTTATATTGCACTATTATGCACTTAGTATTTAGTCTACCAGTTAATATCTTAATAACTACATGATAATGACTAAATACTTGCACCCAAGACTTGTGGAATATAATTATTCATTACGTCACATACAGCTAAAAAAATTTACCCCTAACACCTTGCAATTTCTAATGATATATACTTTTATTTTACTTTTATGTGTACTTTTGCTAACTCATTTTTTTTTGTGTATTGTGACTATTGCTTACGATATGACCTAACAAAAAAGTCTATATAGTGGACCATCTAAATGTTTCAAAATATATTTCTGGTGGTTACACATGTTTTGTTAACTGTGTTTATAATATTTCTGGATATGCCAGAAATATTAGGTTTGACACATCAATATATTTCTAAATTCTCTGTGTAAAAACAGTTCCGTTAGAGACCAAACAAAAATTATGTAATAGGTAGATGATGTTATGTGCTTTTTATTTTTAAATGCCTCTGGATATGAAGTTCAAATGTATAGTGTAATGCCAGAATCTGCATATTTTGAGCTGTGGAAATATATTTGGGGCAAGAAATATACCTAGCAAAACTCTGATTTTGGTAAACCCCATGTACAGAATTGCAAGTAAGTGTTGCTGTGCCTATAGTTATCCTAGTCAAGACACTTAGTTTTCTATAATTGTGAAAACTTGGCACATTTTGGTAAAATAAAATTTATTGTGCAAGTGCATGTATAAAAATTAGTTCATAATAAAAGATTTTTCCAAATATGCCAGAAAAAGATTATATGAATAATAATTTGATTAAAATGTAATTCCATAAATTATAAGAATTTTAATTCCATGGTTACTGAACACACTTAAGACTTTATTGCTGAAAATATATTTTGTTTTGTAGTTTCACATGCACTGAATGACTAAACCTAGAACTACTAGTTCTAAAAATTTATTATGTGGCATCCAAAACTCTTATTCTTCCTTAACATTTGGGAAATTTGATGCATGAAAATATTATTTTACATAGTTATTTGCTGTAGTGTGAATATTACTTATGGGTTCACTTAAGTCACAAAAAATTATAAAATAGTACCTTGGAAATAAAGATGACAATATTTTAAAAGCATTTTGTATTTTTTTAAAATAGTACAAGTTTGTATTATATTACTGATTAATTATACTACTGTTTATTTGTCAGATAAGATCTGCCAACCTTCCCCTTTTTGCACTAAATATCAGTAAAAATGAAATCTGTAGTTACAGTATGTTTTTTAAATGCTCATTTTTTACAGGATTGTAAAATATGATACTATTAGTTTTATCTTAAGTGGTGTAAATACTGTTATAAAAACTTGTGCAACTGTATTTTTTTCTTTATAATTTATTTAATTAAGTTCTTTTCAGTCCTGTATAAGTTAATACATAAACCTTTTTCACAAAAGAAACAAATTGTATAATGTTTATGAAAAGTGAGAAAAAAACTTTAAAAAGCTTTGGTAAATAACAGAAACAGACTGTGGAATATTTAGCCATTAAAAATAGTACATATCTCCCAAATAAGTATTAATTTAAGTTGCAAGCTTTCTTGGGTCTTGCATAGGATTTTATTTTAGACACTATCCCGGCAGTCTCTTCCAAATAAATTATAATGTTTTCTTTTATTTTTGGCAGCACGTAATGATTGGGAATGTTTAGTCTGGTTGAAACATGCAGGGGCCTGATGATTATGAGACTTTCATTTCTATGCCAAGCATTGAATGTGCAGTATTCACATGAACAATATTGTTCACTTGAAAGCAAACACTGGGACTTTTGAATTTGTTTCAGTGAATGTTTTAGCATTCATCAACAAGAATCCTTGTTTCCAATGTTTAGCTTATCTCGTGCTGCTTTGAAGGGGGTCAGTGGCAGAGTTGCTTCCCACCTAGGCTCCTGGGTTTGAATCCCGGTGGGGTTGAATAAGTGGCCGGCATTGCTATGGCAGTTTCACCCACCCACCTGCCAATGCGTCATTAGAATCTCATCACTTTTCATCGTTTATAATGAGTTTGTTATAGATGTGTTGTTAAGCTCAATTGATTTCAATTTTTAAAGAAAGCTTATTTTGATTCAAATAAGAAGTTTCTATCAAACTTTTGGATCTGTGTGTTCTGTAGAATTTATGAAGTCGTAAACATTAGTCATAAATTAAAAGTTTTCTGCCTATCCTTAATATTTGTTTTTTATTGGGATTTTTTTAATTTTTGGATAACATTTATTTAATTGTAATTAATATATTTTCACTTTGAGTAATGAAGATTTCCTCCGATGAGTTAAGTACTTGATAATAGTAGTAGTAGTAATATTAGTCGTTCTTTGAAACATACCATTTAATGTTTAAATTTAATATTTTTGTTAATTTGATTGAGTTTCTTACTTATTGTGTCATTACAATAATTGTCATCATTTTCATAAGATTAAATAATCTATTTTGGTTATGTCTTCAATAGTATAACTTACTTTTCAATAAAATTAATTTTTCTTTTTATGATTTTAAATTTTAAAGTTCTTTTCATTTTGATATAAAAGGCAAAACAGCTGTCTCATGTATACATTTACTTACATTGCTCTCTGTTTAGTCACTTGTATTTGTAGAAAAGTTCAGAAAATAACTGTGTCAAAACAAAGGAATCTGCATACATATTAATCTTATTCAATTGTTTAGTCACATTTACAGATTTCATACAAATTATCGTTATGCAGGAATCAAAAAGACTATGTCCTCCAATACTTTATGGAACACTAGGAAAACACTTTTATTTATAAACATATCACCAGTTGGCAATTTTTAAAATGTATATATTTTTACATTGTATAGGACTGTATGATGCCTAAGATGATACCGATATGTAATGGCTTGGTGAAACCAGATTTGTACGTTTTTTGCCATGCCTATGTTATTATATCCTGTTAATATTAATGGCTTTTGTATATAATGCATTATATCATGGTTTTATTTCTTGGGGGTATTTGTTTATTGAAGGTAATTAAAATTAAAAACATGCTGAGTACAAGCTTGAGTGTAAATATTGCTGTTTTTTGACTTAAGGAAGTAAAACATAGGTGTTTTAAAGTGTGTTATGTCCCTACATTAAATTTAGCAACTTTTTAGTACACTTGATAATAGTAATTTATTTGTAACTCTTTTGAACACTATAAATACTTGTTGATTGAGAACTATGTTTTATCTTAGCATTTGCATTTTCAAATAACTTTGTTTTTGTATGAGTAGTTTTTCATACAGAAAAACTGACTAAAAAAAATAGTTTTAGGTCAGGTACATGCATTATTAACTGCTTAAAATTAAATACTTTATAATGAGAAATTAATTTTCAAGGCTTTGTGCATAATTACTCATTTTCTGAAATTTTGTAAAATTTTTGCTACTGAATTTTGGCTTATCCTGTCACGCAAGTCGGTAATCCTGACAGTGTTCTTTAAAGAATACTAATCCTGACAGTGTTCTTTAAAAAATACTAATCCTGACAGTGTTCTTTAAAAAATACATAACATCATTGTCTTTATCTTACCCACACCTAGCACAGATCCACTTGGAGTGTCACACTTGTGGTTCCAGAGTGTTTGGCTTCGTGTAGGCTGCCCTTGTCCTCCCTACACAACAAGCACGCTGGCTCTGCAGAGCGCCTACTTGCCCATTGCAGGGTAGGCACTCCTGGTTGTCTTCCTTTGTGTCGTACCAAAACACTTGATTAGACTTACCCACTGCAGATTGTCAAAGGTTGATAAGAAAAAAAATTGTAGCAAAAGTTTTGGTACAACAAATAAGGCGGTATAGGAAAATTTGTGTAACATACGTTGTTAAATAATTAATCTGTGTAATTATTTTGAAGTTACTTTATTATAAATTATTATTAAATTTTATTCTGAGCTAGAATTTTGTCCTACTAAAACAACATTTTAAAATAATTTTTTTACTGAACTGTTATAATCATGTTGTTTCCAGCTGGAACATCATGACTTAATTACTTATAAGACTGTGATAAAATCTGTTGCCTGATATAGTCTGTGTCATGTAACTTGTCTCAAATTTGACAGTTCTTTCAAAGTAGTACCAATGGTCTACGTATCCTTCTGCAATTGTTCTGTCAAGAGTGTTTGTAAAAACTTGATGTGGCTGACAGTTTCGTAAGCATGTGATAGTTTGCAAGTAGTTTGCAAGTGACAGTTGGGAATGGGGGATTACTGGTACGGCTTTAAGGAACTTAAAATATGAAAACAGTCACATATCACAGGCTATTATGAGGGTTGCCTGAAACGTTTCTGACCTTAATGCGAAGATGGCAGCATTCCTGAACAGATATTGGATAATGTGTTTGTGCATGTACTTGGAATGCTCTCTCTGAAATTTCAGCTATTTTGGACATGCATTTGTTTTTTTAACAATCATTTGTCTGAGAATAGTTGTTTACGAAGGTGTTGGCCTCCTCATTCGAAAAAAAAAGTCTGTTCTACGAGCGCAACTTTTAGCTTGAAGACAAAAAATAAAAGTCATTTGGGTTTATATCTGGTGAGTTAGGAGGGTGATCAAGCAGTTCAAAACTGTAATTCGTAGATATTCTCCATGGCAACTGCTGAGGTGTGAGCTGGTGCATTGTCTTGGTGAAACAAAATTTTTTGTTTGTGCAAATGTGACCTTTTTCTGAAATTTCTGTCTTCAGCTTGTCAAGTAATGATTTGTAGTATGCTCCATTCATATATTTTTCTTTTTTTCAAAATGATTAAGAAAATACCATGACTATCCTAGAAAACAGTCACCACCACTTTCCCGGCCAAAGAAACAGTCTTTAATATATATATTTTTTGACGTGATAACGTCTTATAAATCAATGAACACCGGCTGCACGCACGAAAAAGCATGACTCATTGTCACGTTCCGCCTGAGCCGAGCGTGCAAGAACCGGCCAAACACCGTGCGAGAAAATCTTCTATAATATCAAAAAGGTTAAGGCGGGTTTTTTAAAAGCAGCAATTTAAAAAATTTGATATGAAATCACGTAAAATTATCGTCCATAAACCGACTACAGACAACCCCCCCTTTATTTTTGGGTTAAAATCAAGGCATTTTTAAGTATTTCATAACTAAAGCTATAGCATAATTTTAACAGTGGTTATTGCTACAAAAAGATCATTATTATTGGCTGTGATTTCTCAGATCTCACACATGTGATGGAATGACTATCAGTAATGACTTGAGACCAAACCCACGGATGATTGGGAATTCATTTGCTATAAATATTACATGTTCTGCAATCCACCACAGTAAGAATGTGATTTAAAATCCTACATGTATGTGCTATAGCAATAAGGTTTTTTTGAAGTAAGCATTGAAACTTATCCAAATATCGCAAAGCATGATAAAGAATTTCATTGGTTGTCTAATAAATGTTGTTGCATATTTACATACATGCTCAAATTAACTTCAAGTTATTTTACTATAGTGTGTGTATATTGCAGAAACTTATTTTAAAAACTAGTTTTTCTACTGGTAATTTAAAAGTGTTTGGGTATCATCACGAAACTTAACAGCAGCCTTTAAAATATCTCGTACTTAATGTAGGTACAATGTACGTGTTAACGGTTACAATGCTTTGACAACATTTATCACACAAAACACAAAAATTACTACATTAAAAAGTTACAACTATTTATGGTTTTTTATGTCTATTATTTTAAAATTAGGTATAGCATCTAGTTACTTTATATTTATTTATTATATTATTTTAACATTTTAAAATTATCACAATTAAAGTAAATATGATATCTAAGAATTTATGAATCTGGAAACCTATCCTTGTTCATCTTATTTACAGTGTTGTATTGGGATTTAAGTATATGTAATAAATGTAATTATGGTTTAAAAAATTTTTGTATTTGTGTATTGCATGTTAGTAATTATTTTATTAACTAGTTAGTAGATAAATGATTAATAATTGTGCTATATTATTTGTTTTTGTATTTTAATGCACTCTCTTAACCACTTTGTCAATTCATACTAAGTCTTGTGAATAATTATCTGAACTTTGTTTGTATAGGTATAAGTTTTTATATATACACATATGTTTATATAACTATGTATGTGCTTCTTTGTGTGTGTGTGTGTGTGTGTGTGTATTGGTTAGCCCATGGTTTCAACTTGAATGTTGTGTAATGATATACTTGCATTATCATTGTTTCATATTTGCCTGTAAGTAAAATATTTCTAGATTTTTCAGTAATCTTTTGTTGGAGTTTTCAAATTTAGAAATCAAAATATTTTGAAATATACTTGCAGACCCTTAAAGTGAATTGAGTCAAATTTGTATTCTATGAAAATCAACAAATCTGAAATGTTACATATTGTAGTGTCTATCATAAACGTAACATATTATAGATCCTCATTTAAGATTTTGTGTATGTAATGATGAGTTTTTGAACATGAAGCAATGTTATTGCGATAGTCTTATTCATCAAGTACTGGTCTACTCTTTTTATAAAACTTGGGGCAGTGGGTGTGTTAAATTGTTTTGTACTTTTATTATTACATTTGACATAACTGTATTTTTGAAATAAAATTTTAATTAAAAGATTACATTTTTTTATATTATTTAACCAAAATTGTTTTGTTACTGCTTCTTTGTTAAGTGGATACCTAATACTAATCAGAATTGGTGGCTGCTTGTTGATGTTTGTGAATAACATTCTTTGTTAGAATAAAGTCTGTCCATTAGTAAGGCATTGAGATTTTTTTTTCAGTACTTATAACATTGATTAGGTATTTGTTTTCACCATGAATAGACACATGTTTTTGTGCCTGAGGCTTCAGTGAATGTGCTATGGCTGGTTACTAGAGAAGCTAATTCTTCGTCTGTGAATTTACATTCACACTTTTTATTGTTGAAGGTGTTACTTGCACTAAAGAAAGATATATAATGTAGGTACTACCTATTATATAAAAAATTTCAGAAAATTGCTTCTTGTAGATAATTTTTGTGAAAGCTCCCCAAGTGAAAAAAAATTAGCATGGCTAAATGTGTTAAGTTACTTTGTACACGAGTCACAGAATTAGCGAAAAGTGTGTTGTTGCACACGACAGTAAATTTCACAAAGAGAAAAATGTGTTGTTTCAGCCTCTCTGAAGAGGTCAAAGCAAGACAAATTCTCCATTTCACCATCTGATGTGTATTTTAATTATTTATGTACAACTTTAATGCTGAATGTACTGCCTTGGGCAGTAAACAAAGCTCTGGTCCCAGTAATGTCTTGCCACGTTTGGAGTGCACCCGGTGACATCACGGTCAGCCGCCGACAGTGTTGAGGTTAAATGTGTGCAGCATGGACGACATTATATTTTTCAACGTAGTTTATATGTTATTTTATGGCCACCCAGATAGACTGGCAGCACCTGAGATTTAAATGAGTGATATTGTTGACGTGAATTCCGCTCAAGCTGCATCCGAATACTAGCCTAATGGATCCCTTGGCTAAGGGATTCACTAGACGTGCATCGTAGTGGACGCGGCCATCTTGTCGTTGCTTCCGAATTCTTGCATGGGCTGCATCATCATCCCTACATGCGTCAACTAAAATCCAGTGTTATAGGGATGCGACACACTCATCCACTGATGCATTCCTACATCCATTAGCTTCGGAATCGTGTTTCATTTATTTTTGTGTATAATATTACTTTAGATTTTTGGCATAAGATTTGTTAAAAACGTTATGAGCGTAAGTACTCGAACAGAGACAAATGAAAACCTTAATTAAAGATTACCGAAAAGCGAACTGCTCCCTGATGATGGCGACTGCAATGTTGACTGAAACGTTGGTGCATTATTCGCCAAGGACATGGCTACAACCCGAAGCCAAGCTACTTCAGACAATGGCCGTGAAAGCCTGCGAGCATTATTGTCATAACTTGTTTTCACTATAATAAATAAAATAATTTTTTTCTAAATGAAGCAACACTGAACCCAACTGTAAATATGGGAGCCTTTAGAGAATATACTTGAGAATAAAATTGCAATTAACGATTTTTTAATTAGGCGAAAATAAAAAGTTATAAATTGATTAATGAAGCAGAGTACTTTCGGCTCATACTATAGGCCGAGTTTTTTAGTCTTAAACATTATTTTATCACGTTGTCAGCTTTAACTGCAAAAGCAAAAAGTAGACTTCAAACAAGCAGCAATAAAAAATTTCACGTTCCCAAATAGATGAACAGTAACCTGGGCAATGAGAGAAGGAAAAAAACCCAAACTGTACCCTTAAATGTCTGCTGAGTTTCACATTATGGTTTATGATTAGAAAATATGAAAAGTCACGAATACATGAGGTACTTCGTAGGCTTAACTTTAAAAACATATTTGAGTGATTAGGTCATTAATTTGCCACATCCTGGTAAAATAGGATCCTTTAGTAACAAAGAAATGTATTAATCAAACAGTCAAGCAATGTGTTCTCCCAAGTTCACAAAGTTTTAAATTGTATGTAGAATGAACCTAAATTTTGAGTGGAGGTTATGTTTACGGTAAAATACACTTTACCAAAGTACGACCAGGCATTTAATTTGAAATTGTGTGGAGAATTTTGGTAATGACGATGTACATGTCAAGGGAATTAACTTATTTTGTGGAAATTTGTACATTTTTAATACATTTTATACATTTATACATTGTAACACAGTTA
Source organism: Bacillus rossius redtenbacheri (assembly GCF_032445375.1). Classification (NCBI taxonomy): domain Eukaryota; kingdom Metazoa; phylum Arthropoda; class Insecta; order Phasmatodea; family Bacillidae; genus Bacillus; species Bacillus rossius. The sequence goes on along the minus strand of NC_086331.1, from coordinate 5,048,497 downwards.
AGTAAACACATAATACGCCAGAGAAAATAAATAAAATTATAATATTTTAGATACTGCCTTTCTGTTGGTACCGGTATGAGTAAAAATTCTAATATAATCTCATCTTAAAAATGTCAAATTATTAAACGGTGAAGTCAGAGGTTGAAAATTAAACTGACTCAGAATGGTACAAATAAAGAAAAAGAAATGATGTGCATAAACATGTAGGTATCACATGCTGAAATTTGACGTAGAAACATTTACAATAAAACATTTAAACTTTCATTGTCATGGGGCTGATATGCTTGAAGTCATTTCTTCAGTCTTTTTTTGTTAAGCATTGTTACTTTGAGTTCACATCAAGACCAAGTTTGCCTGAGTGGCACACATATTTTAACACATTGAGGTTATGTTACTCTATCCAGCGACCACAATACAGTGAAGTTGTGTGAGTGGACCTCCGCAGGTCGTTGGCCCAGCTCGCCGCAGGGTTCGCAGTGAGGTCGCCAGTACAGTTCAAGCGCACGCCAGCCAGCTCAAAGGAGGAGCGGCGATTCCATGGTGGTCCAAGCGCGCGCCAGTCAGCTCAAAGGAGGAGCAGCGAGGCCAGGGTGGTTCATGCGCGTGCCAACCAGCTCGCCGCAGGAGGTATGGCGAGGCCAGGGTGGTTCAAGCGCGCGCCAGTCAGCTCAAAGGAGGAGCGGCGGGTTTCTGGGTGGTTCAAGCACGCGCCAGCCAGCTCATCACAGTAGGAGCGGCGGGGCCAGGGTGGTTCAAGCGCGTGCCAACCAGCTCAAAGGAGGAGCGGCGAGGCCAGGGTGGTTCATGCGCGTGCCAACAAGCTTGCCGCAGGAGAAGCGGCGGGTCCAGAGTGGTTGAAGCGCGCGCCAGCCAGCTCGTCACAGTAGTAGATGCGGGGCCAGGGTGTTTCAAGCGCGCGCCTGTCAGTTCAAATGATGAGCGGTGGGTTCAGGGTGGTTCAAGTGTGCGCCAGTCAGCTCAAAGGAGGAGCGGCGGTTCCAGGGTGGTTCAAGAGCGCGCCCGCCAGCTCGTCACAGTATTAGATGCGAAGCCAGGGTGGTTCAAGCGCGCGCCTGTCAGCTCAAAGGTTGAGTGGCGGGTCCAGGTGGTTCAAGGGTGCGCCAGCCAGTTCGTCACATTAGGAGCGGTGGGGGAAGGGTGGTTCAAGCGCGCGCCAGCCAGCTCAAAGGAGGAGCGGCGGGTTCAAGGTGGTTCAAGCGCGCGCCAGCCAGCTCAAAGGAGGAGCGGCGGGTTCAAGGTGGTTCAAGCGCGCGCCAGCCGGCTCCTCACAGGAGGAACGGCGAGGCCATGGTGGTTGAAGCGCGCGCCAGCTAGTTCAAAGGAGGAGCGGCGGGTTCAGGGTGGTTCAAGCACGCGCCAGCCAGCTCAAAGGAGGATGGCCGGGTTCAAGGTGGTTCAAGCGCGCGTCAGTCAGCTCAAAGGAGGAGCGGCGGGGCCAGGGTGGTAGAAGCGCGCGCCAGTCAGCTCAAAGGAGGAGCGGTGGGGCCAGGGTGGTAGAAGCGCGCGCCAGCCAGCTCAAAGGAGGAGCGGCGGTTCCAGGGTGGTTCAAGCGCGCGCCAGCCAGCTTGCCACAGGGGGCGCAGCGGGGCCAGGGTGGTTCAAGCATTTGCCAGCCAGCTCGCCGCAGGAGAAGCGGCGGGGCAGGGGTAGTTCAAGAGCGTGCCAGTCAGCTCAAAGGAGGAGCGGCGGGTTCAGGGTGGTTAAAGCGTGCGCCAGCCAGCTCGTCACATTAGGAGCGGTGGGGGAAGGGTGGTTAAAGCTTGCGCCAGCCAGCTCGTCACATTAGGAGCGGTGGGGGAAGGGTGGTTCAAGCTTGCGCCAGCCAGCTCGTCACATTAGGAGCGGTGGGGGAAGGGTGGTTCAAGCTTGCGCCAGCCAGCTCGTCACATTAGGAGCGGTGGGGGAAGGGTGGTTCAAGCGCGCGCCAGTCAGCTCAAAGGAGGAGCGGCGGGGCCAGGGTGGTAGAAGCGCGCGCCAGTCAGCTCAAAGGAGGAGCGGTGGGGCCAGGGTGGTAGAAGCGCGCGCCAGCCAGCTCAAAGGAGGAGCGGCGGTTCCAGGGTGGTTCAAGCGCGCGCCAGCCAGCTTGCCACAGGGGGCGCAGCGGGGCCAGGGTGGTTCAAGCATTTGCCAGCCAGCTCGCCGCAGGAGAAGCGGCGGGGCAGGGGTAGTTCAAGAGCGTGCCAGTCAGCTCAAAGGAGGAGCGGCGGGTTCAGGGTGGTTAAAGCGTGCGCCAGCCAGCTCGTCACATTAGGAGCGGTGGGGGAAGGGTGGTTAAAGCTTGCGCCAGCCAGCTCGTCACATTAGGAGCGGTGGGGGAAGGGTGGTTCAAGCTTGCGCCAGCCAGCTCGTCACATTAGGAGCGGTGGGGGAAGGGTGGTTCAAGCTTGCGCCAGCCAGCTCGTCACATTAGGAGCGGTGGGGGAAGGGTGGTTCAAGCGCGCGCCAGTCAGCTCAAATGAGGAGCGGTGGGTCCAGGGTGGTTGAAGCGCGCGCCAGCCAGCTCAAAGGAGGAGCGGCGGGGCCAGGGTGGTTGAAGCGCGCGCCAGCCAGCTCAAAGGAGCGGCGGTCCCAGGGTGGTTGAAGCGCGCGCCAGTCAGCTCAAAGGAGCGGCGGTCCCAGGGTGGTTGAAGCGCGCGCCAGCCAGCTCAAAGGAGGAGCGGCGGGGCCAGGGTGGTTTAAGCGCGCGCCAGTCAGCTCAAAGGAGGAGCGGCGGGGCCAGGGTGGTTCAAGCGCGCGCCAGTCAGCTCAAAGGAGCGGCGGTCCCAGGGTGGTTGAAGCGCGCGCCAGCCAGCTCGCCGCAGGGGGCCAGAGCGGTTCAAGCGCGCGCCAGCGCCGCCAGGGCGAAGGACGTCAGCAGGCAGCCGTGGCGGCAGCCGCCGCCGGCGGGCGCGCCTAGGCGCTGCAGGCGCTGCTCTCTCCTGCGGGCGCGCGTGGCCGAGTATGTGGCCGTGGTGTGGTTGCTGGGCGCCGACTCGTTGCAGTACATCTCGTCGCAGCACGACACGCACACCTGCGGCAGCGAGAGTTGCAACTCACCTCCTTGTATACACGGGGGACATTTCGCACCCCTCTGGTTAAAAAAACTATACAGGTATCTTTTGTAATTTTACGGGTTCGTCAGTGTTCTCTCTTTTCGAACATACATCCAAAAGAATAATCTTTGTATAAAAAAAGAATGTGTGTAATTCAGTACACGTGATAGAAGTGAAACTTCTTTGGCAATTAAAACCTACTCTTATAAGTATATCGTAAGGAGTAAAACGACAGAGAGAGAGAGAGAGAGTGAGAGAGAAAGAGAGAGAGAGAAAGAGAGAGTGAGAGAGAGAGAGATAAGTCAATTTTCTAATAATGATTCATTAACAATAAATATTACTTACTGTTGATATACACCATACAGAAAAACTGTGCGTGTTACTGTTTCTTAAAACAGCCCCGAATAACACTGAATTAAATGCGTTAGCCGTAAACACTCTAGATAGCAGGGAATCTTGGTTTAAAGAAAACAGACTAAAACTAAATCTGAATAAAACAAACTTCTTACACTTCAAGAGAAACACAGTATTTAACCCCACACACACTTCTTACACTTATAACGGTCAATTAATACAGGGAAAAAATTCAACAAAATTTTTAGGTTTTGAAATAGACACCCACCTAAACTGGCACTCGCATATACACAACACTGTTAAAAGACTAACCCGTGCTTGTTATGGTCTTAGCGTGATTCGAATGTTATTGTCTAAAGATTATGTAAGATCTGCATATTTTGCAAGTTTTCATTCCATTATGTGTTACGGCATGGAACTTTGGGAACACACAGCAGAAGGAAACAGAATATTTAAGCTTCAGAAAAAAGCAATTCGACTAATTTCATATTCGAAACCATCATCATCCTGTAGACACCTATTTCAAGATCTCAAAATTCTACCTTTTTACTGTCAATATTTTATCCAGCTAATGATTTTAATGAAAGATAACATACATCTACACAAAACAGATAGTGACATACACCCGTATCAAACAAGAACTACACTCGACCTCAGAATACCATCTCACTCCACCAGCCAATATGCCAAAAACTGTAATTATGTGGGAATCTGCTTATATAATAGTCTACCTCGGCATGTTAAAAATATTAATAATAAAATTTTTTTGCAATAGAGTTAAAAAAAATAGCTGAATAACAGTTTTTTTTATTCTTTCAAAGATGTTGAAGACTTTATAAAAATAAAAAAAAAATAGCAAAGATTTTATAGGGTAATTTCAATCCCACTTGTAATTTATGTTATTAGGCCTACTATCTTTATTGCATACAAATTATGTGTTATATGTTCTGTTTCACTTTTAATTATACTTTTAGTAGTTTCATGTGCTGTAATTAATAACTTATAAGTACAATGTAATTATATATTTTGTGTTTTTTTTTGTGAAATTGTATATTTTGTGTTTTTGTTTTTTGTGAAATTGTATATTTTGTGCTTTTGTTTTTTCTGAAATTGTATATTTTGTTTTTTTGTTAAACTTTATATGTATATATATATTTTTCCTATATGTACTTGACATGTATCATACCCCAGAAATGGGGTCAAAGGATATGAAAATAAATAAATAAATAAATAAATAAAATAAATAAACAAGTCTGCCATTTGGAACACACCAAATCGGTTGAACGAAACATGAAATTTATAACAGGTACCGCTATCTATGCGGGAAATGCAGGGACTGTTTCAACAGAGCTCTCTACGCTGCTGGTCGAACAAGGAAGAACGCGAGCGTACTGGAAGCAAATATAATATTCAAGGCATTCACAGCTGACTGTATAGGATACATATATCTATTTTTGAAACAAGCGTATGCTCACATTCTTTTTCTCATTCTTTTGTTCATCCATCTCTCTCGTTTATATATATATATTTTTTGGTGGGGGACGATTCATCGCACAAGAGGAGAACAAAAACGAGCTCATCAATGTATATAGCAATGTGCTTTCTGTATATATTTTTGGCCAAGTACATTTTCTCTGTCCTTTTTGCGTCAGAAACGTTTCGTTAAAATTCGGCTTTGAAATTTTACTCTCATCACGACCAAAAAGGTTTCACTTTAAAAAAAAATGCGAGCGAGCCTTTTAGTACTCGGCAGTGATGTGTAAACATCTAACTCGATAACCAGGATATTACGGTGTTCTGATGTTGCAAATAAACTTATAATACGAAAATTTACTTTTATTTGCACTCATTAATTCAAATATGTTTATTACTTTAACGAAGAGATTATTTTAACTATAACTTTTATACATGTTTGCTATTTAACTTCTTCCAATCTATGTTACTCTGTTAAGGATAGGACGATGATAGGAAAAGTAGGAAACGAATGGGAGTGTTTGAAGTTTAATGTGCCTCGAAAAAGTCAAATCGGTGGTTGTTCCAATCGAGTGGAAGAGAGATAGATGCGGCGCAAGCGTACAATGAGCGTAACGGGACACAGCGTAACGGGACAATGTGCGTTAAGGTCCACTTTTTCGTGCGTGCAGCCGGAGTTCATCGATTTATTAGACGTCACGTCAAAATTTTTTCTTTCTGTTCCGTGTGTGTTTTCCTCGATAAAGGCTGGAGTACGTTCGCAACAGCACACATACAGCACACACACAGCACACACTCATTGAAGTTAAACGTACACAAACAGATAGCAGTTGTTACATTGGTAAACAGCACACACGCACAGGAAAACAAACAGCACGCGTTCGGTGCACAGAAGTTGACGGACTGCTAACTTTTTTTTTTCTGTGCTGTGCGGCCAATCAGCGCACACTACGTCACCGGCATAGAGTAGCTAACGATTGTTTTGATATGTGCATTCCAAAGTTATAAAGTAAATCTAACTTGAATGTGGTATTTATTTGCGTGGCAAAGGTTTGTAGTTTCTTTTTCCCATCGACGTTAAAAAACAAAATGGCTTTACTAAATACTTAGATTTAAGCTGACAACTGCTTCGTATATAATAATAGCTGAACAAAATTCTGACAGGAGTAAATGAAGGGGGGGGGGGGAACATTTGAATGTCTGAAACCCCTGTGTTGTGTGCGAATGTAGCTTCGAGTCACAGAACTCGGTAGTCGGGATAGGCATAGTGTTTAAGAAGATCCAGCCATCTGGAATTACGCAGAATTCTTCGTTGAATACAGTCCGTAGATCTACTGTTATATCTACCCCACCAACAATTTACAACAGAAACCAACAAAACCCAGTGTTTTCAGTGTTTCCTGTTTTCTGACAGGTATGACTTAATGTATTTTATTGGATACTTCTGGTTTCTGTTGTAAACACAATGGCTTTATTGGGTTTCAGTGGTTTCTGTTGGGAGACAATTGGCCCACTAACAAAAATATATCAATGTACTCCGTTGGTTTCTGTTCTGTGCTGATGGCTCACAGTTAAGCTGGAGGACTCAGGACCAATGGGAGACCTTCAACAAACGAGTAAAAGTATCACAAGTTACCCAGTTGAGACGTCTCAGAAGTCAGCAGCCAATGAACAGGTGATACTTGCCCGAGTGTGCAGAGGATTGTGGATTCCATCCTGGAGGTCAATGAACCCGCGAACTTTTCAGGTCCCTACTGTCCTGTCCGGTCCTCTGTCTGTCGAACTCTGCTCGCTTATTGGTGCTCATATGACCTTGTGACGTCTGGTCTCTTGTCCCAAGCTGTCGTTTTCCATGTACATAACAAACTATTACAATGTTGGTCTCTTGGTCTCTTGTCTCATGGTAAAAGAAGGTTGTCGGCAACGAAAAAAAATCGTGCCCGAAATGTTAAGAAGTCTAAAACAAAACTGCAAAAGTGGTGATTAAGTAAAAAAAGAAATTTACAAATTGGTATTGTTTAAAAAGAAATGATCATCTAAGTTTTGCATAAAATAATTGCGCCAAAAGAAGTTTCACTTCAGAAATGTGCGAAATATTTCAAGATTTTGGGTGAAACTGAAAATTTATTAATGAAGTTTCACAGTGGTAGCCAAGAAAAAGGAATGAAAGAGGAATATGAAAAATGTACCTGAAGATGGTTTCCAATGTGCTTTTAAAGAACAAAAAAGGGCAAGCTTAATAGGACACCGAGGATACAGCAATGGTGCGATATCGCAGAATCACACAAATGAGGTAATAATTAAATCATTCATGTAGGCCTATCTACTTAAGTGTACATGTTAGTACTGGTTTGACTTTGTTTATATAATATGTTCACATTTAATATAGATAGAAGAAAAAAAAAGGGTTTACTCTCAGGATGGATTGAAGTGTTGAAAAAGAGATGGGGGGTTATTATCGTGGTTATGATGTAGCTTGGCTTCTGGGTTGTAGCCGTGTCCTAGGCGAATAATTCACCGACGTTTCGGTCGACATTGCAGTCGCCATCATAAGGGAGCAGTTACCTACTGCCAGTAGGTAACTGCTCCCTGATGATTAGAGACCGGAAAAATTCGCGGGTTCATTTCCTGATATGGTAATATTCAAATAATTATACCGTTGTGCTGCTTCTGCTATTGGTTCATTGTTAATATGTAGGACTCTTGGCCAATTAGAGACAATCAATCAAAGAAGTCTCCAACCACAAGTTACCCACTTGAGACGCCTCAAAATTCAGTACCTAATGAACGGGCGCTGTTTGCCCAAGCAGGCAGAGGATCGTCTAATCTATCCTGGAGGTCATTTAACTCGCGAATTTTTCCAGTCTCTACTGATGATGGCGACTGCAGTGTCGACCGAGACGTCGGTGAATTATTCGCCAAGGACACGGCCACAACCCAGAAGCCAAGCTACTTCAGGCAATGGCCGTGAAAGCCCGCGAGCATCATCATCGCGGTTGTGGTTCGGCTCGAAGATGTTCAGGATGCTGGGGTGTGGCGCCTACCTTCTGGGTGTCGATGTCGAGGCAGCCGACCCGTTTAGGCGAGCACTCAGAGCGGTCCGTGCACTTCTTGTTGACGATGACGCTGTGGCCGCGCGAGTCCATGATGTGCAGCGTGTGGCAGAAGTCTTCCCCTGCGACACCACAAGTCCCTCTTCCCAGAGGCCTGCGAGCTCCGGGCCCCTGAAGGCCCTGTCGCACTGCCACACACACGTCTCCACTGTATCTAGCAACAGATCTGGAGTAGCAGTAGTATTGGACGGAAAAGGGCTTCCAATTATTACTCAGTGTTGAAATACTCACACCACAAAGAAATAACTGTGCGTGTTATTGTTTCTTAAAGAAATTCTGCCATTTGGAACACGCCAAAACTCTGAAAGAAATATGAAATTTAGAAGAGGTAGCGCTATCTTTGCGGGAAATGCAGGGACTGTCTCAGTAGCGCTCTCTACGCTGCTGGTCGAACAAGGATGAACGCGAGTGTACTGGAAGCAAATATAAAATTCAAGGCATTCACAGCTGACTGTATAGGATACCTGTATCTACTTTCTGAAACAATTGAATCCGCTCCCTCTCTGTCTTATTCTTTCGTTAATCTATCTCCCTCGGTTTAATTATTTTTGGTGGGGGACGAATCATCGCACAAAGAGGAGAACGAAAACGAACCCAGCAATGTATATAGCATAGTGCTCTTGTTATATCTCTTTCGCCAAGTATCTTTTCTCTGTAATTTTCGCGTCAGAAACGCTTCATGAAACTGTTTCAAAAAAACTTTGAATTAAAGTACGGCCTTGAAATTTTACTCTCATCGCGGCCAAAAAAGTTCCAATTCAAAAAAGGCCCGAGGGCCGAGTCATCCAGGACCGCGACTGCCCCCCCCCCCCCCTTGTCTACCACCAGTCAACTGCGAGCTGCAGACACCTCTGGCCTCTGCTGCTAACACTTCAGCTTGCTACCGGAGGAATTTCGCAAAACGCTCGAAAGAGTGAATAAATGGACGAACTAAGAGCTTAATTCGCGAGCTGAATTACGTACTGCGAGTTCCGTGAGCCCGAGAAGACTGGCGGCGTACATCTTTGACTAACCTAATTTGAATATGTAAGTGGTTTCTAGATGCGGAAGGCGCATCCATTACTTAGACCCACCAGGAATTAGACCCTTGGTGCTAATGATGCGAAGTAAAATTCCCTTGCGTACTCGGCCACAGACAAGAGTGTAGCGAATTCCATTTCGTGAAAGGAAAATGGTTAAGGGGGGGGGGGGGGTAGAACACTTTGCCCGCTGTTTGCTTTCAAATTATTTCCTTTTTTTTTGGTGGGAATTATAGGATTATTTAGATATTTTTAGGATAAAAAGGGTGGGATATCCCTCTTTCCTGCGAAAGCCCCGGCCACATACTTTCAGCAGGGCGCCAGTCAATGGGAAGTGAAGAATTGGGCAACTACGGCCCCTCAGTTAAATAAATGGTGACGGTGATGCTATATTTATCTGCCCTCGTTTTAATAATTTGTGACGGTTTAGTTACAAGCAGTACAGTCACGGCGATTTCAACCTGAGAGCCTTCGAAATAATTTTTAAGCCTTAGCGACGTATGTGTATGGCATTTACCTCCTGGTCATGATGCTGAACTTTTAGTTGTGATAATTTAACCCTAAATCATTATTTTGTTGAAAATATTAATTTTATTTAAGAAATATGTATATTTTTAAATTCAATAAAATAAAACAAGCGCACGTGTTCTATATGAAGTGATTCCCGTGCGACATTGCATACTAAAGAAGCAACAAGAACAGCAGACATGTCCAAACAGGCTTGCTGCGTAGTCATGAATAAGTTAGCGTTTAAACAAAGGACAGGAACGGTCAGTCATTCATTCACTTCATGATCTACGGACCAACATTCTAACTGAACTGGCTTCGAATCGCACTCAGCTCGATTCTTTCCCTAAGAGGCCTGGATTGTTTCATACTACAGAGAGAGCACAAATGATCAGCACATTTTCAAAAAAAAAAAAAAAAAAAAAAAAAAATAGGTATTCTCTATTGACTGAAGGAAGTTTCAGATAAGTCGTCCACGCCGTTTAGTTTTTATGATTTTTTTAAAGTTTCCTGATCAATTGTGCTCATTCCGTACAATCCTAGACTCCTGGACGCAGTATGTTGCAGCTTACCTTGAGGACAAGGCCTGTCTATGGCAAACCTGTTGCACACCAAATTGTCGGAGACGTTCACACATGTGTAGCACGTCACACCTGTTGGACAATCATGCAAAACAACTTCAGATAAGTGGTGTGTAAATGGGCATACGGCTTGATGGCTTGACAGTCGCGAGGATTCGGTTATGTTCGGGCGTGTCCGTCGCTCGTTGCCTGTGATCGGCATGGTTAATAATAACAACTTATATAGTTCAATGTTCTTAAAATATTAAAATATAGTCTGCTAATTCAAAATGGTCCGAAGCACGCAGGTGTAGGTTTGGATCCCGGGAGTTCACTGCCTGTTGTGTTAGGGCTGACTCCCGATGTACGATGGGCATGGCCCGCCTGGCAGGCTTCACCTCCAGTGCCGGTTGTGTTTCTGAAAAACATGGGATTTTGAATTGCAAGCTTGCAACAAATACCAAAATGCGAATAGGTCTTTACTTAATTCACCTGTAACTTTATACGCCGACAGTTCCTCTATATTTAACTAGTAGTAAAGTAGTAGATATTAGAGATTTGTAAATTAGTAATAAGTCCTAGCTACTAAGTAATAGTCATCAAAAATATATATTTCTAAAATAATAATAAAAAAATAAAAAATAACATTTATATTTATTTTTTTTGTTTTATCTTAAGCACTGCACGTCCATCCCTGAGTTGGGTGTTTGCATATTTCGTAACGAAATGCCTAGTTTGTAAGTCATTTATCTTTTCTTCTGTCTTAGTTTCTTAGTGTTTAGGTGCTGACTGGCGGCGGAGTGAGTGGTCAGTGTAACCACTCACCACCAGGGGCGCTTGCGTCCCTGGTCAAATATTCCAGATACAAATAAAATTCAAAGCGAACCACGAGTCCAAGTGCCCAACCCCCGCATGGTAGACTCTTTTCTACTCTGTCCAACACTTCATCCAGACCATCCTCTGTTTCCTGTAAATTCCTACACGTAATGCATGCCAATTTGCATCCCGCATGAATGTGCCCAGGGTTTTCCCTGTGTCTATGCAGGTTTTACCTGGGCCCAACCTATCTCTAGTTATAGTCTAGATTTAAGAGTGAAGGGAGTTAGTCATGGCGCCAATCGCTGTCATGGCTGGCCAATCCCCTCCTAGCACATGATGCATGCGACCCTCTCCTTGCATGGCTAATCCCAGCATGACTAGGCGTATAGGCTTCGGCCTGAGACGCACCTAGGTCCCTCCCTAACCCGGACCCCTCCAAAATACACTTAGTTTTAGTTAGGTTAAAAATCGGGAATTCCACGATTCACTAGTTGCAAACTAGAGTGTGCTAGTGAAGCCTGAGGCGGACACGCCCGAACATTGCCGAATCCTCACGATTGGCAAACCGACAAGTCAACAAGCCCTCAAGCCGTAGTCCCATAAGAAATACATTGTGTATATCTAAATACTACTCAGAGAGATTTATATTTTAAGTTTCGGGATGTCTAGAAACCTTCGAAGTAAAAACTGATATTTGTGTCCAATTTAAATGTTCTCTACTTTTACAAACAGGACTTTCATTGCAAATGTGCTTGAATATATTTTTTTTTATTCATGAAGGGTAAGTGAGGATTAGCATCAATACGTACCCATATGGTTTGACCAGTTGACCAGAAAATTATTAAGTATTTACCATAATTTATTTATTGTTAACATTCTTAAATAAACCCACGTGTACACATATAACCATATATACTTTACTTCCACTTTTAGCGTGGCCTCTGACGTCACAGGATTAATTAAAAAATGGTTTAGCTTCGGGGATTAGATTTTTATTAAACCAAACTTATTCGATTCGGGTGCAAAATGCAACATGCGAAAAGTAAAGGTAAAATAAATTAAAATTTTCTAAAATGAATGATTTTCGTATTTTTAGCACCCTCGGAATTATTTTAAAGAATTCTAAGTTAAATTTTCGTATTGTATGTTTATTTGCAACATAAGAACACATGTCTCCGCTCGGTACTGAGGTTAGATGTTTACACATCACTAGAGACCTGCAAAACTCGCGGTTTCGATGGCCTTCAGGATAGACTGCACATACCCCTATACACTCGGGCAAATAACGCAAGTTCATTGGCTGCCGACTTGTAAGTCGTCTCAGCTGGTTTGTCTGTGATTCGATCCTTCTATGGTTGAGGGTTTATAACTGGTTGAGATTCGTCCAGATGAACAGTAAGCCAATAGCAAAATTATCTAAGAGGTATATGTGTTTTTATTCTAGCCTATCACCGAATGAATCCGCGAATTTTGCAGGTCTCTACACATCACTGATAAGCACTGAAACACTCCCTTACATATTATTTTTTATTTAAGGTATTTTAAAATCGTATCTTATCTTACAACATTGGCCATTATTCATTTATAGCTCGTCTAAATTAACGCAATCGTGAGCCAATGATCAACATTAAATACATCCCGTAGTCTCGTAGTAATTTTTTCAAAGTTTTCACTGTTTTCAGTTCTAGGTGATATGTGCCGTAAAAACCACTGCTACTATTATAACTTTGCGAAAAATTAAACAGCTATCTATTAAAGTGTAACTTTTAGTTTAAAAATAGTAAGATAGCGCCTCGTTCGTAATTCTCTCTATAACCAACAAAATATTAAATATCTCTGACAAACAGGTTTGTTTCAACAAATTTTTTCTTCTAATATTTCTTTTTTTTCTCAAGCGGCTCTCGTGTTCTTGCGAGATAAAAATATGTACAAGTTTATAAGTCTTATTATTATCTTTTAAGCACAAAAAGTTTCATAAAAATCGGTCCAGTAGTTTTTGCGTAATACTCGAACAAATAAAGTCGTGACGAACGCACCAAGCGATAGCGCGTTTCAAGTTCACAGCAGTACCATCTATTAACGAAATTTATAGTTAAATTGTTAATACCACGAGCTTCACTGAGCAGACAGGTCTCGCTAAGAAGTGTAAAAATAAAACACTGGTTTTATTGATATATCTCCGGCTCTCAGAATCGTAGAGAAATAAAATATATACCAATTTTAAAGTCAAACTGTAAGCTTTGAAACATAAAAAGGTTCATCAAAATAGGTGCAGTAGTTTTTGCGTGATGCTCGAACAAACAAACAGATAGTTACAGTTTATATAATAGTTTAGATTAATTAAATAAAGAAAAATTAGGAAAAGCTATTTTTTATTGATTTAACTAATGATTTACTAACAATAAAGTGTTTGAAGACAAATGCGTAATACGAACAATTAATCCAAAACTGTATACCACATGATCACATACTTTCGGCGTAAGTTTCGGTATTTGATTTTTAAGTTAATAAAAACCAATAAATTAGGAAATGTTTAGTAGGAAAATTGTTCTGTAAAAATGTTATGAACTTATTTGAAATGTTGTGCACAAGCACTAAATAAAGTAAGCCGAACAGTGAGAGTGGCACGGGGAGATAGGGCGGGTACTCACTCTCGGAGTCGGGGTCCGCGGTGGTTTCTTCCGGCGAGGAGTGGCGCAGAGTGCCTTCAGCAGCGGCTGCGGCCTGCGCCCTCTGGTGCAGCAAGGTGAACACGAGACAACCCAGTACCCAGCCGCACTGAGCACTCAACATCTCACGACCACCTGAAACACGCGTCACGACCGGACTCGTCACGAGTCGGCAGGACTCGGCACGACTCGGCAAGACTCGGCACGACTCGCCACGACTCGCCACGACTCGGCAAGACTCGGCAAGACTCGGCAAGACTCGGCAGGACTCGGTGGTTTCGGAGCCCGCCGATTGGTAGTCCTGGGTTCACTGCCTGTTGTATTAGGGTTGACTCCCTATGCACGATGGGCATGGCCCGCCTGGCAGGCTTCACCTCCAGTGCCGGTTGTGTTTCTGAAATACATGGGATTTTGAATTACAAGCTTGCAACAAATGCCAGAATGCGAATAGGTCTTGACTTAATTCACCTGTAACTTTATACACCGACAGTTCCTCTATATTTAACTAGTAGTATAGTAGTAGATATTAGAGATTTGTAAATTAGCAAAAAGTCCTAGATACTTAGTAATAGTCATCAAAAATATATATTACTAAAATAATAATAAAAAATCTAAAAAAATAAAAATAAAAAAAATAAAAAAAATATTTTTAGTTCTTATTTTAGTTTTATCTTAAGCACTGCACGTCCATCCCTGAGTTGGGTGTTTGCATATTTCGTAACGAAATGCCTAGTTTGTAAGTTATTTATCTTTTTTCTGTTTTAGTTTCTTAGTTTTTTTAGGTGCTGACTGGCGGCGGAGTGAGTGGTCAGTGCAACCACTCAAAACCAGGAGCGCTTGCGTCCCTGGTCACTAAATCCAATACTGGACAACTGGAAAAGCGGACCACGAGGCCAAGTGTCCAACCCCCGCATGGTAGACTCTTTTCTACTCTGTCCAACACTTCATCCAGACCATCCTCTGTCTCCTGTAAATTCCTACACGTAATGCATGCCAATTTGCATCCCGCATGAATGTGCCCAGGGTTTTCCCTGTGTCTATGCAGGTTTTACCTGGGCCCAACCTATCTCTAGTTATAGTCTAGATTTAAGAGTGAGGGGAGTTAGTCATGGCGCCAATCGCTGCCATGGCTGGCCAATCCCCTCCTAGCACATGATGCATGCGACCCTCTCCCTGCATGGCTAATCCCAGCATGACTAGGCGTATAGGCTTCGGTCTGAGACGCACCTAGGTCCCTCCCTAACCCGGACCCCTCCCAAACACTCTTAGTTTTAGTTAGGTTAGGGAAAAAAAAAATCGGCACGACTCGGCACGACTCGGCACGACTCGGCACGACTCGGCACGACTCGGCACGACTCGGCACGACTCGGCACGACTCGGCACGACTCGGCACGACTCGGCACGACTCGGCACGACTCGGTGGTTTCGGATCCCGCCGTCAGCCCCCCGGGGCTGACACTTACAAGCCACTTAGTAGACAATACAAAATTAGTTATATGTCATCACAAAATATTAAGTACGGTGAATATGTACTGACCAAATTTTTAGTATGTTGTGTACTGACAAAATATTCTGTGGCTGCCCAAAACCTGTGCTTTCAGTTCACTTCTACCTTTTACCGGATTCGGAAGACGTTTAAACGCAGCGCAAGCACCCGTCCGTCATCTGGGCCTCCTAGTAGCGACCGAGTCGTAGCTTTCACGTCAGAGACGCACGATTCCTTCAAGTCATGAGTAGAGACCTGTAAATTTCGCGATTTCAAATCCCTAAAGGATAGACTCCATGATCCTCTATGCACTCGTGCAAATTACATCTGCTGATTGGTTACCGACTCGTAACACCTGTTGACTGGAATGATCGTGATTCGCTAATTCTTCTTTTAAATATTTTTCATTGGCCCAGAAACCTTCAGATAAACTGTGGCCCAATCACTGAAGCAAAATAATGTCAAAAGTATTTGGACTCTATCCTATCGCGAAATGAATCCGCGAATTTTACAGGTCTCTAGTCATGAAGCCAGTTGGGATTATAGTTTTGTCATGTATGTCATATTTTGGTCAGTTTATCAAAAGCTATTTGAATAATATCTCAAGTTATTAATAGACTTTAAATTTGCTAGCAATTTTACACGAAAAACATATATTTTTATATATGTAATTATATTAACTCTAAACGGTTTTTAATAGTTTTAATGTCATAAAACCATTCTTATATGTAATTTTATATTTGGAATCAAATAAAATATAATTGTTTTTATGTTTAAGACACTGAGAAAAATTTCGAAATTTTCTAAAATCAACATTCTAAATCGTTGCACTCTTCGAATAACAACGTTTTAAATATTCGGAAAATTATTCGTAAATGCATGACAGTTATCTTGCAAATGCAGTTCAAGAAGCGCAAAGTTAGGAAAGGCCCAACAAACAAGCAAAATAATACAAGCAGTTTTAAAGTTTAGAGTTTTATCTAATCATTACACAATACAGTAAGATAAACTACCCAGTTCTCTTTAACAAAAGATGTGTAAATTTTTATAACTAGCCGTAATTACCGTGAATATTTTGGAATTTAAATAAAGCGGTTTTGTACGGGAATAATGGTTTATTTAAGATATGGATCCATTGTTGATAATACAGTACACTCCCGATTATCCGCGAAATTAAGTGGTAGGGCCACCGCGGATAGTGAAAATCGCGGATAATCCGCAAAAGAGCCGAAAATGGGAAACAAAAAGGGAAACATTAATTTCAACTTAAAAATGTAGACTTTTATGTACAGTAAAAGTTACAATTAACAGCAAAACATTTTAAATGATGCTAAAATTTTAGTATTGGAATTGAATAAGAATAATTATCATACAATACATTTCGGTAATGACTAGAAACAAAGTGCGACAGAGACAAAACTAGCAACGCATGCCAGCCTACTGCGTGAGTTCCGAGAAGGCCTGTGGCGTTTTACTGTATACTGCACACAATACACTCGTCAGTAGAGTTCAAATTTGCTCACTTGTAATAAAATACATATCTACATATGTGCTGTATTATTTCGTAGCATGCGCGGATAATAGGGAGTTTACTGTATTTAGTTTGTACTATTTGTCTTTCTACGTTTAGAACAAACCTACACCGTCGCTGAAAGAGAGTTGCATTTCGACGTAAATGAACGGGACTTCTCTAGCCGCAGCCTGCCTTTGCTTATTTAGAAGCCCTCTTTGCGGCAGGCGCAGGCGTCATTACAACGTCGTCCAATAAAACTCTCTAGTGTGTTCTTTGACTTTCCGATGGAGCGCCATTTGCGAGGGAAATAAAAAGACCAGTGTGTACTTGAAACCCTTTGGCACTTTAATGCAGGCACACTACTTTTTTTTCCCCTCCAGGATATCAAAGAGTTAGAAACTCCACGCATTTTTCAGTGTCCTTTGTAGTTTTTTTTTGGCAACACACTTCGGTTATAAGTGGTGTGAGTGGAAAGAAAGTCGTGGAGTTCAGAACAGTACTTGGAGCTTGTCGTCCTTAATAACTATCTCCGTAGCTCGTCCCGGGAAAATAACATTGCGCAAGCCTGTTCTTCCCTGCGAAAACTTTTAAATTACTTCTTACCTCAGGTTTAATCTCAAAGAAAATTAAAAAAAAAAAATACCCGAGGAAAAAATTAAATTTCATATTGGACTGGCTCATAAAATATTACCAGGAATCATGTTATACCCCAAAGAGACTTGTTTATACTAGCCAGCGGAAATTAGATTCACGAGAGAAAATTTAATATTGAAAATCTTATAAGCAATCTTTGATGGATGTATACCGACAACCACGCATGAAATTGACTTTTACCTCGGTTGATGTAAACAAGTGAAGTAGTAGTAGTAATAATATTTTTTTTATTTCCCCCTTTTTTACACTTTGTTAACAATATTCACTTAATTAACCAGGAAATTTAGCACTCACGAAAGCAAGCTTGTATGTGAGTGCATCTAGTCACTTCAAATTACATGCGGTATTTTGACAAATGTAAACATTTATAAATGCATAATAACTGAGAAATAAATATAAAAAATATAACCTAATAGACCTTACATTATTTTTATAAAAATGAAATTTAAAAAGAGCAATTTACTAAAATTCAATTTTAATGTATAAACAAAAAACGTATAAATTTTAACATTGTTACATGAATAAATGAAAATATAATCCAATAAAAATTAGTATTTAAAGTAAAGTACAAGCACAAAGTTATAACAATATATAAAACTTACATAAATACTAAAGCCATCTCTTCATCAGTTAAATTATCTAGCCAAATATTAACATTTTTTTTAAAAAATAATTTTTAGTTTTTAGTTTTTCAGGAAGAATAACAACAATTGTTGGAAGCAAAAACTCTAAAAATCTCTGAGAAATTGTTTTATGAAATAGAGGGTTATTTTAATATCAAATACATTTAATAGTTTAAAAAGTTCCTTGGATGGGTACATGTGGTTTTTTTTTTTGAAAATAACTCGTAAAATAAGTTTTTGAATTGTTGTAAGTGGATTAATTGACGTTTTGTTCATGCCTCCCCAAGCCAGAATGCCATACTGCATAACAGACTGAAAAATACCAAAGTAAACAATTCGAATACCTTCAATAGATAATATTGATCTTAGTTCAACGAATTTATACATAATTTTTTTGAATCTTGTTTGTAAGATAAGAAACATGTTTATCCCATTTTAGAAAAGAGCCGAGCACTTAGAAGTAGTGTAAACTAATCACTAGTGCCATCCATGTACCTTTAGCGAAAATAATTGCAGACCAACTCGGTGTTAAAATAATACAACATTGTCTGTGCTTCGTGGTTGGCGGGTCTTATTTCAGATACATGTCTGCTGCCAGCGCACCAATCACAGACATCCAACGCGGAAGTAAACGTGTCCTGAATGGCCCGGCCAAATATGGCTATGGCTTATCCTGCAGATGGCGGCCAATCACAAGAAAGCAATCGCTAGCGTGGGCATAACTATTGAAGTCTGATAATCGGTCAGAATTTTTTTTTCGTGAGAAATACGTGCCATTGTTTTCTGTCGTGTTGAAATACGAAACCGCAATCTGCCTTTGTTTCCTTTTAATTGAAGACCAATATGTTGGAAACTTAAAATCAAACCTTAAAATCGTAGGTAGCAACCAGTTTATATAGATAGTTATGCACCTTAAGTAAACTCTTAAATTAAGTGTACTTCATTCGTGTGAAAAAAAATATGTTAGACAATGGTTTTACTAGCTATAAAATAGCTAACGAGACTTGTGATAAACTCTTCAGTATGAGGTGAAATTTGAAACACTACTAAAACTTTATTTCATTCCAGATTAAAAAAACGAAATATAAATATTTGAAGCAGTACAAAACTTGAAAAATTAATCCATTCAAAAATGATTGCTTCAAGTTAAATTCTGGCTGTGGTGTGTCCATTTGTCACATTCTGCGAACGTGCTGGGAAAAGTAATAAACTTACATAATAGTTTGAACCGTGGTCACGTATGCTTAAACCTCGGATGGAGAAAAAAGTATAATATTATAACGTAAATTGTAATAGAAACTGCTGAACAAAATTTTCTCCAAAAAAATGATTACCTAATTTAAAATAGTCTTCTAATAACATTACCTATTATCAAGTATCTGAGTCTTGTGGTGAGCCAGTGTATAGGTACATAAAAAATTGGTTGTCTGTAAAGTTGGTTTACGGTAGGGTGACCAAACGTCCCGTAAAAACGGGATTGTCCCGTTTTTTAACGATCGTACACGGGGTCCCGAAATAGTCTCCCGGGACGCCTAAATGTCCCGTATTTACGTTGGGTTGATGATACGCTTTTGTCGCGCCTCTCCTCGGACCGTCATCCCCTCTCCTCGACAGTTGAACTCGCCCATTTTAGTTACCTTGTTTAATTATGTCAGACATACTTATAATAAATAAGTATTCACTGCAAAATTATTGTTTTTATTTATTATACGCCTCACAATTTAAATTAAATTACATATTCATAGGTACCCCCCTTTAGCTGGAGCGTATCGCCCCCAAACCCTCCTTGGATGTGTCCCGTTTTTTCAAGTTTATGATTTGGTCACCCTAGTTTACGGACGATAGTTTAACGTGACAATGTCATAACAAAACATTGATGAAATGATTGCATACTTTTATGAATAAAATTGAATCATTTTTATTGAATTATCACTATTTTGTATGAATACAAAGAAGGAGTGAAATGAAATCTACAATTTGATTGATAAATTTACTTTTATTTTCACTCATTAATTCAAATATGTTTATTACTTTAATGAAGAGATTATTTTAACTATAACTTTTATACATGTTTGCTATTTAACTTCTTCCAATCTGTGTTATTATGTTAAGGATAGGACGATGATAGGAAAAGTAGGAAACGAATGGGAGTGTTTCAAGTTTAAAGTGCCTCGAAATAGTAAAATCGATGGTTGTTCCAATCGAGTGGAAGAGAGATAGATGCGGCGCAAGCGTACAATGAGCGTAACGGGACACAGCGTAACGGGACAATGTGCGTTACGGGACACTTTTTCGTGCGTGCAGACGGCGTTCATCGATTTATTGGACGTTGTCACGTCAAAAGTTTTTGCTGTACATCGATGAAGACAATGCTGTCTCGGCCAAAGGGACACCTTCACCTCATCACCCCATGTCCCGCATCACAATCTCGTGGCCAAGTCACGACCGCATTGCATTCTCTACCTTACAAATGTTTTATTGGGAAGAAGTAGAGGTGAAACCATCCACCACCCAAAACTTGTTCTCTACTGCCCATGACGCAATATTGACTATAATATGTATATTAATAAAGGCCTTTAGTGTTCACTTCGTTGCAAACGTATTTTACGCTGATATGAATGTTTAACCTTTATCATGCAAACAAACAAACATGTAACAGCTCTCATTTCGGGCATGAATTTTTTTGAAATTAATTGTGTTAAGATTATTATTGTTGGGTCATGTTCAAACTACCAACCACAATTGTACCATTTTGTGAAATTCAACCCCTAAGAGGTGAAAAAGAGGAAAATTTGGATTGAAGATAATTAAATATATTTCCTAAGCTAACCCAGCATAATAAAAGTAAAAAGGGATCAATAATAACCATACGAAATCTACCAACAAAAATTTTACCAGTTTGTGAAATTAAATCCCTACAGTTGTTAAAAGGAGCAGGATTGTTAAATAAAAAAGTAACATTTCAAATTCAATGAGAAAAGGAAATTAGATACTAAAAAATACTTGCTTCAAGAGTTACGTATTGCTGTTTTTTTGCGTTTATTATAATTCTTCATTTATTTAAAAATATCGTATCTCCGAAACGAATTAAGTAAGACTAAATTAATGGTAAAATTAAAAAAAAAAAAAATTATTACTTAATTTGTTTCCGAGTTTCCGCCCATAAGGGGTGTAAAGGAGTTAAGTTTGTTTTATAAGATCTAAGGGTCAGAAATTAAGAATGAGCATTAAGCATATATTGTTACAAATTTAATTTTTCGAGTTTTCTGCGTTTCTTCTTTTAAGGGCGTGAAAAGTAAGTTATGTTTTATCATAACATATTAAGATCTTCATAGAAAATAAAGCTGGATGTATGAATCTTAGCAACAATAACGTAAATAATTAATTACCTAGAGTACTTTTACCATTTTTCGCTACTCGACCCCAGAAGTAGTAAAACGGCGTCACGTTAGTTTTTATAGTAATTAATCATATGTCTAAGCAAATTAAGATGAAGGCAAGAAACTGAGCAAGAATAACGTGAAAAATTATGATTTAATATCATGTTTTAAACTTTGCAATTGTTCCATATTTGACCGCAAAAGGGGTGAAAAAGCGGTCAATTTTTTTTTCCATTATAAATGTCGTTTCTCTGAAGCGAACCAAGCAGTCTGTAAGTTAAGTGGTACGATTTATAAACTTGCAAACTTTACCAACTCGTTTTTACAATTTGCTGAAACTTTACTTAAAAAGCGCTTTAAGTGATACGGGTGTGGTTAAACATTTTTTTATGTATGTATGTGTGTGTGTATATATATATATATATATATATATATATATATATATATATATATAATCTAGCAACCTTTTGTTCCTTGTTGGAAAGAAGTGCCAGCAGAGCATGTTTTTTTAAAGGTAAAATTATCCAGGAAAGCCTACGTGAAACATCACGCGCTGCACAATGAACACGCCGACTGCAGGGGAATAAAGAGCGCGGATGTGGGCGTTGTTCTCACGAGTCGCTGACGTCGGCGAGTTTCGCTCCAAACATCCGCCGCGCTCGGTCGGAAAACACGAGCGAGGCTCGGGCTGGGCTGTCTCGCAATCACGATGCTCAGTTGCAACACGTTGCTCAGTTGCAAAACGTTGCTCAGTTGCAAACACGTTGCTCAGTTGCAAACACGTTGCTCAGTTACAACAAGTCACTCAGTTGCGACACGTTGCTCAGTTGCAAAACGTTGCTCAGTTGCAAACACGTTTCTCAGTTGCAACACGTTGCTCAGTTGCAACACGTTTCTCAGTTGCAACACGTTTCTCAGTTGCAACACGTTGCTCAGTTGCAAAATGTTGATCAGTTGCAAACACGTTGCTCAGTTGCAACACGTTTCTCAGTTGCAACAAGTTGCTCAGTTGCGACACTTTGATTAGTTGCGACACGTTGCTCAGTTGCAACACGTCTCTCAGTTGCGACACGTCGCTTAGTTGCGACACGTCGCTTAGTTGCGACACGTTCAGTTGCAACAAGTTGCTCAGTTGCGACACTTTGCTCAGTTGCGACACGTTGCTCAGTTGCAACACGTCGCTTAGTTGCGACACGTCGCTTAGTTGCGACACGTTGTTCAGTTGCAACACGTCGCTCAGTTGCGACACGTTTCTCAGTTGCAACACGTCGCTCAGTTGCGACACGTCGCTTAGTTGCGACACGTCGCTTAGTTGCGACACGTTGTTTAGTTGCAACACGTCGCTCAGTTGCGACACGTCGCTTAGTTGCGACACGTTGTTCAGTTGCAACAAGTTGCTCAGTTGCGACACTTTTCTCAGTTGCAACACGTCTCTCAGTTGCGACACTTTGCTTAGTTGCGACACGTTGCTCAGTTGCAACACGTCGCTCAGTTGCGACACGTCGCTTATTTGCGACACGTTGTTCAGTTGCAACAAGTTGCTCAGTTGCGACACTTTGCTCAGTTGCGACACGTTGCTCAGTTGCAACACGTCGCTCAGTTACATGTTGCTCAGTTGCAACACGAGGCGAAGAAAATTTTTTTCTCCATCTGGTTCACCTAAAAGGTTTTTTCTCGGATTTATTGGCTTGCCTCACAGTTACGAAAAGGGTTCTTTAAAAGATTCATGCAATGGGTAATATTGATTTAATACAATTTCTCTGACATACGCCATTGTAGTTTTGCACTGTTTGTTATGGACAAATTCAAGGACGCAAATCAAGAGAAAAAATTGAAAACATAAACCCACAGAGAACAAGCCTAAATCAGCTGATGTCAAAAAGATAAAGACAACAATGAATTTAAACAAGTATTATGGACAACACAACGACCACAGCACAGACGAACACATTCAATCTTAAAAAAAATCAGACAGCACAAGAATTCCGTGGGAGGAATTTAGTCGTGAATAATAATAATAAAAACAACATATAGATGAACACATGACTAACAACGACAAGGCAGTTTTAACATGCAGACATAAAATCCTGGTCAACGCAGAAAATGAAGGAACACAACGATGAAGATAAACAGATTTTATTGACAACACAACGAAGACAACACCGATGAATACAGTATGTTTCCTGTGACAAAACAGTTCCTTTTGTCTGTGCTGTCGTCGTAGTGTTGTCCATAATACCTGTTTAGGTTTTCTGTTTGGCATTGCTGGTCTAGACTTGTTCTCGGTGGGTTTATGTTTTCATTTTTATTTCTTAATTTGCGTCCTTGAATTTTTCTTCCACGACGAACAGTGCAAAACCGCAACGGCGTGTGTCCGAGAAGTTGTATTAAATCAGTCGCCTTCATCAGGGAGGTTGGCTGGGCTATTTTGCCAATCATGGGCGATCTCTCTGCTGTTGGATGTGATTGGCCCACAGCTGCAGCCAATCAGGAAGCACCTTCCCCTCAGGCGAGAGTATATAAAGGCAGGGCAACTGGTAAGAACCACAGTAGGTAACTGCTCCCTGATGATGGCGACTGCAATGTCGACCGGAACGTCGGTGAATTGTTCGCCAAGGACGCGGCTACAACCCAGAAGCCAAGCTACTTCAGACAATGGCCGTGGAAGCCTGCGAACATTATTGTTAGAGACCCGGAAAATTCGCGGGTTCAATGACCTCCAGGATAGACTCCAATATCCTCTACACACTCGGGCAAATGCCAACTGTTCATTGGCTGCTGACTTGTGAGTCGTCTCGACTGGGTGGCCTGTGATTCGACACTTCTATGAGTGAGGGTCTCTAATTGGCCCTCAGTCCTCCAGATTAACAGTGAACCAATGACAGAAGCAGCACTAAGGTATAATTATTTGAATTTTAGCATAACACGAAATGAACCAGTGAATTTTCCGGGTCTCTAATTATTGTATTAAATTAGTTACGGAAAGGTTGTGTTTTGTTTCAAAGATAAATTTTAAAATTGTTCCGGTCGCCGCGCACGCATGCTTCTTCAGGCGAGTGTTCGCTGTGCATTTGTCTTCGGAGTGACAACTGGATGAAACAACATTGCCTACGCGGAAGATTGGCCGTAATGCCGACGCGCTGGCCGAGTTGCGCAACTGTCTGCAAACAAACGTGCCGATTGGCTGCTTGTTTATTTGAACTGCGTTGTTATGCTGCGCTAGCCTGTCTACGTGCTGCGTATGTAAACTACTTGTAACAGCAATTAGTAGACAGTCGTCCATTACTGTGTACATGGGACTTGGAGCGATTGTTGCAAAGAAGGTAACACGCACGAAGAAAATATGAACATTTGCCGTTGAAAAATATTTGTACATTACTAGAGACCTGTAAAATTCGCGGATTCATTTCGCGATAGGATAGAGTCCAAATACTTTTGACATTATTTTGCTTCAGTGATTGGGCCTCAGTTTATCTGAAGGACTCTGGGCCAATGAAAAATCTGTAACAGAAGAATTAGCGAATCACGATCATTCCAGTCAACAGGTGTTAAGAGTCGGTAACCAATCAGCAGATTTAATTTGCACGAGTGCATAGAGGATCATGGAGTCTATCCTTTAGGGATTTGAAATCGCGCATTTTACAGGTCTCTATACATTACATAAAAATGATATAGTATGTACAGCATGTCCATAAAAGAATGTCCCAGTTATAAAATTTAATAGCATCAACTGTAAGCGTTGTAGAGTTTTGGTTCAAGGTCACAATTAAAGAGTAACTCAAACCTAGTTTTAGATAAGCACATGCGCGAGCACTGCTTGTTGTTTTCTCGCCTGCAGCGCCACCTACGATGAATGGCGATTAGTGGAGGGTGAACTGTAAACTTTATTTGTCAACAGGATGGAACCCCTGCCCACTGGAATCTCTTTGTACGAGAGTGGTTGAACGTCGAAGTCCCTGACCGCTGGATTGGTCGTAATGGTCGAGACGACAGAGCTCTTTTTCGCTGGCCTCCACGTTCACCTGACATAACACCGTGCGATTTTTTTTCTTTGGTGCTTTGTAGAAGATCGTGTCTACGTTCCGCCACTACCTAATGATTAGAGACCTGCAAAATTCGCGGATTCATTCGGTGATAGGCTATAATTCAAAAACATATACCTCCTAGATAATTTTTCTATTGCCTTACTGTTCATCTGGAAGAATCTCAACCAGTTATAAACCCTCAACCAAAGAAGGATCGAATCACAGACAAACCAGCTGAGACGACTTACAAGTCGGCAGCCAATGAACTTGCGTTATTTGCCCGAGTGTACAGGGGTATGTGCTGTCTATCCTGAAGGCCATCGAAACCGCGAATTTTGCAGGTCTCTACTAATGATTTGCCAGAGTTGAGACACTTATTGAAGAAGATATTGCTTCCATTACACCGGGCTCATTAAGAAAAGTGTGGGAAGGATTGGACTTTAGGTTGGATGTGTGCTGTATAACTAAATGTGCACTTATTGAACATTTGTAAAAAAAAACTAGTTAAGTTTACCTTCAATTTGATGCATGATTTGTTGTAAATAGTCTAAATTAAACGGTCATAATATACCATTAAAATAAGAACAAACTTTTATGAACAAGCTTTATAAACTGTATATAGTTTTACGAAAACTCACTCGAAATAAATCGGTAGGGGGGCGGGTTATTATTTTTGGATATTGATTTAATTTCATTTAAGGCATTTAGAGCCTAGCTTAATTTATTATAGCTGATATTTACCCTAAAGATAGTTTTAGAAATGGCTCTTTTGTCATTTGGAGTTCTTCTAATGTTTTGGGTGTATATATAAAACGACCAGATTCTTTGATGGAACTGTAATTGCATCTGACATGTCAGTACTTAACAACTGACTAACTACATACCAAAAAAGTGTCTACATACTTTTAAAAAACTTTCAACCGTTTTGTTAAATGCATTTGCGTTTGTATTCACGAAGTTCTTGAAGCGAGGAATTGCATGTTTAATGTTATTTTGTGTTTCTGTGAACAATGTATGGTATATTTAATAAAATTTTGTTTACAAGCTTGATGGTGACAAAGAAAGACAGGAAAAACACTCAACAAGATAATAATGTTATTTCTGTCACACTTCTCTGTTGTTTCTGGATAGAGCTACGTGATGTTTTTTTTTAACTTAACACAATTAAAGAACAATACAGCTGGAACGCTTTATTTAGTAAATAAATATTGAATCGCTCTTTAATGTGTACTTGGAATATAATATTTTTAATTTATTTACATATTCCTGAGGATGTTTCCTGCGCATCTTTATGTCGGCAGACTAAATGATTCTAACATCACTGTGACTTCTCGATACCACGCCCTCAGTGTTAAAAAGTCAGAGCCCTGATTCCTATACAACCAAGACCTCCCCATAATATCATGATGATTAATTATTAACAAATTAATTATTTAAAAATTTAAACCACAACTTACAGCGTACATTATTACAGTATGATCATAAGTAAAAATAATGGTTTTCTAGAAATATTTTAGGTCATGATAATCTGAAAAACTTTACTATTCTTGTTGGAAATGTTTTTATACGAAGTAGATATTTTCAGACGATTAAGGGACATTCTGCAATGCAACATCTGCTATCTCATTGGTACATTTAAGAGCAATGTAAGCTTCTTTCGACGGAAAAAACCAGTGACGTGATACATTTTGCAGAAATAAACATGGCGTAGTGAAGCCTAAGGTACAATAACAGTTTTTCACAGTAAAACCCGCTCCCTAATCATCAGTTCTGCACTGCCTCATTTTTTGAAAGAGGACTTCATATTTACTTTATGCAGAACCCATTGGTAAACGAATTGAAAATATATATAAACTGAGTAGAAATATTAGGAATGGAAATAAATATTAAAAATATTAATTAAAATAATAATTTCTCTGTGAAACATTTTAATTGAAGCATGAATAGGCTTGGCCTCGTAGATGCCCGTCAGAACAAAATTACAGCTGTTCGACATCATTCATAAATCACTCTCTATATTTTAGCTTACTTGAATCACCACGGAACCTATTTTAATTGTTTCAAAGGTAGTGTTAAATTTACACGAAAGTTCAACTTTAATTGGTATATATACTAAGTACCACGAATGCAAATAAATACAAAAGAAATTTCAATATAAAACATAATAGAAAAACGTCACATCCAAAAAAATTCAATACAAGAAAATACACTTATTAACCAAATCATAAAATTTTCACTTTAAAAAAGATAAAATAAAACCACTTTTTTTTTTCTATATTCAACATTAAATCCAGAAACTAATTCAGATTGACCCTTAGAAAAATCAAGAGGAGATCGATTAGTATCATCTAACATAGAAGAAAAAAGACGGAAACATAAAAAAAAGCAATTAAAAATATCAGATCAAGTGCAAGTCACACTATCACTACAGAAATTTAATCACAGTGGCCGTTTTGAAATCCGTGATAAAATATTTATTGGCATATAAAAAGTACAAAATGTTTCGTTGTTTCGATGCAAGCACCGTTAAATTGACGAACAATCATAAAGATTTTAACGATTCTAACAAATAAATTTTTCTCTATTACGCAATTCTTGGCACTACGTTTTATGCGAAGAAAACTTTCTAAACAAAGCTGTGAAAACACGCGATATATTCACGACATGGGCTTCGAGATTCCGTGAAAAAAATGAATGTGTAGCGCTAGTGTCACGTACGAACTGTCGATCGCAGCAGAAATATTGCACCCGAAATCGTAGAAAATGCCAGCACATTTTTTATTTCTATTTTTTGTCATCTGAAAACCACGAATCAAACAAAAACCTAAGTTTGTCAACTACAAGATAAACACGAACATTTTTCTTCGCTCTACAGCTCATGTAGCTAGATTTTAAGGCTTGATATTCAGATAATTCGTAAAATATATATTTGTATATATTTTTATCACATCTGACAATCTAAACCAGCGGATAAAAACATTTTCAAAATATCTTTGTTTTGTAACTAAAGTAAAAATTCTGATTCGTATTTTTCACAGTCGGCAGTTCTTAAACTCTTTTAGATCACGGGTTGGATTGCTAATAAGGCTAATTTCTGTTTTCCATAGGGGCATGCAATCGCTCTACATATTTGTTCCTTACAATAATACACTGGTGATTCCTCTCTTGATATTCCTGAGTTGTGTTTTTCTGTGATATGAGTTCACTGCTCTTGATGCCAACGATTCGCATAACTCAACTTCAACTACTAAAAATTCAGGAAATTTCAAAAGTCATCTTCATCGAAATTTATTTTATTTTCGTGCGAAAACAAGTTGTAAATACAGGTCTAATAAAAATTATTTATACACTGAGATGCAATAAGTTAAACAGGTTTAACCGAAGACATATCGATGCGCTGTGATAAGCCTTTAATTGTTAAACACTTCAACGTTCAATTAAATCACATCAAAACTTTCGATTTTAAATAAAATGCATTTTGTACAAGGAAAAAATAATAAAAACGAAACACTGCAGATTATGGTTCCTGACTATTTTTTTAGAGTTCAAAAGTTAATTACTTATAAAAACCAACATAACGTAACTTTTTTGTATTTTTTTCTTTTCTCTGGAATGATCAATGCGGTGTTTGTTTGAAAGGAATATCGCACAATGAAAGTGAATATCACGTGGAAGTGTTTCTCAGTGCGAGTTATGGGTGTTCAGGCGGGTCGAGCCTTCAGGTGAGGATGACACAAGGTTGATGTACACGCCTTCACTGCATGCATTTTCTCCTTTATGGCTAGTCTGGCCAGCTCACACATTACGCTCTTATGCATCGACTCTTAAATAAGATTAGCAAGTTTCACTGTTAAAGCTTACTTTCTCCCACACCTTTAATGGATTTTTTTTTTAAAAACCAAACTATTAATTTTTCCAACTCAGTGACAATTTTTGTCACTTAAAATGCCATAAATATAACAGATTAGTTAAAAAAAAATTCTTAATTTCGAAATTTTGAAAAGCCTGCAGTTAGTAATTTGTAGAGACCTGTAAAATTCGCGATTTCAAATCCCTAAAGGATAGACTCCATGATCCTCTATGCACTCGTGCAAATTACATCTGCTGATTGGTTACCGACTCGTAAAACCTGTTGACTGGAATGATCGTGATTCGCTAATTATTATGTTAAAGATTTTGCATTGGCCCAGAGTCCTTCAGTTAAACTGAATCAAAATAATGTCAAAAGTATTTGGACTCTATCCTATCGCGAAATGAATCCGCGAATTTTACAGGTCTCTGGTAATTTTCTATGTTCCTGCTAACTCAAATACCGGGGCTTGAAATCTACACTGACATACTAGGAACTCTCGAATTTAGTCACGAAATTTTACATTTGTTTAAGTCCTACGTTTTTAAAGCAGTTAATTAAGACGTAGCCTTTTTTTGTGCCAAAGTAAGTATGCGTGTAGAAGAAAGTGAAGTTTGCAAACAGCTACAATCGAGCACAATTGCCTTTCAACGATGTTGTGTGCATGGGGAAGCTCATTGAGTCACGTACGTGATATTATTGGCGAAATGGCGTCCGAGATAACGGATGTCTGCTACGTAAACACGGGCCTCAGAGCTGTTGAGTAACGTGACACTATATATACCGAGTCGCCACTTCCTTGTCGAGACACACAGCACTCGAGCACCATGAGGTTTATAGCCGCCATCTTGATCGGTAAGTTGAATCACTTGCGTTTGGACCAGCAACGTCTGAAAACATGAATATAATTTTTATTTGTTGAAAAACCACTATGCTAAATGTTTTATAGTTAAAATAAAACTGTTTTGTTGACGTATACATAATTTTTCAAGTTATTTTCAAAACACAATAACAAGGATCCGGAAATATTGAACTCGCAAGTAATCTTTATACGTCTCTTCGCTTCTGGATTTGCTTTTTTGACTATGTTCAAAATATCTACCAGCCAACAACGTCCATACCCTCAGAAAACGTTTCTGTGTTGTTTGTATTTGGATTAAATATTAATGGTTAAGTTTCTGTAGCATCCTTTCTATCGGGGTAGCCTTCAAGAATAACAAAAATTCTACGTTTCATAAAAAAAAGGTTAGAATTTAGCGAAATTAGATCTTTTTTATCAGAGGAAATAGGGCCGAATAAAGACATAATATGGGCATAGATGAATTGAGATAGAGCGTGTTTTCGTTTAATTTAAAGATAAAGTCCCAATATCTCCATTAAAGATAAAAGTGTAAACCTGATACGAGGATAATTAAACCGACACAGTTGGTAATACGAGTTTCCACGGATATCTAATGAGCTGGAAGGGTCATCGGTGGCCGATCGCTGAAGCGTCACACTCGTTCGTTTGGCGAAGGTGGTGGGTTGGAGTCCAACAGCCATGCATCACTCCCACGTGTAAGCATAGAGTCGGTATCTAACATAACCACGCAACGCGAAGCCCTGTCAGACACACACCGAGGACTATTTAGCTACAGGCTGGACTGTATACAGTTATATATTTTTTATCAGGTACTTACGTCATTTTTGGGACACCGGTATTTCACACGTTCTTGAGAACTGTTAAGTGAACAAAAAAAAAAGGGGGGGGGGGGGTTTGTCTGTAAAGTCGGTTTACGGACGATAATTTTACGTGATAACGTCATAAGAAAACATTGATGAAAAATTGCATAATTTCTAATTTTCAAATATTATTTACAGTTTTTGCTAATTTAATTTAAATAATTTGTTTAAATATAATCGCGAACAATTAGTTAAAAAGCCCGCCTTAACCTGTTTGATATTATAGAAGATTTTCTCGCACGGTGGTTGGCCGGTTCTTGCACGCTCGGCTCAGGCGGAACGTGACAATTTTTCGTGCGTGCAGCCGGCGTTCATCGATTTATAAGACGTTATCACGTCAAAACTAAAAAAAAATTTTATTACACTGCCGTATGCAATTTGTACAGGAGGAAAAACGGGGTACCAGCCAATGAACACATACCGACTAACGTATGTCTAAGATTGTGGAGCTTATTCTGGTACAATAAAAAATATAATTTTGCAGGTAAGTATAGATTGCCGATAAAAAAATACTATTTGAGTGTTTGATTGAAAAAGTTATTGACGCAAAGATACGTTTTAGCTACGATATTATGTCCAAAAAAATTGTGTGCAAGGAGTCAACGGGCGAAAGAAGTGAAACTTCTTGCTTTTTAGGCATGGGTAGAGATAAATTATTAGCATTTTTAATTGAACGAGAGATAATAATTGAGAAAAGAGAGGATGCGGGTATGATCTCAATTAAAAAAAAAAAAAGAAATATGGTAGCTTCAATCGTTAGCCGTTACGAAAACTGAGGAGTAGACAAACACAAGCAGCGTTACGAGAATTCCGTTGCATCGCTGTTGCGTCATTTATACCTCTCCCCTGCCGTCTCCCCTTCCTGCCGTTAGTACTAGCATACAGCATGCTGTGCTACGTACCTATCACCCCCTTCCATGCCGTCTTCCCATTCGACCGCTAGCGCATGCGTTGGAGTGGCGTCGCCGCTGACGCACTCTCTTCCTCTACCGGTTCCCCCACCGCGTACCTCACTGTTCCTCTCGCGCGATCGGTATTTTCGTAACGCACGAAAATTTTTGCTCCCTTAGCAAAGAAGTTTCACTGTATAATAATGATATAGCGTAGTTGAATAACACGCTCAAAATTATATTTTGAAAAGCGGAATTGTTGCACTTCAGAAACAGAAGCATTTGATTTGCCTGGCCCAGACACCGTCATGTATTTTTTTAAAACAAAACAAAAAAAAAAAATAATTAAAGTTGGTGATTCGGATTTTATTTTATTAGGTATTCATTTTGTACTTGCTGTTTACTTATGCGATGCAATGGATATTATTCACGTTGGCCAGGGCTGGTGCTGAAATGCTTCCACGCGATCGTCTCGTGCTAACGAACACACATATAAACTAAGCCCGTGTTCGCTTCTGGCCTGGAAGAACTCCACCAGACACGGATCACCAGCTCACGAGCTCGTTTTCATTGGACACTTACGAAACTCCGCGCGCAGGAAACTACCTATAGCTAGAGACCGGAAAAATTTGCGATTTCAATGACCTGTAGGATAGACTCCATGATCCTCTATGCACGCGGGAAAATTACATTTGCTCATTTGCTACTGACTCGTGACACCTGTTTACTGGGACGCTAGTGATTCGATACTTCTTTTGTTAAAGGTTTTTCATTGGCCGAGTATCATTCAGATAAACTGTGGCCCAATCACTGATGCATTATAAAGGAAATCGTTTTTGGATTCTAGACTATCACGAAATGAATGCGCGAATTTTTCCGGTCTCTACCTATAGCTAGGGACTGGAAAAATTCGCGTATTCAATTACCTCCAGGATAGACTCCACGATCATGTACATACTCGGACAAACGTCGCCTGTTCATTGGCTGCTGACTTGTGTGTCATCTCGACTGAGTGTCTGTGATTCGATACTGCTTTGACTGAGGGTCTCTAATTGGCCCTCAGTCCTCCAGGTTAACAGCGAACCAATGGCAAAAGTTGCAAAAAAAATACAATTATTTGCATTTTAGCATATCGCGAAATGAATCCGCGAAATTTTCCGGTCTCTACCTATAGCACAGCTGACTGGGCTCGAAACCACGAACCCCGGTCCCAGCAATACTCAACTGACCCTTAACTTTTTTAAATGCCACGTACCTCTGTGCAAATAGCCATTTCGCGGCAGTCTAGGGGCAGGTTTGTCTAATTTGTCTTCCCTTTCTTGGGGTCGTGGGTTTGAATGCCACCTAAAGGCACGAGTGTTTTAAGAAATTATTCTAGGGGCATGCATATTTCGCGAAAAGATTCCTCGTCTAGCTGAAAGTTAAAACACTGTAGCATCGTCTGTGTTTCGTGATTGGTAGGGACCGGAAAAATTCGCGGGTTCAATGACCTCTAGGATGAACTCCATAGTTCTACGTACACTCGGTCAAATGTCACCCACTCATTGGCTGCTGTCTTGTGAGACGTTCCAACGTAGCAGCCTGTGATTCGATAAAGCTTTGGTCAGGTGTTTCTCATTGGTCCAGAGTCATCCAGGTGTGTTGTGAGCCAATAGCAGAGGCGGCACTGAGGTATAACTATTTGTATTTTAGCCTATCGCGAAATGAATTCGCGAATTTTTCCGGTCTCTAGTGATTGGGTGTCTTTCCTCCATGTACACGACGACTGTCACAACACCAATCACAGCAATTCAGTTCGGAAGCAAAAGCGTCCTGAGTGTCTCGGTAAAACAAAGCGACGACTTCTCTCGCAGACGGCCGCCAATCACAAGGAAGAAACCGCTGGTGCGGGTATACCTTGTTGCAGTCTAATAGACGTTGAGGTTTATTCGCGAAAAATGCCTGCCCATAATGATTCATTTTTAAGCTTTCGCCCACGAAGTCTCGATTGCATTAAGCGTGGGCGTTGATGTCGTCTTCAATTTATTACGTAAGCTTCAGACAACTGTAACCGTGGTGCTGTGCTCAAAACAAAACCATAATTATTGATAATAAATGTCCGGCGGAAGCGTCAGGCTAATTATCTAAAAGAACTTGCCAGAGGGGCACAGCCCACTTACAAACACAATTTAAAATTAACCTCCCTGACAGTAGGAAAGGTTACGTGGATTGTGGTTTCAAGTAGCAGCAAATGAAAACACTCGTATGGTTTGGTTTCATTAGAGGCTTTTACTGTTGATTAGTAGTTTAGTATCTTGTCATTGATAGGTTTCTTACATTAGAAAATATCTTACGGCATTACAGCCATTACAAACAAAACTGCTAACAATGTCAGATTCTTATTTTTGATACATTACATTGAGTAACTAACGAATAAAAGAAAGAAGAAAGAGGGGCCGGGGGGGGGGGGGAACACCATTTCATACTATGCTATGTTCAACTGTTTAGGAACATTGAGCTCGCAGGCTCATCAAACAAATATATGTGTTTAAAATACAATATTTTATAATAATATGGAAAACGTCCTAAAACTGGCGGAGTTATAAACTGTTCTTCACTTCTTTTTGAGGGGTGCCGAAAGATGGAGGGAGACTCCGTTATAGAGGCTCACGAGTTACATGTTGAGGTGCAAAATGTGGCGCCGGAACTGGGCCGCCATCTTGAACTGGTCTGGGGTCCTTGAAGTACTCTGGGATTCTGGAACCCTCTGGGATTCTGGAACCCTGCCTGTAACCAATAATCCACCTGGATTAGCTTGGTTAGCAGGCAGTTTATGACGGGCGAAGTTAAGCCCAAAAAAAAGGCAACCTAACAGGTTTGTGTGGGGCGAAGTGCAGCTTACCTTAGCTGGCAGGGTGAAGTAGATAGTGGCTGTCCCTGGGGGTGATCCGGGGATGCGCGGCACGGGAGCTCGCGGTAGCCATAGAAGAAATAGTTATGGCGAAAACCAAAGAAAACTAAAGTTAAACTTGACTATTTGGGCAGCTACTAAGAAAAACTAAAAAAAAATCTAGGCGACATGGCCTGGCTCAGAAGCAACTACATTATTGCCGAAAGCGGATCACGATAGCTGCTGGTCGTTACTGCGACTTGTTGCAAAGATGCGCGCTGGACGAGAGCTGCCCTCAAAATCCCTGAAAATGGCGCCGGGACGCTAACTTAAACTTTAGTCCCGTCGTCTGTTCCTCTGGAGGAGGGGATCGGGAACCCCGAAGTGCTCCGAAGGGCTCCGAAAGAAAAAAAAAGGGCTCCAGCGACCTATCGACTGAGTGTGAGGTCGACTGTTTCTCCTGGAGGGGATAGGGTGGTCAGTAGTGTGCTCTCGCTCTCAGCTGGTTCGTCCTTTCGTCGATAGATGGTGTAGGCATGCAGGTCGGAGTCTCGCAGAGACCATCGCGGCACTTGATGGCCGCCATTTTGCAAGTGGGGGGGGGGGATTTTGGCCTTGAGAGGGGACATTGCCGCGGCTGGCCGATGACCGCTGTGGACCAGGATGGGGTGGGGGGTATGTCCGGTGAATGACCTGCCCTGGGAGAATTCGCCGGCCAGACGTCGGGACGTGCGGCGGAACTTGAAAAAAGGACACCAAAACGTGTTAGAGACCGCAAACTTCAGCACACCTCCGAGAAGGGGTGGGGGTGACCATGGGAAGCTTAGGGCGGCTACTTTCGTCACGCGTAGCGCTAAACTCGTGACGAAACGCGACGGCCAGTGGATACCGTTGCTGATGATAGTCCTGTAGTCGGCTAGACCCAGCAAATTTGGTGGGAAACGGTGGTGAGAGCACTATGCTGCTCAACAAGGTAACCTGCCGGTACACTTGACCGAACAAGTTTGGATGGGGCGAAAGCGTAAAATTAAAGTTATAAAAAAATTTAAAATTTTGTAAAACCAAAAAAATAAAAAAAATCGTGCCTAAAGTAGCACTGATTCGGCACACAACGGTCTTCTTCTGAGCTGAGCTGAGCTGCAAGATACCCATCATGGTCAACGGTAGTGGACACGGCTTTGTATACATTGCCACAGAATATACAAGTAGAATTGGTGAACCACCTAAACAAATTCATAGTGAAGCTAAAGTGCAAAAACCTATTTAAATGAAACGTTTGAAATTGTTATGTCGATAAGTATTTATTCTGAGGCATTGCTGCTTACTGTGGAGTGTACAGAGTTACCTCACGGCTAGATTTTTATTTAAAAAAAATATATTTTTCATACTAAATTAAGATCAGAAGTCACGGTAACTACCCTGCCTGATAATTTTTGGTTTAATCATAATTATGTAATACACTCAGATGACAGTGGAAATTAGTTAAGGCCCAAGGTGAATTAAGGGTATTCATAAAACACAATGCCTCTGTGAGGCAAAGTGGCCTAGTGAGCAAGATGAGGCTTGGTCGATGAAATGTACGGGATGGAGACACTGGGTTATGCTACCTGCACAGTTTCATATGCCCTATCATTGAAGGTCAGGTGAGCGGGCATTTTGGGCGTATAACAAAAAATAGTTCTGACTGTGACGTGTCCCTGTTTGGCGTGCGACTTCCTTTGCAAATCATCACTGTGGACTGAACACTTCGTTTCTCTGCGTTTAGGGCTATGATTTATATTTTAGAAAAATATCTTGATTGGACTTAATGTGAAAAAAAAAAAAATTTGGTCGTGTTTGCTCCAAAGTGATGCAAGTCGCGAACGGAACATAAATCAGTTCCGTAGCTTTGGGCGTGTGTGGGAGGGACCGTCGTTTCAGAGCGCGTCAGCTGGGATGATGTGGGTGGAGCAGCGAAAAGGACGGGAGAACCCCGAGAAAACACCCCTCGCTCCTCCAAGTCTCCCACCTGCGATAGAACCCTCCCGAACGGCGGGAGGCCAGAGGCCTCGGCCGCTATCTTCTACCTGGATCAGTCCGTGGCGTGTCCGTGCCGTGTCCGTGGCGTGTCCGTTCCGTGTCCGTGTCGTGTCCGTTCCGTGTCCGTGTCGTGTCCGTGCCGTGTCTGTGCCGTGTCCGTTCCTTGTCCGTTACGTGTCCGTGCCGTGTCCGTTCCGTGTCCGTGTCGTGTCCGTGCCGTGTCCGTTCCGTGTCCGTGTCGTGTCCGTGCCGTGTCTGTGCCGTGTCCGTTCCGTGTCCGTTACTTGTCCGTTACGTGTCCGTGTCGTGTCCATGCCGTGTCTGTGCCGTGTCCGTTCCATGTCCGTTACTTGTCCGTTCCGTGTCCGTGTCCGTTACTTGTCCGTTCCGTGTCCGTGTCGTGTCCGTGCCGTGTCCGTGTCGTGTCCGTTACTTGTCCGTTCCGTGTCCGTGTCGTGTCCGTGCCATGTCCGTGTCGTGTCCGTGCCGTGCCTGTGCCATGTCTGTGCCGTGTCCGTTCCGTGTCCGTTACTTGTCCGTTCCGTGTCCGTGCCGTGTCTGCCGTGTCTACTGTGTCCGTGCCGTGTCTGCCGTGTCCGTGCCGTGTCCGTGCCGTGACCATGCCGTGTCCGTGGCAGAACACGATCGCGCGCCTCTCACGGCTGGTCGATCTGGCCGCGCTATATCTCATGTTAATGACCGTTACGTGACGAAATGGCCAATCCGGTCCAGCGATCTATCACCGTAATGCAAGATCATCTGCGTCCAGGCATGGGTAACAAGCCAATCATCGCTGCAGCCACTGAGTCCTCACATATCTGAATTGCGCTCGGTTAATTTATGTGATTGCTTACTTTAATAAATAAACTTAAGGGACAAAATAAATATTCGTGGAAGAAGCATAATTTCATAATTTCTATATGAAAATACATGTGTATATGCATATATATGTATTCATGCACAGATATGTATATGCATATATGTGTATGCATATTTATGCGTATATGTGTATCTAAAAGTATCTAAATAAGCATCCGTAACCTAACCAACCATCCACGTATTAATGTTTTAATGTAGCTTCCCTAACCAACCGTTCATAGTTTATGTAAATTTAGCAAAATTTGAGAGAAATTAACGGGCATTAGTGGTAAATTTACACACACATTGCACATGTAAATTTACATATCAGGGAGTAAAAATACACCAGCAGCAATGAGAAATTTACTCAGTCATGAAAACTGTAACGTCGTAAACACGAAAACCGTAGGTGTAAAACTACACTAACATTGTAGAGACTCTTCTGTCACATAATCCGTGTGTAAAATTACACATTTTATTTGTACACTGTAAAATGTTGATTGACCAATTTCAATTTTGACTTGCATGCAATACCGTCTCATTTATAGTTTAAATACATGCCATGGGAATGTTTTGGTTATAATCTTCCTTGACGTTCAGCAAGGAACAAATGTTTCTTGTCGCGATGGCAGGAAGCGTGTTGTAAAAGTTGTCAACTTTTCTGTTGAGCGTCATCAAAATTCCTTAAATAACTCAGGAGTCTCGGAATTGTTCTCAATTGGAATGAAAGAATATTTATGTTTATTTACTCAGATATAAAGGTAAGATTTTATTTCAGTTACAGAACATTATGTAAAAAAAAAAAATACCGAGAAAAAAAAATCTTATCTCATCTGCCTGTTCGAAAATATTCATTTACTGTCATTAGAGTAAAAGCTTAATATTTCTGGCGGAATCTATAACGCGCTATGTATATAGAAAATATTTATTTCCCTTTAGCTAGAGACCCGAAAAATTCGCGGGTTCAATGACCTCCAGGATAGACTCCAATATCCTCTACACACTCGGGCAAATGCCAACTGTTCATTGGCTGCTGACTTGTGAGTCGTCTCGACTGGGCGGTCTGTGATTCGACACGTCTATGAGTGAGGGGTCTCTAATTGGCCCTCAGTCCTCCAGATTAACAGTGAACCAATGACAGAAGCAGCACTAAGGTATAACTATTTGAATTTTTGCATAACACGAAATGAACTCGCGAATTTTTCAGGTCTCTACCTTTAGCTATGTTGTGTTGTGTCGTGTCATGAAAATTCTTTACGAAAACGTGAAAAATCTACATCACTCGCTGTGTTTCGAAACACCACGCACACAGGAGCTGTCCTCTCTTGTATCGGCTTCCCGTCTGCCAAACACGTCAATGCCGTCTTGCGCTGAGCCATCAATAGCCTGACAGGTTCGCCTCCGGACGCCTGTAATTGGCGTGCGAGCCGTTCGTTTGTCGTAAAATCAAAACACCGTCAGCTTAAAAAAAAAAAAAAGCGACATGCAAAAATTCTCGATTTTCGATAATACTTGACGAGACTCCATTAAGTTGTGTGTAACCAGGCCGACTAGAGTTGTTAAACAACCTTTAGAAATTTTTTTTTCTTTCTGGCCTGGTTGCCAATCGCTGGAGATGTGCGAAAATCGCTTTATTTTCTCGTACTGATCCAAGTTGTAGAATCAGCATACACAAACACAATACGAAAAGTTCATACTAATTCTACTTCATTTTTGATCTTTCAGGCGTGTCAGAATACCCACATTCTAAAGACACCGTCGTTGAACTGTATTATTATACAGTCAGAGTCTGAATTCGACCAACAAAACCTAGAATGCAGGTTCACCACAACAAAATATGTTGAAAAACTTGTACACGACCACGGTATGAAGAGCTTACCAAGTCTGGTATACTGTATACAAAATATGATTTAAAATGTTTCAAGTTAATATTTTCGTAAGGCCATGGTAGAATAACTTTTAACGTGTGCAGAAACTTTATAGTATTAACATTTCAGTGAATTTTAACAAGATAGGCAGAATTTTAATAACATCCTGGTCGAAAATCAGGTCCAAAGCCGTGGTTTAGTATTTTTCAAGCCTTTTATCGGAGCCGTGCTGCTATATGTGCATAATGGTAGCAATTTACAATTACGGTTCAAGCAGCTAGTTCTAGCGGCGGGCGCAGAAACTAGGTGTGTGAATCGCATCTCGAAATCTCGGTACGTAATTGAAAAAAAAAAAATTGGTTGTCTGTAAAGTCGGTTTACGGACGATAGTTTAACGTGAAAACGTCGTGACAAAACATTGATGAAATGATTGCATACTTTAATGAATAAAATTGAATCATTTTTATTGAATTATCACTATTTTGTATGGATACAAAGAAGAAGTGAAATGAAATATACAATTTAATTGACAAATTTACTTTTATTTGCACTCATTAATTCAAATATGTTTATTACTTTAACGAAAAGATTATTATTGGAACTATAACTTTTATACATGTTTGCTATTTAACTTCTTCCAATCTGTGTTATTCTGTTAAGGATAAGACGATGATAGGAAAAGAAGGAAACGAATGGGAGTGTTTCAAGTTTAATTGTGCCTCTAAAAAGTCAAATCGATGGTTG
The DNA here is from genome assembly GCF_032445375.1 of Bacillus rossius redtenbacheri. Classification (NCBI taxonomy): domain Eukaryota; kingdom Metazoa; phylum Arthropoda; class Insecta; order Phasmatodea; family Bacillidae; genus Bacillus; species Bacillus rossius. Next base: position 5,008,429 of record NC_086331.1, on the reverse strand, counting down.
TTCCAATCGAGTGGAAGAGAGATAGATGCGGCGCAAGGGTACAATGAGCGTAACGGGACACAGCGTAACGGGACAATGTGCATAACGGGACACTTTTTCGTGTGTGCAGCCGGCGTTCATCGATTATTAGACGTTGTCACGTCAACAAACAAATATTTTATTGATCAGTGTATTTATCACGCTCGGCATTATTTTAAAGTATTATACTTTTAATTTCGTGTCCGAGTTTCGTATTATAAGTTTATTTGCAACATGAAAACTCATGAATTTGCTATTTACCGAAGTTAGATGTTTACATTAAATTGACGAGTACTGAAACACTAGCTCACATTTTTTTCATCCTAATTTACTACAGGTTTTAGTGCCGTCTACAAAGAACTAGTAAGTAGAGAAATAATTATTTCGCCATGACTACATCAGCCAATGTTTAAAAGGAAGACTTTTTTTTGACCACGTATATATCCACAGGGTTATTTTTACAGACATTAATGTGACCAGAATTTTATCCTGAAAAATATAATGATGATTTAAAAAAAAGGCAAAACAATCATGTAACCAAAAATATACTTTGTAAATTTAGTGAAAATGTTTGTCTATGTAATCAGGTAGGATGTTTATTTTTGTGTTGGGAAACTTCATGAAAATTTACCTCATCCTCGTTTCCCACTGAATCTCATTACTGCAAGCCATCTGAGAGCAAAGGGATGAGTGTAATTGAACTGTACATCATTGTCAGAACTGTCAGCTGTCGGAGGACGCACCAACTCTCTGCCGGCGTTCGAATAACAAGTTTTAATTGTTTCTGTTATCGAGGAAGTTAAATGAGTGTTCCCAGTTTAGCTGTCTGGCGTGAGTTGAGGAGAGCAATAGCTTTCGAGGCGAGGTCTATGCGCATGAGACACATGAAACCAAACGTGAAGATGTCTCGCGTGTTTGCATGCACATGAGACACACGAAACCAAACGTCAATATATCTCGCTTGTTTGCATGCGCATGAGACACGTGAAACCAAACGTGAAGATGTCTCGCGTGTTTGCATGCGCATGAGACACACGAAACCAAACGTGAATATATCTCGCTTGTTTGCATGCGCATGAGACACATGAAACCAAACGTGAAGATGTCTCGCGTGTTTGCATGTGCATGAGACACACGAAACCAAACGTGAAGATGTCTCGCGTGTTTGCATGCGCATGAGACACATTAAACCAAACGTGAAGATGTCTCGCGTGTTTGCATGCGCACGAGACACACGAAACCCAACGTGAAGATGTCTCGCGTGTTTGCATGCGCATGAGACACACGAAACCAAACGTGAAAATGTCTTACTTGTTTGCAAAGTGACTTCGGAAATTTCTCTAACAGTAAATAATTAAAAAACAATTAATACGTCAGTCATTAAGCTGGCCCCTTGAAATTAATTTTGGACATAAAGTGGCGAGCATTTATTAAAAAACACAACTTACCGAACAAAAATAAAACGTTAATATATCAATGCAGGAGTATTATGAGTTACTTAAAAAAAATTCTCTTAATTGTATGTTGGTTTGTGTGTCTTTTTTCAATGTTTTAAAAGTATAAAAAAAATTTATTCATACAAAGTTTATATTTATTATATTATACCCACTGCCTTGCATTTAAATTCACAGCGTGGATACTAATAGTTAAGGGACTCCATATGTTTCTATGCATAGGGGCAGGTATTTTTCGCGAAAAAACCTGAATGTCTACTAGACTGCAACAAGGTATACCCGCACCAGCGGTTTCTTCCTTGGGATTGGCGGCCATCTGCGAGAGAAGTCGTTGCCTTGTTTTACCGAGCCACTCAGGACGCGTTTGATTCCGTACTGACCTAATGTGATTGGTGTTGTGACAATCGACATGTACCTGAAAGAAACCCACCCAATCACGGAACACAGACGGTGCTACATTGTTTTGCCTTTCAGCTGGTCTCGGAATCTTTTCGCGAAATATGCATGCCCCTAGGTGTAAGTATTTGAATTTGAGCGTATCACTTGGGAATTCGCGAATTTTTCCGGTCTCTACCAATCGCAGAATCAGGTAAAATGAAAATTTTGTTTGAACTTTAGCTTGTTGTGAAATGAAACCCACAGATCGTTTAGTTATATAATTCAGGTTTCACTGGGTGGTTTCACAAGGGTGTTGTTGATATTCTACACGTGCGCTGAGCTCCAGTTATAAAAGCAGGACTTCCTACCCTCGCTCTAGGGATGAAGGATGCGGGTCAACTGCTCCTGATCCATGGTTCAGTTTCCCGTCTCCGTGGCGACCGCAGTTTGTCATGGAGTCTCTCGTCTCTCCGACCCAACATCCATCATCTTTATTCCCCACTTCCCCGAGCTTGAATCACGACTTTCCCGTCCTGGTCTCCGCGCGGGTAAACACAGACACTGTGTTGTAAACATTGTAACTAGCTGAGTGTACAAGGCAAAGGGTCAAACTGTTCAGTTCAGTGGCCGTGACTACTGACTCTGGGTATAAAGTTCTCTAGTTCTAAATACCGTCCGAGTCGAGGATATTAAACTCGTGAAAATATTCTTCCCCGGTTTGGGACCGGGGGCTGCCTTTTCACGGCACTGCATATGTCAGTGACAAACCATCGCAGAATCATCCTGGCGTGACATGAGATATTCCATTGTGGACGGAGTCAACGCTCTGAAAAACGAGCACCAGGACCAAACATTATTTTCGTGCAAGGCAATAAGTTTGAATTAATTATACTATATAACTAGGGACACCTGTATTTCGCGAATACATTTCGTGTCAAGGTATTTCACAAAATACTGTAGCTTTTCTCCTGTGGTTATTGGCTGAGGTCGGTGAGAGGTGTCGTCCCGCTCTTGACGGGGCCAATGAGAATGTGGTCACCGTACTGCTGCACCCTCACAATTTTCCATGACTCTTAGAAAAAGCTACAGTGTTTTGTTAAATACCTTGACATGAAATGAAATCGCGAAATACAGGTGTCCCTAGTCATGGCAAATTGTGAGGGTGCAGCAGTACGGTGACCACATTCTCATTGGCCCCGTCAAGAGCAGGACGACACCTCTCCCCGACCTCAGCCAATAACCACAGGAGAAAAGCTACAGTATTTTGTGAAATACCTTGACACGAAATGTATTCGCGAAATACAGGTGTCCCTAGTCATGCAACTAACACTTCTAACAATGACATACTCATATATAAGACTAATCTTTCGATGTACCATGCGGATGCAAGTTTTTCTGACGAAGTTAAAGGCAATTGGGACATATTGACTGAGACCTTGGAACTTTTGCTTGTTCAATGTCCTGCAGGAAAGGCTTTATGGTGCTGTGTTTTATCGAACCAAAGTCATTTTTTCATTGGCTCCTGTCTTTGAGAGAATACCTTGGACGACAGGAGTGTGATTCGACCGTTCAGTTTCTATGGGCATGTGTTTTGTTAACATTATCTTAGGGTATGAATGAAATAACATTTGTGGCCGAATTGAAAGAGTCTCAAAACATATAGGGAATTCCAATTAAACTTAACCTTTGGTAACTTGACTTGTGACAACTAGGGGCAGGCATTTTTCGCGAAAAGATCTGAACACTTATTAGACTGCAACAAGGTATACCCGCACCACTGGATTATTCATTGTGATTGGGAGCCGTCTGCAAGAGAGATCGTCGCCTTATTTGACCGAGCCACTCAGAACGCGCTTCCTTCCGCGCTGAATGACTGTGGTTGGTGTTGTTAACAATCGACGTGTACCTGAAACAACTCACCCAATCACGAAACACAGACGATGATACAGTGTTTTAACTTTCAGATAGTCAGGGAATCTTTTTCGCGAAATATGCATGGCCCTAGCAGTGAGTTATGGTGAGCAGTTACGTATCTTAAGGCCTTCTTGACTAAGAATTCAGAAGCGAGTGTTGGTATTTGGAAATGTGGCCAAGTGGGTCTTGTCTTGTGTCATACCCAGCACAGTCACCTCACAGTTCACTAAGGTGAGCACGGTAGCACCTTTTTGAATAAGACTTCAGAAGCGAGTGTTGGTGGTTGGAAATGTGGCCAAGTGGGTCTTGTATTGTGTCACACCCAGCACAGTCACCTCACAGGGTGGCTCACCGAGATGAGCACGGGAGCGCAAGTGTCACCTTGTGTGCTGTTGCAGCGTCCAGCTTGCTGGTGGGCAGCGCCTTGGGCGTCGCTCCTCAGGCCTGCCCGGCCGTGTACGACCCCGTGTGCGCCGTCAGTCGCTGGGGGTCCTTGCGCACGTTCCCCAACCTCTGCACGCTGCGCGCCTACAACTTCGCCAACCAGTTCTTCTGTGAGTACTCTTGTGCGCCATTGTCCGATGCCGAGCTGAACTGCCCAAACGTGTGCATAGTCGTTGCCACGTGTTCATCGACTGCTGCCGCATTCCTCTTTCCCTCCGGTTTGGTCAGATGTTTTGATGGTCTTTTAGTCATTCAGGGGATGTAAAATTACTAGAGAACGGAAAAATTCGCATGTTCAATGACCTCAAGGATGGAATCCACATTCCTCTGCACACTCGGGCAAGTATCACTTGTTCATTGGCTGCTGACTTTTGAGATGTTTCAACTGGGTAACTTGTGATACGTTGACTCCTTTGTTGACGAACTCCCATTGTCCCATAGTCCTTCGGATTAACTGTGAGCCAATAGCGGAAGCAGATTAAAAGTGTAAGTATTTGAATTTGAGCGTATCACTAAGGAAATTCGCGAATTTTTCCGGTATCTACAAATAACTCGTGATCCAATGACTAAAGTCGTTCGAGTGTAAACACAGTTCCATTCTTGACCATCGCCCAATAAAGCGCAAATTTGACCGATAAGAACTAGAGAAATTAGCCGTTTCAGTGACCTGAATGGTAGACTCTACAATCTTCAGGGTACACGAGCAAATGTCATCTGCTCGTTGATTTCTGACTTGTGAGGCCGGGTAACTGTTACGCCTGTGATTCGCTACTTCTTTTGTCGAGAGTTTCTGATTGGCCCAGAATCCTCCATACACACTGTTTCCCGGTCGCAGAGTTAGCACGAATGTAAACGATTTTGAATTCCATCGCGGAATGAATCCCCAAAATTTTCCTGTCCATATTTTTTTATTATTCAACGATGAATACGATAAAAAAACGAAGGGTTCTTCGTAGATACAAATAAATAAATGGAGTCTGGAAAAAGTATCCATGTAATTTTTGCGATAGGCTGAAATTCAAACAATTTCACCTTTGGCCTCCTTTTCCGATTGGCTCTCCATCAATGTAAATGTATTTAAGCCAATCATTAACCCTCCAAAAAAGTGTCGAATCATGGGCAACCCAGTTTAGACGTCTCTAAAGTGAGCAACCAATGAACAGGGAAGCATTTTAACGAGTATGTAGAGGATTGTGAAATCTGTCCTAGAGGTCACTGAACCCGCGAATGTTTTCCAGTCCCTGCAAGTACACTGGATCTTCGCAAAAAATATTACTACGCCATATTACGACCTCGTGTTCTGTGTTTCATCGAGAACGGGATAAAAAGCGCGCGGAAGGAAGAAGAATGCTTTTGGACTGAACAAGTGTATGAATTCTAGGTTGCTACAGAAATAAATTTCTTGTGAGTCCATGTTAGAAGTTAGCAATCTCAGTATTCCCAAGTTTAAGAACATCTTCGGCAGAATTTCGATCGATACTATCGTAAAATGTCTTAAAAATGTTCTCTTCCACTCTGACATCGAGAGCCCTGAGAATTCACCGAATTCATTTGCCACGAAGCGAGGTGGCTCGGTTGTTTGATTCCTGGTTGGGCTATCCCGATATTGGCTATGCAAGCTTTCTCTCGGTTTAAATAAAGGAAAAACCTGAAATAGATCTTCATTTGATTAAAGATGGTGATGTTTCGTGAAACTGTTTTCCTCTATGATGATTTCGGAAACAAGCGTAAACTTTTCACACTCCATGGTTGCAAGAAATCATTTTGGCATGGCATAGTCATCTATATCTATTGCACGAAAGCTTTGTTCCTCTTGGCGAAACGAGCTTCTTTTATCACTCAGACTCAGTAAAGACACAAATGCAAGCATGAACAAAGTATATTAACAACTAACAATAGCCCAATTTTACCGTGGTTAATAAATCACGCACACTAAACATCGTCTATTCCTTCCCGATTCCAAGTATGTGTGGTGTGTTTACACCTTTAATAACCCCACTCTTGGCGTGACGATATGCTCAGTATAATATTGCTCGCTGACTCTTGTCCATAGGACAATTTATGGACTTTTAACTGAGCTAGTTTCACTTGGCTATTCTTTTTTCACGAGCCTGTACGTGCAACTGCTCTCGTTCCAAAAGTCTTGGTCAGTACAGTTTTCAGTCCAAATGAACACGAGTCTCTACGATTTGTTTGTGCGATAAATACAGTAAGAACTTAAGTGTCATGAAATATGTTTTGGTTTTTCATTTTTTTAAAAAACACGAATTACATTGCATCTGAAAATTCGTGTTGATGAATTGATGCGGCCTGATTCACTTATAAGCCCACTTGCAGCTGCCCCAATTTGTGAATAGAATTTTAATGCATGACATTTTTTGGCTTTCTCCCAAGTTTTATTAACTGTAAAAAAACTAAAAAAATATTATAACAGAGTTATTATTTCGTTAGTACCTAAACATTCGTAATTCGTAGTTTTAATTTAACAATCGATTTTTGATTATTCTTCACTGTGCATTCAAAAAAAATAAGCTGCTTGATAGAATAAAGTTTCAGTTTTATTTAACTGTTATTTTAAAACTGTTTCAGGTCTAAAGCTCCTTCACAGAGGAGAGTGTTTGTCGGATCGCCTCTTCTGAACAAAGAACATGGCACAATGGATCATCGAAGATATGGCACCTTCACATCAAGATAAATAAAGTTAATTTACAAAACCATGCATTTATTAGTGCACAAAAATGAAATTTCTGCAGTACATTTATGCTCTTGCAAAAAACTATTTATAACTAAAACTTATGTCTTTTGTATTGTAATTTATCCATGTGGTTTTGTATGGTTATATGTAATATTTTCTACCAAGAAATATGTAAAAAATAATAAAATGGCCAAGATTAAAAGCCTATTAATACAACATAACTTTGCGATGTTTTTGCTTTTTTCTTCCATACATGTTTTCATACCAGTTAGAAATAAAGCATGTAGCAAAAAAATATAAAAACAGTCGTGGGGACTGTCGACACAAGTGAAAACTTAAAACTTTGGAATAACTGTGTTCTATTTTTGAATTTTTAAATTAATTATAGTCTGAATAATTATTTAACACTTATTTACATCAGATACTGACGTAACATTAATAACATAATGATGTTAGTCTGACATAATTTTGATCACCCTTAAGTGGATTTTACAAACCGATGACATTGTAATGATCCTCAATTTTATCGATTAAACCAGGCATCGAATAGTAATAATAATATTTTAAATGCCTAACGATTTAGGTTCTAATCTCACTTGGATCATTTTTCTTACTTATTTATTAATAAAATAATAAATAACTAAATAAAAAAAAGTACTCGAGTAATATTATTTCCATTATTTATGATACCATAATTATTAAATTATAAATATATAATAAAATAATTCAATGTGACTCAAATACAAAAATAATAGACGAAAAGTCGCAACACTCGGTATCCGAACCTAGTACCTAATGCTCGCCAGTCTTATGCACTATTCGCAACGCTAAACAACCGATTTACATTCAGGCATTTTAGTAAGTTAATATAAGCTAGTCTTAAACATACTAGCATACTATCACTTGTTTGTATTGCTGTGCGCATCTTTTGGTGACTACCCAGAATGTTACAATGTGAAAAAAAAAAAAAAAAATGTATCGCATTTGCCGCACTTCATGTCTTCCGAGAGAATGTCAGAGACCTACTGCAGGTTATGAGATGCCTTTTAAAGTTATCATGTCGTCCAAATGGTTTATTACAATTGTTTCATTGAAACGGTGTTCTTTGCAATACATTATTTGGACACCCGCTTCTCTCAAGTCTGCGCGCACTTGAAGTGGTAGTGAATGACGTACCACAGTCTTTACACCCATGCGATGGAAGTCCACCATCCATTAAAGCCTGAAATTTTGCCGGCGAAACTTCAACCGATGGAACAGCACAAGTCGATGCCGGTATCACAGATTGCATCGAAATGTCTGCGGTTGATGGTACAATTCCACAACTGACAGCACCACTGCCACTGATCTCTCCGCTGTCGTTGACGTAGCTGCTGTCGTCGCCAGGGTCATCTGTGTCCCTGATGTCGATGGTAGACCATTCATTAGAGACTGGAAAAATTTCGCGCTTTCGATGACCTCTAGGATAGACTCCACAACCCCCTACATACTCAGGCAAATGTCACTTGCTCATTGTCTATTGACTCGTGACACCTGTCAACTGGGACCCTTCGATTCGATACTTTTTTGGTTGAAGGTTTTCCATTGGCTCAAAGTCCTTCAGATAAACTGTAAGCCAATCGCAGAAGCAATATAAAGGTACGTACAGTTGTTTGGATTCTAGCATATCGAGGAGGGCAGGGCAGGAGAGGATTCGAGGACTGACAGTGGTCAGAGCATCATGTAAAAGCTTCGCTCCCAGACAAACTTCCGCCAAGTCACCCTAGTTATTCCAGTTTTGAACAACCGCGAATCTCCGAGCTTCGTAGGCAGTAAATACGAGTGACACACACCCAGAGGTGCAGCACCTCGCTAACTAGCCGCGGCCCTGGCTAACTAGTTCCAGGGTTGTTGTTCAGTGGGTGTAGTCACTCCCTTCTTTCTGTTAGGATCGTGAAATGCATCCGCGAATTTTTCCGGTCTCTATAGTGTACCCCTTTTCTCGGGGTACTGTTTTACTATAAAATTAAAAGGAAGTTTATAGTATAGTTTTCCTTTAGTATAGTTTATTTGAGTATTGGTGTTATCCGTACGGCGGTATTTTTGAAATGTTGGTAACGTTTTTCAGCGCTAGTGTCGCCTGGGAGCACCTGGTAACAGTTAGTTTGAATATCATTAAATAATTGTGTTTATTAGCTATAGTTATAATGTAGTTATATATTTGCATTTGTATAAAAGTATTTTAATTATTAATGCGACAGAGCAAAGTTGGACAAATTGTGATCGGGGTAAAATGAAACAATTCACGAGCACGGCGCGCATGCGCGCGAGGGACAGACTTTTTTCCCCTCCCTTGGTTGAAGGAGGAGAGGGGAATGGCAGGCGATCAGCTGTTATGTACGACGGGCCGGCGAGTGTGATTCGGTTCGCGCCAGGGGCCTCGCTAAAAATGATTTTTGCGAGTGTGGGGCCGGCTTGGGCAGCAAATAACTCGTTGATATGTGTGTGGAAGAGTAGCTGTATAGCTGGTGAAGATGATAGCCGCTGTACTATCGCGGCGGAACGAGGCTCCTTGCGGCTGGTATAGCCGTCAGCACCGACTGGCCTGAGGACCAGTGGGGTTTAGCGAGGATTCGCTAATCATACGGAGACGCCGAGCCGATACGTGAGTGACTTCCCTTGTGATTCCCCTTGTGCCACGGAGTTATACTGCAAGAGATTGGTGGCAGAAATAATTACATCGAGCCTGAGAGTGTCATTTTACATCGGAGGTCTGGTTCCGCCAGTTACATGTAACAATTTTCGGATATGGACACGTGAAGTAAATAATTGATAAAATTCAAATGGTAGAGACTCGCGTTGAACGTTTTAAGGGTACCTGTCCCCCGAACACTTGAGCACGTCGCGTAACCAGGAAGGCCTTTACTAACGGGAACTTGGTTTATTTGAGATTTTAAATAAATATAAAGTGTCTTGGTAACTGATGTTAAGATTAGGGTATTTTTATATTTCCTTATCATGTGTTGGGTATGAATATATATATATATAGTTTATAGCATCGGGCCCGATTTAATTAATAGGTACCGGCGAATGCTTATATTTTTTTTATGCTTGTAATAGTTTGATGTCAGACTTTCAGATAAATAAATATTGTCTTGTCGTATTTGCCGCAAAAGTTGTGCTTTCTCAAGCAAATTCCTTTATTTTGTTGTTTAAATTAAGCCCTGATATTTTCTATACCCGCGTTGAATGCCGAGAGGTTTGGGTGAACTGTGTGCCGTAACTTATTTTGCTGATATGTCGGATGGCGATACACTATACCAGGTAATTCCCGGCAATTTTACGCGGTTCACGACGCTCCCTAGGGGCTTGCGGGGGCGTCAATAGATCATCCATCCAGTTCGACGTCAAATGAGTCATCGAGTTCTCAAGAACAGCGGACCTATACACCAGACTAGTCAAACAAGACGATCCACACTGCAGCGCGACCAGAGGTGGACAGTAGTATAGGATAGCCGGAGCTGGGACTGGGTCCTGGGTGTGGTGCCTGTGGTGCCGACCGCCAAATTGGATTGTGACGTCACGGCGGCCATCTTGGAGGAGTGTAACGGGACATAGCGCAACGGGACAAGTTTGACCTTGACCTTTGACCCTCAAAATTCGCCAAAATTCGGCAAAAATTGCCCAAAATTCCTCAAAATTCGTCAAAATTTACAATTCTGTGAAACAAATTCCGCCAAAAATTCTCAAAAAATTCCACAAATTAAAAATTTCTCTTTTCGAGGGAAAAATTCCCGTTTCGAGGGAAAATTTCCCGTTTTTAGTCCTTAAAAATCCCAGCGGCTAGAAATGTCCATATAGATGCTTAAGCATCCATGTCTACAGCCTCTGATAAGCCTCTGACGTCATCATGGAATATGTCATTTTGAATAAAGACGTCACCATTGCAATTTTCGTTACAGCCGCCATCTTTAACTTATTTATTTATTATCCGATTTTAACGGAAAAAAATTTAAAATTTATAAAAAAATTCAATTAATAAAAATTTAATAAAAAATATTTAAAAATCATACATTAACGACACGGAGCTCGGAGTCCTCAGTTCGAACCCGATGAGCGCAAAAAATAAAAAAATAAAAATGACGACCGATCCTTCCCCCGTGGTGGGTGCTAGCAGACTGACTCCCACCACTTTTTTTCAAAGCATATATATCGTCACCTAGTATGACGTCATGTCCGCCATCTTGTCTTCGATGCTGGAAGCCATCATAATTGTATCGTCGGCTAGAGTGCGCTGATGCCATGTTAGTTTAATTCTTACCCGCTAGAGTGCAGTAAACATTTATTACCGAGGTGCCCCCGCCATCTTGAAATTTGACCGCCATCTTGAAAATCCGTAAATATTTAGCTAGAAATTCGGGAAAAATTCCAAAATTTATTAAAAAAATCACTCATTAATTTACATATTGATTTGATCCGCTCCTTTCCTTGGTTCGATCTCTGAACGAAGCTAAAAATAAATTTAATTTAAATATCAGAAAAGTGTCAGGTTCAAGGAATTAAACACCACAAGTTCTTTTACAAACATAATATTTATTACATAATTTCTATTCTACTACAGGATCAGCTGCAAAAGCCAGCAATCTTATAATCATTAGTTCCGCATCGGTGTAAAATGACTAATTCTTAGCTCCAATCGGCTTATACTAGACAGAGACCAACCAGAACCTTTATTGACATAGTCCTCCTCTTCTTGACAAAGTTTCTGGATACCGTGTTTAACAGTTTGCTTCACATCGTCCGAACTGTAAATTACTGCTGCCGATGTCTTGAATGCACACGTCTTCTCTTTGTCATCAAACGGATATGGCTTTCCATATATACAGTCCAACCACAAGTTATATTTCAAAGGTCCGTTTGTTGCTACGTCATCAGTAAGCTGATTGATTATGTTCTGTCTGATATCATCAAGAAAATTACAAATGTCTTTCGACTCACCTAACGTATTTAGATAATAGTAGTCTTTCAATGTTCCACGAAATGCAGACTGCGCCAAGTAGAAGCCATTATCATTCACCTGCAGAGCACCGATCACAGTCTTAGGTTTAGTTCCATGCCCAGATGCCATAGCAATCGGTTGCTGCGCATCTGTTTTCTTGCTTGTACGCTTACGAGTCTCCAATCTAAAGCGAGGAGTCGAAATTTCTGAAGGTAGTTCAGCAGTAGGCGCACGAACTTCACCTTTACAGTTTTTTGAATGTCGTCGCAAATTATCAATTCGAGTAAACCATTCATAACACTCATCACAGCGAAACTTCATGCGAGAAGGATTCTTCATGCATTTGCTCCGCTCATGTCTTCGTGCATCATGGGAAAATGCGAACGACGTATCACAGTAGCTGCAAGGATACCGCGGTGATGAAGACGAACCTTTCAGACTCGATCCAGATACTGACGTTGTCGCCGACGTACCATTTCCAGGCATGCTCTTATACACATCGATGCATCGTTGTTGCACCGATACCTTTACTTTCTGCCGCGCAACAGGTCCTTTGCATGTCTCCAAGTGTTGCTGCAAATTAGCATTTCTTGTAAATTGCTTGCGACACTTAATACAGCCAAACATTTTTCGATAAGGGTTCTTAGCACATTCTCTATTCTCATGTCTGCGAGCATTTGAGGTGATAGTAAATGATGCGTCACAGTATTTGCACTGACGCAATGTACGCTCTTCATTAGTTGAAGAATCCATTGCTGATGATGAAACTTCGGATGATGGTGGTATCACATCTGTTGAAATCTCCTCCAATGTTGACGTCGTCGTTGCCAACGGGATCTGCACATTCTCCATCGTAGCTGTCGTCAAGGTTCCCGTAGTCGACGGTACAACCTCCGAGTTTAACGTTAAAGACGGTAAAGATGCCATCGAGGTCTCAAGAACAGCTAATTGACACGACTTATGCACCAGAAGAAACAAACTAGGTGATCCTTACACCGCCGTCGTCAGAAACAAACTGAGCGTCCTGCTGTCTAGGACTCGCTTATATACATGCACCGTATTGGAATAATACGCTAGTCAAATCAAGAACCATGTACAATAATACTAGAGTCAAATCTACAAATTAAAAAAGAGGATCATTTGATCGGAAAAAAAAATCGATCTCTCCAATATACGCCAGGCTCCAAGAGCTACAATTCACGTCATCAGATCCATCTACATTTTGCTCCTACGCTTCAATTGACCATTAGCTGCAAGTGCTCCAACAGCTCCATCAGCTCCAACACGTAATGTACGCAATCTACGCGCAATACATGCAATTTACACGCAATAAATGTAATGATTACACAGTACACACAGGAAACGGAACGTACACACAGTACACACACACAGGAAACGGAACGTACACACAGTACACACACACAGGAAACGGAACGTACACACAGTACACACACACAGGAAACGGAACGTACACACAGTACACACAGGAAACTAAACGGACACACAGTACACACAGGAAACTAAACGTACACAAAGTACACTCAGGAAACGGAACGTACACACAGTACACACAGGAAACGGAACGTACACACAGTACACACAGGAAACTAAACGTACACACAGTACACACAGGAAATGGAACGTACACACAGTACACACAGGAAACTGAACGTACACACAGTACACACAGGAAACTGAACGTACACACAGTACACACAGGAAACGGAACGTACACACAGTACACACAGGAAACTGAACGTACACACAGTACACACAGGAAACGGAACGTACACACAGTACACACAGGAAACGGAACGTACACACAGTACACACAGGAAACGGAACGTACACACAGGAAACGGAACGTACACACAGTACACACAGGAAACGGAACGCACACACAGTACACACAGGAAACGGAACGTACACACAGTACACACAGAAAACGGAACGTACACACAGTACACACAGGAAACGGAACGTACACACAGTACACACAGGAAACGGAACGTACACACAGTACACACAGGAAACGAAACGTACACACAGTACACACAGGAAACGTAATGATCACACATACAGTAGCGGAAACACACTCAGGCTTAGTTGGAAATCAGAATACAAGAAATAAAAACATTAAATTTTTACTTTCAATATTTTATTACTTCTCAACATTACACAAATACAAGTAAAAGAAGCCATTATTGTATGTAGCCAGCTTTCCTCAGTTCTTTGAGTATGAAGGATATTTCTTTGATGCACGGATAGTTTCCTGCACAAAGCGAGCCATGTAGAAGTCTTAGCCGGTCAACCAATATGTTTGGATCTTTCCATGATGTGTAATCAATCTCTTCTACCACCATCTTACTTGCTTGTTTATTATAAATACTTTTAATATCACAATCGTCCCAGTGATCATAATAAGCATTATCAGATTTATTTATTATAACACGACGTTTCCATCGTTTCGGTCTCAGGACATCGCCAAATTCTTCGATCTTGTCAGCTCTAGGTGCTTCATCACAGTCTATGCCTTTGTCAACAGCCTCAGAGTCACTGTAACAATCACTGTAGAAGACATCCTCTTCACCCAGATTACCGTATGAATTCGCTATCGATGATGTCGAAGTGTCTCTATCGTCTTCATGCTTCCTTTTTAGGAGTCCATCATTTTTACAAAGAATGGAGGATCTACTGAATATAGGCTTGAATGTATTCTCACTATTCACGGTGTTGATACTTCCATTAGTTTCAGTCTTCCCGAAGCCATTAGCATCCTTCAATTTATGTTCTTCCTCACGATCGGGTGAGCTAATACCATCACGCTCAGGACAAGGAAAATTATTGTCATAATGCAGATCACTCTTCTTTAGTCTAGTGGATCCATCGGTGTCCTCTGTGCCGTAAGTAGTCTTGACTTTACATGTTCTAACATGTCTTTTTAAGCTGTCAATTCGTGTTAACAACCTGCTACAACGATTACAGCTTAACATGTTGCGTAGTGGGTTTCTAGCACAATCATTCTTCTCATGACGTCTAGCATTCCTTCTCATGACAAAATCCTTGCCACAGTATCTACAGCGGCTTCCTTCCGATTCAGCTATAGATAACAAACCACGAGCCATTGTAGCTTCTGTGACTAATGTTAGATACAAACTGTCAGTTTTCTCCAATTGGAACCATTTCTTAAATAGAGTTTTTGAAATATTACATCAGCGAGAGTTAAGTTATCTAATGCAAAGCAAATTGATGCAAGTAGTTCCGGCTGTCGTCAACAGATGGCGCCACGTGTTGCTTGCAGGTAAATAATATATATTTCATAATGTGGGATGCGGAACGCTCACTATCGATCGCAAAGGGAGGTTGGCTTCGATAGTATCCAAGGAGAAAAAAGTTCGTCCTTCCTGCTAGTGCTTCTCAGATTTCTCACGGTCCGCCATCTTGGATTACGACGTCACGGCGTCCATCTTGGATGGGTGTGACCTTGACCTTTGACCGAAACCGCAGGAATTATCGCAAGCACACGGATTAACCATCAAAATATTGATAAGAATAATCAGGAGCACACGGAGAAAACCATCATAATATTGGCAAGAATAATCAGGAGCACACGGAGAAAACCGCCACAAGTTTTCTTTGATATCATTAAAATACAAAAAAATTAATAAAAAATTAAAAATAAAAACGAAAAAAAAATTCAAACATTCTGGCTTGTACTAGAACTCTCAGCAATGAGAAGTTCACAAGCTAGCAGAATGTTTGAATTTTTTTTTCGTTTTTATTTTTAATTTTTTATTAATTTTTTTGTATTTTAATGATATCAAAGAAAACTTGTGGCGGTTTTCTCCGTGTGCTCCTGATTATTCTTGCCAATATTATGATGGTTTTCTCCGTGTGCTCCTGATTATTCTTATCAATATTTTGATGGTTAATCCGTGTGCTTGCGATAATTCCTGCGGTTTCGGTCAAAGGTCAAGGTCACACCCATCCAAGATGGACGCCGTGACGTCGTAATCCAAGATGGCGGACCGTGAGAAATCTGAGAAGCACTAGCAGGAAGGACGAACTTTTTTCTCCTTGGATACTATCGAAGCCAACCTCCCTTTGCGATCGATAGTGAGCGTTCCGCATCCCACATTATGAAATATATATTATTTACCTGCAAGCAACACGTGGCGCCATCTGTTGACGACAGCCGGAACTACTTGCATCAATTTGCTTTGCATTAGATAACTTAACTCTCGCTGATGTAATATTTCAAAAACTCTATTTAAGAAATGGTTCCAATTGGAGAAAACTGACAGTTTGTATCTAACATTAGTCACAGAAGCTACAATGGCTCGTGGTTTGTTATCTATAGCTGAATCGGAAGGAAGCCGCTGTAGATACTGTGGCAAGGATTTTGTCATGAGAAGGAATGCTAGACGTCATGAGAAGAATGATTGTGCTAGAAACCCACTACGCAACATGTTAAGCTGTAATCGTTGTAGCAGGTTGTTAACACGAATTGACAGCTTAAAAAGACATGTTAGAACATGTAAAGTCAAGACTACTTACGGCACAGAGGACACCGATGGATCCACTAGACTAAAGAAGAGTGATCTGCATTATGACAATAATTTTCCTTGTCCTGAGCGTGATGGTATTAGCTCACCCGATCGTGAGGAAGAACATAAATTGAAGGATGCTAATGGCTTCGGGAAGACTGAAACTAATGGAAGTATCAACACCGTGAATAGTGAGAATACATTCAAGCCTATATTCAGTAGATCCTCCATTCTTTGTAAAAATGATGGACTCCTAAAAAGGAAGCATGAAGACGATAGAGACACTTCGACATCATCGATAGCGAATTCATACGGTAATCTGGGTGAAGAGGATGTCTTCTACAGTGATTGTTACAGTGACTCTGAGGCTGTTGACAAAGGCATAGACTGTGATGAAGCACCTAGAGCTGACAAGATCGAAGAATTTGGCGATGTCCTGAGACCGAAACGATGGAAACGTCGTGTTATAATAAATAAATCTGATAATGCTTATTATGATCACTGGGACGATTGTGATATTAAAAGTATTTATAATAAACAAGCAAGTAAGATGGTGGTAGAAGAGATTGATTACACATCATGGAAAGATCCAAACATATTGGTTGACCGGCTAAGACTTCTACATGGCTCGCTTTGTGCAGGAAACTATCCGTGCATCAAAGAAATATCCTTCATACTCAAAGAACTGAGGAAAGCTGGCTACATACAATAATGGCTTCTTTTACTTGTATTTGTGTAATGTTGAGAAGTAATAAAATATTGAAAGTAAAAATTTAATGTTTTTATTTCTTGTATTCTGATTTCCAACTAAGCCTGAGTGTGTTTCCGCTACTGTATGTGTGATCATTACGTTTCCTGTGTGTACTGTGTGTACGTTTCGTTTCCTGTGTGTACTGTGTGTACGTTCCGTTTCCTGTGTGTACTGTGTGTACGTTCCGTTTCCTGTGTGTACTGTGTGTACGTTCCGTTTTCTGTGTGTACTGTGTGTACGTTCCGTTTCCTGTGTGTACTGTGTGTGCGTTCCGTTTCCTGTGTGTACTGTGTGTACGTTCCGTTTCCTGTGTGTACGTTCCGTTTCCTGTGTGTACTGTGTGTACGTTCCGTTTCCTGTGTGTACTGTGTGTACGTTCCGTTTCCTGTGTGTACTGTGTGTACGTTCCGTTTCCTGTGTGTACTGTGTGTACGTTCCGTTTCCTGTGTGTACTGTGTGTACGTTCAGTTTCCTGTGTGTACTGTGTGTACGTTCAGTTTCCTGTGTGTACTGTGTGTACGTTCCATTTCCTGTGTGTACTGTGTGTACGTTTAGTTTCCTGTGTGTACTGTGTGTACGTTCCGTTTCCTGTGTGTACTGTGTGTACGTTCCGTTTCCTGAGTGTACTGTGTGTACGTTTAGTTTCCTGTGTGTACTGTGTGTCCGTTTAGTTTCCTGTGTGTACTGTGTGTACGTTCCGTTTCCTGTGTGTGTGTACTGTGTGTACGTTCCGTTTCCTGTGTGTGTGTACTGTGTGTACGTTCCGTTTCCTGTGTGTACTGTGTAATCATTACATTTATTGCGTGTAAATTGCATGTATTGCGCGTAGATTGCGTACATTACGTGTTGGAGCTGATGGAGCTGTTGGAGCACTTGCAGCTAATGGTCAATTGAAGCGTAGGAGCAAAATGTAGATGGATCTGATGACGTGAATTGTAGCTCTTGGAGCCTGGCGTATATTGGAGAGATCGATTTTTTTTTCCGATCAAATGATCCTCTTTTTTAATTTGTAGATTTGACTCTAGTATTATTGTACATGGTTCTTGATTTGACTAGCGTATTATTCCAATACGGTGCATGTATATAAGCGAGTCCTAGACAGCAGGACGCTCAGTTTGTTTCTGACGACGGCGGTGTAAGGATCACCTAGTTTGTTTCTTCTGGTGCATAAGTCGTGTCAATTAGCTGTTCTTGAGACCTCGATGGCATCTTTACCGTCTTTAACGTTAAACTCGGAGGTTGTACCGTAGACTACGGGAACCTTGACGACAGCTACGATGGAGAATGTGCAGATCCCGTTGGCAACGACGACGTCAACATTGGAGGAGATTTCAACAGATGTGATACCACCATCATCCGAAGTTTCATCATCAGCAATGGATTCTTCAACTAATGAAGAGCGTACATTGCGTCAGTGCAAATACTGTGACGCATCATTTACTATCACCTCAAATGCTCGCAGACATGAGAATAGAGAATGTGCTAAGAACCCTTATCGAAAAATGTTTGGCTGTATTAAGTGTCGCAAGCAATTTACAAGAAATGCTAATTTGCAGCAACACTTGGAGACATGCAAAGGACCTGTTGCGCGGCAGAAAGTAAAGGTATCGGTGCAACAACGATGCATCGATGTGTATAAGAGCATGCCTGGAAATGGTACGTCGGCGACAACGTCAGTATCTGGATCGAGTCTGAAAGGTTCGTCTTCATCACCGCGGTATCCTTGCAGCTACTGTGATACGTCGTTCGCATTTTCCCATGATGCACGAAGACATGAGCGGAGCAAATGCACGAAGAATCCATCTCGCATGAAGTTTCGCTGTGATGAGTGTTATGAATGGTTTACTCGAATTGATAATTTGCGACGACATTCAAAAAACTGTAAAGGTGAAGTTCGTGCGCCTACTGCTGAACTACCTTCAGAAATTTCGACTCCTCGCTTTAGATTGGAGACTCGTAAGCGTACAAGCAAGAAAACAGATGCGCAGCAACCGATTGCTATGGCATCTGGGCATGGAACTAAACCTAAGACTGTGATCGGTGCTCTGCAGGTGAATGATAATGGCTTCTACTTGGCGCAGTCTGCATTTCGTGGAACATTGAAAGACTACTATTATCTAAATACGTTAGGTGAGTCGAAAGACATTTGTAATTTTCTTGATGATATCAGACAGAACATAATCAATCAGCTTACTGATGACGTAGCAACAAACGGACCTTTGAAATATAACTTGTGGTTGGACTGTATATATGGAAAGCCATATCCGTTTGATGACAAAGAGAAGACGTGTGCATTCAAGACATCGGCAGCAGTAATTTACAGTTCGGACGATGTGAAGCAAACTGTTAAACACGGTATCCAGAAACTTTGTCAAGAAGAGGAGGACTATGTCAATAAAGGTTCTGGTTGGTCTCTGTCTAGTATAAGCCGATTGGAGCTAAGAATTAGTCATTTTACACCGATGCGGAACTAATGATTATAAGATTGCTGGCTTTTGCAGCTGATCCTGTAGTAGAATAGAAATTATGTAATAAATATTATGTTTGTAAAAGAACTTGTGGTGTTTAATTCCTTGAACCTGACACTTTTCTGATATTTAAATTAAATTTATTTTTAGCTTCGTTCAGAGATCGAACCAAGGAAAGGAGCGGATCAAATCAATATGTAAATTAATGAGTGATTTTTTTAATAAATTTTGGAATTTTTCCCGAATTTCTAGCTAAATATTTACGGATTTTCAAGATGGCGGTCAAATTTCAAGATGGCGGGGGCACCTCGGTAATAAATGTTTACTGCACTCTAGCGGGTAAGAATTAAACTAACATGGCGTCAGCGCACTCTAGCCGACGATACAATTATGATGGCTTCCAGCATCGAAGACAAGATGGCGGACATGACGTCATACTAGGTGACGATATATATGCTTTGAAAAAAGTGGTGGGAGTCAGTCTGCTAGCACCCACCACGGGGGAAGGATCGGTCGTCATTTTTATTTTTTTATTTTTTGCGCTCATCGGGTTCGAACTGAGGACTCCGAGCTCCGTGTCGTTAATGTATGATTTTTAAATATTTTTTATTAAATTTTTATTAATTGAATTTTTTTATAAATTTTAAATTTTTTTCCGTTAAAATCGGATAATAAATAAATAAGTTAAAGATGGCGGCTGTAACGAAAATTGCAATGGTGACGTCTTTATTCAAAATGACATATTCCATGATGACGTCAGAGGCTTATCAGAGGCTGTAGACATGGATGCTTAAGCATCTATATGGACATTTCTAGCCGCTGGGATTTTTAAGGACTAAAAACGGGAAATTTTCCCTCGAAACGGGAATTTTTCCCTCGAAAAGAGAAATTTTTAATTTGTGGAATTTTTTGAGAATTTTTGGCGGAATTTTTTTCACAGAATTGTAAATTTTGACGAATTTTGAGGAATTTTGGGCAATTTTTGCCGAATTTTGGCGAATTTTGAGGGTCAAAGGTCAAGGTCAAACTTGTCCCGTTGCGCTATGTCCCGTTACACTCCTCCAAGATGGCCGCCGTGACGTCACAATCCAATTTGGCGGTCGGCACCACAGGCACCACACCCAGGACCCAGTCCCAGCTCCGGCTATCCTATACTACTGTGGACTAAGGTCGTGATTTTTCCTTTTTTTTTTCCTAACCTAACTAAAAACTAAGTGTGTTTGGGACGGGTCTGGGTTAGGGAAAGACTCTTAGTGCGTCTCAGGCCGAAGCCTATACGCTCTATTCATGCGCAGGGTTTAAGCCATGCCAGAGAGGAAGCATGCATCATGTGCTAGGAGGGGATTGGCCAGCCATGGCTGCGATTCGCGCCATGACTAACTCCCCTCACTGACTATTCTAGACTAAAAACTAGATAAGTTGGGCCCAGGTAAAACCTGCATAGACAGAGGGAAAACCCTGGGCACTTACATGCGGGATGCAAAATTTTATGCATTATTGACAAGCAGGTTGATTAAAGGAAACAGAAGGATGGTTCCGGAAGAAGAGTTGGACAGAGTAGAAATAAACTACTAAGCAAAGGGCGGGAACTTGGACATTGCTGTCCGCTTTGGTTTGGGTGGCGCTAGTTGTTTCGGGAGCGTTTCCCGCCAGGCTGCCAGCCAGCCTATACCTAAATATAAGTAATTTATTATTAGTTAGCTGCCTATATGCTTCGACCATGCCACGCATTGCCACACTACAGGCCGCCTCCTTACGCAGTCGGAGTATAAGGGTCGTGTCGTCTTGACCTCACTTGTATACCCGCGACCTACTGGTATACTACATGAGTAGAGATCTGCAAAATTAGCGGATTCATTTGGTGATAGGCTAGAATTCAAACACATATACCTCTTAGATAATTTTGCTATTGGCTTACTGTTCATGTGGACGAATCTCAACCAGTTATAAACCCTCAACCAAAGAAGGATCGAATCACAGACAAACCAGCTGAGACGACTTACAAGTCGGCAGCCAATGAACTTGCGTTATTTTCCCGAGTGTACAGGGGTATGTGCAGTATATCCTGAAGGCCATCGAAACCGCGAATTTTGCAGGTCTCTATACATGAGTCAAAATATTGACTTTATTTAAAAATTATAATTTTTTATTTGGTTAATATTCAGATGCATTAAATTCTAGAAATAAAAACACACTAGTTCAAGTTTTACACATTTATTTAAAAAAAATTACACAAAGACATTAAGCATTTTCGTAAGCAAACAAAGTCTTTAACGCTGCACTTACCGTCTCGTCTCCAAGAACGTTTTCGTTGACTTTGGTTCCAACTAGTTAATCGATTCCCGTTCCAACTGGTTCGTAGGTCACGGGATCAGTAACATAGGTTTCCGACTGTACATCTTCTTCTGCAACGACTGCTTCCATGAGGCATGGATAGAGACCCGGAAAAATCGCGGGTTCATTTCGTGTTATGCTAAAATTCAAATAATTATACCTTAGTGCTGCTTCTGTCATTGGTTCTCTGTTAATCTGGAGGACTGAGGGCCAATTAGAGACCCTCACTCATAGAAGTGTCGAATCACAGGCCACCCAGTCGAGACGACTCACAAGTCAGCAGCCAATGAACAGTTGGCATTTGCCCGAGTGTGTAGAGGATATTGGAGTCTATCCTGGAGGTCATTGAACCCGCGAATTTTCCGGGTCTCTAGTTAGAGTCCCGGAAATTTCGCGGATTCCTCTGGCCTCATGATAGAATTCAAAGTTATAGGTGTGCTCGACCCATGTTTACTTTCCCATTGGTTGATTTCTTAGCGAGAACATTTTTATCCTTGTTATTTGGCACTACCTGATTCGCTTACTTCTCTCCTAGCTGGACATCGTTGGCTCACGGTCGTAGAGGGGTGTGTCCAGATAACTGCGGTCCAATCATGAGCACAGTGCGACAGTGTGGAGGTTTGCATTCTAGCTTGTGACTAAATGAATCAGCGAAATTTCCGTGGCTCTAGTTATCATTAGAGCCACGGAATTTTCGCGCTTTCATGATTTAGTTTGCTCACAAATTCGTTCATTTTGTCCCTGCCAGTACCGAGGCAAAGCCAATTCGCAGCCGTGGTCACAGACGTCGCAGTCCATGCGTTGATAACATAAAATAGGGTAACATGAAACGTATTTACACCTGACAATGTCAATAGTTAAGAAGTAGTTTAAAATTTATTTTACATACACAAACATAAACATTGGAAATAACAAAAAACATGCGAACAAAAAATAACAGGGAAAGTAACAAAAAAATGCACTGCACCTACCATTTTTGCGTTAATAACTTTACATTGCTTGTACTGGCTTTTTAGAGCAGTCCTAAAACCAGGTTGTTTAGTTGTTGCTTATATCTTTATTAAACGACCAATTATAAATATCATCTAAAGAAAAATAATACGTGAATAAAAGTTTATTTAACAGTGGTTTTAATTTCATACAAAACTATAATATTAAAATTATCCTCAGCTGTCGAACGTATATGAATATTGATGTAATTTTGCAAACTCTCGCTAATGTCTCACGTAAATATGTCTGGCATGTTTAACTCAGTGTATCGAGCTCCTGATCGGCGAATTAAACATACAATTTGGATTTTCTGCTGAGTCGGAAAGTTTTCACTTTAAAAAATTCCCACTTAGGTCCATGATTGTGGGTGGCGATTCCCTTTCACGGAGAGCGATGGTAAACCATCTCATAATCAACCTGCCACGAAAAATCCAGAAACACCTTAGCTTCCCACCACGACATTACCTGTGGTAATCGTGCTCGGACACGAATATAAAGGAATCTACATCAATGCGATAATGTGTGCGAATACTCCCCATATTTTATATGTATCACTGCAGGAAACATTTGCACTGTTGCAGCGATCAACAGTAAATATTTTTGTACGTCAGTAAAAGTTGCAAGTTGTGGCTTGCCGTGTTTCTGCACCCAAGCTCAACCACAGTCCCCCACATCCACCAGGAACAGCCCGGCCCCTCGGAGACGGACACCACATTACTGTTTCAATAAACCAAGCTCTCCTCGAGGCACATCTAACTGATCCTTAAATCTTTAAGATGTGGAGCCAAATAACTTTGTAAATATTAATAAAAAAAAATAACGGCACAACCAGCATTTATAAAAAAAAAAGTGACTAATAAACAAAACTATTTCGGCAGCTTGGTACATATTTTTTACTAATTAAGAAAACAAGCATGGTGCAGGTACACTAATTCCATTTATATGGTAAATAAATTTATAAATTTATATAACGGTAAAATAACATTGCAATATTATTACAAATCCTTTAGAATACGCGCGTCGCCCGGCCGAACTAAAAACAAGAGTTAACATAAATTTAGGCTAAATTAGTAATTAACACACAAGGAATCTTAAGCTATAAGTAAAACAATACTTTAAATATTAACCAACAGTCTATGCACCTATATTTGTTCAAGTCCGGGTATTGTTTATCTGGGCAGCCCACTATGAATTAAAATTCCAACTCTTGCTGGTTAAACTCCTTGTAGAGTCTCAGAATTAAATAGATTGTTACCGCCAGCCCACTAAAGAAATACTGCAGTGCCGTGTTCGCCGCGCCGTTTACGTAAAAATAAAGTATCGTAAACGCAGTTGTTTATTGTACAAAAAAAAAACTTCTCACTTAATCACAAGTCAGTTGGTACGATGAATATCAGGTGATTCAGTACTTACGTTGCGGTGTCTTGAATTGCGGCGGGGATTGAGGGCAAAAATTGCAACATCACAATTTTACTAGTCGCGAAGCCTGCCGCGAATACCTCATACAGGTGAGCGGACCTTGGCCGCTGCTTAAAGGTGCACGTTCTGGTAGCACTCGTTGTAGCGGAATAAATCAGCGAAGCAGCCAACACTTTTAACACCGGCGTGTAAATTCTTCAGCGATGTAAACCTTGGTAAACTCTTAGTAAACCTTCACCAGTTTATCGCGTACCGTTCGGAAACCAGCCTCACATTTAGGCTAAATTGAACTAAAAACCAAATCCCCGGCGACTTCACATTCGTTCCACCAACTAGTATACTTGTCCCGCGGGAACACACACACAACTTCCCAGCTCCGGGGGCGGTTCACGACTAATTTTTTCTTCCGCGCCGATAAACTGTGTCCACGGCGCGGCGCTGTGCGGCACCGCCACTGTGACGTCATAGAAAATAGTTCGTCACTTCAAAGTTTATTTTAAATACCCAACTCGTAGGCTCGCCCAAAAATATATTAGTCTCTCTCTCTCCTTTGAAATATACATTACTAATTAAACATCTTACCATAAAATAACCTTAATAATTAAAATGCCCTAGGATAAATTATTTCTCTCACATGTATTGGATTGTTCTGGATAACTAACGGCCTTCGGCAATCCCGAACCTGGCCATGACCAACAATAAATTCCCTAAACGTTTAAAATAATACAAACTTTAAAAGAACAAAACAATTAAACTTAACTAACAAAAATTACCATAAATTACTTAAACGAACCTAACCATAAAAGCAAACGGAAATACCTAAACAAAAGTGGCACATGGCCACACAGTACGTATACACTTTTACAGCTAGATGACAAGAATTTCAAGTATCCGAGCAGGAGAGATTGAAATGGGTTTTTTTCTCGAGTCCCCCCCCCCTCCACACTCCATAGAGGTGGGTCACAGAGTAACAACCTGATACTTTGTCACTGATACGCGACTGTATCAGGAACGGCAAACGAGTACACTATTCAAGTATCAAGTACTTTAGTATCAGTGTAGAATTCGCCTTGAACAACACCACGGCCAATGTGCGCAGAACCCGATCGCAGATGACGGTCACTTGGGCCTTTGAATATATATACTGTATAGAAGTAGCGAGTGTATAGGATTTACTCTACGTTTTTCAGAAGCGTATGATAAGCAGCTTGGGAACTTCACCGCTGCAGTGCGCTGCCGTAACGCCCTGTATCGTCTTAGTTGTTATTTACACGTTAGAGTGCAGCACTGTCGCCCGCTGTCATTCCCCGCACCCCGCACCCATCATTCACTGCAGCTCGAGGACGTTCAACGGGAGGGGGAAGGGGTGTTTGAAGAGTTCGACACTTGTCCGCTAGGGACCACCACAAGTCGATGCCCTAGAGATGGTGGCGATTGCGGCGGTGAATTAACCAACTACCTCAAAACCGTATTAGAAATTTTAACCTGGACTGGCGACTTCTATGCAGTATATATATTCAAAGCTTGGGCGGAGCTTAAAAAAAGGGGAGGAAGCGGAACGACGAATAAGGAATAAAGAAGGGAAAGAATGTAGGGGAGGAAGCGCAGGGGAAGGCGTTGAAGGAGAGGCGCAGAGCGAAATTGTTACAAGTCGTTTTGTTTATTGTCCTACTTCAAAGTACGCTCAGTGCGCAGTGCGTGCTTCTTGCGAAGACTGAAGACTCTAGTTAGTACGCTAATAGCGATACAAGACCAAGGACACTGGTTCTAGATCCATCATCCTTAGGTGATAGATATGTGGATCCACGATCTAGGGAGCAAAGCTAAAACACCGTCTCGTTCAATAATAAAACTAATGAAAGTAGTATATAATAGGGGCTCCGGGCGCACGGCGCTGGCGCGTGGTGCCGGTGCCTGTGTCCGCCATCTTGGATTGTGACGTCACGGCGGCCATCTTGGATGGATGTGACCTTGACCTTTGACATTGACCTTGAATTTTATCCTCAAAAATCGTCAAAATCCTCCAAAATTGGGCAAAATTTGCCCAAAATTCCTCAAAAATCGCCAAAATTTCCATTTCTGTGGAAAAAAGTTCCGCCAAAAATTCGCAAAAAATTCCTCAATTCGAAAATCAGGATTTCGAAAATCCTCAAAAGTCGTTTTGCCCTAGAAAGAACCCTAATTCCTAAAACGGGCTAAAAACTCCTAAGAGATAGCCGCTTATAAGCCATTTCTAGGAATAAGGATACCATGACCGCCATCTTGGATTATGTCGTCACCGATGCATTTTTCGTTACGGCTGCCATCTTTAACTTTTTTATTTATTATCCGATTTTAATAAAATATTTTTTAAAAATTATAAAAAAAATTAAATAATAAAATTTTAATAAAACATTTATAAAAAACAAACATTAACGACACGGAGTTCGGAGTCCTCGGTTCGAACCCGGTGAGGACAAAAAAAAATTAAAAATGGCGACAGGCTCCTTCCTTAATGGTGACTTTTGGCAGACTGACTCCCACCACTTTTCTTAAAGCATATATATCGTCACCTAGTATGACGTCATGTCCGCCATCTTGTCTTCGATGCTGGAAGCCATCATCATCATTGTATCGTCGACGAGAGTGCGCTGACACCATGTTAGTTTAGTTCGTATCCGCTAGAGTGCAGTAATCATTTATTATTACTGTGACACCCGCCATCTTGAAATATGGCCGCCATCTTGAAAATCCGTAATTATTTAGCTAGAAATTCGGGAAAAATTCCAAAATTCATTAAATAAATCACTCATTAACTTACATATTGATTCGATCCGCTCCAGTCCTTGGTTCGATCCCTGAATGATGCAAAACATTTAATTTTATATAAAAAATAATAATTTCAATAAACCATGTTCAAAATTCTTAAAGAGACTTTAAATCCTCTACTACCATCATCCTATCAGACACCAAGACCACCATATTGGAAATTCGTAATTGTAATGCTAGAGATTCGGGAAAAAGTTCAAAATTCATTAAATAAATTTGTAATCTATATACTGATTGATTAGATCGACTAAGGTCCTTGGTTCGATCCCTGGCCGATACAAAACAACTTTAATTTTAAAAAAGTACCAGAAAAGTGTAAGGTTCGAGAAATAAAACACCTCAAAGTCTATTACAAACATAATATTTATTACACAATTTCTATCCTACTACAGAATCACTTGCGAAAGCCAACAACAATCTTATAAACATTTAGCCCTGCATAGACGTGCAACGACTACTTCTTAGCTCCAAATGGCTCCCAAAGCTCCAACAGCCTCCAAATGCTTAACACAGCTCCAAATGGCTCCAAATGCTCCAAACGGCTCCAAATGCTCCAAATGTCTCCAGCAGCTCCAAATGCTTGACAGCTCCAAATGCTTCAAAAGGCTCCAAATGCTCCAACAGCTCCAAAAAAAGGCTCCAAATGCTCCAATAGCCTCCAAACGCTTAACACAGCTCCAAATGGCTCCAAATGCTCCAAACGGCCTCCAAATGCTTGACAGCCTCCAAATGCTTAACACAGCTCTAAATGGCTCCAAATGCTCCAAACGGCCTCCAAATGCTTGACAGCTCCAAATGTCTCCAGCAGCTCCAAATGCTCCAACAGCTCCAAAAAAAGGCTCCAAATGCGCCAACAGCCTCCAAATGCTTAACAGAGCTCCAAATGGCTCCAAATACTTGACAGCTCCAAATGCATAACACAGCTCCAAATGGCTCCAAATGCTCCAAACGGCCTCCAAATGCTTGACAGCTCCAAATGTCTTCAGCAGCTCCAAATGCTCCAACAGCTCCAAAAAAAAGGCTCCAAATGCTCCAACAGCCTCCAAATGCTTAACACAGTTCCAAATGGCTCCAAATGCTCCAAACGGCCTCCAAATGCTTGACAGCTCCAAATGTTTCCAGCAGCTCCAAATGCTCCAAATGCTTGACAGCTCCAAATGCTTCAAAAGGCTCCAAATGCTCCAAATGCTCCAAACGACCTCCAAATGGCTCCAACAGCTCCAACAGCCTCCAAATGCTTGACAGCTCCAAATGTTTCCAGCAGCTCCAAATGCTCCAAATGGCTCCAACAGCCTCCAAATGCTTAACACAGCTCTAAATGGCTCCAACAGCTCCAAAAGACTCCAAATGCTTCAAAAGGCTCCAATTGCTCCAAGAGCTCCATCTTCAATTGGTTCCAACTGATTCCTATTACTTTTATCGAACTTGGCATGATTACTAACATGTCTTTATCAGTATACATTTTGACTGGCAGTGGTAACGTTTTTTTACACCTTTAAGTTATAAGTTTTATTTAGAAATCAGATTTCGATAAATGATAGCTTCCATCTGGAAAGAAAATATATTAATTTATCTTCAAGTTTATACACATACATTTAATTTAATCCATTATTGTATGTAGCCAGCTACCCTCAGTTCTTTGAGTATGAAGGATATTTCTTTAATGTTCGAATAGTTTCCTGCACAAAGCGATCCATGTAGTAGTCGTAGCCTGTTAACCAATATGTTAGGATCTTCCCATGAGGTATAATCAAACTCTTCTGCTGCCTTCATCATCCTTGCATGTTTATAATAAATATTATCTCTGGTGTTTATCGTTTTAACACCAACCACAAGGTCACTTTCGTCATCTTGCCAGTGATTATCACAAGCTTGATCAGGATAATTTATTTTATTACGCCGTTTCCATCGTTTTGGTCTCAAACCACCATCACAGTCTTCGCTCTTGCATGCTTTTGGTGCTTCAGTACAGTACTCAATCATGTCAGCCTCAGATGTGTCACCACAATCTTCAATCATGCCAGCTTCTGATGTGTCACCACAGTCTTCAATCATGTCAGCACCACAAACTTGATCAGGATAATTTATTTTATTACGTCGTTTCCATCGTTTTGGTCTCAGACTGCCATCACAGTCTTCGATCTTGCCTGCTTTAGGTGTTTCAGTACAGTACTCAATCATGTCAGCCTCAGATGTGTCACCACAATCTTCAATCATGCCAGCCTCAGATGATTCATCAAAGTCTTCGACCTTGTAAGCTTCAGGTGGTTCTCCATATTTCACATTTTCATGGAGACGACTAGATATTGGAGTAAATATATTTTCATTTCTAATGTGGTTACAACTTCCTTCGTTTGTTTTAAATTTTAAATTATTATCTTGATCTAGATCAGTAATTTTAGCATTAGCTTTTTCGCCTTCGTTCCTCTTCCGCGATGTTGTAGCCCAGTCTTCGTTATCTTTATTCATCTTAATTGTACAGGTCTTGTAATGTCTATCCAAGTAATATCTTCTACCAAAGGATTTCTGACACTGACTGCAATGAAATGGTTTTTGACAAGGACCCAAATTACACTCGCTTCTCTCATGTCGTTTAGCATTCTTTCTCAAGGTAAACACCTTGCTACAGTATCTACAGTGATGACGTTTTGATACAGCAACAAATCCCGTTTCAGGATTCATATTAGTTATTGAGACTAATGCCAGATGCAAACTAAGAGTTTTAAATTAGATATATTACTTAAATAGAATTTTTTAATTATTTCATCAGCGAGAATTAATTTATCTCATTCAAAGGTACTTGTTGCAAGTAGTTCTGCTTTTCAACAACAGATGTCGCCACATGTTACTTGCAGGTAAATAATATTTAGTTATTTTATGCGGGATGCGGGATGCTCACTAACGATCGCAAATCAAGGATGGCTTCGCTAGACTCCAAGGAGAAGGAAGTTCGTCCATCCTGTTAGTGCTTCTTAGATTTCTCAGAGATTATTTGACTGAGTAATGATATATTTTTTTTTAAATTTCCACCTGATAAAAATATTACAAGTGCTGATTTATTGGCAGAATTTCAATAATTAAATGCGACCTT
Source organism: Bacillus rossius redtenbacheri (assembly GCF_032445375.1). Taxonomy (NCBI): domain Eukaryota; kingdom Metazoa; phylum Arthropoda; class Insecta; order Phasmatodea; family Bacillidae; genus Bacillus; species Bacillus rossius. The sequence continues at coordinate 4,978,140 of NC_086331.1, read as the reverse complement.
GAATAAAAAATGACATGACTCATTAAGTAAAAAAAATTCTTCATGCAGAGATCAATTCCTCATCAGTAACCAGAAGCACTCGGAGAAAACCATCAGATGTCTAGTCAGGAATAATCAGAAGCACCCAGAGAAAACCATCAAAATATTGTCAAGAATAATCAGGAGCACACGGAGAAATCCACCATAATATTGACAAGAATAATCAGGAGCACACGGAGAAAACCACCGCAAGTTTTCTTTGATATCATAAAATTTCAGGAAAAAAATAATACTAAAAATAAAAATAAATTAATAAAAAATTAAAAAAAAAAAATTCATAAAATTCTGGCTTGGACTAGAACTCTATCTTTGCTCAACAATGAGAAGTTAACAAGCTAGCATAATCAGTTTTTGAATTTGTTGTGTTTTTTTTATTTTTTATTTTTTTCTGTAATTTTATGATAACAAAGAAAACTTGTGGCGGTTTTCTCCGTGTGCTTCCGATTATTCTTGTCAATATTATGGTGGTTTTCTCCGTGTGCTCCTGAATATTCTTGTCAATATTTTGATGGTTTTCTCGTGTTCTTGCAATCATTCCTGTGGTTTCTTCAAGTGTTTCTGACTATTCTGAGAAACCGCTCTCTGCATGGATTTTTTTTTTGTCTAATGAGACATGTCATTTTATTTGGAGTTACATTTAATTCGATAATTTCTGCTACTAAATCAAAACTTGCAATATTTTTATAAGGTGGAATTAACACATATCATTACTCAGTCAAATTAATATTATGCCATGAGACATCTGTGGAGCACCAACATGCAAGACGAACTTCCTTTTCCTTGGAGTCTAGCGAAGCCATCCTTCTTTTGCGATCGTTAGTGAGCATCCCACATCCCGCATAAAATAACTAAATATTATTTACCTGCAAGCAACATGTGGCGACATCTGTTGTTGAAAAGCAGAACTACATGCATAAAGTACTTTTGCAGGAGATATATTAATTCTCGCTGATGAAATATGAAAAAATTTCTATTTAAGTATTGAATCTAATTTAAAACACTCAATTGGTATCTGGCATTAGTCTCAGTAACTAATATGAATTCTGATTTGGGATCTGACGCTGTATCGAAAGAACATAGGTGTAAGTTTTGCAGTAAAGATTTTATCTTGAGAAAGAATAAAAGACAACACGAGAAGAATGACTGTGTTAAAAATCCACTGCGCAATATGATAAGTTGTGTTCGATGTAGCAAGTCGTTTACGCGGAGAGAGAGCCTAAAAAGACATGGAAGAACTTGTAGCGCCAAGCCTGCGTACAAGCTAGAGGACAACGATGAATCTACCATCCTAAGGAAGAGTTATCTGCATTACCACAATAATTTTCTTGGCTCTTCCGATCTCGACAAAGAACTTAAATTGAAGGAGGTTGATGATTTACGGAAGAATGAAGACAATGGAAGAATCCTTAACGTGAAAAGTGAGAATATATTCCAGCCGAATTCAAGTAGATCTTTCCTACTTTGTAAAAATGATGGACTCCTAAAAAGGAAGCATGAAGACGATGAAGACGCTTCAACATCATCAACATCGAAATATTACGGAAAATTGGGTGAAGACGATTCCTTCTACGGTGATTGTTACAGTGACTCTGAGGCTGATGACAAAGACATAGACTATGATGAAGCACCTAAAGCTGCCAAGATCGAAGAATGTGGCGGTGTCCTGAGACCGAAACGGTGGAAACGACGTGATATATTAAATAAATCTGATCAAGCTTGTGATGATCACCGTCTCAAACATGAAAGTTACCCTGAGGTTGGTGGTAAAACGGAAGACACCAGAGATCATAATATTTATAAAGGTGCAAGGAAGATGGTGGTAGAAGAGATTGATTACACATCATGGAAAGATCCAAACATATTGGTTGACCGGCTAAGACTTCTACATGGTTCGCTTTGTGCAGGAAACTATTCGTGCATCAAAGAAATATCCTTCATACTCAAGGAACTGAGGAATGCTGGCTACATACAATAATGGCTTGTTTTACTTGCATTTGTATAATGTAAAGCAATAAAATAAACAATTTAAATTATAAGAATTTAATGTTTTTATTTCTTGTATTCTGATTTCTAAGACTTAGATCTCGTAACTTGTGCTTCCTTGTTGCCTTTTTTTTTTTTGTTGATGGAGCTTCCAAATGTGCTGCCTTTTCGATGCTGGTGCTTCCAAATGTGCTGCCTTTTCGTTGTCGGTGCTTCCAAATGTGCTGCCTTTTCGTTGTCGGTGCTTCCAAATGTGCTGCCTTTTCGATGATGGAGCTTCCAAATGTGCTGCCTTTTCGTTGTCGGTGCTTCCAAATGTGCTGCCTTTTCGTTGTCGGTGCTTCCAAATGTGCTGCCTTTTCGTAGTCGGTGCTTCCAAATGTGCTGCCTTTTCGTTGTCGGTGCTTCCAAATGTGCTGCCTTTTCGTTGTCGGTGCTTCCAAATGTGCTGCCTTTTCGTAGGCGGTGCTTCCAAATGTGCTGCCTTTTCGTAGTCGGTGCTTCCAAATGTGCTGCCTTTGCGTTGTCGGTGCTTCCAAATGTGCTGCCTTTTCGTTGTCGGTGCTTCCAATTGTGCTGCTTTTTCGTTGTCGGTGCTGCCAAATGTGCTGCCTTTTCGTTGTCGGTGCTGCCAAATGTGCTGCCTTTTCGTTGTCGGTGCTGCCAAATGTGCTGCCTTTTCGTTGTCGGTGCTTCCAAATGTGCTGCCTTTTCGTAGTCGGTGCTTCCAAATGTGCTGCCTTTTCGTTGTCGGTGCTTCCAAATGTGCTGTCTTTTCGTTGTCGGTGCTTCCAAATGTGCTGCCTTTTCGTAGGCGGTGCTTCCAAATGTGCTGCTTTTTCGTAGTCGGTGCTTCCAAATGTGCTGCCTTTGCGTTGTCGGTGCTTCCAAATGTGCTGCCTTTTCGTTGTCGGTGCTGCCAAATGTGCTGCCTTTTCGTAGTCGGTGCTTCCAATTTTTTTTTCCTTTTTTGAAGGTGCTTCCAAGTGTGCTTCCTTTTTTTGATGGTGCTTCCAATTTTTTTTTCCTTTTTTGAAGGTGCTTCCAAATGTGCTTCCTTTTTTGTTGACGGTGCTTCTATTTTTTTAATGTTGTTTTGACTCTAGTATTTTAGTAAATTGTTCTTGATTTGACTATCGTATTATTCAAACCGGTTAATGTATATTAACGAGTCCTATACAGCAGGACGCTTAGTTTGTTACTGCCGTTGACGGTGTACGGATCACCTAGTTTGTTTCTTCTGGTGTATAAGTCGCGTAATTGGCTGTTCTTGAGACTTCGATGGCATCTTTACCGACTTTAACGTCGTACTCGATGGAGGATGTACCATCGACTACGAGAACCATGACGTCGGCGCCGACGATGTTGGAGCAGATCCCGTTGGCAACGCCTCTGACAACGCTGGAGGAGACTTCGATATGTGCTGTTCCACCATCAGCTGAAGTTTCACCATCTGCATTCCAGACTTCAATTCATGAAGAGCGTGCATCGCATCAGTGCAAATATTGTGACGCATCATTTACTAGAACTTCAAATGCGCGCAGACATGAAAGGAGCGGTTGTTCTAATAATGTTCAAAGAATACATTTTCAGTGTATAAAATGTAATAAACTAATTTCACGTTTTGATAGCTTACATCGTCATTATAAAAAATGCTCCGAGACGTATAATGAACATGGTTATTGTTTCGACTCATGTGTTGTACCGGCTAATGAGACTATATAAGTGATATGAACTTCAGTCCGTCTCTGGCTGTGGTGATGAACGGATCGTATAGACATTTAAAGTCATGTAAAAGGCTTAGTACGTACAATAAGAAGACTGTTTGAATCGAGAAATCCACAAAACTTTAGTAATTTGTCAGTGTTTTTTTTTGTACTTGTAGTAGTGTAGTATGTATGAAATAAAAGTTTTTTTAAAAGAACTTGCGGTGTTTTTAATTTTCTCAAACCTTACACTTTAGTGGTACTTTTTTAAAATATTAATGTTGTTTTGTATCGACAAGGGATCGAACCAAGGACCTTATTCGATCTAATCAATCAGTATATAAATTAAAAAAATTATTTAATGAATTTTGAACTTTTTCCCGAATCTCTAGCATTAAAATTACGAATTTCCAATATGGTAGTCTTGACGTCTGATAGGATGATGGTTGTAGAGGATTTAAAGTCTCTTTACGAAAGTTTAACATGGTTTATTGAAATTATTATTTTTTCATAAAATTAAACATTATTGCATCGATCGGGTATCGAACCGAGGACGTGAATCGATCGAATCAATATGTAAATTAATGAGTGATTTATTTAATGAATTTTGGAACTTTTCCCGAATTTCTAGCTAAATAATTACGGATTTTCAAGATGGCGGCCAAATTTCAAGATGGCGGGTGTCACAGTAATAAATGATTACTGCACTCTATCAGATAAGAACTAAACTAACATGGCGTGAGCGCACTCTCGCCGACGATACATTGATGATGGCTTCCAGCATCAAAGATAAGATGGCGGACATGACGTCATACTAGATGACGATCTATATGCTTTGAAAAAAAGTGGTGGGAGTCAGTCTGCTAGCACACACCACGGGGGGAAGGATCGGTCGCCATTTTTAATTTTTTTGCCCTCACCGGGTTCGAACCGAGGACTCCGAACTCCGTGTCGTAAAAATATAATTTTTATAAATCTTTTATTAAAATTTTATTAAATGGATTTTTTTTTATAATTTTTAATTTTTTTTCATTAAAATCGGATAATAAATAAAAAAGTTAAAGATGGCGGCCGTAACAAAATTTGCAACGGTGACGTCATCATCCAATATGGCTGCCATGACATCCTTATTTTCAAGGTCGGCGGCTCATAAGCGGCTAGCTCTTAGGAGTTTTAAGCCGCTTTTAGGAGTTTTCGTTTTTTCTAGGGCAAAGCGACTTTTGAGGATTTTCGAAATCCTAATTTTTGAACTGTGGAATTATTTGAGATTTTTTGGCGGAATTTATTTCCACATAAATGGAAATTTTGGCGAATTTTGAGGAATTTTGGGCAAATTTTGCCCAATTTTGACGGATTTTGGCGATTTTTGAGGATCAAATTAAAGGTCAAGGTCAAAGGTCAAGGTCAAGGTCATCCAAGATGGCCGCCGTGACGTCACAATCCAAGATGGCGGACGTGCCCACACGCTCCACAGCCTGGAAGCCTGCCGCCGGAAATACATTCATATACTACTCTCAACATTTGATCGGTTTCTTTGCAATTTCACTATCCTTGGCTTTTTAATATTAGTCCCTAGATCATGAGCTAGCTCTTCACATTTTTCGAAGATAGTTTTAAACTTTTTGTTGCTGTGGTGTCAGTGCTCTTGGATGCTTGATATTGTGTCTTTGACTAGTTGCATTGCTCTGAATACGTCCATGTACTCAGACTGTAACTTTCGAGACGGGTTAAGTGATCCCTAAAATATCGTCTAGAACAACCACAGAGATGATAAACTCCGATGATAGCATGCAATGTAACAATGCAAATGCATTGCTCCCTTGAGATGATTTTTTGGGCTATTTCTTGTAGTACTGACGGTAGGACAGGGGGAGCCTCTAGAAAGGTAAGTACAGCAAAATGCCGTTCAATCCATCTTGTTTCACACAGTTCCTTGAGAATATGTTTCCCTTTCTTCAGCCTGTCTCCCATTTCTTGGTCTAATGCATGAATTCTCCCAGCAGATTCACGAAAAAAGGTTTGCTACTGAAGAAATCACCCCTACAGCATTCCTTATGCTGGCCACCGTACAAGCTTTACTTACAGCCAAATTAAGTCTGTGACTAGCACAGTGAGTGTAGAGGGCCAGCGGCTCTAGCGGCATTATTCTAGCCTGAACGCCTTTAAAATTTCCACTCATAATTGAATCGGTCATTTGAGAAACGTCATGAGTCCATTTTTATGGAAAATGAGTTATGACAAACAAAGTAAACAGAATGCAAAGGCCGAGCATTCCAGCAAGAAACGGCATGAGTCCATGATATATCCTCGGTGCTAGGCGCAATAGAATTGTTTTGTGAATTGAGAAACGTCACAAGTCCTGGACTTGTGACATTCTCTTCTGAACGAAAAGTCCTTGACTTGTGACGTTTCTCCTCTGAAAACCATAGATTGCCACTGGCCATCCACCCCAATCTTGCCTGAGCATTAACTCGGAAAATACAGCAATGATGAAAGATCCATTACACACTCTACACCACTCCCCCTAAAAATATACTAATTCATCCATTAGGCCCAGAATATACATATTAGGACCCAGTCAAAAATCCAATCCACATCAAGAAGCTTGAAGATATCACAAAACTCATCAAATACATCCCTAATGAACATTCAGGTTTTTATCAAGAAATTTTGGAATGGCCAACAGCAACAGGAGCAACAGACGATGCGTGAAATGATATACTTACAAGCTAAAAAAAGAGAACTAAAAATGACTCCGTATGTATTTCAAAAGTAAAACATGGAAACGTATTTTTCATGTTAAAATAATGTCAGTATAATAATACAAGGTTTTTTACGTCTTAAAATGATGTCCGTATAATAATACAAGACCTTTTTTGTGTTTACGTTATTAAAGTTAGTATTTTCAGGGTGTAATGTCATCCAAAACATTATTTCAGCTTCATAATTAGATGTTCATTTGAGAAACGTCATCAGTCCATTAACTTTATTTATTCTTAAATAAATATATAATACCTTTTTTAAGGACGTTACGGTATTAAAACACAGCTAATATGTTTATTCAACTTAAAAAGCAAGCTGTATATTTTTAATTTAAGTCTTTAAGAAACTAGAAGGTTTTTCTTGATTATCTCAATACTAGTTTTTTGGACTCATGACGTTTCTCAAATGACCGATTCAATTGACCCGCCGTAAAATGCTTGTCCACGACAGTTACGAATGTCCAGGTTCAATTTGGCAAGTTCTCCTAATACTGTTCGGCAAATGTTTTCGCCAGTGAGGTCTACAACGTCAATAAACCTTAAAAAGACTTCTTTAATGGAATAAGTAGCAAGGTCGTAATAGCGAATACAGACAGACACATGTTCCTTAATAGAATTATCTGTTATTGCATCAACAATCAAGCTAAAATATACTGCATTCTTGATTTTAGCTGCAATTTTGTCTATTATTACCTCGCCACAACACTGGATTATATAGTTTTGAGTGGTCTTGCTTATATACGTGCTGTTTTTGCTACATGACTCTATATGTAACAATAGATCCTTGTCTCCAGCATAAATTACCGTTTTTATGATAGGTATCAATTTCTTTTTGTTTTCTTCGACAAGAGCCTTTTCTGCACTTCTGATTTGACAAATCACATCATGAGATTTTCCCTCCATCACCATTACAAAATTCTGGCTTGCTACTATATTTGCTTTATGGTATTTGGTGTTCGAATGATGTTTTAAAGTTTCTGTTGCCTTTTTGAAAGTACTTAAAGGCTCTACAACCAGTTTACCTAAATGAAAATCATTCGTACCACCCTCAGATCGTCCAAAGAGTACGCAACTTTTACACAATCCTCCGTTAAGCTTTTTGCTATACGCGAGCCATGGATAGAGTTTCAACCAGTTATACTGAAACGACCTATTCTTTTTTCCCTCAAGAATCAAAGGAAAGTTGTAGTCAGTTGGAGGTACCCACGAGTTCTTCATCCATTAGTATATGTCTTCATTTGATAGTGAAATTGAAACACTTTCACTGTCCAAAATATATCCAAAGTCACGATCTTGCCACGAAATTGCTGGCACCGGCACCTCACTACTAATCAGGTCTGTTTTACTTAAAGTAGATTGAGAACTAGTAGACAAAGAAGAGGAAGTTGTAGGCTTAATCTTATCCTGTTTATTCGAGGGTTTGGAGCAAATTGATTCTGCCAGTACTTTGTGCTTCTCTGATTCTTTTACTATGCCCTAAAAATAAAACACCACAATGAAATTCAAGTTTAGTTTTGAACCAAGAATCAAAATGTGGTACAGAGCATTTTAAGGCTAACCACAGTTTACAAAATGTTTCAATGAAATGGCTTGATTTTTGTACACAACTGCCTCTCGAAGTAACGCTCTAATTCTAATCATTTCAAGAAAACAGAGCGCTCATTAAAACAGCTCTAATCAAATATGTTTTCCCATGAGAGTGCATGTTAATCAAAATAATTCGTTTTTCTATTAGGTAAATGATAACTGACTACCATTTAAATCAAAACACTCTTCCCCGTTTAAATCAATTTACAAAACTAATTTTTATCGCAAGACATATTAAGTACATTAAATTAAATGTTGAATAGCCTGAAATTAAATTTAAAAACGTTCGCGTACCACATTGTTCACATAATAACGGCTTTGGCCACTTGGGTTTTGGGCCAACATTCCTAAGTAGGCGCAAAATAAATAATATTTTAGCAAAAAATAACCGAATTCAAAATAACACATTCTATAAAAGAAGCAATAAAAAGTAAAAAATAATTTCTTTATTAATTTACTTCTGTTTACTTTAATTAATTAATACACCTGTTAATGTAATTCCCGCATCTGCTTACTAAATGTGTATCTGAAATGAAATGACACACCAGCGCGACTGGTAGCGTGAGGTAAAATAGCGCTGAAAGCTTCTTGTTATTCTCACCAGAGCTGTTACTGATGTGGTAGATGGAGTGGCGTACTGTAAACATTGGCTGAACACGGAATGAAAATGAAGGAAGCGAATAGCTATAAAGGAAAGAGCAAAATATTGTTAGTTGATTCGTCACATTTATTCGTTGCATTGTATTAACTACACACATGATTTTGCTATTTTGTGCGCACAGAAATAAACATTATCATAAAAGAAAACAGCGCTACTTTGAATCTATAGTTGCGCTACTTAAAATCATGCCCTAATTAATTGGCGTCGTTACTTTAAAACAGCGCTAATCAAACCGCGTTACTTCGACGGGATTGTGTATTTTGGAATTAATTTTCCGTTCATCATAGTGATTACGTGACGCGGGTATGAACTTAGATAGTAATTATTGTTATTGCAAAGTCTCACAATGAAAATAAGTACATACACAGCCCTATATAATTTTGGGATTCACTTACCTTCGATTATTTGCAGAAAAAAGAATCCAAGCCCAGTTGTCTACTCTTTTTCTTACTATTCATCTTAACAGCACTGAATTAAAAACACTAAATATTGTCACGTCTCACTTTCAGAGGGGGGAGAGAGAATCGTAGCTCTTTACATAGAAACAACTCGCTTGGCATCAACTAGTCTTAACTTCATAAAATACTTTACTGTACCTAGGATCATAGGTTCGTCATCCCGTACAGGATGTCTGGTGAGAGCTGAACTAAGGAGATTTTGCAAAATAACATAATACTTAATTAAAATTATTTTATTCTTAAAGTCAAATACTCAACATCATTTTAAAGAACATTTAAATAGCGGGATTACAATTTAAAACAATAATCTCTTTACTTCCTTAACGATTGAACGATCTTACAAGAGAGAGAATGAGAGAACTTCACTAAACACTTCCCTAGTCCTTCCGAATACCTCAAATCATAATTAATACTTAAAATTAAAACAAAGATAAGTCCATACTCACATTTTCCGAAAAGCCTTTCTTGATCGATTACTTTAAAAAAATAACGTAGGGGCCTCTCCTGCCCTTGAAATCCCGAACGAACATTACATTTTAAAAACTATGACGCGTGACCCCTGACGAGGGCCATAGCCTCCGCCCGAAAGCTTGACGACTACATTATGACCTAACTTAAATTAAACGACTCGTGGCCTCTGGCGTCGACCATAGCTTCTGCCCGAAAGCTTGAATTCCTACATCACGAACGAACTAACAACTCGTGACCACAGGTGAGACGCATAGCCTCCGCCTGAGTGAGCCTGAATTCCTACATCACGAACGAACTAACAACTCGTGACCACAGGTGAGACGCATAGCCTCCGCCTGAGTGAGCCCCGAGTCACCACTCACTTGCGCTTAAATTCGCGCGCCCTGCCGCGCCTACCATAACAAAAGCTCGTTATTGAAGTCAAATTTACTAAACAACTAACTAGAACATCTGGGAAGACTACCCCCCCTCTACCCCAATGTGCAGGCCACACCGCGCGGCTTGTTACGACAGCGCGCCCCAGTAACTGCGGCCCGTGGCTGCGCCAGCGCGCGGCCAAACAAACAAACAAAATTCTGCAAGCCCGCAGCGCGCCGCGCCGGCCCCGTGCCCCAATTACATGGTCACGCCACTTGCGCTGACGAGTGAACAGAGCAGCCAGCCCAGAGTCCCGTCAGTAAAGTCCCTAAATTTGATTTCAACAACCCTGCAAAATTTCAACCCGCGACATAACCCTCCCCTCACAGAGCTCGAGCCCCATCGAGCTACCTCAAAATTACAAATTGTCTTTTTCCATTAAACCATAACTATAAATTCCTCATTTCACAAAAATAATAATTTTCTTAGTTCCTTGCTGTCTGAACATACATCTAGATTCTGCATAAGATTTATTTTAAAACAACAAGTATTCATAAAATTAAATGTAAAACTTTTATCTGGTTTGTTCTCACAGGAACCTTCAGAGGCTCGAGTTCTCAATTCTAAAAAAATTGTTCTGTTAGTGAAGCTCTCTTTACAAATTAAATTACTGTTCTTAGTTTCTCAGTATTCGTTAAACAATGTGCAAATTCTTGATAATTATTATTATTTTTTTTTTTTTCGGTTTCCGTTTATTACCATACTTCTTTCGTTCTTCAAAAAAAATTAAGTGTCCTTACAGTGTTTCAATTAATTAAACTCTTATCTCGTGAAGGTTGGTGCAACTCCTCGAAGTCAGTGTTGTCGAGAAGAGTAGCTCCCTGGGCTGGCCATCAGCAAACACCACTCAACTCCAACAGCTACTGGACTGGCTTCCAGGGCAGCTCACAACTTCTCCCCACATCTGCTTCGGAGTTGTGCCATCCTCATCACGAACAGATTACAATTCTGAAACATCATCAACAGGCATTACCATCACGCCTGACAAATACAAAACTAACTACTAAACTGCAATCGATGGGCAAGGATGCAAACACACAAAAAAATAAAATTAATTAATTCAACTGCTAACATAAAGTATCCCACCCTTAGCATAATCTAATCAGGCAAATAATTTGATAGGAAAAACTTAAGGAAGGGAAACATGACCTCCAATGATTTTCCCTAACTCTTGAGTCTTGATCTTCTCTATACAGCAAATAGTCCCCACGAAGTAACTGGGTTGAAGGTCAGTTCACATGACCCACCCATAACCTCTTCTACTCTTCTTTTCTTCTGGGGGCAACCACAATGCCCACCAATCTCTCTCCATGGTGCCGAACCAGCTATCCCATGAGAGTAAACAACGTAGTCAATAGAAGCGCAGAGGGGAAACACCAATCTCTGGCTTGTCGAGTCATAAAACTGCTTTATCTTCTTCTTCTTCTGAGTAAAAATATCTGACTAACCTTGCTTCTATTCTTCCCAACAATAAAAAAAAAGTTCATCAGGTATCTTCATGAAAAAACATTCTAACTAATAATAAGTCTTCTTTTTCTTCTTTTTTTTTTCTGTTAGATGTAATAGAAGGCCATGTTAGGGAGGTTATAGGGAAAAAGAGTGGCCAATTCCCACCCCATCACCCACCTAGATCATGACTAATTAACTTTTAAACTTTCTATTTCAAACAAATTAAAAAAAAACCATTTTTTTTTATTCAAACTTTTAAACTATAATTACTTTTACTTCATAACCTCAAAAGCTAATCAATAATTCTAAATGAAATTGTGATTTACTGCATCCTTGTTCCATCCGATCTGTTTGTTTATAACCTTTCTTGTAAAGTATAAAATTTTCAAACATTACTAATTCAAAAAAAAATTAAATTCTGGTGTCCTTTGAGTTACAATTAACTTTACTATTTCTTAGCTTGAAATAATTTAAGTTTTCAGAACTATTTCATTGTCTAATTCACAACACTTAAAAATCAACTCAAAACAACAAATCATCAAAATCAATAAGATCATCTGACCTACCTATCAGTACTGTGAACTTGAACTGTTCGTACACATTTATAATAAGCTATTGTATTTAAATTCCAACCTAAATAAGGTTTAAAAAAAACTACTAATCCCTCTGTAAATTAAGAAAATTAACTTTAAAAATTAAACTTAAGGTATTAGTTCTTTTTGACAGCTACCACAACTCACTAGTTCCATTACATTACTATAACCTAAAAAGTTCTGTAAATAATGTTTATAACAAAAAAACTACAGTGGCTGTCTTCCAAAATAAAAATAAAACTTTACATGACCTTATTAATCTCCACTTGTAAGTCCATGGCTGCCAGCTTTCTCTTCTCTTGAATCTTCAGTCTTGGCTCTTGTTTCAGTGATCTTGTATCTTGTCTCTCGAACTCTTGTCATCTTGTAAACTGGACTGCTGCTCAGCTCATCTTAAGGAATCTGTAACAGTTTCAAAAATACATGTTAATTTAAATTACATAATTCCTGTTCTTTGGTCCTAAAAAAAAATTGTATTATTAGTACACATTACCCTGAAACAACATTATTATTCATTGTTTATTACTTAAAAAAAATGCTTTACCATAAAATCCTTTTTTGTTCTTTTCATTAGGCCTATTTATTTTCCTTCTTCTTAATTAAATTCTGCTTCAAATGTTAATCCTAACTTAAGACCTACCATCTATTTATTATTCATTACCTACATTATTTATGTTACCCTAAAATTACCATAAGTTTCTAATACTTCCTATCAAAGATATTCTCTCTAAAAAAAAATTTACTTGTGACTCTTAACTTAACAAACTTAAAAAAAACTTTTACACTAGACTTAACTTATTATTCATTCTTAGTTACTAAATTTCTATATGTAAACTTTAGTACTTACAAACAAAAACTGCCTATTTCTCTCTACCTCTTAATCTCTTTCAATTATTACAATAATAATGTTACCTTGCATCTTTAAACTTTCTTCTTTTCAATTAAATTAGACATCTCATAACAATAAAAATTCTGCCTATACTCTTCTTATGGGTGTCCAACCCAACAACAAAATTTCAAATTCTCAAGTTTCCTTATATTTAAATTATGCAATGCACATAACCTCTGTGGTGCCTGTACCCTTTTAGGCCTACCACCTTCTCCTCTCACAGCATGACAACTCTTATTCCTCGGGGTCTGTATTCACTGTTACAAATCAAATATCTCAAAAAAATTAAAAACAAATTTATTATTTTAAGAAAACAAAAATTTACATTGAATTTACTATGGAGCCTGGAAATCTTAATGTCTCACAGCAGCTAACATGACTAAATCCCATGGAACCCCAGGTTTACATAACCTGTGCCCAAAAATTTAAGCATACCAGGCTTTCTCTGCACTGGTTTTACAGCATCACACACTATTTAGGGCCCCTGATCTGCCATCAGTCCCAAGGAGTTTTCCCACAACCCCTCTCTACACAAGCACCTACCGCATTCCTCTCAATTGGCTATCGGTTTTACGGCATTCTTTTGAGATCCGACCATCAAGTTAGGGCTAATCGAACACTAAACCTCCATACTTCCAAACTAATGTAAATCAATTAAATTTTCTCTGTAAATTCTAAAAATCAAAAAAAATTATTCCAACATGCCAAAGAAACTTCCAAAAAAAATTCATAATCTTATCTTCAAACCATTAAAATAAAAATAAATAGATTACTCTGTTTTCTCCTTAATAACTGTAAACTGTCAACAAATATCATGTCGTAAATTTTAACTATGCTTACTGACTCTTAATCATAAAATCTCATTTGTCCTAATTAATAAACAACCGATTTCCTTAAAATCTCACTGTATCTCTCACACTCAAACTTCACTGGCTGAATATCTCAATAAATTCAAAAACAAGTATCTAAACTCTTAAAGAAACTCCTCCCCAATTATTCAAATTACTTCACCTTATTTTATTTCATTACTTAAAACACCTTACTCAAAAAAAATTAATTAATTATCTAGCTATCTTCCATTATTATTTATTTACCGAACAAAACTTTCTCCTAAATTAATTTAGTAAAATTCAATTTCACATTAGGCAAGTACACTAACTCTCTACAGCAATGTTTCTCATTTCCCTCCTTCCTAACTGAATCCAATCTTACTTAACCTCCAGGGAATTTACCTCACAAAATAACCAAAAATTTCACTGTAGTGCCTATCTGCTATAGGCCCACTACACAGGGACAGGGGGCTCTAACCCCACCAACAAACTTCATTGAAATGGTACCCTATCCCATACAGGATAGCCACTTCGGTACTACATGGGGAACTCCTGCCCCAAACTACTCACAACTCTCAGGATTCTCCTGACCCTTAATTCCGTAGTCAGCCCATCTCCTATGGTCTGCGCTACAATTCCCTTTCTTCCCAGGGACACAACGCCTCACCTTAGGGTCCCTCGCCCTAATGAAAACATTAATTTTGTCTCTCTGTTCTTTTGGAGTAAATTCCCTCTACACACAAAATCTAGCCTTCCCAGTTTTCTCAATGCTTATCGATTTTATAGTGTACCTCCTTAATAATGTTTACAAATCCCAAAAAAATATTTTTAAAACCGAGGTAGGATTTAACTAACAAAACATAAACAACTTACAACGAAACACTTCTAGCCTATACATCATACACTTCTTAAATTAAATTACTTACATACTGAAAGTTCCTCTTCTCCTAAAACACACTTAAATTTAAATTTATTTAACCAATAGTCTATTTTCTTATCGCTAAGTTACCGTACAGCTGATCAAAACAAGGTCACGGCCTGTCCACGTCTCCGTATGAGCCCGTGACGTCACCGAATTCCATCAGGTGCGCCAACCCTCGCTTGCGGTTCCTCCGTTCTCCGCTAGGTCTCAGCACCTCCCCGTCACGTGTTCATTCTGCCACGTCCACTGACGTGTCGTTCTGAAACAACTCTCAACATTTTTCTAATTAAAACAAAACATCACTATAAATTCTATAACTCTCTTTTACATAAACTCTCGTTTTCTCTTTAATTCCTTTCTAACGTTTATCCTTCCCTCGACTGATTTAATTCGTACGTCTCGTCTCCTACGCGCACGAAAACAAAACAAACTTCTCTTGAAAATAATTCCTATTTACGACAAAAAACTTTATTTTAAATTATAATTCTCTTAACCTACAATCTTAAAATGAACTTCAATTAAATTAAACCACTTGCATTATCTCTAATAAGCATTTAACTTATAACGTATTCTCCTCACGTAATAATCCCCGATATAAATCTACAATAAATTCAACGACTTAAAACAACTTATCACTATAAACTTTATCCTTACAAGTATCCTCAAATAAACATCTGTTACGTCAAAAAAAAATCTCAAAGACTTCCTCCACTATAGACTAAAATTCCGTAATCCTCTCCTCAAGTAAACTCTTAATAACCTGCTATCAGAAGCTGAAACTAACTTAATAATAAACATAAAAATCTACCTCTCTCTCTCTCTCCAGAAATAGAACCTATCCGGCGAACTCTACCCTTTCTGTCACGTGCACCTACCCGGCGCCTCCACCATTTCTGTCACGTCTCACTTTCAGAGGGGGGAGAGAGAATCGTAGCTCTTTACATAGAAACAACTCGCTTGGCATCAACTAGTCTTAACTTCATAAAATACTTTACTGTACCTAGGATCATAGGTTCGTCATCCCGTACAGGATGTCTGGTGAGAGCTGAACTAAGGAGATTTTGCAAAATAACATAATACTTAATTAAAATTATTTTATTCTTAAAGTCAAATACTCAACATCATTTTAAAGAACATTTAAATAGCGGGATTACAATTTAAAACAATAATCTCTTTACTTCCTTAACGATTGAACGATCTTACAAGAGAGAGAATGAGAGAACTTCACTAAACACTTCCCTAGTCCTTCCGAATACCTCAAATCATAATTAATACTTAAAATTAAAACAAAGATAAGTCCATACTCACATTTTCCGAAAAGCCTTTCTTGATCGATTACTTTAAAAAAATAACGTAGGGGCCTCTCCTGCCCTTGAAATCCCGAACGAACATTACATTTTAAAAACTATGACGCGTGACCCCTGACGAGGGCCATAGCCTCCGCCCGAAAGCTTGACGACTACATTATGACCTAACTTAAATTAAACGACTCGTGGCCTCTGGCGTCGACCATAGCTTCTGCCCGAAAGCTTGAATTCCTACATCACGAACGAACTAACAACTCGTGACCACAGGTGAGACGCATAGCCTCCGCCTGAGTGAGCCTGAATTCCTACATCACGAACGAACTAACAACTCGTGACCACAGGTGAGACGCATAGCCTCCGCCTGAGTGAGCCCCGAGTCACCACTCACTTGCGCTTAAATTCGCGCGCCCTGCCGCGCCTACCATAACAAAAGCTCGTTATTGAAGTCAAATTTACTAAACAACTAACTAGAACATCTGGGAAGACTACCCCCCCTCTACCCCAATGTGCAGGCCACACCGCGCGGCTTGTTACGACAGCGCGCCCCAGTAACTGCGGCCCGTGGCTGCGCCAGCGCGCGGCCAAACAAACAAACAAAATTCTGCAAGCCCGCAGCGCGCCGCGCCGGCCCCGTGCCCCAATTACATGGTCACGCCACTTGCGCTGACGAGTGAACAGAGCAGCCAGCCCAGAGTCCCGTCAGTAAAGTCCCTAAATTTGATTTCAACAACCCTGCAAAATTTCAACCCGCGACAATATAAACTAACGCATAAATAAAAATCCTAAAATGCTGTTGGGCGAGATGGTAACTCAATAAGCCACATAACCTGCCCTAGATTATAGATACTATCCCTTCTGCCTGGATCCTGGAACATTCTTGGCCGTTCCCAACAGTTCCTAGCAATCCCTGGCAGCGTTAGCTGGAACCAGGTACTTGTACTACCTAGAATCGAGATGATCGATTATTAGAAGTAACTTCGATGTGCGGCTCTAATGAATAAGTACCTAAAATGTAAACTACATGAACGTATTTTCATTAAATTACATAAAAATTTATTTCATGCACTAATTTATCCAGTGCGTCTTATAACCTTCTGGGGGGGGGGGGGGGGGCACGTGCCACCTTGCCCCCTCCCCCCTTGGATCGCCTTCTGCCCTCCCCTCTTCTAGAGGTGGGTCGAAAAGTATCAACCTGATACTTTGGCACTGATACGCGCCTGTATCAGGACCGGCAAACGAGTACACTTGAAAAGTATCAGGTACTTTAGTATCAGTTCAGAATTCGCCTGGAACAACACCACGGCCAATGTGCGCAGAACCCGATCGCAGATGACGGTCACTTGGGCGGAGCTTGTGAAAGGGGAGGGAGCAGAAACGACGAATAAGGGATAAAGAAGGGAAATAATGTAGGGGAGGAAGCGCAGAGGAAGGCGTTGAAGGAGAGGCGCAAAGCGAAATTGTTACGAGTCGTTTGGTTATTGTCCCACATCAAAGTACGCTCAAAGCGCAGTGCGTGCACAGACTCGTTCAATAATAAAACTAATGAAATTTTAATATTAAAAAGTACATTAATACAAGATATAATATTTATATTTGTGCACCTAACAGCTATGAAAATGCAAATAAATTCTCAGTTGACACTAATAACAGATGTAATCAACATTAGAACTTTTTTTTACGAAAAAATTAGTAACTAGTGTTTTCATACATTAAAAGATTACGATTTTATAAAAAAATAAAAATTAAAAAAAAACAGATACGTACATTAGTGAGCATACTATATCAATGTTTACGTTTAAAATGTTTCTTCAGATTAGTCGATGATGATTTATGACTCAGTTTTTGTTTACACAAATTACAATTAGCAAACTCATTATTTTCCGTAAAAAAATTCCACACAAATGAAGTCTTTTTCGTGCACTTATCCATTCCTTATTTCACTATAAAGATACTAACTACAAAGCATGACAGCCTGCAACAATGTACATGGTGATACACGGCCAGGACGAACTGCAGTGAATGTTGAACTGATTGATACTGGCTGAATCAGGCGGGCATGAGAGTAACAGAGGTAGAGAATTACCGGGCGTGATAAATAATGTATCAGATTCTCCTTCCGGTCGCATGGTCTGTATACGCGGAGCTTTGTTGCTTCCTGGGACCGTCTGAAACAGAAGTATCAGAGACTTGTAACTAGGTACATTCCTGTATCAGTATCAGGTTGGAACAGTTACCGAAAATTGCTGTAACAACCCACCTCTACCTGCTTCTATTTTCACCCTAAACAAAGTTTTCTATACATATATGTTACCCTAAAGTCCATTTGCAATGAAACAGACTTTCAAAATTATCTTTCGATTTGTACTTTTTGCCAAGCTAGTGCTTAACTGATCGCCGCCGATCCATCATACTGCCATCCGGGGCAGTTAGTGTGTGCGAGATAGAGGTGGGTCGAAAAGTTTCAACCTGATACTTTGGCACTGATACGCGCCTGTATCAGGAACGGCAAACGAGTACACTTGAAAAGTATCAGAGACTTTAGTATCAGTTCAGAATTCACCTGGAACAACACCACGGCCAATGAGCGCAGTACCCGATCGCAGATGACGGTCACTTGGGCGGAGCTTGTGAAAGGGGAGGGAGCAGGAACGACGAATAAGGGATAAAGAAGGGAAAGAATGTAGGGGAGGAAGCGCAGGGGAAGGCGTTGAAGCCTTGAAGGAGAGGCGCAAAGCGATATTGTTACAAGCAGGGCTGCCACTCATGGGTTTTTCCACCCAGATCTGGGTTTTTTCAATGGTGTTTGGGTTTCTGGGTTTTTAAATAATGAATTCCAACAATTCTAGGTTTTTTATAATTTTAATTATTTTTATACCTAAAACAATAATAAAGGTAGTAGCTACTGTATCTGTTGCAATATCTGTTTGATAAATGCAAACAAGTCTATGTGTTTCACACACAAAAATACATATAAACACAAAACTAGTTTTCAAGAAGCTAAGTCGAATATTAAATTAGACACATTCTTCAAAGAGGCTTGCAGAACACAAAACCAATGCAACAATTAACCTTCAAACCAATCTTGTAGAATCAGACTCTGAATAAAGACTAACGTACATGATGCAGTTTTATAAAAACAATTACCGGTTTAAAGGATGCAGTGATGGTGTTTGTTTTGTCATGTATATATTTGTAGGTTTTTTTATGATATGTACTGGTCCAAGAATTACTTATACAGCCATTTTGCTGCAGTGTAATTTTCTTGTATTGGTTGTATTTAACCGTTTTCAGTCTTGTAAGGTAATTAATTGTTTTATATTAAAACCAGTTATGTTTATATTTTTGAATTAGTACGCAAACATTTTCAACGATAGCATTTTAGACGAATCTGGGTTGTTTACCCATGTGTCTGGGTTTTTTTGTAGGTTATCTATGTTTTTCATGAATATCAGAGTGGCAGCCCTGGTTACAAGTCGTTTTGTTTATTGTCCTACTTCAAAGTACGCTCAGTGCGCAGTGCGTGCACCGTCTCGTTCAATAATAAAACCAATGAAATTTTAATATTAAAAAGTACATTAATACAAGATATAATATTTATATTTGTGCACCTAACAGCTATGAAAATGCAAATAAATTCTCAGTTGACACTAATAACAGATGTAATCAACATATGGACTTTCTTTTTTCGAAAACAATTAGTAACTAGTGTTTTTATACATTAAAAATTCACGATTTTATCAAAAATAAAAAATAAAAAAACAGATAGGTACATTAGTGAGCATACTATATCAATGTTTACGTTTCAAATGTTTCTTCAGATTAGTCGATGATTTATAACTCAGTTTTTGTTTACACAAATTACAATTAGCAAACTCATTATTTTCCGTGAAAAAATTCCACACAAATGAAGTCTTTTTCGTGCACTTATCCATTCCTTATTTCACTATAAAGATACTAACTACAAAGCATGACAGCCCGCAAAATGGTGATACACGGCCAGGACGAACTGCAGTGAATGTTGAACTGACTGATACTGGCTGTATCAGGCGGGCATGAGAGTAACAGAGGTAGAGAATTACCGGGCGTGATAAATAATGTATCAGATTCTCCTTCCGGTCGCACGGTCTGCGTACGCGGAGCTTTGTTGCCTCCTGGGACCGTCTGATACAGAAGTATCAGAGACTTGTACCTAGGTACTTTACTGTATCAGTATCAGGTTGGGACTGATACCGAAAATTGCTGTCCCAACCCAACTCTAGTGCGAGACCAAAAACCGAAGTTTCTATAACTCGCTTAGTGCATTGTAAATCAGGTGCACCCCACACTTTTGTAAAATCACTTAGTTCAACGGGCGGGGCACACGGGCATGTGTGTGCGCTGGTATGTTGAGTAACACTAGAAAAGTTAACTGATTTTTTTTTTTCATCCGATGGACAAATATTTATACACTGTGTTGTACTTTAAATTTGCGGTGAGAGATGCAAAATTTTACTATTTTAAGCTCATACATTTACTGTTTACGATATATGGTTCATTACTATACTAATTATGATAAAATGAAGAAATATATATTCTTTTAATGTTTATATTTATGTCTATTATTAGATACATAAAAACATATGTAACATTGTGACGTTATAGCAGTAGCTGCTACCTATCGGCAGGCGAGGAATCAGGAATGTATATAAAACAATGCTTCCATAGAGACAAATGTATGTAAGTAATTATGAGATGATAATTTTCCGCCATGTTGGATTCAGAAAGAAGCTTTGAGTTTGAATATGTAAAGTTGTTGTAGGTTGTTACTAACGATTATGTCTTAATCATTGCACAATACATTAAATAATTGTATACACAAATGGTTGAAACTGTTTATAATTAAAAAAAATTCAAATTACAAAATAAACTATTTAAAACGATCAAATAAATGCTATAGCATTTCTTGTTTCCAACACACGTGGTAGCCTAATTCAAAAATAGATAATTGATTTATGGCAAAATTCATCACAGATAATATACATTAAGCTGCGCTTAACAACATTCAAGCGAATTTTAATTACGAATTGCATTCCATCAACAAGTAGTCACTCGGTAAACTATAAGTCACAGCTGTCAAAATCCGCCCACTCCATGGAGATCCAAGACATGCCACACCAAAACTACTCGTGCGGATTATTTCGACACTATGCAACAAGTCGCACTTTAGAATTGTCAAAGAAAAAGCACCAATTGACTTATTCCCCAGAGTATCTAGCAACTTGCCAGTACAACAAGCTAAGCATTTAGGATTGGAATGAAACTATTTCAGCTGTTTTTAAATCATTGGCAGACTAAAAAGGATCCATTAGGACCGATAAAAGTATGAATTGGCCGGGCCGAGTGGAGGATTATATGATATGGCATTGGTGTTGGAGTCAGGTCTTAGATTTTGATCTCATGGCTGCCATCCTCAAAACTCTTTAAAAAAAATCCCTGTACTGCCAATTTCCCATTCTAAAGAAAATTTCTTGTTTTAAAGGAACATTTCTATTTAAATTAAAAAAATGTCGGAAATTGCTAATAGCTTAAATTCCTCATCTACCTGCTGCCAATAAGCTGCTGAGCCTGAATATTCATCGTTGACCTTTAGCCTGGCTGCTATCTAGGATTCTGCCATCCTGGATACTAGAAAGTTTAACTATTATGAATTACCACATATTGGACTATGCTGTCATGTCCACTAACTTGAAAACTCGTATTTATTATTTCAAAATGAAATTTTTAAAAATTCCACAAAATTATTTAATAAAATTTAAATAAAAATACAGTTACATCATGGACCTTGGAGTCTTTGTTTGAACCCAGCGAGGGCAAAATAAATTATTCCCCTGATGCCAGCCGATAGTGCGCCTCTTAGTCGCACAGGCCGCGATGCCTCTCCGACGCCTCTCAAAGCCGTGTGCCACGAACACGCCCGCGCGTGCAACATGGTGCAACGAGTGTGAGTGCACCGAACGACCTGCAGCTAGCACCACTACCGGCCACCTCGGCGGAAGCACTCCGCCGGGTGTGGCAATGTGCTTCCGCCGGACTATAGCATTCAAGGGCACATGTTGTCTCTCACAGACATAAACTATGTATGTATATTTCATCAAATGTTTTTATTTATTAATGCAATTGTTCAACGTGCGAATATGTCCTAAACTTGGCAGCGTCTGTTTCCCGCGTGCTGCGCTTCTGGTGCGCAATTGGCAGGCCTGCTGTAGCACCGTGCTACACGAACGAGGCAGTATCCACCGGGAGCTCGGAGAGGCTGGTCGTCTTCGCGCAACGTTGAGAGGCCACCTTCGCGCCAATTCCGCAGCCTCATCTAGAGCGTGAGTTACAACACCACTGGCCATGCATCACCGTGCAGGTCTTAGCAGCCGTCGCGAGCCTAGCGCCATCACAGCAGCAACATCCGCCACGTACTGTTCTCATCAAACTCCCCTTCTCTCCATTATAAGCGGGGTCATCACCGAACAGCCGTACACGCGCAGAGCTCTCTAACCCCGAACAGTCGCGGCCAGGTGATGGATAGCAACATGTAAAGGTTGATGTGTAATAAAAACCACACTTCATGTAGTGGAGTGTATCATTTGTAGTGTAAGGCGTCTTGGGTGTCCTAAACAGCCCAAGGATCACCTCTACGGACACGTCCCTGCCTCCCGCCACTTGGGCGAACCCAAACCCCGAGACCCATTCTGCAAAAACTTGATAGCTTTGATGAAGAGGCAGCCTGATGGGTGTCAAAATGGCGCCCAACGTGGGGCGACGAAAGTTCGGACTAATTTTCCAAAATTAACGACATTAGAAACGGGAAAAATCTAGCAGAAATTCAGCTGCGGGAGACGCACATTGCAAACCGGCGGGAAAACGCGGGCGAGAACAGCATAACTCGCAAAGAAAAAAAAAGGACTTCAGGCGCGCGTCACTGGACGCGCTAGCGCGGGGTAACGGGACGCGCCAGCTAAACCAGGTCAAGCCACCCTCACCCCTCCAGCAACACACTCCGAGCAGCCAAGTGCGCACCGAACCCCCCTCCCCCTCCTCTCTTGAAAAGCGCGACCAATAGCAGCTTCGGCCGAGCGTCACCGCACGAGCCAAGCCGACATTAGCCGAAGCAAATCTTTCAGGCACACTGAGCGGCCACGTGAACGCCAGGGAACATGTGCGCGGGGCCATCGGGTCGTATCACCGCTTCAACCCGGCACACGGGCCGGACAGCCGCGACCCGCGATCGCGATGCAAGCCAACACTGACATATCCATTGACATGGGAGATCTGTGCGACAAGTCCTCCCGACCGCGTACACCGGTCAACAACGCGGGTGCGTGTGCTATGTACACGTGTGGCACGGGCATTAAAACAGAACCAGGTGAAGGGAGGGGCACAACGGGAGCACAGAAATGCAGAAATACCACAGGCAACCGGACGAAGTTGCGTATTGTCACCATTGCGGCACATTGAAACACCGCAGATGTACAGCAGCGCGGGAATTTCTTAACTTCAGAGACGGTCTGTTCATGTGTTCTGCGTGCGAGAACATAGCAACGAGACTCCCGCAGGTACAGGTGGTGAACATCACAAGTAATACCGGAACCATGACATTGCCGGAGTTCGCAGGACAAGCGCACGAGGATCCTGGCAAGTTCACGCAGACTTGCCGCGACCGTCTGACCCGGTTCGCAGTGCCGCTAAACGAGTGGACTGAACGAGTCAGCGAGAAGTTGCGGGGAAGCGCACTCGACTGGTGGGGAATGATTGGCAAATTTGAGATGGAGTGGGACGACTTCGTGGTCCAATTCGAAGGGCGCTTCGATGGCGCACGCGCATGCACGCAGTACCAGCACATGCTATTCTGCCATCCCCAGGCCGCCGATGAGGACGTGGAGACATTTATACGCTTCAAAGTCTGGTTGCACAGGCGTCTGGTCCCAGGGGGCCACATCGGAGCAGCTTTGGGTGTAGTCGTGGAGTTAATGGTCCCCAAGCTACGGCCATTCCTGCGGAGCGCCACCGGACGGGGGTTAGAGGACTTCGTACAACTGGCAAAATAAGTGGATCATTACCTGCGCAGCCTGCGGCGAACAAGGAGCTCCCCGGCGCAGCGACGAGGGACGTACATCGCGGAACTGACGACACCTGAGGACGTGCTTGCAGTAGTCTCCTATGTACCGCAGGCACAGTCACAGGGCCCACTCAGGCAAACAGAAGGAGCGCGGGAGCGCGGCAACCCATCACCGAGCAGTCAGAACCAGGGCAACCAACGGACCCAGTGTGACGATAGCAGAAGTGCGAGATCGGAAGGCCAACGAGACAGGGCACTGCGCTACAAGTACTGCCGGACAGAAGAGTACCACTGGCATGACGTCTGCCCTACCAGGGCTGCATTATGGCAGACTCGCAGGACCGAGGAATCCACGGCGGGAAACGCCAACTAGGGGGTGATGCACCGGCTGGCTGCTGCCCCTGGACCCCGTGTCCAGTCCCAACTGAGGTACCAAGGTGCGCCGTCAGGACGAAATGGGCCGACTAGCGACATCCGTCAGCGGGCCGCACCAGGTCGCCGGCGAGCTACACCAGCCACCAAGTGCCTCCGGCGACACCGACAGCACCTGTGTTGTCTCCTGATGCACCTGCATACCCCGTCAGGACGGACGGGGGTGACCAGCGACACCCGTCAGCGTCCCGCACCAGGTCGCCGACGAGCTACATCAGCCACCGGATTCCCTCGGCAACCACGGCAGCACCTGTGGTGCCTCCTGATGCACCTGCATACCCCGTCAGGATGGATGGGGTGACCAGCGCCACCCATCAGCGGCCCGCACCAGGTCGCCGGCGAGCTACACCAGCCACCAAGTGCCTCCGGCGACACCGACAGCACCTGTGTTGCCTCCTGATGCACCTGCATACCCCGTCAGGACGGACGGGGGTGACCAGCGACACCCGTCAGCGTCCCGCACCAGGTCGCCGACGAGCTACATCAGCCACCGGATTCCCTCGGCAACCACGGCAGCACCTGTGGTGCCTCCTGATGCACCTGCATACCCCGTCAGGATGGATGGGGTGACCAGCGCCACCCATCAGCGGCCCGCACCAGGTCGCCGGCGAGCTACATCAGCCACCAGATTCCCTCGGCGACCACGGCAGCACCTGTGGTGCCTCCTGATGCACCTGCGTACCCCGTCAGGATGGAAGGGGGTGACCAGCGCCACCCATCAGCGGCCCGCACCAGGTCACGGGCGAGCTACACCAGCCACTGGGTGCCCCGGCGACCCCGATAGCACCTGCTTTGCCTCCTGATGCACTTGCGTACCCCATCAGGACGGACAGGGGTGACCAGCCCACCCATCAGCGGCCCGCACCAGGTCGCCGGCGAGCTACACCAGCCACCAGGTGCCCCTGACGACGTCGGCAGTGCCCCTGGAGCAGTCGGGTGCGTCGCCCCACCTGGGACAGTTGGGACCTGAGGCTGGGTACCTAAGGATACCGGTGGCCATGAATGGGCAACCTGTGCATACATTAGTGGACACGGCTGCCAGTCATTCCTAAGTGTCAGCTCACCTTATACCCGAGGGGGACCTGATCCCGGAGCGTGAGAACATACAACTAGCCACCGAGGGGGCGAAGGCGCTTACGGTCGGCCGCACCCATATCACCATTGCCATTAGAGATCACACCAGTCAAACCACCGCCCTCATGATGGATGGGCTCAGGGACCAGTTGATTTTAGGGTTGCCATGGTTAGCCCAGGAGGATGCTACAGTAGAAGTGCTGGCGGGGAGGGTGCACGTCGGCAAGTAGGAGAGGCGTACCGTGTATGGCCTGGGTCGGCGGCTACCACCTCGGCGAGAGAACCCCATCACCCTAGATGAATTGCAAAATGGCGTCCCACCCGAGCAGATAGACCTAAATAACCGGGTATCGGCCCAACAACCGCAAGTGTTTGCTGCTACTGATATGCTACGATGCACCACGGTCGCTGAGCACGCCATTCCGACCAGGCCCCATGACCCTGGTTCGTCAAACAGTTCGGTTTCAGGTCCAAGGAGAACGAGGTCATCCAGACGCAGATCGCTGAGATGTTGCGCGATGGCGTCATTGAGCCAAGTGAGTCCCGTTACAATTGTTTGATTGTGATGGCCAGTAAGAAGGACGGCTCAATGCGCTTTTGCGTTTACTTCAAGCCAATTAACGCAGTCACCATATCTGCCCCCCCTCCCCTCATCAACATCACGGATGCCTTGGCGGGGCTGGGCGACGAATGCATCTTTACCTCGTTCGACCTAAAGTCAGGATATTGGCAGGTGCCGGTACGCCCGGAGAACCGGCACAAAGCAGCTTTCACCGCGCCTGATGGGAGGTGTTTCCAGTTCTGTGTCATGCCATTCGGGCTGATGGACGCCCCTGCGACCTTCCAGGCCATGATGGTCCACATCTTGGATGGCTACGCCGGCGAGTTTGCTGCAGCGTACCTAGACGACGTGATCATCTGGTCGCAGTCGTGGGAGGACTACGCACGCCACCTAGGCCTGGTCATTGAGTGGCTGGCCAGACATGGACTCACGTGCACCCCCCACATGCCATGTTGGTGTGCGAGAGATTGAGTACCTGGGGCACCTCGTGGATGCCGAAGGCTGTCGACCGCTGCCCAAACACCTGAACCTCATTGAATCCAAACCTGCACCCAGCACCTGTAAGCAGCTACAAAAACTCCTAGGTCTCTTGAACTGGCTAAGATCCTTTGTACCCCACTTTGCCAGCATAGTTGCCCCTATCACCGACCTGTTGTCACCGAAGACTTGGTTTTGGTGGACAGAGGAGGCAGATCATGCACTGGCCACCATCAAGCACGAGTTCTGGGAGTGCCACCGACTCGTTCGCTTGTGGCCCGACTCCCCGCTGTACTTGCAGACAGATGCAAGCCAAGAGGGGATGGGGGCCGTCCTATACCAGGTAGGGGAAAACGAGGAACGCCGGGTAGTGCAGTACGCGAGCACCAAGTTCGGCCAGCCGGAGCGGCGGTACCATGTGAACAAACAGGAGTGCATGGCCATCGTTTGGGCGATGCGGCAGTACCGACACCACCTGGAGGGCCCGCGTTTCACGTTGAGGACAGACAGTTAGTGTCTAAGCTGGCTGGATTCCGCCCAAGGACGTAAGTCAAAATTCACACGGTGGGCACTCATGCTCCAGAGCTTCGACTTCGCGGTCGAGCATGTGAAGGGGCAGGACAACCAGCTTGCTGATGAGCTGTCATGTCACCCCGACCCTAGGTCCACTTTCCAGGATGACCACAGCTGGGAGGGGCTGCTACCCCCACCAGGTACCCTACCTGTCGCCGCCAGGGAGGAGGCACCAGCGGTGTTGTGCGCCGTGACCACACTCCCAGACATTGCCCCAATCCAGGTGTTCGAGACCCTCACTGCCCTAGTGGCGGTCATGCAGCACGCCCAGCAGATGAACGAGGCCACTCAGACCGAAGTGCAGGTGGGTGAGGGAACAGTCCACCCCTACCACCGGGTAGTAGACGGAGTGCTACAGACACAGGTGCCGGGCGACATGGAGGCATGGCATCTCTACGTACCCGGGGGCGATCGAGCTGGCGTGCTACATTTTCACCATGACCATGACTTGGCTGGCCACCCCGGAGCAGACCAGAGGCAGACTGACATCCGCAAAACATTTCATTGGCCAGGCATCACCTGCGACGTTAGGGGTTATGTGCGACAGTGTCAGCGCTGCCAACAGCGGAAGGTGCGGCGGATGGACGGAGTAGAGCAACAGCACCCCCGTCGACCCCGTGACCCGTTCCACATGCTGGCACTCGACATCATGGGGCCATATCCCCGGACCACTTGGGGCAAAAGATTTTTAGTGGTCATCACGGACATCTTCACAAGGTGGGTTGAGGCCTTCCCAGTGTCCAATGTGCGAGCTGGGACCATAGCGGCTCTACTGGACCAGGAAATTTTCCCGTGCTATGGATTCGCGAGGGTACTACTGACAGACAATTGGTGCCAATTCAGTGGGAAGCGCTGGCGAGTTGACTGTCGTCTGTGGGGCCTAGACCACCACACCACTCCCGTCTATCACCCCCAGGCCAATCCGACCGAGTGTCGGAACCAAGAAGTAAAAGCACAGTTAAGATTGCACCTGGGGGACAACCATTCTAAGTGGGATGTACATATACCCAAGTTACTGTATTGTCTTAGGCGCCGTACGAATGCCGTCACAGGCCACAGCCCAGCCGAGCTGCTGTATGGACAGAATCTTGCCCTACCAGGGGAGTGCCGGGTGGCAGCGACACTCTAATCCATCCGGAGATCGAGGAAGGGAGGGAACAGGCCAGGCAACAGCAAAACCAATTCCTATCGGAGCACACACCACAGACCAGTCACCCCCCAATGCCCCTACAACCTGGACAGTGGGTGTACGTGAGGCAGCACCATCTGTCATCGGTAGCTCGCAATTTCTGTGCGGGGCTGGCCCCCAAGTGGTCGGAGCCAAGGGAAGTGCTCTGGAAATTATTCGGACCCACGTCATATGTGGTCCGTACCCCCCGAGGACGGCCTGCCAAGGTCCACAGGGATGACCTGCGGTTGGTAGCACCCGGGGTAATGGAAGCATGTCACCAGGGCCCAACTCGAGGATGCCTCAATCAGAGGGCCAGCAGGTAACGAACCAGCAGGTTCTGCCAAAGGGCACCACCCCACCATCTGATGTTAACACGGGACTTGAGCCCATACATATTGCCCCACCCGAACTGGAAATCCCAACTGCAGGTACACTGAGCCCTTCGATCGACACCACGAGCGGCGCCCATCAGGACTCCCCGATATGGCAACAGAACGACGAGGAGGAAACAGAGGAATGGGATGAGCCATCATGGATGCTGAACATGAGCTTGGCAGATGCCAACCCCCAGATATCTGTCAACGAGTCAGGTGATGAGTCAGAAGGGGGGAGGAAGGAACTGACATTGGGGGAAGGTACCCATCGCGCACGTGGCGAGCTCCGGTGCGGACGTACTGTTTAGACGAACATGATTCCATGGATATCACGCCCCTGGATGGGCCCGGGAAATACGTAATTGAGGATGTCACCCCCCGGACGAGCCTGAGAGAGACCAAGTTAGCCATGCCTACACCCTGGCCGAGTCCGGGAGATACATAATTGAGGATGTCACCCCCCCCCCCCCCCCGGACGAGCCTGAGAGAGACCAAGTTAGCCATGCCTACACCCTAGCCGAACCTGGGAAATACATAATTGAGGATGTCACCCCCCCCCCCCCCCGTTCGAGCCTGAGAGATACCATATTAGCCAGCCCTGGCAGAGCCCGGGAGATACATTATTGAGGATATCACTCCCCTGGACGAGACTGAGGACAATACCTCGGACAAGTTCTTGCCCCTGGAGGGGTGCCTCCCGCCGGACATCACACCCGAGCAAGCGCCAGCCCTCTCCCCTCCACTGTGGCCACAGAGGACCCACAGGGCTCCGGTTCACCTGGCTGAGTACGAATGCACCAATCATCAGGGCCAGGCCAGGGACCCTACAGTGCCACCAAAGTGCAACTCAATGGAGCTAATTCACATCAAAACATCACTGCCCTACTGAGGGGAAACGAGCATAGTGAGGGAGGCACACAATCATATTCTTGTTTGAAGAGGGATGCTCGCGGCATTCAGGGCTTAGAATCTCAACCCAGGCATAGTAAACCACCCCAGTGCACTGCTTCGAGAGCATCACTCCCGTGCGATCATTGTGAGGCGTCGGTGCACATAGCGGCCTCAGATAGAGGGGGGCATTTGACGCCAGCCGATAGTGCGCCTCTTAGTCGTACAGGCCGCGATGCCTCTCCGACGCCTCTCAAAGCTGTGTGCCACGAACACGCCCGCGCGTGCAACATGGTGCAACGAGTGTGAGTGCACCGAACGACCTGCAGCTAGCACCACTACCGGCCACCTCGGCGGAAGCACTCCGCCGGGTGTGGCAATGTGCTTCCGCCGGACTATAGCATTCAAGGGCACATGTTTTCTTTCACAGACATAAACTATGTAATGTATATTTCATCAATTGTTTTTATTTATTAATGCAATTGTTCAACATGCGAATATGTCCTAAACTTGGCAGCGTCTGTTTCCCGCGTGCTGCACTTCTGGCGCGCAATTGGCAGGCCTGCTGTAGCAACGTGCTACAGGAGCGAGGGAGTATCCACTGGGAGCTCGGAGAGGCTGGTCGTATTCGCGCAACGTTGAGAGGCCACCTTCGCGCCAATTCCGCAGCCTCATCTAGAGCATGAGTTACAACACCACTGGCCATGCATCACCGTGCAGGTATTAGCAGCCGTCGCGAGCCTAGTGCCATCACAGCAGCAACGTCCACCACGTACTGTTTTCATCAAACTCCCCCTCTCTCCATTATAAGCAGGGTCATCACCGAACAGCCGTACACGCGCAGAGCTCTCTAACCCCGAACAGTCGCGGCCAGGTGATGGATAGCAACATGTAAAGGTTGATGTGTAATAAAAACCACACTTCACATAGCGGACTGTATCATTTGGAGTGTAAGGCGTCTTGGGTGGCCTAAACAGCCCAAGGATCACCTCAACGTACACGTCCCTGCCTCCCGCCACTTGGCCGAACCCAAACCCCGAGACCCATTCCGCAAAAACTTGATAGCTTTGACGGGGAGGCAGCCGGACCGGTGTCACCCCATCCATAGAGGCTACAAGCAGACTGACCCCCAAACCAAATACCAAGCTATATATATATACACACACACACAACCAGTGTTATATCATGGCAACCACATTACATTTCACTATCTTATTTTCTCAATTATTCAATTTTAAATTATCATTTTAATCTTTAAAAGTGAGTCGCAGTATTTTTTAATTATTTAATTTTTGTCTTTAGTTATTTTATTTATTATTCATTTCTTTGTTTTGATTCAGTTTCTTTAATACTGTATATCGATATTGGTTCTATGGCCGGCTACTGGGCGCGGTATCGTCGTTTTGAAGTCTGACGTCACCAGCGCCATAGCACGGGTGTGGAAGTCAGCTGTGAGCCTCGGGGAGTGATGGACTGCGAGTCGCCGCCGACGGACGTGCGGAGGAACTCCGCCGCGGGCAGATGTGTATAATGCTTCGACACAGCGCCAGGCAGTCCGTGCCTGGATTGGCATGGATGGGGCCGTAACTTGAGCTGGTACAAAAGGAAGTGCCTCGCAAGAGAATACTTCGATAAGGTAAAGAGGCGACACATAGTATTGTTTGGATTGGGCACGCAGTTTAAATCTACGTCAAGAATCTTTAAAATTTGAACTTTGTCTTTGGAAATAACTTTGTCACCGGAACTCAATATTTTTGTCTCGCCCCCCTGCATATACTGTGGCGGCACACGGCGCTTTTGACTCGACAGTGTTATTTTGGTGAAGGTCAGGGACGCAGCTGTTCGTCATATACCAGGAAGGCGAGAAATCACGTATTTGCGTGTGGCGACGATTAAATCTGGCCCCAGTAGGACACATAAAATTTATATATATATTTAGGGATTGTATATAATTGATATTTTTTTATCATTAGGAGTTATTATATTATTTTTATATTAATCAGCACTGACTTATAATGTTTCAATGAGGTTGCTTATACAGGCGTTTAAAAGGGTAAATTTTATTTAGATTTTACATACCAGGTATTATCTTTTTAATTTATGGTTATGCTCATTCTAAAATCCAGTAACTGCCATATATCTATAAGCTTATTACCATCTGAAGTATCGTAATGAAGTATGATTCAGTAAAACTCTGCATATTTGTACTCTGCATTTTTATTACTATTAGCCAAAGACTAGCCTATAATTTGTTTGATAACATTTCCATTTTTGGCTCGACACCTTGGGTTAATAGAGGGGTTGATTTTTTTGAGCTCTTAAATTTTTTTTGGTATTCCATATTTTTAATTGTATTTTCTCAGTGTGTGTCGGGGACGCAACCCCCCTTCCATGTTGGACGGAAGGCGGGTTACAAGAAGTGTCAATCACTAGATCGTCAACTATCGTAGCATCCACCATCTTGTCGGTCATCGTGTCCGCCATATTGAAATTCAGTAACTATCCACTAAAAAATTTGGAAAAGATTCCAAAAGAAAAAAAAAGAAAAAATAATAATCTATTAAAATACTGTTTGTTCCGATCGGTTCCAGCCCTTGGTTCAGTACTTAATGAGCACAAATTATATTAGGTTGTGCTTTAAAATTCTAATTAAATTAAATATTGTGAAATTTAATCAAAGAACCTAAAATTTCTCATATAACAGCCTTCAGTAAGCCAATTATGTTGACGTCCCTCGGCTTCAGGTCCCCGTTTTCCCGTTGAAATAAATGTCCTGTTATGCCCGTACTGCCCTCGTCGGAGAGGTGTGGGTCCAGGCCAACGTGGCCGGGACCGGGAAAGGCGGGACCTGGAGGGAGAGTGAAGTGATTGCGAGGAATGTTGGTAGGTTGTCGCAAGCAGAACACGGCATTAACGAATTTCACGAGCCGTCTTTTATTAACGCTTATAAAGTCCTGCCGCAGCCTGGCGGAACCGTCGCGGAACAAGTGCCCTACCACGGCGACACGGACTCCCTGATGACGGGGCGGTTCTCAAATACGTTTCGGCGCGAATCGTAAAGTTTATTAATGCTAGGCTGACCCAGTGAGAAAGGGCCCGAAGACGGAACGCTGTACATACGCGGCCCGTTACGTAATGTTCCGTGGACGGCGAAAAGTTCAGAGACTCGTAGCACCACGTTCGCGTTGTAGAAACTGCCCGCTAGACACGTCTCCCGATGACTCGTAAGTTAACAATGCTAAGCTGATTCGCGGTGGCAGCTCAGCTGCCGTGACCGACTGCGGACTGAGCGAACGTTCAATCCCGAGCGCAACGTGCGCGGCTCGCGGAGCAACGAACACGTCTGTCTCCGCTCGAGACCAGGACGCGACTGCCTCTCCCCGCTCGCCCGCGGGCCGGCGCCCGCGGGTGGCGGGGAGGGAGGGGAAAATCGGCCGGCGTGGGAGAGAGCTCCGTCCCGCGGCGCGCCAGGCTGCAATTACATACTACGGCGAAGCACTTCAGAAAAAGTTATTGAATTATTTACAAAGACATACACGAGACATTAATTACACAGCGAACTTGCACAATGAATAATAAATAAAATAAGTTAATTACACACATTCAAATCCCTTAATCGTTTACAAATATATACACACTGAAATAAAAGATAAAGTCACATAGAAAAAACACTCGTTGGCATGCTAGGGCGCACGCGGGTGCGTCCCTGGCCGTCGCACACACTGGGGTTCACTGGGGGGGAAAATAGGCCCCCTCAGGCCCGCGTCGGTGGCCAGGTACGGCCTCTGTATCTGGGAGGGTACGACGACTGTCGTCATATGCCCCCCCTCTCCCGAGGCCGTCCTGGCCCCCGACGCCGACCTAGACCGGCAGCTGCGTCCGCGTCCGGCCACTTGTCTGGTCGTCGGAGCTCGTCACGTCATTCCGTCCGGGTCGGGCAAACTGGGGCAGGAGCTGCATCACGCTGCAGCGTAACCCCCCGTCGGTCGTTTGTCTTACGTCGCGGGGTTTGCGCTGACTCCCCCACTCGTAGTCCCGGAGGTAGTGGGGGGCCGTCTTCTCACGCGTGGACCGGCGCAACGCCGGTCCCCTCCCCGCGTGAGCGGTCATCCTCGGCTCCCCGGAAGGCAAGTCCAGGACCACCTGCTGGGCCCTGTCGACATCGCCCTCCCCACTGAGGAGCCGGACCGTTACCCCGTCTGTCACGTCCTTGCTCACGTCCGTCCCCGTCACCCGCCGTTCCCAGGAGTGGACGTACCTCCGTCCACGTCTCTGGGTAGGCTCCGGCAACGTCACCACTGGTTCACTCAGGTCGACCAGGTCGCCCTGAGCAGTGTTGTCATGTGTTACGTCCTCGATGAGCGGTCCATCAGTGTCGTTGGCGTAGGCGCTGACGTCATCAGGCGGGAGCACCCGGTCCACAAAGCGCTCCAGCTCTGCCATGCTTGCGCCACGCGGACCCCTTCCGCCCCTTCTGACGGGCGTCCGTTCCCCGCCCCCTCTTGCCAGTTGCCAACCACCGTTCCCCTTTTGCTGTCCCCCCGTAGGAGGCTGAGTCGGTGTCGTCGTGGGGGCCCGTCCATGTGTCGTGCCCCAGGTGTCGTCGTCCCTGTCAACGTTCCTGCCAACCCCCCGCAGTGACTTGGGGTGGGCGTGTCCTCGTCGACGTCCCTGATCCGGCTCCGGTGGCGTCACCACGGGGTCACCGAGGTCGACCAGGACTCCTACTGCGACGTTGTCATCGGTCCTGTCCCGTGTGTCACCGTCCCCGTCAGCGTTCTCGCCTGCCACTCGCCGTGACCCGGGGTAGGCGTGTCCCCGTCGACGTCCCTGATCCGGTTCCGGTGGCGTCACCACGGGGTCATCGAGGTCGACCAGGACTCCTACTGCGACGTTGTCATCGGTCCCGTCCCGTGTGTCGTCGTCCCTGTCAACGTCCCTGCCAACCCCCCGCAGTGACCTGGGGTGGGCGTGTCCCCGTCGACGTCCCAGGTCCGGCTCCGGCGGTACCACCACAGGGGCGCCGAG
Organism: Bacillus rossius redtenbacheri; assembly: GCF_032445375.1. NCBI lineage: Eukaryota > Metazoa > Arthropoda > Insecta > Phasmatodea > Bacillidae > Bacillus > Bacillus rossius. The sequence continues at coordinate 4,943,398 of NC_086331.1, read as the reverse complement.
GTCGGCCAGGACTCCTACTGCGACGTTGTCATCGGTCCCGTCCCGTGTGTCGTCGTCCCTGTCAACGTCCCTGCCAACCCCCCGCAGTGACCTGGGGTGGGCGTGTCCCCGTCGACGTCCCAGGTCCGGCTCCGGCGGTACCACCACAGGGGCGCCGAGGTCGGCCAGTACACCTTCGGTGACGTCATCCTCGGCCTCGTCACCGTCCACTGGTCCGCTGTCGTCGTGGTCGTACTCGTCGTGCGGGTCGCCTATCAGTCGAATGTCGTCCCTGTGCACCTTAGTTGTCCGTCCGTCGGCGCGACGCACGAGGTACGAGGTGGTGCCCAGTCTGTCTACGATCTCCTGTGGCCCCGCCCACTTAGGAGCCAGACTGGCGCAAAAGCCCCGCTCGCCAGCCGACAGGTGATGACACTTAACAAACACCTGCTGGCCAGGCTCTAGTCGTGCTGGGGGCTGGTGCGTCTGCGGCGTACGTCTAGTCAGGTAGTCAGCTTGGCGACGTCGGGCGTCTTCGCGCAGATCGTCCGTGGTCATGTTGTGCAAGTCGGGGGTTGCGCGCGCTTCCCCGGGCAGGGCGAGGTTCCGGCCCTGCACCAGTTCAGCGGGGGAATGGCCCGTGACCGCGTTCGTCCGACGGCGCAGGCAAAACAGCAGCGTCGGCAGGTGCAGGTCCCACTTGGTGTGGTCCTCGTCCAACCGGATGCGCAGCTGAGTTTTAATGTCCTGATTCCGCCTTTCGGTCGGATTCGCGCGCGGATGGTAGGTGGGCGTCGTGTGATGCTCCACCCCCCAACCCGCGCAGGACACTCGCCAGCTTCTCCCCGTGAACTGCACCCCGTTGTCCGTCAGCAGGACCGCGGGGTACCCGTATCGCGGGAAGAACTCGCGCTCGAGCAGGGCAATCACGGTGCCGGCCTTCACGTTTGGTACTGCGAACGCCTCCGCCCAGCGGGTGAAGACATCCGTGACCACAACAATGAATCGCCGACCACGGGACGTGCGAGGATACGGCCCCATAATATCCACCGCCACAGTGTGGAAGGGATTCCGGGGCCGTCGTGGGACCTGCTGCTCCTTGCCGTCGGGTCGCCTGGACTTCCGCTCCTGGCAACGCAGGCAGGCCCGCACGTAGCGTCTTACTTCTGCCGCGTCGCCAGGCCAGCGGAACGTCCGTCTGACCTCACGCAGCGTCTGCTCCGCGCCCGGGTGTCCCGCCAGGGGGTGGTCATGCAGGTAGCTCAGGACCCAGCGCCTGGCCTCGGGCGGCACGTGGGTCCGCCACCCGCTCGACCTGTGAGCCCCCTTGGTCTGGAGCACCCCGTTCAGGCTCCGGCAGCCCGGTATCACCCCCTCCCCACACTCTGTCAGTCGGGTCCGGGTGTCGGGGTCCCGGAGTTGCGCCGCGTGGACCCACGCCAGCAGGTCAGTCATAGTCTCGGGTCGCGCGTCAGGTGCAGGAGCAGTGGGGCTTGTCAGCGCGTACAACGCGCACGGTCGCGGCACCGAGTCCTCTACCCCGCGCTCACGCTCAGGGAGGAGCACTTCCTCCCAGCCCTGGTCGTCGTGGAACTCATTCTCAGGGTCCGGATTCCGGGACAACTCGTCGGCCAACTGATTTTCACGTCCAGGAATGTGCTCGACCGTGAACGAGAATTCCTGGATCAGCATGGCCCACCGAGTGAACTTAGACTTCCGGCCCTGAGCGGAGTCCAACCAGCGGAGGCATTGGCTGTCGGTTCTCAGCGTGAATGAGCGGCCCTCGACGTGGTGACGGTACCTCTGTAGGGCCCAGACCACCGCAAGGCACTCTTGCTCATTCACGTGATACTTCCGCTCAGCCTGCCCAAACTTGGCGCTGGCGTACTCGATCACGCGCCTCTCGCCCCGGTCATCCATCTGGTACAACACCGCCCCCATCCCCTCCTGACTCGCATCCGTCTGGATGAAGATGGGGCGGCTGGGCACCAGGCGTGAGAGCGTGTGACAGTTCCTGAACCGGCGCTTCACCTGTCGCAAGGCCTCGTCCGCGGCGGGGGTCCACCGGAACTTAGTCTTCGGCGACAGTAGGTCCGTCATCGGGGCCGTCACCGTGGCGAAGTCGGGGACGAAGGACCGCAGCCAGTTGAGCAGCCCCAGCAGCTTCTGGAGCTGCTTCCTGGTCTTCGGTGCCCCCTTTCCCTCTATTAGCTCCAACTGCTCAGGTCGGGGGCGGCACCCCTCCGCCGTCACTATGTGTCCTAGGAACTCTATTTCCGTGGCCCCAATGTGGCATTTCTTTGGGGCGCACGTCAGTCCGTGTCTGGCCATACGTTCTAGCACCAATGCCAGATGGTGCGCGTGTTCCTCCCACGTCCTGGACCAGATGATAACGTCGTCCAGATAGGCACTGGCGAACTCACCAATGTACCCATCCAGAACACGTACCATCAGGGCCTGGAACGTGGCAGGGGCGTCCATGAGACCAAACGGCATGGCGCAGAACTGGTAACGTCGACCGTCTGGTGCCGTAAATGCCGTCTTAGGGCGGTCCTCCAGACATACCGGCACCTGCCAGTAGCCTGATTTTAAGTCTAGTGTCGTGAAAATAGTGGCGTCCCCCAGTCCTGCCAGTGCGTCTGTGATATTGATCTGCGGGGGCGGGGCGGGAATGGTCAGTTTGTTTATCGCCTTGAAGTTTACGCAAAAGCGTAGACTTCCGTCTTTCTTGGTGGCCAGCACCACCCGTGAGTTATACGGGGAGGTGCTGGGTTCCACTACCCCGTCACGTAACATCTCGTCAATTTGAGTCTGTATGGCCTCCCGTTCCCGGATGCCAAATCCGTATACCTTCTCAAAGGGAGGGCGGTGCGGTACCATCGGTATCCGGTGCTCCGTCACGTTTGTCCGTCGTAGCCGGTCCGCGGCCGCAAATACCTGTGCCTGAGAGGTGAGGACATGGTTGATGACATCGACGTACTCCTCTGGAACACCGTGCTGAAGGTCTTCTAGGCGAATGACTGACTGAGGGGGACTGGGGGGAACCTGGTGCACGCCGTACACCGTCCAGCGCCCCTGGGTGCCGAAGTGCATCCGGCCAGCTCGTACTTCCACGGTGGCGTCGACCTCGTGCAGCCATGGGACCCCCAGAATCAGCCCCTCGCGGAGCTCGGGGACCACCCAGGCCTCGACGTGGCTAACGTGACCAACGATGCTCATTGTTACCTGAGTGATGCCCCCTGCTGCAACGACGGCATCCCTGGTGGCCAGCTGCACCAGCTCCCTCCACGGTGTCACTGCCTCCGCTCCCACCAGGTGGGCCGCGATGTAGGTTCGGCTGGCGGCGGTGTCCACCAGGGCCAGCATCTCCCGCCCGTTAGCGCGGACAGGAATTCGCAGCAGCTCCGGCTCCTCGGGGCCGACCTGCCCCAGCTGTGCAGTCGTCTGTCCCCCACCGCCCCCGGCCACCTGGCCGTCCGGGCGTGGGGAACTCGCGGCGAGGTCCGCGGCTCGCTCCGGCGCCGACGTGTTGACGTTCCGGTGGTCCACCTCGTCGACGACAGGTCGACGAGGCGGCTGGTCCGGCCCTGGTATAACCGGCCTCAGGGCCGCGGCGGTGGCGCCGGCAGTCAGCTGTCCCTGCCCGGAGATGGTCGGCGGGATGCCTGCGCTGATGCTCTGATTGTCCACCCCGTCGACGGCGTGTCGACGAGGCGGCTGGTCCGGCCCTGGTACACCCGGCCTCAGGGCCGCGGTGGTGGCGCCGGCAGTCAGCTGTCCCTGCCCGGAGATGGCCGGCGGGACGCCTGCGCTGATGCTCTGATTGTCCACCCCGTCGACGGCGTGTCGACGAGGCGGCTGGTCCGGCCCTGGTATAACCGGCCTCAGGGCCGCGGTGGTGGCGCCGGCAGTCAGCTGTCCCTGCACGGAGATGGCCGGCGGGATGCCTGCGCTGACGCTCTGGTTGTCCACCCCGTCGACGGCGTATCGACGAGGCGGCTGGTCCGGCCCTGGTATAACCGGCCTCAGGGCCGCGGTGGTGGCGCCGGCAGTCAGCTGTCCCTGCCCGGAGATGGCCGGCGGGACGCCTGCGCTGATGCTCTGATTGTCCACCCCGTCGACGGCGTGTCGACGAGGCGGCTGGTCCGGCCCTGGTATAACCGGCCTCAGGGCCGCGGTGGTGGCGCCGGCAGTCAGCTGTCCCTGCACGGAGATGGCCGGCGGGATGCCTGCGCTGACGCTCTGGTTGTCCACCCCGTCGACGGCGTATCGACGAGGCGGCTGGTCCGGCCCTGGTATACCCGGCCTCAGGGCCGCGGTGGTGGCGCCGGCAGTCAGCTGTCCCCGCAGTTGCCTCGGCATGGGGACAGCTGATGAGGAGTAGTCCCGTTGTCCCCTGCTTCCCGGCGGCATACAGGACGTTAGTGCGGTAGGCGCCGGTGGTGGTCGACGTGTTCTGTCAGTTACTGGGACTGCCGGTGGCTGGCGGGCCGGGGAGCGGCACCCAGTTGTCCCTCCGCCCCCGGTCCTGCGTTTCCCGCCTGCGACGTGTTGCCTTCGCGCGCCTCCTCCCACGCGGCTCTGGTGGGGCAGAGGCGATGCCAATGGTACGCGTCCGGGCAAAAACGGCATCGCGGCGGACGTTCGTCCCTCTCTCTCGTATCTGTCCGCTCGTGACGTCCTCCTCCTGTCGCAGCTGGTTCCGGGCGTTCCCTGGTGCCACCGCGGTCTGTTGTCCTGCGCGGTCCCGCGCCGCCGGCGTAGCTCACCACGGTCAAGTCACTGTCCGTGACCTCTGTGACGGTGACCCCTCGCGGCCCCGAGCGAGCACGGGGAGCTCTCGCGCCCCTGAGTGCCGTCCTCCACTGCGACATGTCACGTTCGATCACGCGGGCGAGGGCCACGAACTCCTCCGTGTCACGACCAGCAGCCGTCCTCATGAAGGGGCGAAACTCTGGCAGCAATTGTTCGACAATGGTTGGCAACGCCGCACTCACGTCCCCACTTGTCCCCAATCGGCGGAACATGCGTAACTTCTCGTAAATGAACTGCTCTGCACTCTCGTCCTCCTCCTGGTTTCGGCAATAAAATGTCCGCAAACACATTGCCCGCGCCTGATCGTTATCAAACCTAGTTTTGACTTGGCGCACAAAATGTCCCCACTCGGTATCAAAACTCCCGGCCATTGACCACCAGTTCCTTGCCTCGCCGCGGAGCTGTCCCGCCACTCGCGGCGTCCACTCCGCCCGTCGCACTTCGTACAGTTTTAGGAGGTGTTCACACTCCCGCAAAAACTCCCGCGGGTCCTCGTTGTCTCTCCCCGCAAACTCTGGCAACTCAAACTGCGTGCTCACGTACCGCACTACCGGCCCATCTGCGTCCGCGTGCCTGTCCCCCTGTTCCCGTTTACTGTCCTCAACTGTCCTGTCCGTGCTGTTTGCGCCCTCGGCCGCGCCGCCGGACCCGCAAACCTCGTTTTTTACGTCCATTTTCGCGGAGTCTCCCTCCTCACACAAGTCCGTTTCGAAACTGATTAGATCGTATCTTTCTTGTCCCGCCTGTTTCCACGCCATCCTGTCCTCCTGTGCTACTGATCCGCGGATCGTGAACACAATCTCCCCCAGTAATACAATACGATCCTCCCCAGCGCGTTATCTTCAGTCCGGGATACCGCTGCACCGCCGTCTTGTATTTCTGTCCCCCACGACGCGCTATCTCTCGCCGAAACGTCTCGTGTTCGCGCCGTTCCCGCGCTGCGTTATCTCCCGCCGGCGCGCCGGCGCGACGTCTCGAATTCGAGCCGCTCCCACGCCGCGCAGCCGCACCTGCTTCCGTTCTGTCCTGCACCTGCGCGCTTGCGTGCGCTTGCGTGCGCTTGCGTGCGCTTGCGTATGCTTACGGCCACACTAGTTGGGCGCCAAATGACGTCCCTCGGCTTCAGGTCCCCGTTTTCCCGTTGAAATAAATGTCCTGTTATGCCCGTACTGCCCTCGTCGGAGAGGTGTGGGTCCAGGCCAACGTGGCCGGGACCGGGAAAGGCGGGACCTGGAGGGAGAGTGAAGTGATTGCGAGGAATGTTGGTAGGTTGTCGCAAGCAGAACACGGCATTAACGAATTTCACGAGCCGTCTTTTATTAACGCTTATAAAGTCCTGCCGCAGCCTGGCGGAACCGTCGCGGAACAAGTGCCCTACCACGGCGACACGGACTCCCTGATGACGGGGCGGTTCTCAAATACGTTTCGGCGCGAATCGTAAAGTTTATTAATGCTAGGCTGACCCAGTGAGAAAGGGCCCGAAGACGGAACGCTGTACATACGCGGCCCGTTACGTAATGTTCCGTGGACGGCGAAAAGTTCAGAGACTCGTAGCACCACGTTCGCGTTGTAGAAACTGCCCGCTAGACACGTCTCCCGATGACTCGTAAGTTAACAATGCTAAGCTGATTCGCGGTGGCAGCTCAGCTGCCGTGACCGACTGCGGACTGAGCGAACGTTCAATCCCGAGCGCAACGTGCGCGGCTCGCGGAGCAACGAACACGTCTGTCTCCGCTCGAGACCAGGACGCGACTGCCTCTCCCCGCTCGCCCGCGGGCCGGCGCCCGCGGGTGGCGGGGAGGGAGGGGAAAATCGGCCGGCGTGGGAGAGAGCTCCGTCCCGCGGCGCGCCAGGCTGCAATTACATACTACGGCGAAGCACTTCAGAAAAAGTTATTGAATTATTTACAAAGACATACACGAGACATTAATTACACAGCGAACTTGCACAATGAATAATAAATAAAATAAGTTAATTACACACATTCAAATCCCTTAATCGTTTACAAATATATACACACTGAAATAAAAGATAAAGTCACATAGAAAAAACACTCGTTGGCATGCTAGGGCGCACGCGGGTGCGTCCCTGGCCGTCGCACACACTGGGGTTCACTGGGGGGGAAAATAGGCCCCCTCAGGCCCGCGTCGGTGGCCAGGTACGGCCTCTGTATCTGGGAGGGTACGACGACTGTCGTCAATGTCATATCGACTATGATCCTGAAAATATGTAACTATCAACCTTAATATATGGAAAAATTTCTAAAAATAAAAAAATATATTTTAATATATTAATTTGATCAATTTCCATCCTTGATTCTATACTTGGTCGATGCAAAAGATAATTTAAGCTTAAAAATCATTATTAAAATTAATCATCTTACTTACAAACAAGGCTTCTATACAAGATAACTGTCCAACTGAATAAATATGTTACTCAATATCATTATGCAATTCATGGAGGCTGTATGTAGTGCACCTTATGACTACTAGACTGCTAAAACAAGCATTAGGGCAAGTGACTTCGAAACATGAGGTCTTCTTCGTCGATACTTAGTATGCCTTTCAACCAAGTCATGTCAAATGCAAGGCATTTAGGCCAAAAATTTCCGAACCACGAGCCATTCGTTTTCGATACTACAAATACTGCTTTCCCAAGTTATGTCCAATGCCAAGCACATGAACGAGAATCTCAGAACTGTGAGGCCTCAGTACCAGTACAGACCTATGTACTTAACGAATACTTTTAATCTGTATTACAAGTTCTCAAAAGCGCCAATTATATGTCTTGAACAGTCTGGTAATCACGTTGTTTGTTCTGGAGCTCTCCGCATCCCGTCTGTGGCCGGCAGACGGGGGACTGGATAGAAAGCTGTGGCCGGGCAGACAGGGGACTGGATAGAACGCTGTGGCCGGCAGACGGGGGACTGGATAGAACGCTGTGGCTGGGCAGACGGGGGACTGGATAGAACACTGTGGCCGGGCAGAAGGGGAACTGGATAGAATGCTGTGGCCGGGCAGACGGGGGACTGGATAGAACGCTGTGGCTGGGCAGACGTGGGACTGGATAGAACACAGTGGCCGGGCAGACGGGGGACTGGATAGAACACTGTGGCCGGACAGACGGGGGACTGGATAGAACACTGTGGCCGGGCAGACGGGGGACTGGATAGAACACTGGCCGGGCAGACGCGGGACTGGATAGAACACTGTGGCCGGGCAGACGGGGGACTGGATAGAACACTGTGGCCGGGCAGATGGGGGACTGGATAGAACACTGTGGCCGGGCAGACGGGTGACTGGATAGAACGCTGTGGCTGGGCAGACGTGGGACTGGATCGAACACTGTGGCCGGGCAGACGGGGGACTTGAGAGAATGCTGTGGCGGGCAGACGGGGGACTGGATAGAATGTTAGTATATAATAGGGGCGCCGGGCCCTGGGTTCTGGGTGTGGAGTCGGGAGCCGGTCCGCCATATTGGATTGTGATGTCACGGCGGCCATCTTGGATGAGCTTAACGGGACACAGCGTAACGGGACAAGTAGATCACGGCCGCCATCTTGGATCCGCAATTTTGGATGACGTCATTTAGATTTCTCGAACATTCTGGCATTGTGTTATCCGCCATTTTGAATTACGATGTCTCCGTTGCAATTTTCGTTATGGCCGCCATCTTTAACTTTTTATTTATTATCCGATTTTAATGAAAAAAATTTAAAATTCATAAAAAAATTCAATGAATAAAATTTTAATAAAAAATATTTAAAACAAAAAACATTTACGACACGGAGCTCGGAGTCCTCGGTTCGAACCCGGTGAGTGCAAAATCAGTGGCGTAGCGTGCCATCTCGGCGCCTGGGGCGGGAGACCCATTTTGCCGCTCCCATTCTATAGGTGCTTAATTAAAATTAAATTTCACATGCAATGAGGTACCTTTTATTGAAGTTAAAATAGGATGAGCGGTTTTACAAGCGGATTCTACGGGCATTATGAGCAGCGAAGTCAGAAATAACTTTGTCAAAATCAATATTAGCAGCCAATTCTTGTTCAATCGACAATATAGCCAAGTTTGATAGTCTAGCGGAGCTCATAGTAGATCTGAGGTAATTTTTTATTAGCTTCAACTTCGAAAAACTTCTCTCACAACTTGCAACACTAATCGCCAAAGTCAAATATATACGAATCAAGATGACTATATTTGGAACCGAAATTCCGAGATTCAGTTTTTGAATGAACTGGAGGAGCTCCAGTGGTCCTTTACCACTTATATCTTCCTCTGATTCAGAACAGGCAACAACAAAAAACTGCTGAAGACGCTTCCGCTCCATCTGAAACTCGTCCTTGTCGATGTCTTCTAATACATGGGAAAGATCACACTCGAACTTGCTGTCCAAAAGTTTCGCTGGCATCAAAAATCCGAACTTGTCCGATATTTCTTGAATTTGCTGGAATCGAGTCGTCATTTCTTGAATGATCTTGTCGAATGATGCGATAATCTCGCGACGGATTTCCTGTTCGTGAGACAAAGCTGCATCTTCAGAAGATTCATCGCCATGCATGCGTTTTTTCCTGCGAATTCTTCTCGTTTTGAGTTCGATTCCGAGTTTTTCGCAGAGAGTCTTAGCAAAGTCAATTGCTTCTTGCACGAAACGGTCTCTACTTTCCACTAAGAGGGTTTTCAAAGCGCAGAGTTTCTGAGCACACTTATCCACACTTAGTCCTCGTTGCTGCAGGTAAATCTGTGCGTCATCTACTTCAGGAAGCACTGCAGCCCAAAAGCCAAGAAAAGTTAGGAAGTTAAATGACTGCATGGCTGTCAGGAGAAGACTGGCTCCCGATCTTGTTTCGGAAGTTTGAGATGAATCTGTTAATTGTTCCAGTACCTCAAGAACTACCTCAAACTTATTTTTAAGCATCTTGACAGCTACATTTCTAGCGCTCCAGCGCGTTTCAGTGACTCGTTTTACTGCTTGACCTGTGACGGCAACCAAAGCGTTCCATCGAACAGTTGATGCGGAAAAGAAGGCAAACAGCTTCTCCAGAGTTCCAAAAAACGTCACGGAATCCACTGATTCAGAAGCAGTGTGTACCCCAGCCAAGTTTAGTGAGTGGTTTGTGCATGCAACGAATATAGCTTTCGGATTCAGTGCTTTAATCCGGGCTTGAACTCCATTGTGGATCCCTGACATTGTGGCAGCATTGTCATAAGCCTGTCCTCTCAGATTCTGTATGTCCAGTCCGTCTGATGTTATCTTCGCGATTATATCGTTGCTGAGATCTTCTGCATTTTTTTCTTTTGGTTCGAAGAAGTCAATGAAAGATTCTACCACTGCGACTTTTTCTCCTTCGATATGTACGTATCGCAGAACTTGGCTCATTTGGTCATTGTGGGAGATGTCTGGTGTACTGTCGAAGATTACGCAATAATATTTAGCTTCTTGAATACGACGGATGATGGTGGATCGAACTTGCTGTCCCAGTAAGTTTATAAATTCATTCTTGATTTCTGGAGATAGATACGAAACTGAGACTCTTGCTCCCAGCTTTATCTTTGTCAGGTGTTCCATTAGAAGAGGGTCGTATTTAGCTAGGAGGTGCACTAACTCCAGAAAGTTCCCGCGATTGCCACTATCATCTCCTCGAATGTCTTCTCGATGTCCTCTGAAGGCCAGATTCTGTTTGGCTAAGAACTGGATAATATTCAGCAACCTGTACAGTACATCCCTCCACTTCTCCTCACTTTCGAAAACTTCTTGTTGTTTCTGATCGATGGTTGCTTTACAGTTCAGGCGAACATCCAACTCCTTCCATTTCAAGAAGCTCTGTTCATGGCCCAGGCTATTTTCATGGTCTCCTATTCTTGGATTTAGCTTCCACCATTTGTTGAATCCTTCTTCAGATGCAAAGTTAGAGCCTGAATTGCCAAACAGCTTGCAAGAAAAACAATACAAGGATTGCTTCAAAGGCGAGTACACCATCCATGTTCGGAGAACCTTTTCGCCATTAGATAATGGTTTGTAGAACCACTCTTTGGATAGTTTTCGGGTACCGCCTTTCATTGAAGTCCCTGAGCGAACAACATCGGCAAATTTGGAATCGATGTGCTGTACTGAGTCAGATCCGCGACGTACTAGAAGCGTTCTTACTTCGTCGGTCATAGGAGAAGGCCAGCAACCTACATCGTCGAGATTCACATCTTTGATTTTGGCAGGAGCAGAAGGCACGATTTCAATTATGTCTTCTTTGGCAACATTCACTTTTTCTGCAGGCCTATGACTAGATGCTTGAGGTACTTTTGATGAGTCGACTTCGTCTTGACCCTGCTCTGTGGTGGGACCAGAACTACTTCCAACTGCGACGGCAGGTACGTCTTCTTCTTGTACCTGTAAAATAAGTTATGTATTCCCATGAATATTGGCCGGAGGACACGTTCGAATTTCAAATAAGTATTTTATCTATCACAAAACAAAAGTGGTTTTGGTGACGGCGCGGTTTGCCAGGCTTATAGGAAAATTTACAAACAAAATTGATTTTGTATGGCAGCTACCATTTTTAGAGTTTCCCGGTAAAAACTGACTGAGTAAGCCATGTTATAGATGTTATTAAAAGATAAAATGACGAGAAATTTGAGAAAAATCGTTGGCGCCATTTTTGAGCTAAATGAAAAATTATGTTTTCTTTGTATGACAGGTACCATAAATAATCAAGTTATCCAAAAACAAAAAAAAAAAAAATATTCCTAGACTACAACCTGATTTACAAAACATCCCCTATTGAAGTTTTAAATTCAAGTAGCAGGACAAAATTCAGTCGTAAACTTAAAAAGATGTACCTTAACTCAATGTAATTTATGTTAATATACTCCATACTTTTTAAACAATTATCAATGTTCAAACAGCTATTAGAGCAATTTTAAGTGTATTATAAAATAAGATTTAATGAACGAGTGTGACTCCGTACTCGCAGACAAACCTAGGTGAATAGGTTTTGCGAGACTAATGTAAGAAATATTGTAACTTTTGTAAACAATAAATAAATAAAAATTATAAATAACTGGAGTAATTCTAGGCCATGCATGATTCTAGATGGAGGAATCATATACCTACTTACACTGGAATCACTTCCGCTGCTGCAGGATGCCACCGAAGACGTTAACGTGGCTTTCGAACCAGAAATGGAACTAAAATATTTCAGTAATGCACCTTGAGACTTCTTCGCATCTGCTTCTTTCTTAGCCTTTTTTTTGCGGAATCCCGCACCGCTTTCTTTGACTCTTTTCATTTTCAAAAACTAGTTCAAAGATTGGGTAAAGTTCTAAATGTTTAGTTTTAGAAGATTCAACAGTATTGTTACGATTTCCCTGCGGGTTCGTAAAGGATAGCCCAATTAAAAGATTTTATTTCACACACACAGTTTTACTTATTACCACTACTTGTCACTTACAAATAATCTTCTAAATTAGCAAATAATTAATTAAACTTAAATAAATGTCAATTCCGCAGTCACTCGTTCAACACACCTCGCTGGGCCGCAACTCTGGCGCAACTCTCGCCGCAGCACCCCTCGTGGGTCTCCGCCGCGGGACTCCCGTCGCCCCACTCCACCGCCGCCGTCACACCCTTCGCCGAGATCCCACACGACGACTCGCTCGCAACTTCCACTCGGGACTCCGCCGCGCCCGCAACTCTATCGCCCGGAAACTCCCGACTCCACTGATCTCACTCACTCCCTGCCCTGGAACCTTCGTCCAAGGACTTCGCCACTCTGCCGCACCCACGGCACTATCGCCCGGATCTCCGCCGCGGGAGAACTCACTCAGTCTCCGACTCAGACTGACTGACGTCCTCGGGCCTACCTCCTTATATAGCCCTTGGGTTCCCGTCCAGAACAATCGGGTATGTCTCCGAGATATCGCGCGACCTTCGCCGTCGAAATGTCCAGAAACGCGTCGTGAGTCCTGGCGAAGGACGCGGCGGCTGCTCAAAGAATGCCGATAAACGCAACAGCATCGGGTTCCCACAAAATGCGCCGATAAACATGTCTTGAGTCCTTTTATGCCGCAGTGCGGCCTCTTTTAAGTAACTCGATCTGAGGCAGATGCGCGCTGCGACGGTCAGGATGTTGCGAGATAGTATGACACGAGATACCAGGGAGAGGATGCGGGTGGAAGGGGGCGCAGACAGGCCGAACGAGCGCGGCGACGCCAAGCACTGCAGTCAAGCGCGATCGTAACAGTATTTAAAAGATCTAAACACAATCAAAATGACTTTCGTTCCGTATCCGAAACTCTCGCGAAACAAACATACGAGTAAAGCGTGATTGCGTAACGGTATTTCACGATGCACTAAAACAAACAAAGATCAGTACTGTAGCATGTGTGCTACAGCTGCTACCTTTGATAATGTTTATGTTGGCAGAAATGGTTAACGTATTTTATTAAATTTTCGGATGCCCTGGTAATACGAGTTATTTTGGATTTAAGTTTGTTATATGTTGTTTTAAAAAAGAAATTTGTAATTCTTGTTTAGTCTTATTATTTTTAAGTTTAAGATTTTAAGTTATAAAATTGGTCTGGAAAGTTCGAGGACACTACCGAATATGTTGGTAATCGCTGCGCTAGACGGCGCGCGAGCAGAACAGCTGATTGTGTGACGTCAGGTGAGACGGGCGAGCGGAGTCGCCTGGTAGGCCCAGGCGGGTGCGCACGTGAAGTAAAACGCGGGTTGGCCATGGTGATGGTTCCACATCGAAGTAACTGTATACGAGTGTTCCTTTTTGAATATGAACGGGGTTCATTTATATAATTTAGAACGCTTTGGTACGATGAACGCGAGTGGTTGGTGAGGCGTGTGTGAATATCGCGAGGATTTTCCAAGGATGAATTATGTGCGCCGAAATAAACTCCAAGACGGTATGGCGAAGGATTCGTCATATCCGTACAATTACCTGCAGCTACGGTAACGTATAATGGCAAGGGTTTGCCATTAAAAACACTCGTGAGCAAACGAGTGTATTTGGTGACCGAACATCACGACGTCAAAAAGCAAGTAAGTGCCAGCCGTGCCACCGCCCCGTTCACCCCTTTGACCCCTGGTGCGAAACTATAATTTGTGGATTTTTGGGATTTAAATTAACGGACTAATAAAACTGAAACAGGGATTTTACGTTCAGCGTGTTTCACCCAATCCCTGCCAGACCTAGAAGAAAAAAGGCGTCGACCGTTATAAAATGACTTAACTGAGAAGGGCTTGTAAACCCATAATTTGCAATTTGCTAAATTTTTGGTATATTTATTTGCATGTTAAGGTGTGTCCATTTTTTGCTAGATTTCGCCTATGTTAATTGGTATTTACAGCGGTGATACGCCCGGTGCGTATCTATATTTGTATTTGTATTTGTATTAATATGTTCTTATATATTTTAAATGCCTTTTTGGTAATTATATTTAATTTTCGGAACTCCGAAGTATATGATCAAATTATAATTTTTGGGGGGAATTGTTAAAGTATTTTTTTAGTATTATTATATAGCTATTTTTATAAGTAGTAATAGGGTATGTATTTTATGATGGATGCGCCGATTTGTGATGAAACGATTTTATGATATATATATTTATTAAATGTTGTCATATAAATTTTGCGTCTTTTTAACTTGCTGCCTCCTCTCACTGTTCACAACCTTATTAGTATTTTTTAAGCCTACTATTAGTTTGGGTTTTAATACTTTTTTGGGTTTACCTGCGCTCGCGGTACGGGGCAATATATGAGTTTTACTGTGTCCCGGTTTGCGGAAGTTGTTTGGTTTGCCCTGGGTTAAGGTCAAACTTTACAGTACAATGCGTAGTACTAAATTCAATGAGTGCGAAAGAGAGGCATCGACACGGGCCGACGCGTGAAACAAAATATTTTGTATGAGTAATGAACATAATAAGGAGTGCCGCTCAACTCAGCTCACGCGGCGTGATGCGATGTTGCCGTTCGTATGTAAACAAACAAACATTATAAGAGCTCTGTCAGTGATTTCGCAGTTTTTCTTTTAAATAAATATTAAAAAATAGTTGGTGCGCAAAATGTTAGATAAAAATGGAACATTAAAGTGTGTCTGACACATGTAATGAATGAATCATAGATCAGATCTCAACCCGCTTCACCGGCGACCCGCCCCCGCGGGCTGCCGCCCGGGGCGGGCCGCCCCCTCCGCCCCACCCACGCTACGCCACTGGGCAAAATAATTAAAAATGGCGACCGATCATTCCCCCGTGGTGGGTGCTGGCAGACTTGCCCCTCTCCACTTTGTTTATAGCATATATATCATCCGGCAGTATGACGTCACGTCCGCCATCTTGAAATTTGGACGCCATCTTGAAAATGTTTATTAATTATCCGATTTTAATGAAAAAATTCCAAAATTCATCAAAAAATTAACTTATTTGAATTCCGTTTGATTAGATCGATTTACATCCTTGGTTCGATTCCCGGCGAGAGTAAAAGGCCGATCCTTCCTCCATGAAAGCTACCTAGACTGATCTACCACCAACAATACCATGGTACATATATCGTCAGCTGATATGACATCATGTCCGCCATCTTGTCTTCATCAGCTGGAGACCACCATCTTGTTTTCGTCTGATAGAGTGTACCGATACCATGTTAGTATAATTATCTGGTCGCCATACCTTTGTCCTCAACTGTTGACATTGAACTTTAACCTTGACCTTGAACTTTGACCCTGACCATAAAATTTGACCTTGACCTTAAAATTTGACCTTGAACTTTGACCTTGACCTTGAACTTTGACATTGACCTTGAAATTTGACCTTGACCTTGATCTACGACTTTTACCTTGACGACCATCATGGATCCAACATTTTAAGTTCAGTACATGCTACCAGGAGCTACCACCTGCTGGAGTACACCATATTGTGTGTGTACTCGTCTTATAGAGTACATTTCCATCTGAATAATTTAATTCCAACCCGCTACAGTGCAGTAAACATTTATTACCGAGGTGCCCCCGCCATATTGAAATTTGAACACCATCTTGAAATCGTGTAATTATTTAGCTAGAAATTCGGGAAAAAAATCAAAAAATCATTAAAAAAAATCACTCATTTATTTACATATTGAATCGCTGGATTCCTGCCCTCGATTCGATACTTGAACAGTGACAAGTGTAACTAAATATTAAATTTATGTAATATTTTATTTTCCATTACCTTTCGGGGAGTTTATAAATCATTCTCTCTTCAAAAATAAAACACAAGACAATATACCTGACCATCGAATTAAATACGTTGCCGATAAGCCTAACATGAAAGTCTAGTATTTCGATAATCTGAATAACCTCTAAACAGTTCATGTAAAAAGCCATACATATAGACCAAGCGTCTTCGGACCGAGAGACTGGGTCATAATCAATGTCAGACGTATAGACCAGTTATTTCCGAACCTTACGACCTTCTTCATCGTCAGCTAATTATATTCAATTGAACCAACGGACCATGCTTTTTACGCTTACAAGAGGACCAAGAATCCAACAAAAAGGCAGCACATTTGGAAGCACCCTCAACAAAAAGGTAACACAATTGGAAGCACCCTCAACAAAAAGGCAGCACATTTGGAATCACCATCAAAAAAGGAAGCACAATTGGAAGCACCACAATCAAAAAGGCAGCGCCTTTAACAAAAAGGAAGCACATTTGGAAGCACCATCAACAAAAAGGCAGCACATTTGGAAGCACCATTAACAAAAAGGAAGCACATTTGGAAGCACCATCAACAAAAGGCAGCACATTTGGAAGCACCATAATCAAAAAGGAAGCACATTTTGGAAGCACCATCAACAAAAAGGCAGCACATTTGGAAGAACCATCAAAAAAGGAAGCACAATTGGAAGCACCATAATCAAAAAGGCAACACATTTGGAAGCACCATAATCAAAAAGGCAGCACATATGCAAGCACCATCAAAAAAGGAAGCACAATTGGTGGCACCATCAACAAAAAGGCAGCACATTTGGAAGCACCATAATCAAAAAGGAAGCACATTTTGGAAGCACCATCAACAAAAAAAGACAAAAAGGAAGCACAAGTTACGAGAACTAAGTATTAGTTAGAAATCAGAATACAAGAAATAAAAACATTAAATTTTTATATTTAGAATTATTTATTTTATTTCTTTACATTATACAAATGCAAGTAAAACAAGCCATTATTGTATGTAGCCAGCTTCCCTCAGTTCTTTGAGTAAAAAGGATATTTCTTTGATGCACGAATAGTTTCCTGCACAAAGCGAACCATGTAGAAGTCTTAGCCGGTTAACCAATATGTTTGGATCTTTCCATGATGTGTAATCATTCTCTTCTACCACCATCTTCCTTGCACGTTTATAATAAATATTATTATCTCGGTCTCTTCCGTTTTACCACCAACCTCAGGGTAACTTTCATTTTTGAGACAGTGATCATCACAAGCTTGATCAGATGTATTTAATATATCACGTCGTTTCCATCGTTTCGGTCTCAGGACACCGCCACATTCTTCGATCTTGTCAGCGTTAGGTGCTTCATCACAGTCTATGTCTTTGTCAACAGCCTCAGAGTCACTGTAACAATCACCGTAGAAGGCATCGTCTTCACCCAGATTACCGTAAGAATTCGATGTTGACAAGGGCGCCCATACCCGGGGGAAGGGGGGGGGGGTGTGGCCCCCCCCTAGCTTTCAGGGAAGGAAAAAATATATAGTGTAGTCAGGTGTTTTACTTTAAAGAAAATTATTTAAATTCGGTATTATGTAGAAGTGGTTCAACACGAATATATTATTTTATATCGGTTTTTACGTGTCTACTTCATTTTTTATGTTAGTTCAAGCATTAGTTCTGCTGCTGCGACATAAGGTGTTGTGTACAGGGAGAAAATGTGGGCAAGCTCAACGCCCGTGGCGAGTCATTCCCCTTCGTAATCCTGCCCAAGCTCACGCGATAACACAACACAACAGATTTAGACCAGTCAGAGTTAGACGACGCGACAATTGACATGTGCTTGCAGACGGCGAAATGTTTTGCTACTTTTTCGTCATAATAATGTGTATGTTCACAAATAACATCTCAAAACAGAGATTTTTCAATAGTCTTTAGGTCTACCTACAGTTTTATGCATCTGGTCTAGATTTAGTATAGTGTATTCAGTCAGTATAAATAACTTATGTGTAAATAAATCAGTGAAAAGTGTAAAGATAAAAACCATTGTTATTATGTAGTGCTTCTTAGTTTTCCTCATTCATCACATCCGCTCAGAATATTCACAATAATTTTTAAGGTAAGCTTACACCATTAAAGTTACTCAAATAAGAATTATTGTTCAGAAAAGTCTACAACGTAAAATTTATGTTGGAATTTTGAACTTAGAGAAAAACTTTATTTTTTCCTTCAAAAGTGTTTAAAAGGATAAGGATTCCGCTACTTTCAGTAGACTCGGAAGCAATTCACACTGGAATCCCGATTTTACGTACGCTCACGGTCGCTTGGATTGCATTCGTAAAAACGTTATCTTCATAAAATTTTAAACACCCCACCCCCTGAAGATACATGTTATAATTTATTGAACGGAATATATATAATATTAAATAGTAAAAACAATGACTGCCGTCTGCCCTCTGCCCTCCCCTGCGTTCCCCTTATTTATTATTTTTTTAACATTCCATAACTTGCCTCATTGCACGAGTGATATAAAGTGACCTCACAGCGACTAACCACAGCTGCACCACGCACTGCATCATGTTAAATTTTGTGTGGTGACAGATACATCAATACTGACCTGCTAGAAAAATTTCAAAAGCAGAGAGAAAACAATGACGAATTCAAAACCATTTTCGAGGCAGTAAAAGAAGACTGTAATGAGCTTGACATAGATATAAAAATCCCAATATTGGCTGGAAGGCAGACCCACAGATGTAACGTGAATGTCCAGTGCTCATCACCTGAAGACTATTTCAAAGTTGCAATTTACAATCCGTACATGGATTCTATAATTATGTCACTTACTACAAGATTTGAAAGAGATAAAGGCATACCTTTCAAAGGTGGAATTCTTCAATCACATTTGATGAAAAAGGAGACGAAAGATTTCATGAGAGACATAAAAAGTTTGCAAAAGTTTTATCAAATCGACAACTTGGAAGCAGAAGCCAGAGTATGGTATGACGTCTGGACGAATACGGAATGTTTGGAAAAAACAAAGCTCCATGATATACTTTCAGAAACAATGTTTTATCCATCAGTACCTAAGGAGACTGCTTATATTCTACCAAACCATACCCCCACAACTTGCACAATAGAGCGTTCTTTCAGCACACTGCGTAAAGTGAAGACGTGGCTGAGAAGTACTACTGGCGAGGACCGTCTGTCCAGCTTGTGCCTTCTAAGTGTCCACAGGAAAAGAGTGAAAAACCCTGGTTTCGAGGACAAAGTGCTTGACTTGTTCGGCAAGAAGAAAATAAATTTACAGTTTGCTTTTTCAGATAAATATTATAGTCAAATCCGTAATCAAACTTATGCATATTAATTTATCTTAAAATTTGCTTTTTATGTCAATACTAGTGAAAAATTGTGTGATGTGTGCATTTTTAATTTGTTTTCTGTATTAAATTATGAAGGTAGAGAAGCATAAGATACTGAAATTTAAATTCTTATACTTTATTCATACTTAACAATTCTGTTAACTTAAATTAGGTTAATCCTATATGATTGTGTTTAGACACTGATATGAAATTCCTCTTTTTTATCTTTGCTTGTTTCATAAAATGTTCATATTTTATAAATAACCCATTGAAATTCATGTGTTGAACAATAAATTTAATTATTATAAGAAGATGAACTTGTAAGAAAGTTAATGATTGGCTAG
Organism: Bacillus rossius redtenbacheri; assembly: GCF_032445375.1. Lineage (NCBI taxonomy): Eukaryota > Metazoa > Arthropoda > Insecta > Phasmatodea > Bacillidae > Bacillus > Bacillus rossius. The sequence continues at coordinate 4,923,707 of NC_086331.1, read as the reverse complement.
CATATCCAGCGAATAGCGATAGCTAGGACATTCAGCTTATGTTTTGTGTTTTGACATCTGAAAGTCGTTTAAATAGCAAAGGAAAAGTACATTCTTTAGAACAAAGGAGTATTCGTTCTACCACGGTTTTGAAGAGACATCGTTATTACCTACTTTTGATTATCCACGAGATATCAATTTTGCACGATTTTATTATAGTTTCGACTGACATTAAAGTTTTTACTAATAAAGCTATGTGGCAGAAGTAGTATTAATGAATTATATTATTGTGACATAAAATTTGAATCATCGTAGGCGATAAACTGCAACCACGATAGGGTTACTTCACGATCTATTGCTTGCTTTGAAACGAACTATCAAATTTTCACGACGGAAACGAATGAAACCAGTCAACTAAGTTTACAGCCTGCAAGACTGATTCCTGACGCTGTTCAACGTGCTGTAATGCCAGCGACCAACATTTTTGGCTGAAGAGAATCGAGCTGAGGAGAATAATTTCTGCAAGTTCATATCAAAACCGCTCCAGCCGGAAGGAAGGAAGGCCAACGATTGACCGGCAGTGGCGATATAGAAGCAGTTGAGGGCGCTGTGTTTCACACAGAACTTCGAAATCGACCATTGGTGCGTACCGAACAAGACCTTTCCCACTGCGAGGAAGGAAGCAGCGGCAGTGAGCATCCATATTTCCCGGACCACGCACAGCTCTGTTTCAGAGCCAGGGGTCATCTGTGTCGTCATACTTTCGCATGTACTGACGGAGGTTGGTTGCCGTCGTATTGAATAGCATTTGAACAATTTTCGGGAGTCCCTTGAACTATCGATTATCAAGTACCTAAATCAATTTATTTTCATATAATCTGAGATCACACTAATTTTCCAGAAGTTCATCTTCAATTTAATTTTATTGTGAATAATTTTTGGTATGAACTAAATTTTAATTTGTTCTAACTATAATGTTGATTTTGTGTCTGATCAGATGTAATTAGAAGTTGCTGTTTGATTAATAACTTAACTTTGCAATTTACTTTTGAGAATTTACCTTGTCCCTTAAGTGTAGTTCATATCCAGTGGTCCAATTTGCTGACACCATTGAGCAAAATTAGCCGTAAGCACTGTTTAAAGGCACTCATTGATAACATGATCTGAGCTGATAATATTAAATTGAGTTTGAAGTTACATGATTTGAAACAATTCCTTTTTTAGTAACTTATATCTTATTTGAATATTTTAAACAGATTTCACATTTGTAATTTGAAGCTTTACTATCACTAAATAAACTCATAGTCCTCGACTACTGAATCCATCTGTGCTAATTCTAAATGATAAGCAATTATGATTTATATCGAAACATACTAATATTAATTTAACTGTGAAAGAGGGAATATTTTGTGTGATACAATATCGCCGTGGTAAAGGTAAACAACAGTTGAAAAAAATTGACTATAATTATAAGCATAGTTCAGGCGTTACATTTAAAAACAACTATTTTCTTACTGTGATAACATATTTAAATCGTTTCTCTCCCAAAGTTAAATCTTTTGACCAACACGTTTAATCTTTATAATTATTTTAATTTAATTTGTACGCGACATTTATTTAGGGGTAAAGAGAGCAATGAGTTGAAGGACTGTATTCTTGATATTCGTGTTCCCGAGACGCTGCAAAAATATAAGGACTGTATTCCTGCATTTGTGTTGCTAAAAATTCACTTGTTACAATAAAATAGTTATTATTTAATTAATAAAGTAGCCAATAAAGTTTTTTTTATGGCGAATGAGTACTGTGGTCTATTATTTTAGTAACAGGACAAAAATTTTTAACAGGGTCAGAACTGGAACTATTTTATGGCTAGTAACAGGCCGCAGTTAGTCTTCCAAAATATTAAAAATACTTCATAACCCTAAGTCTGCCCCCCCCTACAAATTATCATATGGGCGCCCTTGGATGTTGACGATGTCGAAGTGACTTCATCGTCATCATGCTTCCTTTCTAGGAGTCCATCATTTTTACAAAGTAGGAAAGATCTACTTGAATTCGGCTGGAATATATTCTCACTTTTCACGTTAAGGATTCTTCCATTGTCTTCATTCTTCCGTAAATCACCAACCTCCTTCAATTTAAGTTCTTTGTCGAGATCGGAAGAGCCAGGAAAATTATTGTCGTAATGCAGATCACTCTTCCTTAGTCTAGTAGATTCATCGTTGTTCTCTAGCTTGTACGCAGGCTTGGCGTTACAAGTTCTGCCATGTCTTTTTAAGCTCTCTCTCCGCGTAAACGACTTGCTACATCGAACACAACTTATCATATTGCGTAGTGGATTTTGAACACAGTCATTCTTCTCGTGTTGCCTTTTATTCTTTCTCAAGATAAAATCTTTGCTGCAAAACTTACACCTATGTTCTTTCGATACAGCGTCAGATCCCAAATCGGAATTCATATTAGTTACTGAGACTAATGCCAGATACCATTTGAGTGTTTTAAATTAGATACATTACTTAAATAGATTTTTTTTCATATTTCATCAGCGAGAATTAGTATATCTCATGCAAAGGTACTTGATGCATGTAGTTCTGCTTTTCAACAACAGATGTCGCCACATGTTGCTTGCAGGTAAATAATATTTAGTTATTTTATGCGGGATGCGGGATGCTCACTAACGATCGCAAAAGAAGGATGGCTTCGCTAGACTCCAAGGAGAAGGAAGTCCGTCCTTCCTGTTAGTGCTTTTTAGATTTCTCAGAGATTATTATTATTTGACTGAGAAATGATATATTTTTTTAATTTCCACCTCATAAAAATATTACAAGTGTTGATTAAGTAGCAGAAATTCACTAATTAAATGTAACCTTAAATAAATTAACATGTCTCATTAAGTAAAAAAATCCTTCATGCAGAGATCAATTGCTCATCTGTAACCAGAAGCACTTGCAGAAAACCATCAAAATATTGTCAAGTATAATCAGGGGCACACGGAGAAAACCATCAAAATATTGTCAAGTATAATCAGGAGCACACGGAGAAAACCATCAAAATATTGACAAGAATATTCGGGAGCACACGGATAAAACCACCATACTATTGTCAAGAATAAACGAGAGCACACGGAGAAAACCACCACAAGTTTTCTTTGTTATCATAAAATTACAGAAAAAAAATTAATAAAAAATTAATAAGAAAATCACAACAAATTCAAAAACTGATTCTGCTAGCTTGTGAACTTCTCATTGTTGAGCAAAGATAGAGTTCTAGTCCAAGCCAGAATCAGTTTTTGAGTTTTTTGTAATTTTTTATTAATTTTTTATTAATTTTTTTTCTGTAATTTTATGATAACAAAGTAAACTTGTGGCGGTTTTCTCCGTGTGCTTCCGATTATTTTTGAAAATATGATGGTGGTTTTCTCCGTGTGCTCCTGATTATTCTTGTCAAATATTATGGTGGTTTTCTCCGTGTGCTCTTGATTATTCTTGACAATATTATGGTGGTTTTCTCCGTGTGCTCCCGAATATTCTTGTCAATATTTTGATGGTTTTCTCCGTGTGCTCCTGATTATACTTGACAATATTTTGATGGTTTTCTCCGTGTGCTCCTGATTATACTTGACAATATTTTGATCGTTTTCTGCAAGTGCTTCTGGTTACAGATGAGCAATTGATCTCTGCATGAAGGATTTTTTTACTTAATGAGTCATGTTAATTTATTTAAGGTTACATTTAATTAGTGAATTTATGCTACTTAATCAACACTTGTAATATTTTTATCAGGTGGAAATTAAAAAAAAATATATCATTTCTCAGTCAAATAATAATAATCTCTGAGAAATCTAAGAAACACTAACAGGAAGGACGGACTTCCTTCTCCTTGGAGTCTAGCGAAGCCATCCTTCTTTTGCGATCGTTAGTGAGCATCCCGCATCCCGCATAAAATAACTAAATATTATTTACCTGCAAGCAACATGTGGCGACATCTGTTGTTGAAAAGCAGAACTACATGCATCAAGTACCTTTGCATGAGATATATTAATTCTCGCTGATGAAATATGAAAAAAATTCTGTTTAAGTAATGTATCTAATTTAAAACACTCAATTGGTATCTGGCATTAGTCTCAGTAACTAATATGAATTTTGATTTGGGATCTGACGCTGCATCGAAAGAACATAGGTATAAGTTTTGCAGCAAAGAGTTTATCTTGAGAAAGAATAAAAGGCAACACGAGAAGAATGACTGTGTTCAAAATCCACTACGCAATATGATAAGTTGTGTTCGATGTAGCAAGTCGTTTACGCGGAGAGAGAGCTTAAAAAGACATGGCAGAACTTGTAACGCCAAGCCTGCGTACAAGCTAGAGGACAACGATGAATCTACTAGACTAAGGAAGAGTGATCTGCATTACCACAATAATTTTCCTGGCTCTTCCGATCTCGACAAAGAACTTAAATTGAAGGAGGTTGATGATTTACGGAAGAATGAAGACAATGGAAGAATCCTTAACGTGAAAAGTGAGAATATATTCCAGCCGAATTCAAGTAGATCTTTCCTACTTTGTAAAAATGATGGACTCCTAAAAAGGAAGCATGAAGACGATGAAGTCACTTCGACATCATCAACATCGAATTCTTACGGTAATCTGGGTGAAGACGATGCCTTCTACGGTGATTGTTACAGTGACTCTGAGGCTGTTGACAAAGACATAGACTGTGATGAAGCACCTAACGCTGACAAGATCGAAGAATGTGGCGGTGTCCTGAGACCGAAACGATGGAAACGACGTGATATATTAAATACATCTGATCAAGCTTGTGATGATCGCCGTCTCAAAAATGAAAGTTACCCTGAGGTCGGTGGTAAAACGGAAGAGACCGAGATAATAATATTTATTATAAACGTGCAAGGAAGATGGTGGTAGAAGAGAATGATTACACATCATGGAAAGATCCAAACATATTGGTTGACCGGCTAAGACTTCTACATGGTTCGCTTTGTGCAGGAAACTATTCGTGCATCAAAGAAATATCCTTCTTACTCAAAGAACTGAGGGAAGCTGGCTACATAAAATAATGGCTTGTTTTACTTGCATTTGTATAATGTAAAGAAATAAAATAAATAATTTTAATTATAAAAATTTAATGTTTTTATTTCTTGTAGTCTGATTTCTAAGACTTAGTTCTCGTAACTTGTGCTTCCTTTTTGTCTTTTTTTGTTGATGGTGCTTCCAAAATGTGCTTCCTTTTTGATTATGGTGCTTCCAAATGTGCTGCCTTTTTGTTGATGGTGCTTCCAATTGTGCTTCCTTTTTTGATGGTGCTTCCATATGTGCTGCCTTTTTGATTATGGTGCTTCCAATTGTGCTTCCTTTTTTGATGGTGCTTCCATATGTGCTGCCTTTTTGATTATGGTGCTTCCAAATGTGTTGCCTTTTTGTTGATGGTGCTTCCAATTGTGTTTCCTTTTTTGATGGTGCTTCCAAATGTGCTGCCTTTTTGATTATGGTGCTTCCAATTGTGCTTCCTTTTTTGATGGTGCTTCCAAATGTGCTGCCTTTTTGTTGATGGTGCTTCCAAAATGTGCTTCCTTTTTGATTATGGTACTTCCAAATGTGCTGCCTTTTGTTGATGGTGCTTCCAAATGTGCTTCCTTTTTGTTAATGGTGCTACCAAATGTGCTTCCTTTTTGTTAATGGTGCTTCCAAATGTGCTGCCTTTTTGTTGATGGTGCTTCCAAATGTGCTACCTTTTTGTTAATGGTGCTGCCTTTTTGATTGTGGTGCTTCCAATTGTGCTTCCTTTTTTGATGGTGATTCCAAATGTGCTGCCTTTTTTTTGAGGGTGCTTCCAATTGTGTTACCTTTTTGTTGAGGGTGCTTCCAAATGTGCTGCCTTTTTGTTGGATTCTTGGTCCTCTTGTAAGCGTAAAAAACATGGTCCGTTGGTTCAATTGAATATAATTAGCTGACGATGAGAAAGGTCGTGAGGTTCGGAAATAACTGGTGTATACGTCTGACATTGATTATGACCCAGTCTCTCGGTCCGAAGACGCTTTGTCTATATGTATGGCTTTGTACATGAAAGGTTTAGAGGTTATTCAGATTATCGAAATACTAGACTTTCATATTAGGCTTATCGGCAACGTATTTAATTCGATGGTCAGGTATATTGTCTTGTGTTTTATTTTTGAAGAGAAAATTATTTATAAACTCCGCGAAAGGTAATGGAAAATAAAATATTACATATGTTTAATATTTAGTTACACTTGTCACTGTTCAAGTATCTAATCGAGGGCAGGAATCCAGCGATTTAATATGTAAATAAATGAGTGATTTTTTTAATGAATTTTAGATTTTTTCCCGAATTTCAAGCTAAATAATCACACGATCTTAAGAAGGTGACCAAATTTCAATATGGCGGGGGCACCTCGGTAATAAATGTTTACTGCACTGTAGCGGGTTGGAATTAAATTATTCACATGGAAATGTACTCTATAAGACGAGTACACACACAAGATGGTGTACTCCAGCAGGTGGTAGCTCCTGGTAGCATGTACTGAACTTAAAATGTTGGATCCATGATGGTCGTCAAGGTAAAAGTCGTAGATCAAGGTCAAGGTCAAATTTCAAGGTCAATGTCAAATTTCAAGGTCAAGGTCAAAGTTCAAGGTCAAGGTCAAAGTTCAATGTCAACAGTTGAGGACAAAGGCATAGTGACCAGATAATTATACTAACATGGTATCGGTACACTCTAGCAGACGAAAACAAGATGGTGGTCTCCAGCTGATGAAGACAAGATGGCGGACATGATGTCATATCAGCTGACGATATATGCACCTTGGTATTGTTGGTGGTAGATCAGTCTAGGTAGCTTTCATGGAGGAAGGATCAGCCGTTTACTCTCTCCGGGAATCGAACCAAGGAAGTAAATCGATCTAATCAAACGGAATTAAAATAAGTTAATTTTTTGATGAATTTTGGAATTTTTTTCATTAAAATCGGATAATAAATAAATGTTAATGATGGCGGCCGTAACAGAAATTGAAACGGTGACGTCGTAATTCAAAATGGCGTATAACACAATGCCAGAATGTTCGCGAAATCAAAATGACGTCATACAAAATGGCGGATCCAAGATGGCGGCCGTGATCTACTTGTCCCATTACGCTGTGTCCCGTTACGCTGTGTCCCGTTACGCTCATCCAAGATGGCCGCCGTGACGTCACAATCGAATATGGCGGACCGGCTCCCGGCTCCACACCCAGAACCCAGGGCCCGGCGCCCCTATTATATACTACTAACGTTGTTGCCGGACAGACGGGGACTTGGAAGAACGCTGTGGCCGGCAGACGGGGGGACTGGATAGAACACTGTGGCCGGCCAGATGGGGGACTTGAAAGAACGCTGTGGCCGGCAGACGGGGGGACTTTATAGAACACTGTGGACGGGCAGACGGGGGATTGGATAGAACACTGTGGCCGGCAGACGGGGGGACTGGATAGAACACTGTGGCCGGCAGACGGGGGACTGGATAGAACACTGTGGCCGGCAGACGTGCGACTGGATAGAACACTGTGGCCGGGCAGACGGGGGACTGGATAGAACACTGTGTCCGGGCAGACGGGGGAATGGATAGAACACTGTGGCCGGCAGACGGGGGGACTGGATAGAACACTGTGGCCGGGCAGACGAGGGACTGGATAGAACACTGTGGCTGGCAGACGGGGGACTGGATAGAACACTGTGGCCGGGCAGACGGGGGACTGGATAGCACACTGTGGCCGGCAGACGGGGGACTGGATAGAACACTGTGGCCGGCAGACGGGGGACTGGATAGAACACTGTGGCCGGCAGACGGGGGACTGGATAGAACGTTGTGGCCGGGCAGACGGGGGACTGGATAGAACGTTGTGGCCGGGCAGACGGGGGACTGGATAGAACACTGTGGCCGGCAGACGGGGGACTGGATAGAACACTGTGGCCGTCAGACGGGGGGACTGGATAGAACACTGTGGCCGGCCAGATGGGGGACTTGAAAGAACGCTGTGGCCGGCAGACGGGGGGACTTTATAGAACACTGTGGACGGGCAGACGGGGGATTGGATAGAACACTGTGGCCGGCAGACGGGGGGACTGGATAGAACACTGTGGCCGGCAGACGGGGGACTGGATAGAACACTGTGGCCGGCAGACGTGCGACTGGATAGAACACTGTGGCCGGGCAGACGGGGGACTGGATAGAACACTGTGTCCGGGCAGACGGGGGAATGGATAGAACACTGTGGCCGGCAGACGGGGGGACTGGATAGAACACTGTGGCCGGGCAGACGAGGGACTGGATAGAACACTGTGGCCGGCAGACGGGGGACTGGATAGAACACTGTGGCCGGGCAGACGGGGGACTGGATAGCACACTGTGGCCGGCAGACGGGGGACTGGATAGAACACTGTGGCCGGCAGACGGGGGACTGGATAGAACACTGTGGCCGGCAGACGGGGGACTGGATAGAACGTTGTGGCCGGGCAGACGGGGGACTGGATAGAACGTTGTGGCCGGGCAGACGGGGGACTGGATAGAACACTGTGGCCGGCAGACGGGGAACTGGATAGAACACTGTGGCCGTCAGACGGGGGGACTGGATAGAACACTGTGGCCGGCCAGATGGGGGACTTGAAAGAACGCTGTGGCCGGCAGACGGGGGGACTTTATAGAACACTGTGGACGGGCAGACGGGGGATTGGATAGAACACTGTGGCCGGCAGACGGGAGGACTGGATAGAACACTGTGGCCGGCAGACGGGGGACTGGATAGAACACTGTGGCCGGCAGACGTGCGACTGGATAGAACACTGAGGCCGGGCAGACGGGGGACTGGATAGAACACTGTGGCCGGGCAGACGGGGGACTGGATAGAACACTGTGGCCGGCAGACGGGGGGACTGGATAGAACGTTGTGGCCGGGTAGACGAGGGACTGGATAGAACGTTGTGGCCGGGCAGACGGGGGACTGGATAGAACACTGTGGCCGGCAGACGGGGGGACTGGATAGAACACTGTGGCCGGGTAGATGAGGGACTGGATAGAACGTTGTGGCCGGGTAGACGAGGGACTGGATAGAACGTTGTGGCCGGGCAGACGGGGGACTGGATAGAACACTGTGTCCGGCCAAACGGGGGAATGGATAGAACACTGTGGCCGGCAGACGTGCGACTGGATAGAACACTGTGTCCGGCAGAGGGGGGGACTGGATAGAACACTGTGTCCGGCCAAACGGGGGAATGGATAGAACACTGTGGCCGGCAGACGTGCGACTGGATAGAACACTGTGGCCGGCAGACGGGGGGACTGGATAGAACGTTGTGGCCGGGCAGACGGGGGACTGGATAGAACACTGTGGCCGGCAGACGTGCGACTGGATAGAACACTGTGGCCGGGCAGACGGGGGACTGGATAGAACACTGTGGCCGGGCAGACGGGGGACTGGATAGAACACTGTGTCCGGCAGAGGGGGGGGACTGGATAGAACACTGTGGCCGGGTAGACGAGGGACTGGATAGAACGTTGTGGCCGGGCAGACGGGGGACTGGATAGAACGTTGTGGCCGGGCAGACGGGGGACTTGAAAGAACGCTGTGGCTGGGCAGACGGGGGGACTTGAGAGATCTCGTGTCCTGAGAAGTCTCCTGTCTGCACTCGCCGCAGCCCACGCTATGTTTAAAGTAAACACGAGGCAGCGCACCGCGAGAGGAAACACGGCCTCTGAGTTGCAGTTTTTAATCACGTCTCGAGCGGCCGAGGAATTGAATAAGTTGTCGAGGCGTCATGCCCGGGTGTAATGTGTAAACAAAGTGCGGGTATAAGTACGGTCGCTCCTCAGAAGGACTCAGTACACTCAGCGCGGCTGTCACGATGCTAGGCGTCACAGTTCTTCTGCTCGGTGAGTAGATATACATTTTGACGTAAATATGTCTTAAAAATTGCTTCCATAGTGGGAGGAAATTCGTTAAACGAATGATAACAAAATCGGAGGGATTCAGTTTGGTTTTGCAGCTACATATCTATCAATTCCATCCAAAATTTAATTAAACCAATGGATAGCTAAAGGATAATAGAATTAGTTACACTAAGTGAGGACTGTGACGCATCGCGGGCGTTGGAGGGGGAAGCGCAGCCATTTTGAGGTCATTTTGCTGCGTTTCGAGTTTTCCATTTATTATAACTTTTGACTCGGAGAAGCTACGACGATCGTTTGAGTTTCATTCGTCAGCTCTTGTTTAAACTTATCGATTTCATATAAAAAACATTAGTGTAAAATAATTAGAGTGAATATATATGGCGTTAAAATAATAAAAAAACATGATAATAACATACATAAAATAGCGTATTGTATATTTGGAATAGAATTGTATATTTTGTATAGAATACATTACCTGTTACGTACACGTATTCACGTTCAACACACGGCCGTGTTCATGACACAGCCACACCCCATTTTTTTTATATTCGAGGGACGTTAGCGAGCAAAGACCCCTGAAGGAAGCGACCACGGCTATTACAAGGAACCATTCCGGTTTTTCCTGGAGCTACTTCGCAAACAGGGACATGAACCCGGTTCCCCTGGCATGAAGTGTCGTGTCTTCTCAGCGCGCCACCCAGTTTCATGCTTTGGGATATTGTTTTTTACAAATTCAGTTAACTCTTTCAAGTCACAATTTTGTCAGTTCCTAAGACAACCTTTTGACGTGATAACGACTTATAAATTGATGAACGCTGGCTGCATGCACGAAAAAGCACGACTCATTGTCACGTTCCGCCTGAGCCGAGCGTGCAAGAACCGGCCAACCACCGTGCGAGAAAATCTTCTATAATATCAAACCGGTTAAGGCGGGCTTTTTAACTAATTTTTCGTGATTATGTTTAAACAAATTATTTAAATTAAATTTGCAAAAACTGTAAATAATATTTCAAAATTAAAAAGTATGCAATTTTTCATCAATGTTTCCTTATGACGTTATCACGTAAAATTATCTTCCGTAAACCGACTTTACAGACAAACCCCTCCTTTTTAAATTTTTTTTTTTTGACAAATTCAGTTAACTCTTTCAAATCACACTTTTGTCAGTTCCTAAGACAACTTTTTTTTTGCGTAATAATCCTAGCTCTTGGTATTCGGCATTTTGTGGGAGTTATTACGTGAAAATGGAGCGGATCTATGGGACAATGGCGGCTGCGCGGAAGTATCAGAAACCTCGAAAAAAAGATGGCGGACATAACTAACCCGTAGGGGACACACCAAAAGTGTTTTTATGCCAGTTTAAACTTCATGATAGTGAAACTACCCCGAAATATATTTGGTAAACTACGGTAGTCACAGTAAAATATGATCCCAAGTTTAAAATGACTTAAAAATAATAACTGGCTTTACAATTTATAATGAATATTCTCCTAGTTATTTGCCAACGGTGTTGGCAGCAGTCGGCCTCCGTGGCGTAGTCGGCAACTCATCAGGTTTGGGCGCGAATCTTCGGGTTCGAGTCCCGGGTGTTGTCCTGAACGTCTCCTTGAAGCATACCCATACACCAACAACTGCAAAAACTACAATCACACAACGACTCGGAATACAATAAAAAAACTTACATTGAGGGCAAGGGGTAGTTGGCTCACTGGTGACTGTCAAACTTGCCAGTGTACCATTCCTATTTTAAAAAAAAAAGTACAATGGTGGTAAGATATGCGCGTTTTTTAAGCATGAGGTCCAAGGTTCAAATCTCGTCAAAAAAATTTATACTTGTTAATAAGATTATAATGTAATAATATTAGATAAAAGTAAGTTTGAAATCAGTTCAATAAAATCAAAGATTTGTTTACAGGAAGTATTTACAGACTGATTTCAGTCGTTTAAGAAAAAATGGTATACAAAAATATATTTAGTGTTATGCGTTTTAAAATGTTTCAGGTTAATATTTTGGTGACAAAAACTGTTTAATGAATTTTAAAAAGATTGGCAGCATTTCATTAAAATTCATTGTCGAAAATCAAGTCCAAATCCTGGATCCTTTAGACTGCAACTTTTAGTTTGAAAATTATTTCAAAGATAGCACAATGTTCGTAATGCCTCGTTTCCAAGGTGAGATGTTTACAATCTGTACTGAAAGTCTAGATCACAGAAAATTTTTAACTACGCAATTTTTTTGATACTTTATGAAGTAATAAAATTAATCTATAATGTATAATTATTATATTATAATATATAAAATTATAAAACAGATATGTTTCTCCATAGCCATAAAGTAATATGTTGACTAGAATTTTCACAAGATTAAAGGTTTGATAAACTCCATGTATCACTGGGATAATGATTGTACTTTTACAAGGAAAATCCTTGGAAACCTAGTTGCCAACGACATCACATTCATGTAAAACTACAAGACAGAGATTTGTAAAATTCACATACTACAAAGTTGGAACATACTACTAAGTTTTAGTTTAACAAGAGATATCATTGGCAACATGGCAACAGAGTTTGCAAGGACTTAGGTACCTTTTAACAGTACAAGTTTTTTTTCTTTTTTCTATTACAATGTATGTAGCGGCAGCCAATCAACAATAGACCTCAACATGTTTAGGTACATACTATGTGCGTGTAGTTTAGCCTGGATCCTGAAAAACACGCGAACAAAAACCAAACTTTACCAGCAAATACGATTACAGAACAAACTAAACAATATATATTTTTTTAAATGTTAAATGTGTGTTGCATGAACAGTAATAAAATTGTGCTTCTAGCTGAGCTTATTTTTGTCTCTATAATAATATTCTGTTTCGGCACTTCAAAAATTTATTTTTCTCGGTGTGTGAGATAGACGCAAAATAATCTGAAATGTGAGTATGCCCATTTGAAAGACGTTAAGGGCATTGGCTAGGGTAAATGTCTTGAAAGAAGCCATGCAACGCAGAAATACGAGGGTGTTTTTTTTTGACGTGACAACGTCTAATAAATCGATGAACACCAGCTGTACGCACGAAAAAGTGTCCCGTTACGCACATTGTCCCGTTACACTGTGTCCCGTTACGCTCATTGTACGCTAGCGCCGCATCTATCTCTCTTCCACTCAATTGGAACAACCATCGATTTTACTTTTTCGAGGCACATTAAACTTGAAACACTCCCATCCGTTTCCTACTTTTCATATCATCGTCCTATCCTTAACAGAATAACACAGATTGGAAGAAGTTAAATAGCAAACATGTATAAACATGTATATAACATGTATAGTTGAAATAATCTCTTCGTTAAAGTAATAAACATATTTGAATTAATGAGTGCAAATAAAAGTATATTTATCAATAAAATTGTATATTACATTTCACTCCTTCTTTGTATCCATACAAAATAGCGATAATTCAATAAAAATGTTTCAATTTTATTCATAAAAGTATGCAGTCATTTCATCAATATTTTGTTATGACGTTGTCACGTTAAACTATCGTCCGTAAACCGACTTTACAGACAACTAATGTTTTTCTTAAATAAGGACTGTCCGGTCACTGAGAAAACTGAGCTGCTGCCTGCCGGGCGCATGACTCGCCATCTGCCTGGTCGTCACGGGGTCTGCGTGCTAGGATAACTGCCCCTGTGTACCGGCTTCCCGCATTACACGTCTGCACTGCGAGTGGCCGCGCTTCGCGGCTGCTCTGATTCCCAGGCGGCGAACTCACACGCCGAGGGGTTATATGAACCGGTGCAGCGTTACGAAAAGTGATCAAAACTGAATGGCGATTACGTGAAAAAAATTGGTTGTCTGTAAAGTCGGTTGATGGACGATAGTTTAACGTGACAACGTCATTACAAAACATTGATGAAATGATTGCATACTTTTATGAATATAATTGAATAATTTTTATTGAATTATCGCTATTTTGTATGAATAAAAAGAAGGAGTGAAATGAAATATACAATTTAATTGATAAATTTACTTTTATTTGAACTCATTAATTAAAATATGTTTATTACTTTAACGAAGAGCTTATTTTAACTATACATGTTATATACATGTTTATACATTTTTGCTATTTAACTTCTTCCAATCTGTGTTATTCTGTTACGGATAGGACGATGATAGGAAAAGTAAGAAACGAATGGGAGTGTTTCAAGTTTAATGTGCCTCGAAAAAGTCAAATCGATGGTTGTTCCAATTGAGTGGAAGAGAGATAGATGCGGCGCAAGCGTACAATGAGCGTAACGGGACACAGCGTAACAGGACAATGTTCTTAACGGCGCTCTTTTTCGTGCGTGCAGCCGGCATTCATCGATTTATTAGACGTTGTCACGTCAAAAATGAAGTAGATTTATTTCAAACTAAAAACTATAAATAAAAACCTTTTTCTCACAAGTTTTTTTTATTTTTAAAAATGACCAAACGGGTCTTATTAAAAAAATTATGCTCGTGGTGTCCATGCACGTCACAAGCTAAACTTCTTGCTTTTTATGAATAGATAGAGATAAATTATTTTAATTTTAGATCAAACTATCCACATAAAAATTAATGATGATTATAAACTCAATTGCACAAATCAATACCTCTTTTCCACACGAATAAATTTATTATTGTTGTAGATTCTTTAAATAAAATAAATATGGTAGCGTCAATCGTCAGCCGTTACTAAAACTGGGGAGTAGACAAACACAAGCAGCGTAACGAGAGTTCCGTAGCATCGCTGCTGCGTCATTTCTCCCTTCCGGCCGTTACAACTAGCAGCTATCTCTGTCCCATTCGACCGCTAGCGCATGCTTTGGAGTGGCGTCGCCGCTGAGGATCGTCACAACATGGGAAGCCTACAATTCACTCGTCCTTCTGGACATACCCGAATACTCGCGTTGGCAAGCCTTCTTTTCACAGACGAGAGAGCCAAACCCGAAGTTCCCCGAAGTTCATGCTCGCTTTTTTTCCCGTTCTATCTCATTGTATAAACCCGTGTGGCATTAAATTTTGCGGTCGAATAGGATAGGTTAGCTACATTATAAATACTTCAAAACATTGTTGATGGTTGGTTATATTAGGTAAGTATAGCTACATTAAAAATACTGTAAAATCATTTCATGGTTGCTTAGCAAATAACTTTTTAATATGTAGCTATCCAGGGCTAGGAAACCGTTTTCATGATTTCACAGTATCTTTAATGTAGCTATCCTAACCAAATCAACCGTCCACAATGTTTTAAAGTATTTATAATGTAGCTAACCTAACCTAATTGACCATTAGTTATCATGAGTTGTATATTTATTTACAATGAACAAAAAAAAAAAAACCGAAGATGCACGATCGGACGTTTGGCTCTCTCGTCTGTTCAAAGAAGGCTTGCCAACGTGAGTATTCGGGTATGTCCAGAAGGACGAGTGAATCGTAGGCTTCCCTCACAACACGCAACGTCAAGATGGCCGCCGCGAGAAACAGAGTCGTGTTGCTGGTTGTTTGCAGCTGCGTCCTTCCTGGCCACGCCGGAGGCTGTGCCGCTGGGGCGCAGACCCTGCGACTTCGTGTGCCCGTACAACTACGACCCCGTGTGCGCCGTCAACGCCTGGGGCTACAGGGAGACCTTCCCCAACCACTGCACGCTCGTGCTGCACAACTGCCAGAACCCGTACAACCGTGAGTACACACCCGGCGCCGGCCAGCCCTTCGTACCTCGCGACCGAATACCCTTAATACACTAGCGGATACGCTCGCCGACTTGGCTCGGTGTACGGGCTGGTGCGGCCTCTGTCAGACCGAGCATGCTCGGCTCGCCGTCGGATGGCAGTTCCCTCCGAGCCGAGCCCCGGACCGAGCATATCCGCCAGTGAGTGGCAGGTCCCAACATGCTCGCCCCGAGCCCACAGCGAGTGTGCTGTCTGTTGTCGCATCATCACGTCTTTTAATGACAATAAAGTTCTTTGGGAGGAGTTCATAAATTTATATCGCACTCTTCGACCAGTGTGAATTATAAGGAGTAAGGAATATGTCAATAGGTAGGGGCATGCAGATTTCGCGAAAAGAATGAAAGTTAAAACACTGTAGCGTCGTCTGTGTTTCGTGATTGGGAGAGTTTATCCCAGGTACATATCGATTCTAACAACACCAATCACAGTGATTCAGTGCGGAAGTAAACGTGTTCTGAGTGGCTGGATAAAATATGGCAACGACTTTTCTCGCAGACGGCCGCCAATCACAAGGAAGAAACCACAGGTGCGGGTATACCTTGTTGCAGTCTAATAAGTGTTCAGATCTTTTCGCGAAAAATGCCTGCCCCTAACTATAGGCAGGGGCATGTATTTTCCCCGAAAAACATCTGAACGCCCGTTAAGACTCCAAAAAAATGTATGCTCGCACCAGCAGTTTCTTCACTGCGATTGGCAGTTGGCGGTTGTCTGCAAGGGAATAAACTCATTGCCCCAATTGGCCGGGCCGTGCAGTACGCCAACATAACAAATGACGAAACACAAAACAACGCAACAACTGCTTCGCCACGCAGCTAGTCTCGAAATATCATCGCGAAAAATTGCATGCCCCTAACTAAAGGCGAATGGCCAACACATAAAAAAAAAAATGATCTGGCCGAAACATGTGCGAACCCTGAGAGAATGTAAAAATGTGCCAGCCAGACCATGAACACATCATATTTTGACCAGGCACACGTATCGTTTCTGACATATAGCTTGGTACTGTAAACTAACGGGAATTTTGCATGTCTCAGTCATGTGCATATTATGTTCCTTAATTTATTCATGCAATAGAGAATTTTGATTTTATACAATTTCTTGGACATAAGCCATTGCAGTTTTGCGCTGTTTTTCATTGGAAAAATTCATAAATGCAAATTAAGAAATAAAATGAAAACAAAACCCTACAGAAAACAAACCTAAATCAGCTGACTTCAAATAAATACAGCCAACGATGAACCTAAACAGGTATTATGGTCAACACAACGACGACAGCACAGACGAAAACATTCAAACTTTAATATCCTCCAGCTATTGTCGTCGATTTGTGTGATATTAGTTGGTCGGAAATGCGACAGAATGAACACTGGGTAAGGAAACGGAAACACGCAAATGAATTCCCGAGTGAGAAAACACTGTCGCGCCTGGAGTCGAACCAGGAAAACCAGCGAAGGAAGGTCACCACCACTGATCAGTTCGCTAATCACTGCTTTTCAAAAGTCAATCCCTTATTTTCTTTGTTTCAGAATACTACTTCCTGTACAGAGGAGAATGCTATCCCCGGCGCATATACTGAACGAGAAGAGGACTGCATTCACAGATTGGCCTTTCAGACACTCAAAGACGAGCAAACCCACAACTATGAAACTGAAGAACCAAGAAGAAATTTATTCCCACCCTCAGAATTAAATTATCACGATATTAGAACTATTTAAAAAAAATGTTAAAAAATATTTCCATATTTTAGAAATTGTCTATGCGCACAACTTTTAATTTGATCGACTCCAAATATTTCAAAAATTACTTTTGAATAAAACTTTACCATGCTAATGCTTTAAATGTCTTTTTAAATTGTGTAATTTCAGCTTTTTACCTGAGCTCCCGTAGTAACAAATGCAAACTATTGCTAAAGAAAACTGGGTAACTAGTTGTCACATATGTGCCCTGAGGAAAGGGATTAAACATATAAAATTGTTTAAATATAAATTTTTTAATGTTTTGGTTATATTTATTCATACTGTGCAGAGGGGGTTGGGGGATTCAAAACAAATGGGGTGGGTTGGTGATTAAATAATTTAGTTTTAAAGTAGATATGAAAATAATCGAAGATTCCTGTCAAATGCAACTTGAAGGTTTAGGTTTTTCTGCTGCACGATTACCATGAACTTATCAAAGCATGGTGGAAACGTTAACACAGAATTGACCACTCATTTGGCAGAACTATACAGCTGCGAGATTAAATCAGTACCGACTGGATCATAATGCAGGACGTTTTCTGAAGGAAGTTTAAATGCATCATACCCATGTACTAAATCTAATTAAAAATAACTTACCACTAATTAAAAAAGAATGCACAATTATTGTAACATTTTGAGAAATTCAAAATCAGTCTTTACAAATTGGAAGTGTTTGCAAACTGAAATTAAAGGTCAGAGTAATTTTTTATACAAACAATTCTTTAAATTTCTTTAAAGTGTGGTGAGAAAATAAGTAAGTATTTTTTATTTAGCTTGGCAAAGGGACACAGAAAAATATCTTAACTAGTTGGAACCAAGATTCTTAGCGTAATCAGTATCTTCGCAGCAGGCTAGACTGAACTTTCGTAATGCACACTCGAGTCCTTTGGCTTTTTGGTACTGGCTTGGAGTCACACAGGACGTGTCAAAAGAACTGGATGACTACTGGCCCACCATACCCGCAAAGCAGATGTTCACAACCTTTCAAGTCTACTTTGATACCACATGAATATGCGCAAGTCTCGCGCCTAGAATTTGCATAAATCTGCGAAGAAATTCGAAATATTGTCCGCAATAAGGTGTAGCTTTTTATTTTGATTTTAGCGTGATTTATTTACACAGCAGAATTACATTGAATTTTTATTTCACATACGCCGTTAGGTTTTTAAAAGTTTTCCGTTTAAGAATAAATTGGTTGGTCTAAAGACAAATCTAAAAAATAAATAAAAACTGGTATACTTTTAATTATTTTTTGCTCCAAGCTACACACTACACGTTACCTGAAAAATAATTGCGTAAAAGTGATGTTCCATTAAAAACCGATTTGTATTTCGAACGTACGAATAAGTGAATATCAAACATTCACAAACTTTTTACTAATTAAACCAATCAGCTTTACGTTAAGTTGAACAACAAATCTTAAGCATGTGTTTTTTTTTTTTACAGTGATACAACGAATATTGTGAGATTTTGACGTGACAACGTCTAATAAATCGATGAACGCCGGCTGCACGCACGAAAAAGTGTCCCGTTACGAACATTGTTCCGTTACGCTGTGTCCCGTTACGCTCATTGTACGCTTGCGCCGCATCTATCTCTTCCACTCGACTGTTTATATATATATATATATAATAAAGTGAATTGAAAAGTTAATGTGGTTTTCATTGCTTATTACAACAATTTCGGCAATAAAGGTTAATAATTATTCTTGCATTTTAAAAATCTGATTACTAGTATAATTTCAAGTATTTATTCTTTTATTACTAAAATAAAAATTATTCAATTTTATTCATAAAGTATGCAATCATTTCATCAAAGTTTTGTTATCACGTTAAACTATCGTCCGTAAACCGACTTTACAGACAACCAATTTTTTTTTTAAAAATTACATCGCACACGGTACAGTTATGTTATGCTCGTTTGGAGCAAAGCTTACTCTTGACTGGCTCGCTAAGGCGAAATGGACTGAGGTTCACGTCTCGTTGATGTACAGGTCATCAGAGACGAAGAAAGGTTTGTTGAGGGGGGGGGGGGGGTGAATAAGAACAACGTTCGCCAAGTTTCCCGCTTGTGGAAAATCCATTGGTTCGGCGGGAATAGAACCCGGATCTCCTTTGTGGGAGGCGAGTGATCTGACCACGTGACCAGACAGTGACGTGAACTGTTCAGTTCGCTTATGCCTGTCTGCTACGTTTATTCTTCAGTGAATCGTCAGACGCTCTTGTCAATGTACGAGCGTCAAAAGTTTCCACAATCGTTTTTGACGACTTACTAACTTTTTTTGCTACAGAAACATTTAATGCCAATTATTTTTTTGGAGTGAATCTTCTTTGCTGAGGGGGCTACGATTTTCGAGCGTTACGAAAATTCCGATCGCATGAGGGGAGTAGTTAGGTACGTGGTGGGGGAACCGGTTATGGAGGAGACGGCAGGGGAGAGGTAGAAATGACACAGTATACTTGCACACCTCCATACTTTACACTTGAATATTTTCATAATTTCACACTCGCATACTTGCGCAATAGCATAATTTAGCGCTGGCATACTTACATATATTTTTTTATCTGTGACCTCAGGCAAAGAGATTTGTGTTTCCCGTACCTTATAATATAGTAAGCAAGAAGTTTCACTTCTGTAGCTAGTGGACTTCACGCACAGAATTTTTTTTGTTACAAAAAGATTTAATGTAAATTATTATTTTTTAATCTGTGTATGGTTCTTATAAATTAAATTTTACAAATCACAGAGAATGCAGAGTGCTCTTGGAAAAAAATATATATTTTTCTGAGGATCCTTTAAATATGTCGGCATCATCGAGCTTAGCTCAGCCCGGCGGTCAGAATTCCTGATTCGGCGAGACTCTTAGTCAGCAGCTCGGATTGGGACTGGACATTGTGTTTTCCTGTTGTCTCCGGACAGCTCCTGCCTGGGCACTGTAGTTGCCATTTTCCAGCTGGGGCTGACGGCGGTCGTCGCCCGACGAGTGCAGTCGCATCCGGGCCTTAACCGGCTGTAAACCCGCCGGGCCGAGGTACGGCGGGTCGGAGGGTTTTCCGAGGCGACGAGGACACCTCGTGGCTGCACTCTGAAGTGTGATGGTCTGGTCTAGCTACAAGCGAACAGTCTGCCAACGAGACCAAAAGTTGGTCGTAGTGCGGGGAGAATCCACCATGTTTGAATGGTGTCCCGCTGAGGTTTCCTCTAAGGCCCCAAATTCTTGTTGGGAAGGACTCGTACTTGGGAGTGGTGCCCCGAGTGCTTTAGGGGCAGGCATTAGGGTTCCCTAACCCTCTGATGTACCGGCGTGCTGAGCGACGAGAACTGCTCCGGTTACCAGCCTGGTCAGCTGGGAGAGGTTGGGTAGGCCTCCACCGGACCGCGGGTTCGCTGGGTGATTGAGGAGTCCCAGTGTGAGAGCGGGAGACTGGGGTAGGCGCCAGAAGTGATGACAACTCCGGAGGGCTAAGGGAGCATCCAACTTTCTGGTTAGCTGAGTGGAGTGGGGGGCCGGAGGTGGTGCATAAACTGAGATGGGTAGCCTCAGTCCCTTTGCATAGCCAAAAGCACTAACGCTCCTCCTGGTTGCGTATGCGGCGTATCCGCATCCACGCCCGTGGGGGCCCCAGGGCGGTAGGGCTTTCGCTAAGAGCGCTGGGTTACCAAAGAAAAGGGGGCGAAACCCCTGTGACTGTAATACTGCCTCCGGACAGCGGATTGGCAGGCAGGGACGCTGGCTGCTTGCAGCTGAGAACGCCAGTGTAGACTGTCCTGCAGTGGCTGGGGATCTCTTTGTCGCCCGGACCTGATGTCTGGAGTCCGGAGCGGTGCTCCTCCGGCTAGACTCCGGGAGCACTGGCAGATGTCACAGCCTAGCTCCAGGCCCTCCGGCTAGACTCCGGGAGCACTGGCAGATGTCACAGCTTAGCTCCAGGTCCTCCGGCTAGACTCCGGGAGCACTGGCAGATGTCACAACCTAGCTCCAGGCCCTCCGGCTAGACTCCGGGAGCACTTGCAGATGTCACAACCTAGCTCCAGGCCCTCCGGCTAGACTCCGGGAGCACTGGCAGATGTCACAGCCTAGCTCCAGGCCCTCCGGCTAGACTCCGGGAGCACTGGCAGATGTCACAGCCTAGCTCCAGGTCCTCCGGCTAGACTCCGGGAGCACTGGCAGATGTCACAGCCTAGCTACAGGCCCTCCGGCTAGACTCCGGGAGCACTGGCAGATGTCACAGCCTTGCTCTAGGCCCTCCGGCTAGACTCCGGGAGCACTGGCAGATGTCATAGCCTAGCTCCAGGCCCTCCGGCTAGACTCCGGGAGCACTGGCAGATGTCACAGCCTTGCTCTAGGTCCTCCGCCTAGACTCCGGGAGCACTGTCAGATGTCACAGCCTAGCACCAGATCCTCCGGCTAGACTCCGGGAGCACTGGCAGATGTCACAGCCTTGCTCTAGGTCCTCCGCCTAGACTCCGGGAGCACTGTCAGATGTCACAGCCTAGCACCAGATCCTCCGGCTAGACTCCGGGAGCACTGGCAGATGTAACAGCCTAGCTCCAGGTCCTCCGGCTAGACTCCGGGAGCACTGGCAGATGTCACAGCCTAGCTACAGGCCCTCCGGCTAGACTCCGGGAGCACTGGCAGATGTCACAGCCTTGCTCTAGGCCCTCCGGCTAGACTCCGGGAGCACTGGCAGATGTCACAGCCTAGCTCCAGGCCCTCCGGCTAGACTCCGGGAGCACTGGCAGATGTCACAGCCTTGCTCTAGGTCCTCCGCCTAGACTCCGGGAGCACTGGCAGATGTCACAGCCTTGCTCTAGGTCCTCCGGCTAGACTCCGGGAGCACTGGCAGATGTCACAGCCTTGCTCTAGGTCCTCCGGCTAGACTCCGGGAGCACTGGCAGATGTCACAGCCTAGCTCCAGGCCCTCCGGCTAGACTCCGGGAGCACTGGCAGATGTCACAGCCTAGATCCAGGCCCTCCAGCTAGACTCCGGGAGCACTGGCAGATGTCACAGCCTAGATCCAGGCCCTCCGGCTAGACTCCGGGAGCACTGGCAGATGTCACAGCCTTGCTCTAGGTCCTCCGGCTAGACTCCGGGAGCACTGGCAGATGTCACAGCCTTGCTCTAGGTCCTCCGGCTAGACTCCGGGAGCACTGGCAGATGTCACAGCCTAGCTCCAGGCCCTCCGGGGAGCGGGGTGGAGGGGACATGTTTGTCAAGCCTGTTCGGTCGAGCAAGCAGATCTCTGGATTAGGCAGAACTGCAAGTCGATCCCCAATCGACCCTCATCTGGGAGGGGCGCGAGTACTTCCCACCGGAGAACACGCGGATGCTTGGTCAAGCGTGAACACTTCAATACAAACCCCTACGAGTCACAGGTGCAAATACAGAACACAACAAACAAGAATTACAAGATGGAATTATAACTACGTGTTCACAAATAAAACCCAAATTCAAAAATAAATATAAGAAAAAAAATCCGGCGGTGACCAAACGAATAAGAGAAAAAAAAATTTATATTTATAACTTTCAAATAAAAATAAACAATAAAGAATATGTTGTGTTTGCAGGTCTAAACAATAATGTAAAGATTTAAGTGTCTAGAGAATCAATATAAACATGAAATGTATGAAACAAGAAGTAAATAATACAGTCTTAACTTACCAGACAAATAATAAGAGGAAAACTAAGGCTAACAGAGATGATAAATAGTATAAAAATAAACGAAAAATAAACATGTTAAATATAGGAAACATATACGGAATTAATAAACTCATTACTACCATTAACTACAATAGAACAAGTCAAAATGGAACCTAATACTTATATAAGAAACAGAAACAGTATATGAAGAACCAGCCACAATAGGAGAAACAACATATGCGATAAATAAAAAAGCTAAAAATATTTCGCAAGATATTAAATTTTTTAAAAGATTCTAAATAAACATTTATATAATGGTATAGTAAAAAAATAAAAAATTGTAATGTAGCAGAAGTTTACTTTATTGGTTCCTTAGTATAAAAGTACAAGAAGTAGGTGCCAAATTCATATTGTTTCTAATGATGTGGGTAGAAAATTAGTGTTCGTAAAGGATAGCCAAATTGATTTTTTATACAGTTTTATTTGAGATTAATATTTACACCTTAAATTTAATCGAGAACACTCTCTGATAAATATCTGTCTGTAAAATCAGTCTGACGCCGATCAGTCACACATCAGCCTGCACACTGGAGCCTGGCTCCTCTGCCGGCCTCTGTCCGCTCACCGCAGTCCTCGACTGCCTCACCACTCACCCATGCACCGTCCCTGTCGCTACTGTCGCTACTGTCTCCCGACTCGCTACCAGACTCTCTCTCGCGGGTCCTCGGTAGCGCCGAACAGTCGCTCCTCTGCCGGCCTCTGTCCGGTCACCGCAGTCCTCGACTGCCTCACCACTCACCCATGCACCGTCCCTGTCGCTACTGTCGCTACTGTCTCCCGACTCGCTACCAGACTCTCTCTCGCGGGTCCTCGGTAGCGCCGAACAGTCGCTCCTCTGCCGGCCTCTGTCCGGTCACCGCAGTCCTCGACTGCCTCACCACTCACCCATGCACCGTCCCTGTCGCTACTGTCGCTACTGTCTCCCGACTCGCTACCAGACTCTCTCTCGCGGGTCCTCGGTAGCGCCGAACAGTCGCTCCTCTGCCGGCCTCTGTCCGGTCACCGCAGTCCTCGACTGCCTCACCACTCACCCATGCACCGTCCCTGTCGCTACTGTCGCTACTGTCTCCCGACTCGCTACCAGACTCTCTCTCGCGGGTCCTCGGTAGCGCCGAACAGTCGCTCCTCTGCCGGCCTCTGTCCGGTCACCGCAGTCCTCGACTGCCTCACCACTCACCCAAGCACCGTCCCTGTCGCTACTGTCGCTACTGTCTCCCGACTCGCTACCAGACTCTCTCTCGCGGGTCCTCGGTAGCGCCGAACAGTCGCTTCTCTGCCGGCCTCTGTCCGGTCACCGCAGTCCTCGACTGTCTCACCACTCACCCACTCCGCGCCGCAGCACCGTCCCTGTCGCTACTGTCGCTACTGTCGCTACCAGACTCTCTCTCGCGGGTCCTCGGTAGCGCCGAACAGTCGCTTCTCTGCCGGCCTCTGTCCGGTCACCGCAGTCCTCGACTGCCTCACCACTCACCCATGCACCGTCCCTGTCGCTACTGTCGCTACTGTCTCCCGACTCGCTACCAGACTCTCTCTCGCGGGTCCTCGGTAGCGCCGAACAGTCGCTCCTCTGCCGGCCTCTGTCCGGTCACCGCAGTCCTCGACTGTCTCACCACTCACCCACTCCGCGCCGCAGCACCGTCCCTGTCGCTACTGTCGCTACTGTCGCTACCAGACTCTCTCTCGCGGGTCCTCGGTAGCGCCGAACAGTCGCTCCTCTGCCGCCGCGCGGGTATCGCCGGTAGGTGGAGACTCTCTCGCCACTCCGCACCACTGTGCCTGACGCGGGGCCCTTTTATACCCGCGGAGGCAGGCGTGGAAGCATCCAGACGCCGCTCAACCCCCAGAACTCTCCAGACCTCCCGGCGGCGGCGTGTTGGTGAATACCAGGCCATGCCCGGGCCCGCCTCCAGGGCTGAAGCCAGGGTGAAGGGAGCAGGGGGAGGCCATGATTGACAGCCGCTAATGGCCAGGCAAACACACCTTCCCTCGCAGGGGGGCGGGGAGGGTCCGTGGCCGCCCTAACTCCGTGGCAGCCGGCGGCCAGCGTTACAACATAGACCAATATGCTTGCTATCTGTAATTTTTTTTTGGAAAACATTTGAATGGATTATACTAAAATTGATGAACACAGATAACAGATCAATATCTTAATGAAAATAAATTTATTTTCCGGAAACATTAATCTAATGAAAATTCAATTAATAAATTACCGAAATTCGTAAATACAGTGCAATTGTAAATTTAAATTATATCAGCAATGTCTTTTCATCACTAACATAATATAATACAAAATAAGTTTTAAACCATTTGGAAATCAAAACACAGTAAAGAAAGTAATCTGGGACTACGCAAACAAAATTAAATCAAAAATTGAAACTACTTTAATAAACAGGAAAATGAATAAAGGCTGTCCTCAAGGTTCCGTTTAGGACAAATTTTTTGGAATATGTTTAAAAATGACAATCTAACAAACAAAAATATTAATCAGGAAGCTAGAACAATAGTCTTTGCTTATGATATTTCTATATTAGTTTCTGGACAAAGTAGTGTACGATTAGAAGAACAGTAACAAACTATTCTGTAATACACGTATAATTTAATGAAGATGCATTTTTACCAGGATCTCGAGGAGATAACCTGTGTATTACAGATCACGGGAGATCTTCAAAAACGGTCACAAATTATCAAATCAATATAAATAAAAAATGTAAATGTTCGTTTGTACAAAATCTTAAATCACTGAAAGTCCTTCACCGACTGCTTTGAAATTTTGACACAACATTACATTCGTATACGCGCGTGATTTTATGTAGTAAACAAAATTTAGAAATTAATAAACAAGGAGAGCGTGTAACTCAGTACATGTGATAGAAGTGAAACTTCTTTGGCAATTCAGACCTCGACTCTTAAGTGCTCTCTTTATATCTCTTTGGCGCCAGTAACTTTTAAAAACAATGTTTGACGAAAACGCTGCATTAAAATTCTACCTTTAAATTGTAATTGAAGTTGTACTCTCTTCGCACCAAAAGACGTTTCACGTCGAAAATTGTGAAATTACACATAAGAGAAACGTATGGTTTCCCGCTTATTTTTATGTAACCAGACTAGAGACCTGCAAAATTCGCGGATTCATTCGGTGATAGGATATAATTCAAACGCATATACCTCTTAGATAATTTTGCTATTGGCTTACTGTTCATCTGGACGAATCTCAACCAGTTATAAACCTTCAACCAAAGAAGGATCGAAATCACAGACAAACCAGCTGAGACGACTTACAAGTCGGCAGGCAATGAACTTACGTTATTTGCCCGAGTGTACAGGGGTATGTGCAGTCTATCCTGAAGGCCATCGAAACCACGAATTTTGCAGGTCTCTAAACCAGACTAAGCAACAACAACGCTTGGCCAGGTACAGCTGTATAACTGTATACATAAAAAATTAAAATGTTCGTTCAAAATCTTAAATCTCCGAAAGTTCTTCACCGATTGCTTTGAAACTTTGACACAACGTTGCATTCGAATACGCGCGTGTTTTTATATACATTTGGCATACCTGTGGCGGGTAAAAAGATAGATAAACATATAGATAGGTAACAACATAGATTTTTAATACTTTCATTTTAAGAGTGACTTATATAGAGGTATAGAGAGATACATAGCTATTGGTATAAGAGGATAAATAGGTATACTAGCGGACCCAACCGACGTTGTTCTGTTCAAACGTTTTAAATTCGAAAATTTACAGGAAATTTCCCTGAATCTAATCGCAGCGTCATATGCCGAGTCGAACTGAAATTACTATAATTACTATAAGATACTATAAATGCTATAATGTTATAATTTATTTTTCAAACTTATATTTTTATTTTCAAAGAGACATCAATACGTCATAAGTTGCATAGAATAAAATGAGAACGAACAATTATAATTGTAGGTTAAGTTGATTGTTATTGAATGCATGTCTATACATAATTAAAAGTAATGAAAAAACGTGTTAAATACTCACTTTGATACTGCACCTTACATATTTTCCACAATGTATATTTTTTATTACATTTTAATATGTAGAATAAAATGAGAACTGACAATTTAAATTTAGAGGTTAAGTTGATTGGTATTGAATTCACGTGTATACATTATTAAAATCACGAAAAATCATGTAAAATACTCACTTCAATACTGCACCTCACAAATTTGCACCTATATTTTTAATTACACTTTACAATGTTATTTCAATAAATAATAATATAATAATCTCAATAACCAATTATATTTTAATGTAATAACAACAATTCTTAAAATCCATCCAAAGATTAACAACAACACATAAATAAATACACAACACACACCTAAACCTAAACCATTCAAAGATCAAAAACAATTTATAAATAAAAAATTAATTAAATAGTAGTATATAATAGGGCATACTGGCACAGGCTTCCAGGCTGTGGATTGATGATTGTCGTCCGCCATCTTGGATTGTGACGTCACGGCGGCCATCTTGGATGACCTTGACCTTGACCTTTGACCTTGACCTTTAATTTGATCCTCAAAAATCGCCAAAATTGGGCAAAATTTGCCCAAAATTCCTCAAAATTCGCCAAAATTTCCATTTATGTGGAAATAAATTCCGCCAAAAAATCTCAAATAATTCCACAGTTCAAAAATTAGGATTTCGAAAATCCTCAAAAGTCGCTTTGCCCTAGAAAAAACGAAAACTCCTAAAAGCGGCTTAAAACTCCTAAGAGCTAGCCGCTTATAAGCCGCCGACCTTGAAAATAAGGATGTCATGGCAGCCATATTGGATGATGACGTCACCGTTGCAAATTTTGTTACGGCCGCCATCTTTAACTTTTTTATTTATTATCCGATTTTAATGAAAACAAATTAAAAATTATAAAAAAAAATCCATTTAATAAAATTTTAATAAAAGATTTATAAAAATTGAACTTTTTAGACACGGAGTTCGGAGTCCTCGGTTCGAACCCGGTGAGGGCAAAAAAATTAAAAATGGCGACCGATCCTTCCCCCCGTGGTGTGTGCTAGCAGACTGACTCCCACCACTTTTTTTCAAAGCATATATATCGACAGTGAGCATGACGTCATGTCCGCCATCTTGTCTTCGTAGTTGGAAACCATCATAATTGTATCGGCGGTGAGAGTGCGCTGACGCCTAGTTAGTTTGATTCTTACCCGCTAGAGTGCAGTAATCATTTATTACTGTGACACCCGCCATCTTGAAATTTGGCCGCCATCTTGAAAATCCGTAATTATTTAGCTAGAAATTCGGGAAAAGTTCCAAAATTCATTAAATAAATCACTCATTAATTTACATATTGATTCGATCGATTCACGTCCTCGGTTCGATACCCGATCGATGCAATATTGTTTAATTTTATGAAAAAATAATAATTTCAATAAACCATGTTAAAATTTCGTAAAGAGACTTTAAATCCTCTACTACCATCATCCTATCAGACGTCAAGACTACCATATTGGAAATTCGTAATTTTAATGCTAGAGATTCGGGAAAAAGTTCAAAATTCATTAAATAAATTTATAATCAATATACTGATTGATTGGATCGACTAAGGTCCGTGGTTCGATCCCTTGTCGATACAAAACAACATTAATATTTTAAAAAAGTACCACTAAAGTGTAAGGTTTGAGAAAATTAAAAACACCGCAAGTTCTTTTAAAAAAACTTTTATTTCATACATACTACACTACTACAAGTACAAAAAAAAAACACTGACAAATTACTAAAGTTTTGTGGATTTCTCGATTCAAACAGTCTTCTTATTGTACGTACTAAGCCTTTTACATGACTTTAAATGTCTATACGATCCGTTCATCACCACAGCCAGAGACGGACTGAAGCTCATATCACTTATATAGTCTCATTAGCCGGTACAACACATGAGTCGAAACAATAACCATGTTCATTATACGTCTCGGAGCATTTTTTATAATGACGATGTAAGCTATCGAGACGTGAAATTAGTTTATTACATTTTATACACTGAAAATGTATTCTTTGAACATTATTAGAACAACCGCTCCTTTCATGTCTGCGCGCATTTGAAGTTCTAGTAAATGATGCGTCACAATATTTGCACTGATGCGATGCACGCTCTTCATGAATTGAAGTCTGGAATGCAGATGGTGAAACTTCAGCTGATGGTGGAACAGCACATATCGAAGTCTCCTCCAGCGTTGTCAGAGGCGTTGCCAACGGGATCTGCTCCAACATCGTCAGCGCCGACGTCATGGTTCTCGTAGTCGATGGTACATCCTCCATCGAGTACGACGTTAAAGTCGGTAAAGATGCCATCGAAGACTCAAGAACAGGCAATTACGCGACTTATACACCAGAAGAAACAAACTAGGTGATCCGTACACCGTCAACGGCAGTAACAAACTAAGCGTCCTGCTGTATAGGACTCGTTAATATACATTAACCGGTTTGAATAATACGATAGTCAAATCAAGAACAATTTACTAAAATACTAGAGTCAAAACAACATTAAAAAAATAGAAGCACCGTCAACAAAAAAGGAAGCACATTTGGAAGCACCTTCAAAAAAGGAAAAACAATAGGAAGCACCGACTACGAAAAAACAGCACATTTGGAAGCACCGACAACGAAAAGGCAGCACATTTGGAAGCACCGTCATCGAAAAGGCAGCACATTTGGAAGCACCGACTACCAAAAGGCAGCACATTTGGAAGCACCGACTACGAAAAGACAGCACATTTGACAGCACCGACAACGAAAAGGCAGCACATTTGGAAGCACCGACTACGAAAAGGCAGCACATTTGACAGCACCGACAACGAAAAGGCAGCACATTTGGAAGCACCAACTACGAAAAGGCAGCACATTTGGAAGCACCGACAACGAAAAGGCAGCACATTTGGAAGCACCGACTACGAAAAGGCAGCACATTTGGAAGCACCGACTACGAAAAGGCAGCACATTTGACAGCACCGACAACGAAAAGGCAGCACATTTGGAAGCACCAACTACGAAAAGGCAGCACATTTGGAAGCACCCACAACGAAAAGGCAGCACATTTGGAAGCACCGACTACGAAAAGGCAGCACATTTGGCAGCACCGACAACGAAAAGGCAGCACATTTGGAAGCACCGACTACGAAAAGGCAGCACATTTGGAAGCACCGACTACGAAAAGGCAGCACATTTGGCAGCACCGACAACGAAAAGGCAGCACATTTGGAAGCACAGACTACGAAAAGGCAGCACATTCTTAAGCACCGACTACGAAAAGGCAGCACATTTGGAAGCACCGACAACGAAAAGGCAGCACATTTGGAAGCACCGACTACGAAAAGGCAGCACATTCTTAAGCACCGACAACGAAAAGGCAGCACATTTGGAAGCACCGACAACGAAAAGGCAGCTCATTTTGGATGCACTATCATAAAGGCAGCACATTTTGGAAGCACCATCGAATAAGGAAGCACATTTGGAAGCTCCATCAACAAAAAAAAAAAAAAAAAAAAAACCAAAAAGGAAGCAAAATTTACGAGATCTAAGTCTTAGTTAGAAATCAGAATACAAGAAATAAAAACATTAAATTCTTATAATTTAAATTATTTATTTTAATTCTTTACATTATACAAATGCAAGTAAAACAAGCCATTATTGTATGTAGCCAGCTTCCCTCAGTTCCTTGAGTATGAAGGATATTTCTTTGATGCATGAATAGTTTCCTGCACAAAGCGAACCATGTAGAAGTCTTAGCCGGTCAACCAATATGTTTGGATCTTTCCATGATGTGTAATCATTCTCTTCTACCACCATCTTCCTTGCACCTTTATAATAAATATTATGATCTCTGGTGTCTTCCGTTTTACCACCAACCTCAGGGTAACTTTCATGTTTGAGACGGTGATCATCACAAACTTGATCAGATTTATTTAATATATCACGTCGTTTCCAACGTTTCGGTCTCAGGACACCGCCACATTCTTCGATCTTGGCAGCTTTAGGTGCTTCATCATAGTCTATGTCTTTGTCAGCAGCCTCAGAGTCACTGTAACAATCACCGTAGAAGGAATCGTCTTCACCCAATTTACCATAATAATTCGATGTTGATGATGTTGAAGTGTCTTCATCGTCTTCATGCTTCCTTTTTAGGAGTCCATCATTTTTACAAAGTAGGAAAGAACTACTTGAATTCGGCTGGAATATATTCTCACTTTTCACGTTAAGGATTCTTCCATTGTCTTCATTCTTCCGTAAATCATCATCCTCCTTCAATTTTAGTTCTTTGTCGAGATCGGAAGAGCCAAGAAAATTATTGTCGTAATGCAGATCACTCTTCCTTAGGCTAGTAGATTCATCGTTGTCCTCTAGCTTGTACGCAGGCTTGGCACTACAAGTTCTGCCATGTCTTTTTAGGCTCTCTCTCCGCGTAAACGACTTGCTACATCGAACACAACTTATCATATTGCGCAGTGGATTTTTAACACAGTCATTCTTCTCGTGTTGTCTTTTATTCTTTCTCAAGATAAACTCTTTACTGCAAAACTTACACCTATGTTCTTTCGATACAGCGTCAGATCCAAAATCGGAATTCATATTAGTTACTGAGACTAATGTCAGATGCAAACTAAGAGTTTTAAATTAGATATATTACTTAAATATAATTTTTTAATTATTTCATCAGTGATAATTAATATATCTCATGCAAAAGTACTTTATGCATGTAGTTCTGCTTTTCAACAACAGATGTCGACACATGTTGCTTGCAGGTAAATAATGTTTAGTTCTTTTATGCGGGATGCCTGATGCTCACTAACGATCGCAAAAGAAGGATGGCTTCGATAGACTCCAAGGAAAAGGAAGTTCGTCTTGCATGTTGGTGCTCCACAGATGTCTCATGGCGTAATATTAATTTGACTGAGTAATGATATTTGTCGTATTCCACCTGATAAAAAAAAATTGCAAGTTTTGATTTAGTAGCAGAAATTATCGAATTAAATTTAACTCCAATTAAAATGACATGCCTCATTAGACAAAAAAAAATACATGCAGAGAGCGGTTCCTCAGAATAGTCAGAAACACTTGAAGAAACCACAGGAATGATTGCAAGAACACGGGAAAAACCATCAAAATATTGACATTAATAATCAGGAGCACACGGAGAAAACCATCATAATATTGGCAAGAATAATCAGGAGCACACGGAGAAAACCATCATAATATTGACCAGATTAATCAGAAGTACTCGGAGAAAACCACCACATGTTTTCCTTGATATCATAAAATTACAGGAAAAAATATTTAAAAATAAAAAAAAATTAAAAAAAAAATAAAAAAATGCATAAACAGTTTCTGATAGCTTGTAAACTTATCATTGTTGAGCAAAGATAGAGTTCTTGTACAAGCCAGAAATTTATGCATTTTTTATTTATTTTTAAATTTTTTTTTATTTTTAAATATTTTTTCCTGTAATTTTATGATATCAAGGAAAACATGTGGTGGTTTTCTCCGAGTACTTCTGATTAATCTGGTCAATATTATGATGGTTTTCTCCGTGTGCTCCTGATTATTCTTGCCAATATTATGATGGTTTTCTCCGTGTGCTCCTGATTATTAATGTCAATATTTTGATGGTTTTTCCCGTGTTCTTGCAATCATTCCTGTGGTTTCTTCAAGTGTTTCTGACTATTCTGAGGAACCGCTCTCTGCATGTATTTTTTTTTTGTCTAATGAGACATGTCATTTTAATTGGAGTTACATTTAATTCGATAATTTCTGCTACTAAATCAAAA
Organism: Bacillus rossius redtenbacheri; assembly: GCF_032445375.1. Lineage (NCBI taxonomy): Eukaryota > Metazoa > Arthropoda > Insecta > Phasmatodea > Bacillidae > Bacillus > Bacillus rossius. Next base: position 4,890,783 of record NC_086331.1, on the reverse strand, counting down.
CTTGCAATTTTTTTTTATCAGGTGGAATACGACAAATATCATTACTCAGTCAAATTAATATTACGCCATGAGACATCTGTGGAGCACCAACATGCAAGACGAACTTCCTTTTCCTTGGAGTCTATCGAAGCCATCCTTCTTTTGCGATCGTTAGTGAGCATCAGGCATCCCGCATAAAAGAACTAAACATTATTTACCTGCAAGCAACATGTGTCGACATCTGTTGTTGAAAAGCAGAACTACATGCATAAAGTACTTTTGCATGAGATATATTAATTATCACTGATGAAATAATTAAAAAATTATATTTAAGTAATATATCTAATTTAAAACTCTTAGTTTGCATCTGACATTAGTCTCAGTAACTAATATGAATTCCGATTTGGGATCTGACGCTGTATCGAAAGAACATAGGTGTAAGTTTTGCAGTAAAGAGTTTATCTTGAGAAAGAATAAAAGACAACACGAGAAGAATGACTGTGTTAAAAATCCACTGCGCAATATGATAAGTTGTGTTCGATGTAGCAAGTCGTTTACGCGGAGAGAGAGCCTAAAAAGACATGGCAGAACTTGTAGCGCCAAGCCTGCGTACAAGCTAGAGGACAACGATGAATCTACTAGCCTAAGGAAGAGTGATCTGCATTACGACAATAATTTTCTTGGCTCTTCCGATCTCGACAAAGAACTAAAATTGAAGGAGGATGATGATTTACGGAAGAATGAAGACAATGGAAGAATCCTTAACGTGAAAAGTGAGAATATATTCCAGCCGAATTCAAGTAGTTCTTTCCTACTTTGTAAAAATGATGGACTCCTAAAAAGGAAGCATGAAGACGATGAAGACACTTCAACATCATCAACATCGAATTATTATGGTAAATTGGGTGAAGACGATTCCTTCTACGGTGATTGTTACAGTGACTCTGAGGCTGCTGACAAAGACATAGACTATGATGAAGCACCTAAAGCTGCCAAGATCGAAGAATGTGGCGGTGTCCTGAGACCGAAACGTTGGAAACGACGTGATATATTAAATAAATCTGATCAAGTTTGTGATGATCACCGTCTCAAACATGAAAGTTACCCTGAGGTTGGTGGTAAAACGGAAGACACCAGAGATCATAATATTTATTATAAAGGTGCAAGGAAGATGGTGGTAGAAGAGAATGATTACACATCATGGAAAGATCCAAACATATTGGTTGACCGGCTAAGACTTCTACATGGTTCGCTTTGTGCAGGAAACTATTCATGCATCAAAGAAATATCCTTCATACTCAAGGAACTGAGGGAAGCTGGCTACATACAATAATGGCTTGTTTTACTTGCATTTGTATAATGTAAAGAATTAAAATAAATAATTTAAATTATAAGAATTTAATGTTTTTATTTCTTGTATTCTGATTTCTAACTAAGACTTAGATCTCGTAAATTTTGCTTCCTTTTTGGTTTTTTTTTTTTTTTTTTTTGTTGATGGAGCTTCCAAATGTGCTTCCTTATTCGATGGTGCTTCCAAAATGTGCTGCCTTTATGGTAGTGCATCCAAAATGAGCTGCCTTTTCGTTGTCGGTGCTTCCAAATGTGCTGCCTTTTCGTTGTCGGTGCTTAAGAATGTGCTGCCTTTTCGTAGTCGGTGCTTCCAAATGTGCTGCCTTTTCGTTGTCGGTGCTTCCAAATGTGCTGCCTTTTCGTAGTCGGTGCTTAAGAATGTGCTGCCTTTTCGTAGTCTGTGCTTCCAAATGTGCTGCCTTTTCGTTGTCGGTGCTGCCAAATGTGCTGCCTTTTCGTAGTCGGTGCTTCCAAATGTGCTGCCTTTTCGTTGTCGGTGCTTCCAAATGTGCTGCCTTTTCGTAGTTGGTGCTTCCAAATGTGCTGCCTTTTCGTTGTCGGTGCTGTCAAATGTGCTGCCTTTTCGTAGTCGGTGCTTCCAAATGTGCTGCCTTTTCGTTGTCGGTGCTGTCAAATGTGCTGTCTTTTCGTAGTCGGTGCTTCCAAATGTGCTGCCTTTTGGTAGTCGGTGCTTCCAAATGTGCTGCCTTTTCGATGACGGTGCTTCCAAATGTGCTGCCTTTTCGTTGTCGGTGCTTCCAAATGTGCTGTTTTTTCGTAGTCGGTGCTTCCTATTGTTTTTCCTTTTTTGAAGGTGCTTCCAAATGTGCTTCCTTTTTTGTTGACGGTGCTTCTATTTTTTTAATGTTGTTTTGACTCTAGTATTTTAGTAAATTGTTCTTGATTTGACTATCGTATTATTCAAACCGGTTAATGTATATTAACGAGTCCTATACAGCAGGACGCTTAGTTTGTTACTGCCGTTGACGGTGTACGGATCACCTAGTTTGTTTCTTCTGGTGTATAAGTCGCGTAATTGCCTGTTCTTGAGTCTTCGATGGCATCTTTACCGACTTTAACGTCGTACTCGATGGAGGATGTACCATCGACTACGAGAACCATGACGTCGGCGCTGACGATGTTGGAGCAGATCCCGTTGGCAACGCCTCTGACAACGCTGGAGGAGACTTCGATATGTGCTGTTCCACCATCAGCTGAAGTTTCACCATCTGCATTCCAGACTTCAATTCATGAAGAGCGTGCATCGCATCAGTGCAAATATTGTGACGCATCATTTACTAGAACTTCAAATGCGCGCAGACATGAAAGGAGCGGTTGTTCTAATAATGTTCAAAGAATACATTTTCAGTGTATAAAATGTAATAAACTAATTTCACGTCTCGATAGCTTACATCGTCATTATAAAAAATGCTCCGAGACGTATAATGAACATGGTTATTGTTTCGACTCATGTGTTGTACCGGCTAATGAGACTATATAAGTGATATGAACTTCAGTCCGTCTCTGGCTGTGGTGATGAACGGATCGTATAGACATTTAAAGTCATGTAAAAGGCTTAGTACGTACAATAAGAAGACTGTTTGAATCGAGAAATCCACAAAACTTTAGTAATTTGTCAGTGTTTTTTTTTGTACTTGTAGTAGTGTAGTATGTATGAAATAAAAGTTTTTTTAAAAGAACTTGCGGTGTTTTTAATTTTCTCAAAGCTTACACTTTAGTGGTACTTTTTTAAAATATTAATGTTGTTTTGTATCGACAAGGGATCGAACCACGGACCTTAGTCGATCCAATCAATCAGTATATTGATTATAAATTTATTTAATGAATTTTGAACTTTTTCCCGAATCTCTAGCATTAAAATTACGAATTTCCAATATGGTAGTCTTGACGTCTGATAGGATGATGGTAGTAGAGGATTTAAAGTCTCTTTACGAAAGTTTAACATGGTTTATTGAAATTATTATTTTTTCATAAAATTAAACATTATTGCATCGATCGGGTATCGAACCGAGGACGTGAATCGATCGAATCAATATGTAAATTAATGAGTGATTTATTTAATGAATTTTGGAACTTTTCCCGAATTTCTAGCTAAATAATTACGGATTTTCAAGATGGCGGCCAAATTTCAAGATGGCGGGTGTCACAGTAATAAATGATTACTGCACTCTAGCGGGTAAGAATCAAACTAACTAGGCGTCAGCGCACTCTCGCCGCCGATACAATGATGATGGTTTCCAACATCGAAGACAAGATGGCGGACATGACGTCATGCTCACTGTCGATATATATGCTTTGAAAAAAAGTGGTGGGAGTCAGTCTGCAAGCACACACCACGGGGGGAAGGATCGGTCGCCATTTTTAATTTTTTTGCCCTCACCGGGTTCGAACCGAGGACTCCGAACTCCGTGTCTAAAAAGTTCAATTTTTATAAATCTTTTATTAAAATTTTATTAAATGGATTTTTTTTATAATTTTTAATTTGTTTTCATTAAAATCGGATAATAAATAAAAAAGTTAAAGATGGCGGCCGTAACAAAATTTGCAACGGTGACGTCATCATCCAATATGGCTGCCATGACATCCTTATTTTCAAGGTCGGCGGCTTATAAGCGGCTAGCTCTTAGGAGTTTTAAGCCGCTTTTAGGAGTTTTCGTTTTTTCTAGGGCAAAGCGACTTTTGAGGATTTTCGAAATCCTAATTTTTGAACTGTGGAATTATTTGAGATTTTTTGGCGGAATTTATTTCCACATAAATGGAAATTTTGGCGAATTTTGAGGAATTTTGGGCAAATTTTGCCCAATTTTGGCGATTTTTGAGGATCAAATTAAAGGTCAAGGTCAAAGGTCAAGGTCAAGGTCATCCAAGATGGCCGCCGTGACGTCACAATCCAAGATGGCGGACGACAATCATCAATCCACAGCCTGGAAGCCTGTGCCAGTATGCCCTATTATATACTACTTTAAATGAACATTTTCCAGTGGACCAAATTGTGAATCTAAACCATCCTCGAATCCCCGTGAACTCACACAAAAAATTTCATCAAAATCGGTCCAGCCGTCTAGGAGGAGTTCAGTGACATACACACGCACACAAGAAATATATATATATAAAGATAGAGATATAAAAAGAGATAGAGGTAGAGATATAGAGAGATAGAGGGAGATGTTTTGTACATGTGTACCTACGTTGAACAAAATACAAAATTGGTGTGCTTTATCTTTTATCTATTTTCCGTTTAACCAATATGAGCCACAGCAACGTGTGGCCGGTACAGCTAGTATATTAATGAAAATATAAAATCTCTAAAACATTATATGGCTTGGACTTCTGGTTGAACAGAAATTAACCTTCTAACTAAACATAAATAAGTGACAAAAAAGTGAAAACAATTATGTTTTAACAAGGTCAAGCAATTAGTAGAGACCTGCAAAATACGCGGTTTCGATGGCCTTCAGGATAGAATGCACATACCCCTGTACACTCGGGCAAATAACGCAAGTTCATTGGCTGCCGGCTTGTAAGTCGTCTCAGCTGGTTTGTCTGTGATTCGATCCTTCTTTGGTTGAGGGTTTATAACTGGTTTAGATTCGTCCAGAGGAACAGTAAGCCAATAGCAAAATTATCTAAGAGGTATATGTGTTTGAATTCTAGCCTATCACCGAATGAATCCGCGAATTTTGCAGGTCTCTACTAATGTATAATATGTGCACCTTTAGTTATACGGCACACGTCTATTTGAAAGTCCAGTTATTCCCACACCTTGGTTAAAACGTCCGAAGTAATGGAAGCGATAGCCTCTTCAATTCTGTGTCTCAACTCTGGAAAATCATTAGGTAGCGGCGGAACGTAGAAACGATCTTTTATAAAGCCCCAAAGGAAAAAAAATCGCACGGTGTTACGTCAGGTCAATGTGGAGGCCAGTGTCAAAGAGAACTCTTCTCTCGACCATTACGACCAATCGAACGGTCAGGTTACTTCGACGTTCAACCACTACCGTGCAAAGAGATTGCCACGGGGAGGGCTGATATTACAGATTCACTCTTAGCAAATTGCAGAATAAAAAACGTATTACGCTGAGGAGTCTCCACTTTGCTTGGTAGCGCTGCAAGTGAGAAAACAACAAAGCAGTACTCGCACATGCACTTATCTAAATTGATTTTAGTTTCCCTTTAAATATTAACTTGATCCAAAACTCTACAACGCTTTTAGTTGATACCATTAAAATTTATAAATGGGATATTCTTTTGTGGACATACTGTATTATTATCATGTAATACTATTTATTGTATCTTAAATAACGTAATGTATCTATACTATACTATTTTAAATTTTAACTCTTGTGTTTTTGTTTAGCTGGATGGGGACAGTTTACCTCGGAGACAGATTTGATAATTACTCTTACTGCCATAGTTAGAGACCCGTGAATTTCGCGGATTTAATGACCTCCAGGATAGACTCCAATATCCTCTACACACTCGGGCAAATGCCAACTGTTCATTGGCTGTTGACTTGTGAGTCGTCTCGACTGGGTGGCCTGTGATTCGACACTTCTATGAGTGAGGGTCTCTAATTGGCCCTCAGTCCTCCAGATTAACAGAGAAACAATGACAGAAGCAGCACTAAGGTATACTTATTTGAATTTTAGCATAACACGAAATGAATCCGCGAAATTCACTGGTCTCTAGCCATCGTACCTAGCCACTAAGCTATTAAGTTGATGAAAAATATTGGACAATTTAATTTGTAATCCAAGGATTACAAAGTATTTTTCAATTCGTGATTGTTTATTTATTTTACTGCCAGCGCATCACAGACTTCATCGCATCACGTTACAACTTCCGTCCTCGGTGCATTTCCGCTTCCAATCACGAAACACAGACCACGGAGCAAAGTTTTTACGTCACAGCGAGCCTCGAAATCTTATCGCGAAAAATGCATGCCCCTAAGCTTCTAGTCTTCTTGTGGAAACGTGACCCAATGGCAAGAGGTGATACATGTAAATGTTAGTTCGTTCATAATTGTAAATCTCAGAGAATTTACCCGGCGATTGCTTAGAAATTTTGAAACAACGTTGCATTGGAATACGCGTGTATTTTGATATACCCATCTTACCGCTGTGGCAGTTAAAAATATAGATATAAAATATGTATGTAAAATCATCGATTTTTAATATTTTCATTTATATAGAATAACATACATAGACATAAAGATTGATATATATAGAGAGAGATCTAGAGGTATTCATAAAGAAATGGAAAGAGAGATAGAGAATTGGCAAGATATAGAGAGATGCTTTGTATATGTGTACCTACGTCAAACAAATTACAAAAAAAAAAAATATATTGTTTGAGGCATTGCTAGAGACCCGTGAAATTCGCGGGTTCATTTCGTGTTATGCTAAAATTCAAATAATTATACCTTAGTGTTGCTTCTGTTATTGGTTCACTGTTAATCTGGAGGACTGAGGGCCAATTAGAGATCCTCACTCATAGAAGTGTCGAATCACAGGCCACCCAGTCGAGACGACTCACAAGTCAGCAGCCAATGAACAGTTGGCATTTGCCCGAGTGTGTAGAGGATATTGGAGTCTATCCTGGAGGTCATTGAACCCGCGAATTTCACGGGTCTCTAGGCATTGCAATGCACGCCGGGTGTAAGCTGGTTGGAATAATAAAAGCTGGCGGTTTAGCCCGCGGGAACTCGGCAGGATTCGACACAGTGGCCACGCGTTCTGCGGCAGAGGAAAAACACAATGCACGGCCCACAGCTCTGCGCCGCCGGAAATCGATGAGAAACCACGGTATTTTACTGGCGTTTGACGGCCTCTCTCGGAGCAGCGCACGATGGCATTGGAGTCGGCCCACGCACTACTGTCGTAGACATCCGCGCGGGGAAACCAGTTGCCAAGGAGTAGACACCGGGAAAATTCACGGATTCCTTTCGAGACAGGCTGGAATCCAATCTCGTTTAGCTTAACGCTGCGTCAGTGATTGGTAGAGACCTGCAAAATTCGTGGTTTCGATGGCCTTCAGGATAGACTGCACATACCCCTGTACACTCTGGCAAATAACGCAAGTTCATTGGCTGCCCACTTGTAAGTCGTCTCAGCTGGTTTGTCTGTGATTCGATCCTTCTTTGGTTGAGGGGTTTATAACTGGTTGAGATTCGTCCAGATGAACAGTAAGCCAATAGCAAAATCATCTAAGAGGTATATGTGTTTGAATTCTAGCCTATCACCGAATGAATCCGCAAATTTCGCAGGTCTCTACTTATCACTTAGGGGATTCGCGAATATTTCCTTTGTGTATTAATAGGGACAGTCTTTTCGCGAAAAAATATTCTAAACGCCAAATAGTCTGCAATATGGTGTGTGTGTGCTAGTGGTTTCTTCCTTGCAGTTGGGACCGTCTACAATAGAAGCCATTGCCCTATTCGACTGGGGCATTCAGAACGCGTTTTCTTCCGCACGGAATCACTGATGTGATTGGTGTTCTAGTAGTAGATATAACGCTGAACTAAACTCAACCAATCACGAAACACAGTCAATACTACAGTGTTTTGAATTTCAACTAGTTTTGAAATTTTTTCGCGAGAAATACATGGCCCTAGCGATCACCATAGACGTGACAACGACTTGACTATGCCACGTTGCAGTCTAGCTTGGCGCCAGACAACACGATCTTCGCAGGGCTGTTAAGCCTTCTCTGCGAGTGGCAGGCGAGATAAGGCGCTACTACCATTGAATATATATAACTTATAGAAGTCGCGAGGGGATAGGATTTATTATTCCAATTTTCGGATCCAAAACTGAGGTAGTTGTTAGCTCCGCCGCTAGACAGCTCTTCTTTCCACAAGAGGGTACTCGTAGTTACCAGCTTCCACGCCAGAGCGCTGTAGCGTCGCTTTTTTCAAGGTCGTGCGCGTAATTCTCTGTTTCACTCTATCGAGAGGCGGTGCCTTTTGTTGAAATCCGAGCGCTTAGATACCGGCGGGCGCAACTGAATTGGAGGAGTACGGCCACCGAAAAAAAAAAAAAAAAAAAAGTGCGGTTAAAAGATGCCAACATCAAAAATTAAGTTTTAATAATAAGAAAACTACAGAAATTTCTTAAAGCGTATCAGATTGGAATGTACAGTATAGTGTACATTCCCACTGACATTCGTAGTTCAGAATTTATAAAATGTTGTGTTAACGGAGTGGCGCATTGAGTAAAATGGCAAAACATAATTTGGAATAATTCTTGACAACGTTGAATGATTTTGGTAGCTATGAAACAACTATGGCTGCGATGACTGTTCAAACGCGTGCACGTGTTGTTATTAGTAACAGAAACTAATGGTATGATGTCATACTTTGTGGCTATGCAGTTTATAATTTTTTTAACATAAGATGAAGCATTTTTACATAATGTTTTGGTTGTTTCGTTATTCAAAATAAATAATCTTAAACGTTATATGGTTAATATTCCCATTAGCGAATGACCACAAAAAAAATCAATTTTGCCAACATAGATCTGAAAAGTTAACGATTTACTATGTTAAGTTTGCTTATAAATAACGCACATTTCCCGGATCTCCAAAGAAAATAAGAGTGTTTGTTATAGCATTGAGTTCCCACTCTTTATATTCCTTGCTTTGAGGTTAGATACACAAGTTAAGCCCGGGCTACATTCGCAATAGCAAGCAAACAGCACAGACGCACAGAAGTTCAACATACACTATTAGTAGAGACCTGCAAAATTCGCGGATTCATTCCGTGATAGGCTAGAATTAAAACACATATACCTCTTAGATAATTTTGCTATTGGCTTACTGTTCATCTGGACGAATCTCAACCAGTTATAAACCCTCAACCAAAGAAGGATCGAATCACAGAAAAACCAGCTGAGACGACTTACAAGTCGGCAGCCAATGAACTTGCGTTATTTGGCCGAGTGTACAGGGTATGTGTAGTCTATCCTGAAGGCCATCGAAACCGCGAATTTTGCAGGTCTCTAACTATTAGATATGAGCTGCCACATTGGCAAATAGCACGCGCACAGAAAAATAGCACAGGATCGGCGCACAGAAAGTTCATCAACTTTTAACTTTTAGGTTATTTTCTGTGCGCGACCATGGTGGTAGCCAATCAGCAAACAGTTTAAGTACTACTCGAGTGGGCTTATAAAAGAACAATTGTCACGAAAGTATTGGTGCTCTTGACTTGAGTAGTTTGTTATTGTTTTCAAACACGCGATAACATAAAAATGGAAGGCACATTTGATAGCTTTTTGATAGCTGTAATAGAAAGTAAAAATATTTTGTATGACAGGGGATCCGCAGGATACAAAAATGAAGAAGCTAAATTAAATGCTTGGAAGTCTGTGTCTGAATGTGTTAAAGAAGCCGGATTTGAAATAAACAGTGATATATATAATTTTGAATGCTCATTGTGTTTTGTACGTAAACTTTGAAATATTTAAAATATTTCTGGGTTTAACGAAAACCGTACCACAATAACAACACACGAATCTAAACAAACGTCACGTATGCCAACTTCAGTGACCAAAATTGTGAACGGGAGTTTTACATTTAAAAAACTTTTTTGAATGCTTCCGGTATTATTTTGTGTTGTGTTGTGCGTGAATGTAGCATCAAGCTCTGTGCTATCTCTGTGCGTGTGTGCTATCTGTGTGCTGTTTGCGTGCTATTGCGAATGTATCCCGGCCTTTATGCTCGTAAAAACGATGCGCAAGTATTTTGAATACAAATATATTTTCTTTTAATAACCGAAAGGTAAATATTATTTCCATGAAATATAATACAATTCTTTAAACAGACAACATACAAGAGCTATTTTTTGTTTTGTTTATTATTCCATCTGGCGTGATAAATATTATATTTTAAAAACTGTTTGTGGATTTTTAATATAAAATAAATATTTATTTATGACATCAATTTAAGTTGTTCAAAAAATTCACTTTGGTATGAATTAAACCAAATTCATGTTATCCAGGGCACAAAATTAGAAACTACCAAAAAAGATTATTTACATTGCTGTTTTGTGTAAATCTGTGCACGGACTTAGTAAGTGACATATTTATAATTCCTCATTTTAGCAACCCATTTTAACACAAGAGAAAAATGATTTTATATTAAAAAATTATTATTTTAAACCATTAATTAGCAGGAAACATGTATGAATAATCTATTTAAATTTGCATTTGAACAGTGAATATTATTTTGCAATAATAAATATTTTTATCATCGTATATTACTGATGAAAAGTTTGTATTTCCATCTAATCAGAAGTATTATGACACAGTTAATTAAATTGCTTTACAAGTTTTTATTCACATGAAAATCATTAAAAATTGGTTGGAAAGTTATATAAATATACAAAAACAAATCATTATACATACAATTTTATTATCTTAGTGGATTTAAATTAATGGTGTCCCAGTGACTACTGCGAAGAAAAAAGTCTTGCGAAAGGTTTCCTCGTAATTGAAATTCCTCAAAAAAATATATCTCTCATTTTTGGTGACATTTCTGACAAGTGGTACAATGAAATTTGAGACTGGCAAATGAATGTTGTGAAGCAATAAACAAAATATCACATTCGTGAACTACAAATGCATAATTGTTTTTATTTTATAATAAAAGTGTATCTAATTACCCGTGGCTTTGCTCACGTAATTTCCGGGTATTGCTGATATTCTACCATTTTAAGAAAATATGTATTACATTTCAAAGATTTTTGAAGAATTATACATAAAGAACTGTCAAGTATAGAACATATTTAATAAATAAAAATATTTTTATGACTTATTTTTAATTGGTTTAGCGTAAGTCTATTTTAACTTTTATTTAAAATTAAGTACCTACCTTATTTTCTATCTCCCGGTTTAGTGACTTTGAGAATATATTTTTCCTTGATGAAATCTTAACTCTTTTCCATCTGACGAAGAAGCCAATTAAAAAATAAACTAAGACTCGCGCACTTATTGTATGTTAAGACTGCCATCGTTTTAAATTACTGTAATTTTTTTAGTTATAGTCATGTTTAGTATAATAACATAATATGCCTTATTACGCATACATTTCAGTATTCATGAAACCAGTGCATTTTTATTTGAAATGTAGAGCAGTTACCAAATTTCTTATCTCGCATATTGATCTTTTGGTATGGCTAGTATTACTTAAACTAAATTTTTGAATTTTCACTGATGCACTGTTTTCCCTTTTCTATGCGATTTAGAAAATATAGCAATATACGTAAACCAATTAAACCAAAATCATCCTGAATTTTTATTACCGAAAAAAGTTAATTACAAAAAATTTTAATGTGCGTATTTTAATATTGAATTTATATATATCTTGCCAATACTGATTTAGTGGGTTACATTTTTTTATTTTTAAAAATAATATCTACCCCTTTTACTACTTAATAGATAACGTTGAATAAGAGAAGGTTGTTTAAGGTATGTTGATTTTCCTTGCCAATATCTAAAAGTAAATTTGTACAAACGCGAAATATAGTTTAAATAAGTATTTTACTTTTAAAATAAAACCATATTTTGAACGTAACACTGACTATTGGCCCAATACAAAGTTTTAATAGCTAATTTTCACTTCACTCGGGTACAGAATCCCATCATTCAGTGATTTCCGTGGCTAGCTTCTTTTGGGATTTCATCATTCTCAAACGACGGTAAGGGAAGCTCCTCTTCAAGGTCGCCTAACGATGTTGATAAGACCTGCCGGGTAATTTGAATCGTTGGTCTGGGATTTTCGAGGGGGGGGGGGGGGGGGGGTGAAGGATGATGTCACGACTGGGCTGGTTAACCTAGTTCTGCCAAATACCGCCAGGGGCGTATACAGCCGATACCCTGCGATGAAAGCGATCGCAGCGGCGGAGCTTGGAACTACAACAATTCTTCTAAGAAACCGGACAGAAAATTTAACCTGGGCTCGCGACTTCTATACATTATATATATTCAATGCTACTACAGTTTCGTAATGTATTGTTGCGCAACCTGCAGCGCCGTAAACAAGCCGTGCCCTCGGTGGAGGAGCGCAGACAAAACATTTCGTGACGAGGCTCCAAAGTGCGCTTGCAAAAAAATAACAGAAAAACTTCCATCTCAGCACACGGCTATGTGGGCTTACAAACTGATACGTTTTTAAATTCATACTTGGTCTATTGTTCCAAACCACTGTATACACTTCCACGACAAAAAAAAACAGATTGAGGTCAAATTCATCTGAATACAAAGAAAGAACACGACAGCGCACAAGGCTTAAAATACACTTAATTTGTAATACAGCGGGCGAAAAAAAACCACAAAAGATTTATTGTTTTTATGATTACTAACGACTACGTTAGACGGTGCAGCCAACCATGCACCAAGACGGCTCATACACGAACGGTACTTACTCATAAGTCGACCATGCCGAGACATAGCACTCGCCAAATAAGGATAAGCCCTTTAAGTTAAGGGGTCGTTACCACAACGCCGAAATACCATAACGCCGAATGTCAAAATTGACCACAACGCCGACAGCTAGAAAACAGCTGAGTACCACAACGCCGAAATAACAACTGAATGAATTTGTGTGTGTTTCTTAACTTTACCTTAACGCCGAAATACCACAATCAAACCTAACTTTACCTAACCTAACCTAACCTAACCTAGCGTAATATAACCTAACCTAACTTAACCTAGCCTATCCTAACCTAGCCTAGCCTAACCTAACCTAGTCTAACCTAACCTAACCTTTGTGGCAGTCCTGCAATGACATTTTTCGGCGTTAGTGTATTTCGGCGTTGTGGTAATTCGGCGTTGTGGTACACAGCAGTTTTCTAGCTGTCGGTGTTGTGGTCAATTTGGCTTTTCGGCATTGTGGTTTTTCGGCGTTATGGTCAATTTGGAATTTCGGCGTTGTGGTATTTCGGCGTTGTGGTGCGTCCCCGCCCCTAAATATAAGCCTTAAGGGCGGCGCAAGTGGAGTGTGATAGACTGCAGAGCTGCGTTCCTGTGGCAATCATGTCAGGCAGGCGCCAAACAGGTACACATAGTTCACAGGGAATGATACCACGGTTTACTACAGCTTACCAGCCAGCACTAAATTGCGCGCACGACAAATTGGAATAATCAATAAATTTGTGAATTACCATTATGAGCATTGTAAACAATACAAATGAAATTTTTTTAACGAATTTATTACTTCCACGTTGTAAAAGAATGACTAGAATGAGTATAAAATCAACTGCATGCATTTTATCGTAGATCATGTTAGCTCAGAATATAATTTTATTTAACGACCAGCCTATGATTAAAAATTAATCAATTTTACGTACTGACTTTCAAAGTATGCAAAAATAAAGGCCCAACATTAAACTTAAAAATCTATGTAAATTTTGAAGATGATATAGGTAAACTACGTTAAAGTTTACTGTTTCCAGATTTAACTTTCACATACACCAACATATATGTAGCAGAATATTATTTATATTGCTATTTTTATTTTTTGATGGTTTGTACAGTTATTCAGGGTAATAAGCTTAAAAATTATCATAAGTAATTTTTGATAACACACACAAACACACAAAACACACACACAGGGGAAAGTCTTGCGGTACGACCACGTTAAGTTTTTAAACGGTAATTTAGGTAAGGTATTAAATATCGCATTTTCAGAAAACTATTTGTTACTTTAACTAGTGCTTTATAAATATATAATGTTTATATAATTATTTTAGAAATATTCATTTTCAAAAATTAAAAAATTTTTTTATATAATAACATTTTAATCTAAGAAACTAGAAAAAAATATGATATGACCTTGATCTAACGAAGTCTAACGAAGTCTAACGAAGTCTAACGAAGTTCGTATAGAAATTATAATATTATTTTTCATAAGAAAACCACCTTAACATGGAAAAATGTCATTACACTGGCTTAAGGCTATGAAACTCTCTCTCTATGGTGGTAGAATTACAAGAAAACTTTCTCTGCATAATTTATATTAACAGTAATATTTCTTCTCAAAGTTTATTTTGAATTTACAACTTATATATTTCCTATGAATTCTGATGTTTCTTACAGAAGGAAATAAGTAGGGACACCTGTATTTCGCGAATACATTTCGTGTCAAGGTATTTCACAAAATACTGTAGCTTTTTCTAAGAGTCATGTTAGAGACCTGCAAAATTCGCGGATTCATTCGGTGATAGGCTAGAATTCAAACACATATACGTCTTAGATAATTTTGCTATTGGCTTACTGTTCATCTGGACGAATCTCGACCAGTCATAAACCCTCAACCAAAGAAAGATCGAATCACAGACAAAACAGCTGAAACCACTTACAAGTCGGCAGCCAATGATCTTGCGTTATTGGCCCGAGTGTACAGGGGTATGTGCAGTCTATCCTGAAGGCCATCGAAACCGCGAATTTTGCAGGTCTCTACGTCCATTAGTTACATTGAAGGACACTAACTAAAATAGGCTCTTATTGTAGATACTGGGTTGTCTCTAGCTTCACGATCAATTGTGTTTAGTAATATAATTTATTGTAATGAAAGAATTGGTACAAATATTCATATTGTAGGTAGTTTAAAAAAAATGGATAATTTTATGATCGCATTTGTGCAACAACGTAATATTACCAAAATTCCTTTTTTTATTTTGTAAAATCCACTGATATTTACTTCTAATAAAATTAGTAGCAACAGTAACTAATAGTTAACTGAATAGAATAATTAGTTTTGTTACCTTATTTTTATGTGTTCGTTATGTTGGTATGAATTAGATTCACACTTGCCCACAAGTTTAACGTTGGAATATTAATTATATTTTTATTTTATCACACAAAAACCACTTTATAGCTATTATACGCCATAGTTGGTTGCCTCTCAAGCTATTTGCTAAGAAGACGTGCTGGTTAGACTGTTGGACAAAAGCCAGAAAAATAAAATTCCTTTCGTTTGCAAATTGTGTAAATTCTATGCCAATACAGCGCCACTATAGAGGTATGCTAACTTACATGTTTATAATGGTAGTCACGTACGTTACGAGCTTGATACTAAATAGTTGTGTTGAGACGGCTAGCACGTAAATGATAAGTACACTCTAAGATATAAGAACAAGCCAACTACCTCTGAATGACAGTCTTCTAAGAGCCACATTACAATGAAGTATCTAGCAGTGATTTTCCTTGGTAAGTGTGAAAATGTGACAATACGTATTACAATATAATAATAGCATGTGTTGATAATAGTTTACCACATATTACGATAGCGTCCTTACGTTGCGTAACATAGCCTAACTTCATTATAGAGACATTAGAGGGTGGTATGTATACTGTTCACTTAAAATGCGTTCTCATTGCACAATAGGTAAGGACTGGAACGATCCACTGGTCCAATGACCTCCAGGATAGACTGCACAGTCCTCTGAATACTCGGGTGAATATCCTATCTAGAGACCCGGAAAATTCGCGGGTTCAATGACCTCCAGGATAGACTCCAATATCCTCTACACACTCGGGCAAATGCCAACTGTTCATTGACTGCTGACTTGTGAGTCGTCTCGACTGGGTGGCCTGTGATTCGACATTTCTATGAGTGAGGGTCTCTAATTGGCCCTCAGTCCTCCAGATTAACAGCGAACCAATGACAGAAGCAGCACTAAGGTATAATCATTTGAATTTTAGCATAACACGAAATGAACCCGCGAATTTTGCGGGTCTCTACCTGTATTCCCTATTCATGGGCTGCTCACGTGCACAATGTCTCGACTGGATTTCTTGTGATTCGATACTTCTTTGTTTGAAGATGTCCCATTTAGGATTCAGGAGACATGATTCCTAGAATTCTATATATAGACAGAGACCGGAAAAATTTGCGTTTTTTTCAAGCG
This sequence comes from Bacillus rossius redtenbacheri, assembly GCF_032445375.1. Taxonomy (NCBI): domain Eukaryota; kingdom Metazoa; phylum Arthropoda; class Insecta; order Phasmatodea; family Bacillidae; genus Bacillus; species Bacillus rossius. Next base: position 4,874,526 of record NC_086331.1, on the reverse strand, counting down.
ATAGGTTAAAATAAAGATACTGATACATTTGAACTGCTTCGGCAACGGGCCCATATTACACGTGGAGAACTATTAGCCAACGGGAAATCTTCAACCAAAGAAGTATCAAATCGCAAGCAGACATCGTTCACGCTAGCAGCCAATGAATAGAGGACATTTGCCCGAGTGTTCAGAGGATTGTTTTGTACTATCCTAGATGGATTCAAACCAGCAATTTTTCTAGTCGCTATACATAGAGCCAATATTATTAAGCGATTTTATTTGGTAGAAAAGTAGGCTTGGAGCATATTTACACACACACATACACACAAACCTGATTCACGTTTATGACTGGACTACAGTTCTCTTGACACGTCTTTGACGATTTTGAGTCAGTTGTATAAGTATGTAGTTAACCTAATATTTAATTATGTATTCATAGTGGCTTTTCTTTTCGTTTTGTTTTGTCATGTACCAGTTGTTCAACAGCAAAGAGCTAAATTTGACCGTAAATAAATAAACACATAAGCGGACACATTGTTGTGTTTGCTCGGTTCAAAACCAAGTATTGTTTTTATGTTTATGCTGCGTTGATTTTATTTGGTAATTTTTAATATTTAATATATATGTTGCAAAAATGTTTACCAGATGCTTAAGTCGTCTAAAATTATTGCTTTTTAAATTATAATATTCTTCTTAGTCAGTCAGGAAAATAATGTCTTGCTATTGACAGTTTTCAAAATGAATAATGATAAAATAAGTGTCCTATCTACCTTTGCTGCATAACGGTAGGGATAACTTCAAAAGATAATCTGCAATTTAAAAGTATGAAACATAAAATAATAAATAACCCTAATGTTTTTGAGTGTAAACATTTATGCTTCTTGCCAGCTTAAGTATATGGTAACTAAAATGTACATACAGCCTGTTTTCTGAATAAATTTGAGGAAATAATAATTGAATAATCAGGCCTTAGTTATTTCCACACTCCTTCGTAGACACTGAGACAGCAACCAGCTCAAAAGACAAAAAGCATGAGGTCTGACTATACAAGCGCTTTTGTGCATTTTTACGTAAACTGCGCATTTTTCTGTGCTCAAGTTCGTAAAACCTGCGTCCGTATGTCTATCTGCGTCTGAAAAATTCACAAAAGAATTCATACTCCAGATCATAATCCAAATTCAGTTGTACATAATTAAAGGAATCAAATAAATATTGTTTATATAACAAAAAAAAAACAAGTAAAACCTGTGAGTCAGTGTAGAGGAGGCAGAAATATCAATGAACATATTTCTGGAAATACTTCTGTTTATCACTAGATACATCACCATGCACAATGATATATACTGGATCCCTGTTGTGTGGAATACCGTTTTGTTGCACAACCACTGTTCTGTAATATAGTCCGTGATAAACACACCACAGATATGCCGCGTACCGTCTGATTGTGGGAATGTGGGATACCGACTATGACTCAATTATTCGCGAACTGAGTATAGTCACTGCGCAATACCACAGTACACTACTTATCCAGAGCTACAGCCAACATGCACCTTCACTTCCTCAACGTACTTATGGTGAGTTATGTAGTCTGCAAACTATCAGCGTTATGGCACCCTACATCACATGGATCCAGTGCATCTCATTTTACACGTACGGGCATGTTATGTTTCGCGAAAAGATTTCAAGACTAGCTGAGATTTAAGAACACGGTGTCTTGTGGTTGTTGGAGTTTCTTTCAGGTACTGTCTACGGTCAACATACCAACCAATCACAGTAATTCAGTGCGGAAGCAAACGTTACCTGAATGGCTCGGTCAAGTAAGGCAATGGCTTCTATATTACAAGAAAGAAACATATGGCGTGGGTATACCATATTGCAGCAGTCTAATGTGCATTACATTTTTTTCCCGCTCAATGCCTGCCCCTATTTATGGAAATAGTTGTATTGGAAAAAAATAAAACGGCGCGTGTAACTCAGCACACGTGATGGAAGTGAAACTTCTTTGGCAATTCAAACATTGATTCGTAAGTATATCGTAAGGGGTAAAAGACAGAGAGAGATAGAGAGAAAGAGAGAAAGAATAACATTTTATAAGTAAATATTAATCACTGTTGAAAATAAAGAAAAACTGTGCGTGTTACTGTTCCATCAAACAATTTTACCCATTTAGAACACGCCAAATCTCTGAACGAAATATGAAATTCATAACAGATAGCGCTACCTATGCGGGAAATGCATGGGCTGTCTCAACAGCACTCTCTACGCTGCTGGTTGAACAAGGATGAAAGCGAGCGCATTGGTAGCAAATATAAAATTAAAGGCACTCACAGCTGGCTGTATAGGATACCTATATCTATTTTCTGAAACAAGCGCGAGCGCACACTCTGTGTCTTATCCTTTCGTTCATCTATCTCTCTAGGCGGGCGATGAATCATCGCACAAAGATGAGAACGAAAACGAGCCCAGCAACTTATATATCATAGTGCTCTCTTTATATCTCTTTGGCCGAGTACCTTTTCTCTGTCAGGAACGTCTAACGACGGTGTTTAACGAAAACTTTGCATTAAAATTCGACCTTGAAATTGTAATCTCATCGCGTCCAAAAAAGTTGCACTTCAAAAAGTTTTTTTTCCGTACCTACGTTATTAGTAGGGACAGGAATATTTTCGCGAAAAGATCCGAACACTTGTTAGACTGCAACAAAGTATACCCGTACCTGTGGTTTCTTCCTTGTGATTGGCGGCCGTCTGCCGAGAGAAGTCGTCGCCTTATGTGACAGAGCCACTCAGGACGCGTTTGCCTCCGCACTGAATCACTGTGATTGGTGTTGTAACACTCGATATGTACCATTGTTTTTAACCTTCATCTAGTCTGGGAATCTTCTCGCGAAATCTGCATGCCCCTAGTCATCAGTAGAGACCTGCAAAATTCGCGGATTCATTTGGTGATAGGCTAGAATTCAAACAGATATACCTCTTGGATAATTTTGCTGTTGGCTTTCTGTTCATCTGGACGAATCTCAACCAGTTATAAACCCTCAACCAAAGAAGGATCGAATCACAGACAAACCAGCTGAGACGACTTACAAGTCGGCAGCCAATAAACATGCGTTATTTGCCCGAGTGTACAGGTGTATGTGCAGTCTATCCTGAAGGCCATCGAAACCGCGAATTTTGCAGGTCTCTAGTCATCAGTAGAGACCCGTAAAATTAGCTGGTTCATTTCGTGTTATGCTAAAATTCAAATAATTATACCTTAGTGCTGCTCCTGTCATTGGTTCACTGTTAATCTGGTGGACTGAGGGCCAATTAGAGACCCTCACTCATAGAAGTGTCGAATCACAGGCCACCCAGTCGAGACGACTCACAAGTCAGCAGCCAATGAACAGTTTGCATTTGCCCAAGTGTGTAGAGGATATTGGAGTCTATCCTGGAGGTCATTGAACCCGCGAATTTGTCGGGTCTCTACATTGGCGTAGCTGTGTTCATAAAGTTGGGGGGGACAAATAATGATTTTGATGTCATGTAAACCCATTTCCCTCTTACTAAGACGGGGGGTCCGGGGGTCCTCCACCGGAAAATTTTGATTTTAAAAGTGCAAAATAGCGCTTTTTAAGCAGTTTTTGTATCTAACCATTGGATACATCGATGTTAAAATTATTATTGTTTCCTTAAAATAAAATTTGATGAGTGAAGAAATTACAAATAAAGTTGGGCAGAATAATATTATATAATAAAAATATCACGGTGTAGAAAGTTGGGGGGGACAGTCCCCTCCACCCAAAAAGTTCAGGGGGAAACGTCCCCCCTGTCCACCCCCCCCCCCCCCCGGTTCCTACGCCCCTGAGTCTCTAATCATCAGACATCCGTGCTTCATGTTGGTGTGCTGCGCACGCACTGAGGTCAGTCCTGCGACGTGGTGTGGTTCTGCTTGTCAGTTTTCAGCGTGATCTTCGCTGAGGCAGCGTTGCGCCGGGGATGTCCTTCCGTCTGCCCGCAGTACTACCAGCCGCTGTGCGCGCTCAGTCGCTGGCGAGGCCTGAGGACCTTCTCCAACCCGTGCTTCCTGGCGGTGCACAACTGCAAGCACCCCCGCGACCGTGAGTTCACTGCTCGCTCACTGCTCGTTCACTCGGCTGCGGCCGCAGCGGCGACGGTGCCGCGGGTGCACGCGAGGGTTCAATGACCTGCAGGATGAACTCCACAGTTCTACGTACACTCGGTCAAATGTCACCCACTCATTGGCTGCTGTCTTGTGAGACGTCCCATCGTAGCAGCCTGTGATTCGATAAAGCTTTGGTTGATTGTTTCTCATTGGCCCAGAGTCATCCAGGTGAGTTGTGAGCCAATAGCAGAGGCAGCACTGAACTGTAACTATTTGTATTTTAGCCTATCTCGAAATGAATTCGCGAATTTTTCTGGTCTCTAAATATACCTTTAACCTATTTTTGCTATTGGCTCACTGTTCGTCTGGGCGACTCTGGGCCAATGAGAAACCCTCAACCAAAGAAGTAACGAATCACAGACAAGACAGTTGAGACGACTCATAAGTCAGCAACCAACGAACTGGCGTTATTTGCCCGAGCATACAGAGGACTGCGTAGACTATCCTGAAGGTCATCGAAACCGCGAATTTTTCAGGTCCCTACCTATCCATAGGAGCATGCACATTTCGCGAGAAGATTCCCAGACAAGATGAAAGTCAAAACACTGTAGCATCGTCCGTGTTGCGTGATTGGGTGGGTTTCTCTCAGGTACATGTCGATTGTTACAACACCAATCACATGAAGTCAGTGCGGAATCAAACGCGTCCTGAGTGGCTCGGTGAAACAAGGCGACGACTTCTCTCGCAGACTGCCGCCAATCACAAGGAAGAAACCACTGGTACGGGTGTACCTTGTTGCAGCCTAGTAGACGTTCAAGTTTTTTTTTTTTCGGGAAAAATGCCTGCCCCTACGTATCCACTTGTCCAGTAACTGGGAAAATTCGCGGGTTCGATGACCTCTGGGGTAGACTCCGAAGTTCTCCGCACACCCCGGAGATTTCCACCTGCTCATTGGCTGCTGACTCGTGACACGCCTCAACTGGTTTGCCTGTGAACCGTTGCTTCTTTGGAGAAATGTTTACACTTGGCCCAGTGACACCCGGTCACAACTGAATAGGTATTTGAATTTTATTTGAATTTGAATACATAAAATTCTGGCTTGTACTATAACTCTATCTTGGCTCAACGATGAGAAGTTCACAAGCTAGCAGAATCTGTTTGTGTATTTTTTTGTAATTTTAAAATTTATTTCATTAAAATCAGATAATAATTAAAGTTTTTAAAGATGGCGGCCGAAACGGAAATTTCAACGGTGACGTCATAATCCATTATGACGTCAGAGGCTTAGCGGAGGCTGTAGACATGGATGCTAAAGCCTCTATATGGAAATTGTGTTCTTCCTAAGGCAAAATGATTCTTGAGGTTTTTTCTAAATCCTAATTTTTTATTTTTTGAGGAAGAAAACGAGAAATGTTTCCTCAAAACGGTAATTTTTGAGTCATTTTGAGTCATTTTTGAGAAATTTTTAGGAATTTTTTAGTCCAAGATGGCCGCCGTGACGTCACTAATCCAAGATGGCGGAAAAACACCACCACCACCACCGCCTGGCGCCTGTCCCAGGACATACCAAAACATACTACTTTTTGTATATGTTATTTTATCTTTTTTACAGTGTATGACTCATGTCAAAGTTACACAGTTTATCAACTTGGAAAATGCATAATTCGGTATAATAAACTAGTAAAACACAAATTACCTATCCATCAACGCTTGAAGTAATACAAAGTAGACTTTTAGCGCATGTACATTTCCTTTAGTTTAACAGCGTGCAACCAGCCAAAATGTGATAAACATTTGAGTTTGTAATGGGAAAATAAACACACTTAAGTGACTTAAATATGTATATAAGACACTTTAGTGAAAAGAATACGAGAAATAATTGGGGCTTGGAACGTTGGCTTTATAAATTCATGTGTTTATTGTCATTAAGTTTGAATCAACGTTATACAAAATATTATAAAACAATTAAAATATTTGTTTCAGGTTACAGCTATATTCACGACGGAGAGTGTCGTTATCCAGGCAACGACTTCCTTCAACAACTGGAAGACGAAGAGTCCTGAACACATGCGTACTGCGACGCTTAGCTGCAAGACAAGGCAAAGATTCTCTAATTCGTATGGAAAACAAATTACGTTACCAGAGAAATAAATGACGTTGGTGTTCAATTAAAGTTCCTTTTCATTCATTTTATATTAAAATATTTAATGCAGGAAGTTTTACCTAAAATATAATCATATTAATACCCTCACAAGAAGATCTTACGCGATACCAAAAGTAATCTTTGCTTGAAAATTAAAAACAATGTGTGACGTTTAAAAATCAGAGCTTAAGTATATATAAGATTATGTATTATGTATCGTGAGACAGAATTCAACTACATACCTCGGTTACAGATTTACACAAATAATAAAATAAGTTGAAAACCTTTATATGACTTACGGTCTAAAGTTAGGGACCGGAAAAATTCTCGGGTTCAATGAACTCCAGGACTGACTCCACAGTTCTACTTATTCTCGGGAAAATATCGTCCACTCATTGGCTGCTGTCTTGTGAGACGTGCCAGCGCAGTGGTCTGTGATTCGATACAGCTTTGTCTGAGTGTTTCTCATTGGCCCAGAGTCCTCCATGAGAGTTGTGAGCCAATAACAGAGGCAGCACTAAGGTATAACTATTCGAATTTTAGCCTGTCACGAAAATAATCTGCTAATTTTTCCGGTCTCTATCAAAAGTGAATCCCAAGGCAGGTATACGTCTTTGAAGTTGGAGTTAAACATAATTTTTATTGAATAGCCAAAGTACTTAAGCGTCTGTATTATGTTTAGAGGCATGCATTTTTCGTGATAGGTAGGGGCAGGCATTTTTCGCGAAAAAACCTGAACGTCTACTAGACTGCAACAAGGTATACCCGCACCAGCGGTTTCTTCCTTGTGATTGGCGGCCGTCTGCGAGAGAAGTCGTCGCCTTGTTTTACCGAGCCACTCAGGACGCGTTTGATTCCGCACTGACATCATGTGATGGGTGTTGTCACAATCGACATGCACATTAAAGAAACCCACACAATCACGGAACACGGACGATGCTATATTGTTTTGACTTTCAGCTGGTCTCGGAATCTTTTCGCGAAATATGCATGCCCCTAATAATCAGTTCTAACAGGTTACAATGATGACTCTCATGCATCAAGTATTTCATAGCTATGGTAATTACCAGTCGCACCTGTCATGAAACGTCACTTGATGTTATCAATTCATTGTTCGAACGACTAAATGGGTTTTACTCAACAACTTCTTGAAGATAAAAAAAAAATTGGTATTTATAGCTCGGTATCCTACACCATCTTGTCTTCGAAAAAATTGCATCAACAATTTTTTTGGCAATCACCGGCACGTAACTACGGCGATAAATTCATTCTTAGACTACGAAATAACGGTTAATGAATAAGTCCTGTCAAACAAACGAAAGCTCAAAAAGTGCATTTAATTGCTACATGCAATATTAACACAAAATATTTCAGGAAGTATTTGAATGAAACAGATGGATGTACGTATTTGTTTTATCAACAACTCAAATTGCTTCCATCACTGAGCAGAATATAAACAATATTATACTTTTTTAGTACATTTACATAAAAACAGAATTATTTTTGTGGCATGAATGAAAAAAAAACTTTTATATAATACCGTAAAACCCATGTTAAAAATTTATGTTCGTGGACCACTCGTTTGAAACTTTGTTCAGTACTGGAGGTTTCTATCTTTTTTTATTAAATTCGCATATTACCGATTAATAAATTGCAGAATCTCTAAGATTGGGTTTAGTTAAAGTCAGATGCTAGCCCACAATTAGCTCACTGGCATAATACGAAAGTAATAATAAGAAACAATTATATAATGTTATTTATGTACTAGCAAGTTCTTTTTAAACAGTTTTTTTTGTGAATAATAATGATAAGAAAATCGATTGACATTATTTTCCAAGGTATTTTCATTATAAAAAATGTTGTGAAAAACTGAGCAGTTTACTAAAGACTTGAATGTCATAATCAGTCAAATCTTCAGACGAGGTAAGATTACGTAAATTCTTTTACGTCCTTATTTTTTTTTGCTGGATAACATAAGAAGAAGAAACATAATTTTTCGGTCCGCGACTCACACAGATATCGGCTTGGAGCTCATAAATAAAAGAGAGATTCCACGAACTGGAATCGAATCATCGACAACTGGCTCGTTGCCTTAGAAATAGAAATATATATATATATATATATATATATATATATATATATATATATATATATATATATATAGAACGGAAAAATTTGTTTGACGGAAAAAGGAAAATGTTCTTTGACCTCCAGGATTTACTCCACAGTTCTCAATATATTTGAGCAAATGCCACCCACTTATTGGCTGCTGTCTTGTCAGACGTCCAAACGAAGTGGCTTATGATTCGATACAGCTTTGGCTGAGTGTTTCTCATTGGCCCAGAGTCCGCCAGGTAGGTTGTGAGCTAATAGCGAGGTAGCACTATGGTGCAACTATTTTAATTGTAGCCTATCACTAGAGACCTGTAAAATTCGCTGATTCATTTCGCGATAGGATAGAGTCCAAATACTTTTGACATTATTTTGCTTTAGTGATTGGGCCACAGTTTATCTGAAGGACTCTGGGCCAATAAAAAATCTTTAACAGAAGTATTAGCGAATCACGATCATTCCAGTCAACAGGTGTTACGAGTCGGTAACCAATCAGCAGATTTAATTTGCACGAGTGCGTAGAGGATCATGGAGTCTATCCTTTAGGTATTCGAAATCGCGAATTTTACAGGTCTCAACCTATCACTAGAGACCTGAAAAATTCGCGGATTCATTTCGTGTTATGTTAAAATTCAAATAAATATACCTTACTGCTGCTTCTGTCATTGGTTCTCTGTTAATCTGGAGGACTGAGGGCCAATTAGAGACCCTCACTCATAGAAATGTCGAATCACAGGCCACCCAGTCGAGACGACTCACAAGTCAACAGCCAATGAACAGTTGGCATTTGCCCGAGTTTGTAGAGAATGTTGGAGTCTATCCTGGAGGTCATTGAACCCGCGAATTTTTCCGGTCTCTACCTATCACGAAATGAAGCCAAGAATTTACCCGCGCAATACTGATATATATGTAATTAAAGTAAACAACAGTTTGCAGTTTACAATGTAAATACATTTTGGTGAAATTCCTAATCACGCAAGGTAAGTTATTATATTAATTGGAAAATTGACCAAACAAAATGCCACATTTCCTACGTATTTTAATTATTTCTTAATAAATCTTATAAAAACAACGCTGACTCACGTGGAAAATGCGTGTGTTAAGTGTTTAGGAACGTTGCCGTGATTCTTTTAAAAAGTTGTCTGTTGCGAAATAATAAGTGATTGGAAAATTCCGCCGGTTCAATGATCTCTAGGCTAGACTCCAAAGTCATCTGGATAATCGGTGTCACCGCTAATTATTCAGGTCTGTAAATATAGTACCGAAAACGTTCCAGACCCTATGATCTATGAATAAAACACACACACATATATCTGGCATGTTTTCCGGTGCGATAGTAACTTGCAGATGCATGCAAATGCCTGGACGGAATGATGGTACTAGCGGTGTCCCGAGACTACTCAGGGAAAGTCCGCCTGTTTCACACGTGCATTGGAATGCGAATAGGCCTTTGCATGCATCTGCAAGTTACTATCGCACCGGAAAACATGCTATATATAGGGGCATGCACATTTCGCGAAAAATTTTCGAGACCAGCTGAAAGTTAAAACACTGTAGCATCGTCTGTGTTTCGGATTGTGTGGGTTTCTTTCAGGTACATGTCGATTGTTACAACACAAATCACAGTAATTCAGAGTGAAAGCAAACGCGTCCTGAGTGGCTCGGTCAAATAGGGCAACGACTTCTCTCGCAGACGGCCGCCAATCACAGGGAAGAAACCGCTGGTGCGGGTATACCTTGTTGCAGTCTAATAGGCGTTCAGATTTTTTCGCGAAAACTGCCTGCCCCTAGCTATATATATATATATATATATATATATATATATATATATATATATATATATGTGTGTGTGTGTGTGTGTTTTATTCATTCATAGGGTATGGAATGTTTAATTGAATAAATTGTTCAAATAACTTCTATCTAATAGACAGGAATTTCATAGTTAAACCTGGTAGGAAATTTTCTGACGTCAGAAATATTTACCGAAACATTACAACATTAACTGAAATAAAAGAAACAACGCCGAAAAAAAAGAAAATTGTAAGATTGAGCCAAGCACTTATAACATTTTTTGTAAATTTATCATTATTTTTTTTTACTATTAGGGCCATGCTTTTTTCGCGAAGAGAGTTAGAGACGAAAAGTGCGTTAGAACACTGTGGACATCGGCTGTGTTTTTAATTAGCCGAGTTTCTTTCAGGTAAAGATTTAAAAAAAATTATCTCATTTATACAAAATAAATAATGTATGAAACTTCTGATACAGAAAAATGCAAACACATTTTTAAAAATTTTATGTAATAAAACACTGCTTATTTTTAACGCTTTAATGTGTTTATTTCATTTTCTTTCATCGACGTTTCTGTAACGATCGGAATAATTTTCTAGGACAAAATTTCGCTTTACATATGTTTATTTTATTTTCGAAATATCATTAATGAAAATCTGTTTTACAAAAATTACATATATTATGTACATTTACCCAAGTATATGTATATATATATATATATATATATATATATATATATATATATATATATATATGTCCATCGCGGCACAAAGAGCTTTTACAAGATTAAAGTTAAATAGTATTTTTTTAATAATAGGGCCTAATCCTTGATTTTTTCGCTCTCTGAAATGAATAGTTTTCTGCTGTAAATAAATTTTCTTATTTTGCTTGCTTCGCACTTTCCGCCAGTCCCGGGATGCTTCTGTTGCTGAAATTACATTTCAGCTAAAAGGTGGGGGGAAAAATACGAACTGTTACAATCCCCAGAAAATTGCGAAGAGCTCGTATTAATATTAAAATACGCAACTGCCTGAAACACTTCTTCTAGAAATTGCACAGAGTTCCAAACATGAAAGAGAAGTCGGTCAAAGGAAGATTACAATATGGCGTTAAAATAATTTAAACGCAATGAGGACGATGCTTTGACCCACGTTTGAAATAACTCTCAGCAGGCCTGGACGGCAATATTTCAACCGGTTATTCAACGTCCGTGAAAGTGAAGAAAACCATAACACACACATGAAATAACTGTGATTTACAGTCCGTAATGAATATATTGTCTTGTTTATACGTAATAAAAATTTTCTGAGAAATTATCAACAAAATTGCTCGTGAACTTTTATGATATCTACATATGCCTCGATCGTTTTGGTGATTATGTAAAAAAATAAGTAAGACTCTGCTGAACTTTTGGTAGGAGTTATGTAAATTTGTCTTTTTTTTAGAGCACATCGTAGGTAGAAAATAACAGCCATCATAAAGTTATAAATTGAAACCGTAAACTTCGAATCAGTAACAAAAAAGATTCTTTAACTTTTTTATTTTGAATTAATTATTAGCGTGTTGGTGAATTTAATTACCAACTGGCAACAATAGCTGCAACTGCTTAAACTGACATTAATTTCTCCAATTGTTACAACTGGCTTCAATATCTTCAATTGCATTTTGTGCCAACTAGCTTCAATTGTTCCAATTGCTCCAAATCCATTTGGTTCCATTTGGTTATACAATGGCTCGAAAGCATTTTTCAATAATCTCCATTTAATGTCATTGACAGCGGTATTTCTTTACAGCCTTAAGCTAGAAGTAAGGTTACGAGAAATAAAACACTTTTGTTTGATTAATCCGAAGGTTGTCCGTAAAGTAAGTACCGTTTGGTCATTAAAAAATAAATTCGCGAGAAAAAGTTTTTATTGACGGTTTTAGTTTACTAAATATCTACTTCATATATTCACATAGTCACCACTCAGTTCAAAATACTTTTCATAACGATGCACCAGTTTCTTTAACCCCGCTGCAAAAAAATTCACAGTCTGCAAATGGAACGGACGCGTTGGCCATAGGTATCATAGACTTCTAATACACAATGTGTGTAGCCTAAGTACAGGCGTTCAGTAAACATCCCAGGAAAATGTTTCAGCGAACTCCGCGCTAGAGTCAAAAAATGATGGCTACCATTTTTGAAATGAAAAAGGCGTCATATTAAATGATTTCATGAAAATTGGGCCAATAATTACCGTAAAAAAATACAAAATTACGATTGTCAACTTGTTTAATTTCCAGGCGGCGAAATTCTTTGCAGAGGGGTTAAAGAAACTGGTTCAGTGTTATGAAAAGTGCTTGTAACTGGGTGGTGACTATGTGAAAATGTGAAATAGATATGTAGTAAACTAAAACTGTCAATAACACCTTTTTCATGCGAGTTTTTTTTAATGACCAAACATTACTTACTTTATAGATATCCTTCATAATTTAGTGTATTTTTCATTTTTATACACATGCAGGTTAGATACGTAAGTCATTCATAGTAAAAAGCCAGAATATCTTAGTTCATGGAGTATATCCCATATTTCTATGGTAATACAACCGTTTTAAGAATTCGCGAAACAAGTTGAATTGTTAACCTGTCAACCAATATATAGGATCTTCCCATGACATGTCATCAATCTCTTTTCCTGCTGATATCTTTCTTTCATGTTTATTATTTGTATTTCGAAAACACCTAGAGTCTACTGTTTTATGACCAGCCTCATAGTCATTAGAATCTTCGTCATCCCAGTGATCGCCATTATCATAACCATAGACAGGATAGTTGATATTTATTTTAACAAGTTGTTTCCACCATTTTGGTCTCAGAGCCTCATCACAGTCTTCGATCTTGTCAGATTCAGGTGTTTCTAGATTGTTCTCAGTTTCTTCAAAGGCGAATTTAATATACTGTAAATACATATACATTTGTTCGTTTCCCATAAAGATGCTACTTTATTCTTTTGTATTCCCCACTTTCGTTGGATTTACATTTCAGATTATTGGCGAGATCTGGGATAGTGTTGTTAGCATCACATTTTCACATTTTCCGAGATCATAATTAGAGACCCGTGAATTTCGCGGATTCATTTCGTGTTATGCTAAAATTCAAATAATTATACCTTAGTGCTGCTTCTGTCATTGGTTCTCTGTTAATCTGGAGGACTGAGGGCCAATTAGAGACCCTCACTCATAGAAGTGTCGAATCACAGGCCACCCTGTCGAGACGACTCACAAGTCAACAGCCAATGAACAGTTGGCATTTGCCCGAGTGTGTTGAGGATATTGGAGTCTATCCTGGAGGTCATTGAATCCGCGAAATTCACGGGTCTCTAATCATAATATTCGTCTAATATTTGGCCTTCATTCCACTTCCTTGATGTTGTACAGCTTGGTTGTACAGATCTTGTGATGTTTATTCGAGAGATATCTGCGATCAAACGATGTCTGGCACGATTGTAATAGACATTAAATGGTATAAAGAAACTGAAATTTAAGAAAAGAAGGCCACGAACGAAGAAATTTACTCTGGCATGGACGGTAAAGTAACTCCATTCTTCCTGAATAATTCTGTTGAGTTAAGATTTTTGGTATCGATAGTGCGATCTTTCAGAATGAAAATAACTTCAAGTTTTCGTGTAGGCCTTTAGTTAAAACACAATACTTGAGCCACTAAATAAATATTTAAATAACTGCCCTCAGACCTTCCATACACACTTAAATAGTAAACTTTTAAAACACGCATATTTGGAACAAACATGCCACCATTGCTCATGGAACATATTACGCCTGTTTCACCTCTTGATTTTTATTTTAAATGCTGCATTTCACATCTGGCTAAAATGTTTTACTGCATATGAGCTTTTTGTTATGTATTGAATACTGCAGTATCACCGAGTGCATTTTCGTCATCAACATAAGTTAAAGCAAAATATAGTTTCACTGTGCCCTTGAAACCCAGTTCCGTCTTGCCATTGATGTAGCTTCAGGCTAATGAAGATGGTTGGTTTGCGTGTGACAAGTGAGGTAACTACAGTTACATTTATCACCGCAGCGTTGATAGAGTTCATTAAAAACTAGCCAACGTAACATAGGAGAATGCTTTTAGTTTAAAAAAAAAATTCTGCAGTCTTGTCAATGTTTAATCATTTCATACACACTCTAATGTGTAAGAAACATTTGTTTATCATGACTGGTATATCATTTTACACGGCACAAGAGATTAGTTAATTGCTAGAGACCTGCAAAATTCGCGGATTCATTCCGTGATAGGCTAGAATTAAAACACATATACCTCTTAGATAATTTTGCTATTGGCTTACTGTTCATCTGGACGAATCTCAACCAGTTATAAACCCTCAACCAAAGAAGGATCGAATCACAGAAAAACCAGCTGAGACGACTTACAAGTCGGCAGCCAATGAACTTGCGTTATTTGGCCGAGTGTACAGGGTATGTGTAGTCTATCCTGAAGGCCATCGAAACCGCGAATTTTGCAGGTCTCTATTAATTGCATACCAGATAATGATACGTATAAGTAGGGGCATGCAGATTTCGCGAAAAGATTTCGAGACTAGTTGAAAGCTAAAACACTGTTGCATCGTCTGTGTTTCGTGATTGGGTGAGTTTCTCCCAGGTACATATTGAGTGTAAAGACACCAATCACAGTGATTCATTGCGGAAGTAAACGCGTCCTGAGTGGCTCGGTAAAACAAGGCGACGACCTCTCTTGCATACGGCCGCCAACCACAAGGAAGAAACTGCTGGTGCGGGTATACCTTGTTGCAGTCTAACAAGTGTTCAGATCTTTTCGCGAAAAATGCCTGCCCCTACGTATAAGGTATAACTAGGGACCGGAAAAATTCGCGGGTTCATTTAGTGATATGCTAAAATTCAAATAATTATACCGTTGCGCTTCGTCTGCTATTGGTTCGCTGTTAATATGTAGGACTCTTGGCCAATAAGAGACTATCATTTAAAGAAGTATCCATTCACAAGTTACCCACTTGAGACGCCTCAAAATTCAGCACCCAATGAACAGGCGCCGTTTGCCCAAGTAGGCAGAGGATCGTGGAGTCTATCTTGAAGGTCATTGAACACACGAATTTTTCCAGTCTCTACGTATAACAACTTTAGTTGGTAGAAACACCTTTATCTCCTGCTTAGGGAAAGAATGTGTGCGGATGTCCTCTACGTTTTCTTTCTCGAAGACACTGGGTGCAGCTCAGCCTAGAATATCACCCCACTCAGTGTTACCAACCTGTGACCCTTCAAACTACAGGAAGGGGTCCGCCACACCCAACGTAAATATCTCCTCCCTCCCACTCCCCACAGCAGAATAAATTAACATAAAAAAGAGTACCACATTCCTGTTAAAACACTTATAAACGCAAAAGTAATAAATAACTAAGCCTGTGTGGGGCTGGGCTCGTTACAAAAACAAAGTCAAAACAATGCAAATTTAGTTTGACTAAAACAGTGAAACCGCCAAAGTTTGTCGAATATTTTAGTTTTGTAACTATTAACGTTTAACTAATTCAAGCTTTCGGTTTTATGTGTCATTCAGTTGGTATGTGTCAGCATGTAAACAGAGAGTGAATATTGTGTGTCACTAATGACTTCTAGTGACTAATGAGAGAAACAGGGTCAGTTAATGACCGACAACAGTGTGCTTGTGGTACAGTGCCATAGTTTCAATGGCTAAAAAAAACTTTTGGAAGAAACTTTTCTCAGAACTTCGTTACTTTTAGTCAAACATAACCGACAGGTTCACTCTTAAATGCAGAGATTATTTTAAACAAATAGAACATTAATTTAAAAAAAATTCCTTCATTAACTTTACCAAAAAAAGAAAAATAATTACTTAAGTTTCGTATGAAATCTCTCCCCATTCTCATTTGAAAACATTCATAGATGGTAAAATGCTGTTAAAAATAAGTAAAAACGACAAAAACGATACTAATGCTCAGATTTGAAGAAAAAAGCAAATATGTTTAAAAAGACACCAAAGTTACAAACTATAAACTGTAATAGATGAGAAAAATGATTCAAGTGCATTTTCATGTGTTTTGTTGGTTCATACCAGAAGCACCATACAAAATGTATACAATTGGATTTTTTTTTACACATATGAGCTTCTGTTAACTTAACCAGAAATGAATGTTTTTTTGAACATACTTTCGTAGTTAAGTTTAAATGTGACACAATATAAAGAAAATGTATTATTTTACATATTTTTTTTGAATTGCTTGTTAAGTGTAAATAAACATTGAGATGTATGTTTGATACAGTATGTCCATAAAATAATGTCCCAGTTTTAATGGTATATTATACCGGTTTAATTTATACTTTTACAACAAATCAAACATAAAATTGGAGGTAAACTAAACTATTTTTTTTTTTTACAAATGTTCAATGTGTGCTCCTTAAGTTATACAACACACATTCAACCTACAGTCAATTTCTTTTTCACACTTTGGTTAATACGTCCGGAGTAATACAAGCAATAGCCTCTTCAATTCTGTGTCTCAACTCTGGAAAATCATTGGGTAGCGGCGGAACGTAGACACGATCTTTTATAAAGCCCCAAAAGAAAAAAAATCCCATGGCGTTATGTCAGGTGAACGTGGAGGCCAGCGAAAAAGAGCTCTGTCGTTTCGACCATTACGACCAATCCAACGGTCAGGGACTTCGACGTTCAACCACTCTCGCGCAAAGAGATTCCATTGGGGAGGGGCTCCATCCTGTTGCCAAATAAAGTTTACTGGTTCACCTTCTACTAATTACGCTCAGGAGTCGCCATTTTGCGTAGGTGGCGCTGCAGGCGAGAAAACAACAAAGCAGTCCTCGCGAATGCGCTTATATGAAATTGTTTCGAGTTACTCTTTACTTGTGCCCTTACAGTTGATAATATTAAAATTTATAACTGGGAAATTATTTTAAGGACATACTGTATTTTAATGTGTTAGTATTTACAGTCTGCTCAGCTTTAAAACAATACCCGGCAATATTTCTCTTCCTTTCTTACATTTCATTTGTGTTTTATATCAGTATTATAACTTTCCAAGCATGTTTAATAAGTAGGGACCGGAAAAATTCGCGGGTTCAATGACCTCTAGAATGAACTTCATAGTTCTACGTACACTCGGTCAAATGTCACCCACTCATTGGCTGCTGTCTTGTGAGACGTCTCATCGTAGCAGCCTGTGATTCGATAAATCTTTGGTCAGGTGTTTCTCACTGGCCCAGAGTCATCCAGGTGAATTGTGAGCCAATAGCAGAGGCGGCACTGAGGTATAACTATTTGTATTTTAGCCTATCGCGAAATGAATTCGCGAATTTTTCCAGTCTCTATTAATAATGAGAGTAAGTTAAATAGGAAGGTTACCTGTTTCCAGAAATTGTATTGTGGTGGTGTGGCATTATTTTTGAACGATGCGTTCCTGGAGAACTATCTGTAACTTGACAGGCGCCCCCGCTCTAGTCCAGCCGACTGCGAACTGCAAGACGTGACTGCAACTGAGTCAGGGAGCGGGCAGAAACGTCACCAATCCAGCGACTGCAATCAAGAAGAGCTAACACCCGGATGCAGCAGGCGAGATGACTCGAGGCTTCCGGTTTGTGACGCACTACACGGACATCCGCGATTAAGGTGGGTCCCACACGCCACGCTTTTTTTTCACATTCCCTCGTCATTACAATTAGTTAAAAGCTATTTCTAGAGACCTGTAAAATTCGCGGATTCATTTCGCAATAGGATAGAGTACAAATACTTTTGACATTATTTTGCTTCAGTGATTGGGCCACAGTTTATCTGAAGGACTCTGGGCCAATGAAAAATCTTTAACAGAAGAAATAGCGAATCACGATCATTCCAGTCAACAAGTGTTAAGAGTCGGTAACCAATCAGCAGATGTAATTTGCACGAGTGCATAGAGGAACATGGAGTCTATCCTTTAGGGATTTGAAATCGCGAATTTTACAGGTATCTAGCTATTTCTCTAAATTTAAAACTTGATTCTGACGTTCTGTCACAAATATTTCAAATATATGATCACAAAGTGTTTATACAGAGCGTCACCATAAAATAATGTCCCGGTTATAAATTTTTAATAGTATCAACTGACATTGTTGTAGAGTTTTAGTTCAAGGTCACAACTAAAGAGTAACTCAAAGAGTTTTAGATAAGTGCATGCGCAAGTATTGCTTTGTTTTTTTTTTTTTTTTTTCGCTTGCAGCGCGAAAGTATTGCTCTTTCCCAATTAGCAGAGGGTGAACCTGTAAACCTTTTTTTTTTTTTTGGCAACAGGATGGAGCCTCTCCCCGTTGTAATCGCTTTGCACGAGAGTGGTTAAAAGTCGAAGTCTCAAACCGTTGGATTGGTCGTAATGGTCGAGACGACAGAGCTCTTGTTCACCTGACATAACGCCATGCAATGTTTTTCTTTGGGGCTTTATAAAAGATCGTGTCTACGTTCCGCCGCTACCTAATGATCTGCCCGAGTTGAGACACAGAATTGAAGATGCTATTGCTGCCATTACTCCGGACTTGTTATCCAAAGTGTGGGAAGAACTGGACTTTAGGTTGGTTGTGTGCCGTATATCTAAAGGTGCACATATTTCACATTTGTAAGAAAAACTAGGTTAGTTTACCTCAAATTTGATGTATGATTTGTTACAAAAAGTTTAAATCAAACTGTTCTAATATACCATTGAAACTAGGATATTCTTTCACGGACAGCCTGTAGGCTATAACTGATGTTAAATCTCGCGGAAGTGTTTACATTTGTTTTAACTTGCGCAATTTTTGAAAGCAATTTTGTCAGACTTAGAACCCAATTATCTCTTGAAAATATCTGTGTCAGAACAACAAATGTAGAAGAGCTGTAGTGTTGATTTTTAAAAAAATTGGTTGTCTGTAAAGTCCGTTTACGGACGATAGTTTAACGTGACATCATAACAAAACATTTATGAAATTATTGCATACTTTTATAAATAAAATTGAATCATTTTTATTGAATTATCACTATTTTGTATGGATACAAAGAAGGAGTGAAATGATATCTACAATTTAATTGATAAATTTACTTTTATTTGCACTCATTAATTCAAATATGTATATTACTTTAACGAAAAGATTATTATTGGAACTATAACTTTTATACATGTTTGCTATTTAACTTCTTCCAATCTGTGTTATTGTGTTAAGGATAGGACGATGATAGGAAAAGTAGGAATCGAATGGGAGTGTTTCAAGTTTAATGTGCTTCGAAAAAGTCAAATCGATTGTTGTTCCAATCGAGTGGAAGAGAGATAGATGCGGCGCAAGCGTACAATGAGCGTAACGGGACACAGCGTAACGGGACAAGGTGCGTTACGGGACACTTTTTCGTGCGTGCAGCCGGCTTTCATTGATTTATTAGACGTTGTCACGTCAAAAAAATAGCAGTTAACTGATAGAATTTACGAGAAAATGAAAAAAAATATCAACATGGCGGGTGAGATCCCGTCTTATCTACTCGTAACAAGTATGTTCGACTCGCTGGCGTCTGCGTGCGATTGGCGTAGGTTTCTTCTGTCTGCCGACCGCACGTGCTCTGGGGAGAACTCGCAGAACAAAACCCCGACATGGGACGTGTCGAGTTGTGCCCCGGCGTCGATCAAGCGACAACGCCAAATCCTCGGCAGCGCCTTTTGGTTACTGTTCAAACAGTTCCAACTTAAACCATCGTAATAATGTTCGCAGTCTTTCACGGCCATTGTCTGAAGTAGCTTGGCTTCTGGGTTGTAGCCGCGTCCTTGGCGAATAATTCACCGACGTTTCGGTCGACATTGCAGTCGCCGTCATCAGGGAGCAGTAGTTAACTGCTCCCTGATGATGGCGACTGCAATGTCGACCGAAACGTCGGTGAATTCTTCACCAAGGACGCAGCTGCAACCTAGTAGCCAAGCTACTTTTAACCATCATATTTTTAAAAAAAATTTGTCGACACAAATTAAAACAAAAATACACCAGCTCCATATAATGGCCAACGTTGGATTTTAAAGAACATAATGTGAAATAGGTGTATTTTTTTAAAAAACTATTAGTTCATTAGCAAGTCCGTTCTCATATCAAAGATCTTTAGAATCCTGCGAGGGCTTCAATAATCTTTATAAATGTTTCAATAAATTTTCGACGCGTTAATTAAAAAACCATTAAAAACTCTCAGATCGTAGTTGCTAAGCCCCAAAAAATAACCACGCCAAATATTTTTCAAACAATTTCGTGATTTATTGTGTAAGACATTTAATCGAGAATCCAATGTAAATTCTTGCATCACACTAATATAATTACAAGGTAATTTGGGTTATGATCGTTGTTAGTTCCAAGTCAATAAAGTTTAGACACCGTTCAAGATAATGCCTTAAAATTTTAATGAAGTATTTCCGTCAAGGTATACGCCTCAATCTCTTTTATAGACGAGAATTAAGGAACACTTAATTGACTGTGATGATATTTTTTTTTTACTTGACGTCCCACGATGTCTGGCTTTGATTGATTACATAACTTCGCAATCTGCTCAAAGCCTTTCAGAAAGAAACCAAATAAAAGATAAAAAAAGTGATACATTTTGAACAAACATAGATTTTTTTTTAAGTAAAGGCTTGTGGAAAATATCTAAAGCGATAAAACCAGATCCTTACATAAATATTCTGACCAAGCCAGATGTTCAGTTACATCAGATGTATCAGTTCGACATCTCCGTTAGAGAGAGAGAGAGAGAGAGAGAGAGAGTGAGAGAGAGAGCGATGACCTACGCATACGCCTTCAGAGAAAAAAACATAGCAATAAAGCAATATTCTTTAGCGTGTGCCAAATTCGGTCAGAAAATTAGTTTTACGAACAAAAAACTACGATTAATCACGTCACACACAAAAAAGAAAAATTGCACTATCAGACCGATTGTTGAGAGCAGCGACCAGAGCTATCGAACAATTATTAGTCACCAACCTCCGGTCACGTATGACATGACTGTGGAATTGAAGCACGCTCCAACTGCGCATGCTCGGTGCAAGATAAACCACTCACTTCTCTTGTATAAGTAGACGCCGGTCTCGCTCAGGTGCCCCTAGTTGACTGCGGTCATGGCGGTGGGACGCACGGCGCTGCTCCTTATGGGTGAGTGCTTTCTGGAGTCTCGAGGTGGGACGCGACACGCACTACACACGCGACACGCGCGACATGTGCGACACGCGCAACACACGCGACACGCACTACACACGCGACACGCGCGACACGCGCGACACGCGCGACACACGCGACACGCGTGACACACGCGACACACGCGACACGCGCGACACACGTGACACGCACTACACACGCGACACGCACTACACACGCGACACGCACTACACACGCGACACGCGCGACATGTGCAACACGCGCGACACACGCGACACACGCGAAACACACGACACGCACTACACACGCGCCACACGCGAAACACACGACACACACTACACAAGCAACACGCACTACACACGCGACACGCGCGACACACGCGACACGCACTACACACGCGACACGCACTACACACGCGACACGCACTACACACGCGACACGCGCGACATGTGCGACACGCGCGACACACGCGACACACGCGAAACACACGACACACACTACATAAGCAACATGCACTACACACGCGACACGCGCGACATGTGCGACACGCGCGACACACGCGACACACGCGAAACACACGACACACACTACACAAGCAACACGCACTACACACGCGACACGCGCGACACACGCGACACACGCGACACACACTACACACGCAACACGCACTACACACGCGACACGCGCGATACGCGCGACACACGCGACACACGCGACACGCACTACACACGCGACACACGGGAAACACACGACACACACTACACAAGCAACACGTACTACACACGCGACACGCGCGACACACGGACACACGCGACACGCACTACACACGCAACACGCACTACACACGCGACACACACGACACACGCGACACACGCGACACACACGACACGCACTACACACGCGACACACACGACACGCACTACACACGCGACACACACGACACGCACTACACACGCGACACACGCGACACGCACTACACACGCGACACACGCGACACGCGCAACCGAGGACTCAATAATGTAAGGGCGTTTTTAAATCAAAATTTTACGAAGTAAATTTTTTATGAGTTTTAAAATTTTTTTCCAGAACTTCAATATGGCGGACGATTTTCAAAATGGTGGAAGTTATTTTTATTACAATTTTATTAATTCAATTTTTTATAAATTTTTTTCTATTCGAATTGGAGAATTTTTACTGAATTTCAAGATAGAGGCCGTAATGAAACGTGCGACGTTCTAGAATCCAGGATGGCGGTGTGACGTAGGCATTTTGTAAATTCCAATTAAATTTTAACTAAGATTTAAAAAAAAAAACTACATTTTTACTCTCGCTGTTAATAGAACCGAGGACCGAAATCGATTAACTGACTATTTATTTGAAGTTAGCAATTTTTAAATGTTTCTTTGGGATTTTTTTGGTCGAAAATTAAAGATATAATGTTTACAGTCAAGATGCGTTTGAGGAATGTTTCTCCTTTCTATGGAATATTGTCCCTCTCCGAGGAATTTTGGCTTCTCCAGATTTTCTGAGGAAAACTTAGCTAAATTTTCCTTCAAAACAGGAATTTTTCCCTCAAAATAAGAAAATTTCTAGGAATTTTTGAGGTTTTTGGAGGTTTTCTAAGGAAATTACAAAGATGGTTGCTTTTAGGTGACAATCCCCAATCCACACGATCCACAGCCTGCAGCCTGTCTCCGGAGCCCCATTCCTGTACCACTCACACGATGGGACATCCAGAATTGTGCCTACAGAGGCTCCACTGGAGGAACTAGACGCAGATTGTATTCGACTGTGGCCCTGCTCTCTGAGCTGAGTAGCAGACGGGGCGGTCGGTTCGATTTCCCAAACGTGCAATACATTTTCATAACCTGCTTACAGATTACTCGGTGAGAGTTAACCGCGCAGGGTTTTCAAGACGTTGCCTCCAGCTAATCTCGCTGTGCAAAAAAAAAACCTTTATGAACAAAATTGATTTTTAAACATAAAAAAAGGGGGATTGTCTGTAAAGTCGGTTTACGGACGATAATTTTACGTGATAACGTCATAAGAAAACATTGATGAAAAATTGCATACTCTTTAATTTTCAAATATTATTTACAGTTTATGTCTAATTTAATTTAAATAATTTGTTTAAATATAATCGCGAACAATTGGTTAAAAAGCCCGCCATAACCTGTTTGATATTATAGAAGATTTTCTCGCACGGTGTATGGCCGGTTCTTGCACGCTCGGCTAAGGCGAAACGTGACAATTTTTCGTGCGTGCAGCCGGCGTTCATCGATTTATAAGACGTTATCAAGTCAAAAATAGAAAACATTGAGAAATAGTATGTAATTGTAATTACATTGTTATTTGCTAGTATTGCGAGCTGTGGACTCAGGCGAAAAAGTACAAGTGAACAACTTTTCCTGTAAAATAACGTATTGTCAAAGGAAACACGTTTTTTGTTTTATTTTTTAACTCATCAACAGCGAAATCACCAGAGAAAAACGCGTGCAAAGAGAATTTATGCTGGTATAATGAAACAGTAATCATAGGGGCTGGAAAAATTCTAGAATGGACTCCACATACTCAGGCAAATGCCAAAATGTTCATTAGCTACTGACTTGTGAGACCTGTCAACTGGGATGCTTCCAATTGGAGACTTGTTTAGTTAAAAAAAAATTCTTTAGGTTAAAGTCCTTCAGATAAACCGTGAGCCAATCACAGAAGCAATATGAAGGTACATGTGTTTGGATTCTAGCATAACGCGGAATGAATCCGCGAATTTTTCCTGTCTTTAAAAATCGACTATAGGTAGGGCCATGTATATTTTGAGGGAAAATTCTGGACGCTCGTTAGACTACAATAAGCTATGCCCACAAAAGTTGATTTTATCCTTGTGATTGGCAGCCGTGTGCAAGAGAAGCCATTGTCATATTCTGTCGGGCCATTCAAGACGCGATTTTAGGGACATGTATTATCCGCGAAAATATTTCGAGACTAGCTGGGCGTTAACATACTGTAGCATCGATAATGTTTCTTGATGGGATTATTTTGTTTAAGGAGCACGCTCACTTTCGATAGACCAATCAAAGTAATTCTGTGCGGGAGAAAACGCCTCCTGAATGGCCCGGTCAAATAAGGCAATGGCTTCTCTGGCAGACGGCTTTCAATTATTTATAGGGACCGGAAAAATTCCCGGGTTCAGTAACCTCCAGGATTGACTTCACAGTTCTACGTTTACTTGGGCAAATGTCACCCGGTGTGGCTGCAGCCATGAACACGTGAAATGGACTTGGTTATGGACATGTTTGTGCAGTCTAGCCTAGGACCAGAAGATAACGCGAGTCTTGCATGTGTCCACACAGTGATAGGGACTGGAAAAATTCACGAGTTTAATGATCTCTAGGATAGACTCTGAAGTTCTCTGTATACCCGGGAAAATGCCTCTTGCTCATTCGCTGCTGATTGTGAGACGTCTCAACCGGGTTGCTTCTTTGGACAACTGTTTATAATTGGCTCAGTGAACTGTAAACCAATAGCAGAAGCAGCACAACAGTGTAAGTATTTGAATATTAGCCTACCGCAAAAAGAAACCACGATTTTTTTCGGTCCCTACACATTGTTAATATGTGGACACCCTGGAAATTTCGCAAATTCTAGTAACAAGTTGAATTCCGAACACTTGAATGTTCTTGCACCGCCTTCAATTAATTCACAGCTGTTATAACACGCCCCACCCCCCAAGTTGGTTTGAACCAATAACAAGCCAAAAGTGCTGAACGGGTGAATCAAAGGCAAGTCGTTAAAACTAAGATGTTTTCTCACTCGGGCAACAGCCAATCAACAAGTGTTAAGAATCGACCAAGCACAGCAAAATCAAGAGTAGCTTGAAGGTCATTTAACCCACGATTATTCCGTGTCTCTAATGTTATGTAGGAACTGGCAAAATTCGTGGGGGTCAATTACAGGATGGACTCGTGTGCACAAGGCTGGACAGAAGGACCTTGGTCCTCTGACGAGGCATGAGTAGAGACCGGAAAAATTCGCGAATTCATTTCGCGATAGGCTAAAATACAAATAGTTATACCTCAGTGCCGCCTCTGCTATTGGCTCACAACTCACCTGGATGACTCTGGGCCAATGAGAAACACCTGACCAAAGCTTTATCGAATCACAGGCTGCTACGATGGGACGTCTCACAAGACAGCAGCTAATGAGTGGGTGACATTTTACCGAGTGTACGTAGAACTATGGAGTTCATCCTGGAGGTCATTGAACCCGCGAATTTTTCCGGTCCCTACTGATGTGTTGTTCCTTGCAGTGACGAGCGTGAGTGCAGTCTTTGACGCGGCGCAGCCGACGTACGACCAGTGCAACTACAACTGCCCGGACTCCCCTCCCGTCTGCGCCATCAACAAGTTCGGCCGTCTGCAGACGTTCCCCAGCGAGTGCATGCTGAGGTACCACCAGTGCCGTTTCCCGGCCAAAGGTCAGTTCACTGAGGCATCCATAGGGGCGGGCATTTGTCACGAAAAATACTGAACGTCTACTAGACTGCAACAAGGTATACCCGCACCAGCGGTTTCTTCCTTGTGATTGGCGGCCATCTGCGAGAGAAGTCGTCGCCTTGTTTCACCGAGCCACTCAGGACGAGTTTACTTCCACGCTGAATTACTGTGATTGGTGTTGTGACAATCGACATGGACCTGAAAGAAACCCACCCAATCACGGAACACAGACGGTGCTACATGGTTTTGACTTTCAGCTGGTCTCGGAATCTTTTCGCGAAATATGCCTGCCACTAGGTATACCGTGATAGCTGAGGTGTCGCTCTCAAGTAATCGATCGAGGATTATTATTATTAGTTGACGAGCACCGAGTCTGCACAAAGATATTCGGAGCCCACATTAGCAATGAAGATCCTCCATGTCTTAGGCCTAGGGGCATGGATATTTCACGAAAAGATTCCGAGAATAGCTGAAAGTTAAAGCACTGTAGCACCGTATGTGTTTCGTGATTGGGTAAGTTTCGCTCAGGTACATGTCTATTGTCACAACACCAATCACACGAAGTCAGTGTGGAATCAAACGCGTCCTGAGTGGCTCGGTAAAACAAGGCGACGACTTCTCTCGCAGATGGCCGCCAATCACAAGGAAGAAACCGCTGATGCTGGTATACCTTGTTGCAGTCTAGTAGACGTTCAGGGTTTTTCGCGAAAAATACCTGCCCCCTAACTATAATCCAATGACAATCACTAAGGACAGGAAAAATTCGCGGGTTCAATGACATGTAGGATGAACTCCATAGTTCTACGTATACTCGGTAAAATGTCACCCACTCATTGGTTGCTGTCTTGTGAGACGTCCCAACGTAACAGCCTGTGATTCGATACCGCTTTGGTTGGGTGTTTCTCAATGGCTCAAAGTCATTCAGGTGAGTTGTGAGCCAATAGCAGAGGCAGCACTGAGGTATAACTATTTGTATTTTAGCCTATCGCAAAATGAATTCGCGATATTTTCCGGTCTCTAACAAATCACCTTAACAACAGCTGAGAAATAACGCGGGAACCGGAGAGAAAAATGAAGTATGGCTGCAGCCAATGAACATGTGACAGGGACCTGATCTTGTACACGTTTGTGCTTTCTAGCCTGGAGGCACGACACAACGCGAATTTTGCAGGTCTCTGACTACTAGTAAACCGTTTCATTGGGTAGCAAAGTAGACTTGAAGCACCAATGCATCAGCTTTACGTTGATGATTGGACTTCAGTGCTCTATACACGCTCTTGACGACCCCGGGCCAAGTGTAAGTAGGCAATGGAAACATTCGCTGTTTCAATGACCTCCAGGATAGACTTTACGATCGCCTACAATACTCGGGAAAATGCCAAATGCTCATTGGTAGGGGCACGCAGATTTCGCGAAAAGATTCCCAGACCAGCTGAAAGTTAAAACACTGTAGCATCGTCTGTGTTTCGTGATTGGGAGAGTTTCTCCCAGATACAATTGAAACAACATCAATCACAGTAATTCAGTGCGAAAGTAAACGCGTCCTGAGTGGCTCGGTGAAACAAGGCGACGACTTCTCTCGCAGACGGCCACCAATCACAAGGAAGAAACCACAGGTTCGGGTATACCTTGTTGCAGACTATTAAGCGTTCAGATATTTTCGCGAAAAACGCCTGCCCCTACTCATTGGCTACTGACTTGTGAGACATGTCAGCTGGGATGCTTCCGATCCGATATTTCTTTATTTGAAGGTTTTTCATTGGCTCAAAGACCTCCACACAAATTGAGAGCCAATCACAGAAGCAATATAAAGGTACATGCGTTTGGATTCTAGCGTAACGCGAAACGAATCTGCTAATTTTTCCGGTCTCTTAAGTAAA
The DNA here is from genome assembly GCF_032445375.1 of Bacillus rossius redtenbacheri. Taxonomy (NCBI): domain Eukaryota; kingdom Metazoa; phylum Arthropoda; class Insecta; order Phasmatodea; family Bacillidae; genus Bacillus; species Bacillus rossius. Next base: position 4,846,834 of record NC_086331.1, on the reverse strand, counting down.
AGAAGTGGTTACCCAGTCACGTATAACCCGGCCAAGAATATTGACATTGTTATCGATAGAGCCCCGGAAATTTCGCGGATTCCTCTGGCCTCAGGATAGAATTCAAAGTTACAGGTGTGCTCGACCCATGTTTACTTTCCCATTGGTTGATTTCTCAGTGAGAACATTTTTAGCCTTGTTATTTGGCACTACCTGATTCGCTTACTTCTCTCCTAGAATGGAATCGTTGGCTCACGGTCGTACAGGGGAGTGTCCAGATAACTGCGGTCCAATCATGAACACAGTGCGATAGTGTGGAGGTTTGCATTCTAGCTTGCGACTAAAAGAATGCGCGAAAATTCCGTGGCTCTAGTTATCGACCAAGGATACTCTAAAATCGATTAGGTATATGAAATTTGAGTCCAACCTGAAGTGGAACGAATCTGTGGCTTTTACCGTTAGTAATAATTTTAAAAAAATTGTAGACTGTTGTAAATAATTAAAGACTGGGAAAATTCGTGTTTCCGTTGCATGATATACTAAAATCAAAATACTTATACCTTTGGCTTGCTTTTGCAATTGGTCCATGCAACACGTGGAGGACTCTGAGCCAATGCGAAATCTTAAACCAAAGAAACATCGAATCACAAGCAAGCCAGTTGAGACATCGCTCACGTGAGCAGCCAATGAATATGAGACATTTGCCTAAGTGTTCAGAGGACGGTGAAGTCATGCAGTCTGACCTATAAATAGAGACCTGCAAAATTCGCGGTTTCGATGGCTTCAGGATAGACTGCACATACCCCTGTACACTCGGGAAAATAACGTAAGTTCATTGGCTACAGACTTGTAAGTCGTCTCAGCTGGTTTGTCTGTGATTCGATCCTTCCTTGGTTGAGGGTTTTTAACTGGTTGAGATTCGTCGAGATGAACAGTAAGCAATAGCAAAATTATCTAAGAGGTATATGTGTTTGAATTCTAGCCTATCACCGAATGAATCCGCGAATTTTGCCGGTCTCTACCTATAAACCATTGTGCCAGCGAATTTTTTCAGCCCCTACAAGCAAAATAATGTCTGAAGTCTGTTTCATAATGAATACCGCTAATGCGAAGTTGTGAATGTGTTGTTGCAAATGTGGTTTCAGGTTTCAGAAAGATCTCAGAAGGGGACTGTCTGCCACCCTTCAACCCACACACAGCTACCACGTCTGCACCATCGGAAACAGAAGCGGACCAGGAAACTGAGGCTTAGAAGATTTTCACAAATACTCATTGCTACGCAATGTTGGTCTAGGAAATTTCTGTACTGCATTCGATGTATATCTGTGCAGCTATTTAAGTTTCCAAACAGCCACAAAAACCATGTAGTATATATATAGCAATGTTGGTCTAGGAAATTTCTATATTGCATTCAATATATATCTGTGCAGCTATTTAAGTTTCCAAACAGCCACAAAAACCATGTAGTATACTATCTTCTATCAAGTCATTGTTCTCTAATCATATATTTTTTAAATAGAAAAACGGAAAAAAATTATAATTTTGTAGTAATAGTGAGTATTTATGTATCTGAGACCTTATTAATAAATTTTTAATTATGTATTTTTTCTAGTTTTATTGTTTGTATAATACAAACCCAATGAATTATTACGGGAATAATTCGTACGTAATGTTGTTTATTTATTGATATGGCAAATAGTGTAAATCGTCGAGTTTCAGTTTAATTTTAAAACGATGGAAAGGAAATGTACCGCTTTTGGTGATACGATAAAATTTAACCAGTTACATATCAAATTCTGTGTTATAAATAATTTTCTATCCGTAAGAGACATTATTGAAATATATGCGCGTTTAGTTAGCTCTAATTAAATATTTTTTTAATGATTTCTTACTATCACACAGTACTCCAACTAAACACAAAAGATCAGTAAATAACCACATTATGTAGATTAAGATACATTTTTGACAAATTAAAAATTTTTTATATGTATAAAAGAGATAAAAAAATATTGTAATTCATTTCATGCATTTTTTTATTTAAATTCATTTGAGTGTCAATTAGCAGTAGAAACTAAATGCTAGTAGTTAGCTTAACAAATGCTTACTCCTCTCGCAGAATTATTTGACTTCCATCGTGTTTGGATACGGAAATATTTGCATTTATAATGAAATTTTATCACTGGTATTTACGTCCTAAAAAGGTGTTTAAATTACCGTTTGAAAGTACATGTCGTTTTCATTAATATCTTAAATAATTGCTTTTGACTCAAATTTTATTATTATTTTCTAATTACTGTCAGAAATTGTGGGAGATTTAACGCAAATTATCATTAATTTCCTAACGAAATCTGTGTTCTTGAATGAGTGATTTTATGGGAATTGAATGAGCATATAAAATACATTATTAACTTAATTATTTTCTTTTGATACTTATTTTGTTTTGTTTGGCGAAACTTTACTTTCTTCCAACGTATTTTTAACACAATAAATGAAAAATAAAAATAATAAAAATTTAAGTTTATTGAGAAGTGATAAATGTTGCCCAGTTTCCGAGTTCTTAAAAAAGCTTTGACCATAGATCCGGAAAGGTTAGGAAATCATTCTGTAAAGAGGTTATTCCACGAACACCCTAAGTTTGCTTTGTTTTTTCGATAGGGCTGCAATTCATCTGACTTTCCGCGGGGAATCTGCGCCAACAACAAAGCCCCAACAATGAGAGCAATGAATCACGCCGCACAACGCAGCCGGGAATAAAAATACACTCTTGCACCAGTATCCGATGTATAAATTACAGACGCCACAGAGTACAGAAGACTGCGAAGAGTAATCGGCAGATCAGTGGCCCTGCGTAACTTCCGAGCCTGTGTCCACGGCAAATTCATAGAGACGTTTCTATTAGCACGAGAGAAAACACCATACATGCGTTTCACAATGAAACACACATAGCTCACTTCCAAATAAAAAAAATTAATACAAAGCCAAAGAATTTCAGTAATTTTTTTATAAGGTTCAAGGTCAATTTTTTGACCACAAAACGTACTTTAGTACGCAGTGGTATGATTAAATCTTGTGTGCAACTTAGAAATAGTTTTTTTTTTTAAATAAATAATTAATGGCTGTGATATAACACATAAATAGAGACCCGGGAATTTCGCGGATTCAATGACCTCCAGGATAGACTCCAATATCCTCTACACACTCGGGCAAATTCCAACTGTTCATTGGCTGTTGACTTGTGAGTCTTCTCGACTGGGTGGCCTGTGATTCGACACTTCTATGAGTGAGGGTCTCTAATTGGCCCTCAGTCCTCCAGATTAACAGAGAACCAATGACAGAAGCAGCATAAGGTATAATTATTTGAATTTTAGCATAACATGAAATGAATCCGCGAAATTCATGGGTCTCTACACATAAACCGTTTGGTTATGTTTTGAAAACTATGGTCTTGTAAGCTAAATGATTATCATTTTGAAATAAATTTTTACCAGGTAACTAAAATGATGTTCAAGGGTGGATAGTTTTGTATTTTTTTAAATATTTAATCATGATACTGGAAATATTAATCAAAAATTGTAATACTACTGCATTTAACTTGTATGGAAAATAAAATAAAAAATCGCCTTACCTAATGTGTAAAAGAACACCTTTAAAATTACGTAGTTAATGTTACTATCACTCATACAATTTTAATGGTTTAAATTTTTTTGTATTCTGTTGATCAAAACATCATAATGAATACTTTATGCCTTGGAATTTAGAATTCTTCAACTCTATTGCACGTGCATGAATATAAAATGAAAAATGAAATCGACACAGTCCACATATTTAAAGGCAAAGAAGTAAATAAGAGCGAAGATATCAGCTACCAAAGCATTATTGGGCAAGTTATTCCTCTATCTCATTGATATAATAGGAACATTAACATTAGTCATTAAAATACTAACCTGTTCGTGAAGGTTCGAGTCCAAGAAGTTGGGATGTCCATGTGACGACATAAGACAGGAGATTTCATAGAGTGCTCCCGGCCATTCCTGCATTTACGATGTCTTGCTTTTGTATAAGACTAACCTGTTTGCATTTAGTGCTGGAACGTGTCTAGGTTAACCTAAAAGCCAACAGCAAGAATCAAAGCTGAACTTTCTAGTGTGTAAAAAAATAAATTACCTCAACCAAGGCCACAGAAGAGCCGGGGGAGGGGAAAGAATTTTGTTGTGAAAAAAGTGAAAATATCGATATTAATCTGTTATTTATTTCGAGCACATCGATGGATGTTTATTTGAAACTACAAGATTGGAGTAAAGCTCAAAAATCGGTTATATGGAATGCACAATGAAACATGTTTGTAGGTTAGGCAAGGAAATGTTACACAGTAGTTGTAAATTCCTACTGTTACATCTCTACAAGAAAAGTATATAGTATTTTTTCAATTATGTCAGTGATAGGCCTGCATATAAATATTATGTGCTGTTGATTTTTCATAGTAATTTGAGAGACTATAAAACTTGCTTGTGAAGATAAAAAAATTTGTTTCTTGTATTTCACTAGAGTGTCTTTTTTCTGTACATTTTAAACTATTGTATTTAAAGATTTACAAGAAAATGATCTGGCATCTAGTTTACAAATTTCTTTTTGTAAAATTAAAAAAATAATGTATTAAGAATGAGAATGTGCTATAAAATCTCTACAATTATGACGATTTGTCACAGAAAGTAGGCAAAACCTACAAAATAGCAATACTTATGCAACCTCTGTGATTGTATGGTTCGTTCTGCTTCAAAACCAAAATTTATTAACACAGAAAACGCTCGTCTGTGTTTATCGGCTCTTAAATTCCTCTCTCGTATTTTACATGTTACACCTAAACGAAATTATAAATGTAAATATTTTATTTGCATGTGTGTTGTTTCCATGTGTGCATTTTAGTTAACAATTATAACTATCCTATAAGTAGGAACCGGAAAAATTCGCGGATTAAATGACCTCTAGGATAGCCTCCATTATCCTCTGCATTTCTCAAGTAAATACGCGTGTTCATTGGTTACTAAATTGTGAGGCATCTCCACTGGGTAGCTTGTGATTCGACGCTTCTTTGGTTGATAGGCTCTCATTGGTTCAGAGAGCTCCAGTTAAACAGCGAGCCAATAGCAGAACCAGCAGAATTGTTCACATGTTTGAATTTCAGCCTATCACGAAATGAATCCGCGAATTTTTCCGGTCTCTACCTATAAGTAGAGAAATCAAAAATTCGCGGTTTCGGTGGCCTTCAGGATAGACTGCACTTACCCCTGTACACTCGGGCAAATAACGCAACTTCATTGGCTGCCGACTTGTAAGTCGTCTCAGCTGGTTTGTCCGTGATTCGATCCTTCTTTGGTTGAGGGTTTATGACTGGTTGAGATTTGTCCAGATGAACAGTAAGTCAATAGCAAAATTATCTAAGATGTATATGTGTTTGAATTCTAGCCTATCGCCGAATGAATCCGCGAATTTTGCAGGTCTCTACCTATAAGTATTACTTTACAAAAAAGACGACATAGAAACACAATAATTAGAGTCCCGGAAATTTCGCGGATTCCTCTGGCCTCAGGATAGAATTCAAAGTTATAGGTGTGCTCGACCCATGTTTACTTTCCCATTGGTTGATTTCTTAGCGAGAACATTTTTATCCTTGTTGTTTGGCACTACCTGATTCGCTTACTTCTCTCCTAGCTAGACATCGTTGGCTCACGGTCGTAGAGGGGCGTGTCTAGATAACTGCGGTCCAATCATGAACACAGTGCGACAGTGTGGAGGTTTGCATTCTAACTTGCGACTAAATGAATTCGCGAAATTTCCGTGGCTCTAACAATAATTAGAGACCGGAAAAATTCGCGAATTCATTTCGCGATAGGCTAAAATACAAATAGTTATTCCTCAGTGCCGCCTCTCCTATTGGCTCACAACTCACCTGGATGACTCTGGGCCAATGAGAAACACCTGAGCAAAGCTTTATCGAATCACAGGCTGCTACGATGGGACGTCTCACAAGACAGCAGCCAATGAGTGGGTGACATTTGACAGAGTGTACGTAGAACTATGGAGTTCATACTAGAGGTCATTGAACCCACGAATTTTTCCGGTCCCTAACGATAATTTACTTGTTGTCATCATATCAATTACCACGCAATGAATGCCAGGTTAATTATGGCATTTGTGGGCCTGTACAAATATATATCTATCTCAGTATCACTGCAGTATGTTCATAATGACAATAATACATTTGTTTACAATTCATGAACTCATTCAATTGAAACCACAAGACTATCTTACACCTAAAATACATAATTATATCCTTTTTATTGAGTATAAATTCAATCACATTAAATTAGAAAGCAAATAATAAATGAAATATTTAGAGTAAACTTGTTAAGGTGGTTTCAAAAATGTATCTCGTAACATAACCTACTAACATTCGATTGATTTTCTTATTTCACTGTTATAACTATCTGAAACACTATGAATTATCTGTTTAACTACTCAAAACTTTGGTAATTCTGAAGGAGATCCACATTTCTGGAAAAAAAATTTAAAATTACAAATTGTTTTTTTTTATTTTACTTTATGAAATATTTTGCAATTATTTTTCAAGGGAGTGTTATAATACTTCAAATAGTTAACATTTTAACTAATGGTTAGAAACCTGTATTATAGTGAGAATGATCGGATTAGGTTAGCTGCATTTAAAAATCTTTAAAATAGTGTAGATGGTTGGTTAGGTTAAATACATTAAAAATACTGTAAAATAGTTTTAACGGAAGGTTTTAAAATACAAATTAAAATGTAGCTAAATTACCGTCACCAACTGCTCTTATTTTTAGTATTTTTCATGTAGCTAATCCAACCTAACAAACCGTTCGCACAATTTCACAGTATTTCTTTAAAGCAGCTAACATTACAAAACCAACAGTACACACTATTTAAAGTATTTTTAATGTTTCGAAACTCATCTAATCGACTATTCCCACGATATCAGTGTACCTATTTGTAGAGACCGGAAACATTCTCGATTTAAAATCCTTAAAGGATAGACTCCATGATTCTCTATGCACTCGTGCAAATTACATCTGCTGATTGGTTACCGACTCGTAACACCTGTTGACTGGAATGATCGTGATTCGCTAATTCTTCTGTTAAAGATTTTTCATTGGCCCAGAGTACTTCAGATAAACTATGGCCCAATCACTGAAGCAAAATAATGTCAAAAGTATTTGGACTCTATCCTATCGCGAAATGAATCCGCGAATTTTACAGGTCTACCTATTTGTAATTTAGCTAACCTAACATAAGCGATCGTAAAAACGGTAAAATACTTCAAGTGTGTCAACGCACATCATAGGGAATAATTAAAAAACATGCTAGGAAATGAAAAATAGCATATTGAAACTTTATTTTTAAGAAAAGCTACTATCTTTCAGAACTACCCCATATAAGTAGAGACCTGCAAAATTCGCGGTTTCGATGGCCTTCAGGATAGACTGCACATACCCCTGTACACTCGGGCAAATAACGCAAGTTCATTGGCTGCCGACTTCTAAGTCGTCTCAGCTGGTTTGTCTGTGATTCGATCCTTCTTTGGTTGAGGGTTTATAACTGGTTGAGATTCGTCCAGATGAACCGTAAGCCAATAGCAAAATTATCTAAGAGATATATGTGTTTGAATTCTAGCCTATCACTGAATGAATCCGCGAATTTTGCAGGTCTCTACATATAAGGCATAAAATTCTCAAAGAATCGCCACTTCGATTAAAAATAAAAACATGTTTATATCACGGAGATCATCCTGTACAAAAAACTGATGTAATGAATTAGGGCAACTGTTGTGGCATACACAATTAGAAAACATGTATTAATTTCTATTAGGGTATATTTCGGGCCAGGCATTTTTCGCGAAATAAAACCTGAACGTCTACTAGACTGCAACAAGGTGTACCCGCACCAGCGGTTTCTTCCTTGTGATTGGCGGCCGTCTGCGAGAGAAGTCGTCGCCTTGTTTTACCGAGCCACTCAGGACGCGTTTGCTTTCGCGCTGAATCACTGTGATTGGTGTTGTTACAATCGATATGAACCTGGGAGAAACTCACCCAGTCACGAAACACAGACGGCGCTACAGTGTTTTAACTTTCATCTAGTCCCGAAATCTTTTCGCGAAATCTGCATGCCCCTAGCACTGCCTCATTCGCTTTCTTCTCTCCTGGCCGTCCATCTTTTGATCAACTATCGTAGGAGAGCATATTCACATAACTGTGGCCCGATCATCAACACTGTGAGAATGCATGAAGGTTTGCAATTTAGCTTGTGGCAAAATAGATTTGTGTGTGCTTTCCGCGCCTCTACTAACGGCAGCATCTGTGTGAAGACTGAGGAGAAGTAAGAAGTGCTCGCGACAGCATGTGACGACTTCATGTTCGCGCGGAAACATTACAAGATGCCAAGGGCCGGAATTTTTTAAGAAGTCTACTCATGACGCCCCTGCGATCTGAGAACAAAGTCAGCAATTTCCATTGGCGCTTTCAGGAGTTGCTCCCTCGTCAGAAGTCTATTCGGCGCGAGATCCAGACGTAGCGAGGGTAATCTAATCAGGCGCCAGAAGTCCGGAATACACCAGCTTGCGTCTTTCCTTGAGTAGGTTAGCGTACAGATTCGCTCACTTTGCCACAAGCACGAACGACTTACAACTTGATCAGAACATCATCGGCGGAGCTAGTTTAACATGGTCCACCACGTATCACAACAATGATACCAATAGATAGGGGCATGCATATTTCGCGAAAAGATTCCGGGACCAGCTGAAAGACAAAACAATGTAGCACCGTCTGTGTTCCGTGATTGGGTGAGTTCTCCCAGGTACATGTCGATTGTTACAACACCAATCACAATGGCTTCTCTTGCAGGCGGCCGCCAATCACAAGGAAGGAACTGCTGGGGGAGGGGGGCATACGATATTGCAGTTACTGAGCGTACCTTTTTTTTTTCTCGCAATAAAGGCCTCTAGAGATGCATTTTTTGAAGTGTAACATCTTAGCTTTCGGTCTCAAACGTTTAGTAGAACAATTTTTTTTAATGGAACGGAAATAATATAGAACGGAAATGTGTAACAACGGGGCTGCCATTTGTGGCGGATTACGCGAACCAAAGTTCGCGACGCAATATTTTAATTTATTTTGAATTAACATTTTAATAAATTTTTATTAAGATGGGTAGTATTTTAATAAAATTCATCGTCGAAAATCAAGTCCAAGCCTGGGTTTTAGTAATTTTTTTATCGGAGCCGTTTAATTATATAATTTAAATTTCAGTCTACAAATGGAAAGATTCGATAGTCGATGAAACTGCTCCGGCAGTGAATTATAGCGCGGGTGTAGAAACTACTTGTGACTTGCGTCAATAAATGTAGTTGAAAGCACAGTTTTCGTATACATTTATCTCGCTCGGCATTATTTTAAAGAGTTCTGCGTTAGTTAAAAATCGTGTCCGATTTTCGTATTATGAGTGTATTTGCAACATGAGAAACATGAATTTCTTCGTTACCGAAATTAGATGTTACACATATCTGGCGAGAACTCAAAGACTTGCACACATTTTTATAAACTATACAGGGTGTAAATGAAATGGTGGAAAATCTCGCGGATGCAGGTAGCCAGACCTACACCAAGAAGAATGGGTATATAGGAACCACCCCTCTGTTGCCAATAGTATGGGCGCAAAACCACTGTGAATGTAGTGTTGAGGAAACGGTAAAGCGAAGATAAATCAACAACCACAACTAATGAAACGCTGACCTTCCGGATTCAATTAAGATGCATGACAACACGTATGCAGGGAATAAAAGGTGACCACAATTCCATCGCATACGTAGGAAACATGGCGTCGCCTCTGTCGCTAGTTTTCCCCACACGCATGTCACCTAGTGCGGGCTGCGCGTGTTGCCTACCTGTCCGCATTGTCATAATGCTCTGACTTTGAGTGCCTGTATCTCAGAAACGGTTTGTCTGAGCGTGTTCAAGTACAAGGACCTTTTATGTTCCTTAAGTCATTCCTGTTATTGATTCACTACGATAGCTTAGAACAGGCGTACAGGTACAGTAATACGTGCATAATAACAGAGGCGACGCCATGTTTCCTACGTATGCGATGGAATTGTGGTCACCTTTTATTCCCTGCATACGTGTTGTCATGCATCTTAATTGAAGCCGGAAGGTCAGCGTTTCATTAGTTGTGGTTGTTGATTTATCTTCGCTTTACCGTTTCCTCAACACTACATTCACGGTGGTTTCGCGCCCATACTATTGGAAACAGAGGGGTGGTTCCTATACCCATTCTTCTTGGTGTAGGTCTGGCTACCTGCATCCGCGAGATTTTCCGCCATTTCATTTACACCCTGTATATTTCAAATACAAACATGAATAAAATTCTAAATGTTACAATAAATTAGTGTTGAGTATGTCAAATGAATTTAATAATGCTGTGATTTTTTCCTTGTCCTTCAGAACATGTAGATCAGTATGCAAATGTATTTACTGGCCCTGGTGCAGGTGCGAGGAGCTATAGCTGCGTGTTCGCAACATTGGATTATTACGTCACGGCCGCCATTTTTTTATGAACTTGACCCCGGCCACCAACTTAAGTGACATTGACCCCAGCCGCCATCTTGGATTCCACCATTTTGAATTCTGCCAACTAGGATTACGTCATCTTGAATTCTACCATCTTGGAATCCGCCACATTGGAATCCGCCATATTGGAATCCGCCATCTTCAGTTAATACATCAAACCCACCATCTTGAGTTTTATATTTTTCACCATTTTAAATTATGAAATCACTTCCACCAACTTGTTTTATAGAATTTTCCGCTTTTTCTGAATCATAATATCATATACGCCATTTTTTTTTCGTCTGCTGGATGTTGCAATCTTGAATTCTGGCATTACAGGCAGCATTTTGTTTTTGTCTGATAGTGATCGCTAGAGACCCGGAATTTTCGCGCATTCATTTAGTCGCAAGCTAGAATGCAAACCTCCACACTGTCGCACTGTGTTCATGATTGGACCGCAGTTATCTGGACACGCCCCTCTACGACCGTGAGCCAACGATGTCCAGCTAGGAGAGAAGTAAGCGAATCAGCTAGTGCCAAATAACAAGGATAAAAATGTTCTCGCTAAGAAATCAACCAATGGGAAAGTAAACATGGGTCGAGCACACCTATAACTTTGAATTCTATCCTGAGGCCAGAAGAATCCGCGAAATTTCCGGGTCTCTAGTGATCGCCACTTGGATTCTGACCTCACAGCCGCCATTTTGTTTTCTGCTTTTGTTCCTGCGTTACTCTGTCTCATGCATGTAAGGTTGATGTTCCATGAGCTATAATATTTGTTATAACACTTATAGATATGTTAGTTTAATTTTTCATACAAAATACATTGGATGCGAAGTGATTCGAACCATGATAACTTGGACCTTTGGTTTGGAAAAAATATACGTTTTTGAACACATGGTCATCGATACATATACAAGACTAAGAATTAAATATCGTAAATATAAAAATGAGGCATATTTGAACTTGTAATTTTTTTAAGATGAAGGATTAAAAGAATCACCTGTGGGAGGAAAAGCCACCATCTTTGTATTCAAATCTTTCTACTAGGAGTCGTTTAGTACATACAACATCTGATAGAGTGCGTAAATGCCACATTGGTTTATTTTTTACCCATTACAGTGCAGTAGTGCCAATTAATAGATCGTTGGCTACATCTGCCACCATACTGAAAATCTGTAAGTATTATCCAAAAAATTCGAAAAAAAAACAACATAAAAAACATATATATATATTGACTGCCCTGATCGGTTTCTATCCTTGGCTTGATCCATGGACCATGGTCAATGCATAAATAATTTTATATTTAAAATATTTAGTTAATTAAATTTCAGCTGAATTTACCATTTTACCATTTAACTTTAAGTGTCAGGTTCAAATAATAAAACAAATTTTTACAAACATTATTTATTTTTTAAATTCTACACTACTACAAATAAACACAAGCAAATTATAAACTTTTTCAGCATTTTTCGTTTAAATGAGATCATTGTCAAAATGCGTATGTATTGGTATGCATTCTATTGTCTCTTCAAAAAAATAACACTGGTCTGGCAGGTCTCTGGTTACAATTTATGGGAACAAGCAAGAAATTTGTCCAGTCTTAAATTATAATATTTACAAAAAGTGTTTTATAAAATTTAAGTCACAATGCAGCACATTTGAAAAAGAGTGCTTGTGTTGACCTGAAATGTTACATTATTACGACCGCTTGTTTAAAAATAAATCTTTCGTAAAACGTAGTTATTCCTAGAGACCGGAAAAATTCGCGGATTCATTTCGCGGTAGGCTAGACTCCAAACTCGTTCACCTTAATTCTGAGTCAGTGATTGGACCACCGTTTACCTGAAGGTCTCTAAGCCAGTGAAAAACCTTCAACAAAAGAAGAATCAAATCACAAGCGTCCCAGGTAACGCGTGTCACGAGTCATTATGCAATGAGCAGGTGCAATTTGTCCTAGTACATAGAGGATCGTGGAGTCTATCCTAGAGGTCATTGAAACCGCGAATTTTACCAGTCTCTAGTTATTCCTTTGTTTGGCAGGTGGTCGTGTTCGGCACACAGAGCTCGGAGCAGGCAGCGTCCACAATCGCCAGCCACGGTCCCAAAGGGCCGAACGGAATGAATGAATAAAATAAAGGGCGTAACGTCTGGTCGCCGCGACACGTTGCGAAGTGCGCAGTTAGGCCCTCCGTGACCCGCAAGCCGAGTGAGTGGGACTCGCATATGCTTGTGACGTCACGTCTCCGCCCGAGCAACCGGACCGAGAGCCTATGAACTCTTCCAGTAGCTCTTCCGACGCAACCGAAAACTGGATCAGTAGGGGCAGGCATTTTTTGCGAAAAAAAAACCTGAACGTCTACTAGACTGCAACAAGGTATACAAGCACCAGCGGTTTCTTCCTTGTGATTGGCGGCCGTCTGCGAGAGAAGTCGTCGCCTTGTTTTACCGAGCCGCTCAGGACTCGTTTGAGTCCGCACTGACCTTAATGCGATTGGTGTTGCAACAATCGACATTTACCTGAAAGAAACTCACCTAATCACTAGAGACCTGTAAAATTCGCGGATTCATTTCGTGTTGGATAGAGACCAAATACTTTTGACATTATTTTGCTTCAGTGATTGGGCCACAATTTATCTGAAGGACTCTGGGCCAATGAAAAATCTTTAACAGAAGAATTAGCGAATCACGATCATTCCAGTCAACAGGTGTTACGAGTCGGTAACCAATCAGCAGATGTAACATTGCACGAGTGCATAGAGGATCATGCAGTCTATCCTTAAGGGATTTGAAATCGCGAATTTTACAGGTCCCTACTAATCACGGAACACAGACGGTGCTACATTGTTTTGACTTTCAGCTGGTCTCGGAACCGTTTCGCGAAATATGCATGCCCATATTTATATACCAAAGGACACAGATTTGGACACAAAAGTTCAAGTCGAACAAGGAGATTCGAGCCATTGCCCAGGCCACGCGTGACGTCAGGAGGTCACGTGGACCAGTCAGCGACCAGTGTCGGCCGGACACAGCGTGGGACACTGTAGTTGTGTCTCGACGGCACACTCCACGAGATGGACAGCCCGGGCGAGTCGGACAGCCAATCAGTAGAGAGCGGAAAAATTCGCGAATTCATTTCGTGATAGGCTAAAATACAAATAGTTATACCTCAGTACCGCCTCTGCTATTGGCTCACAACTCACCTGGATGACTCTGGGCCAATGAGAAACAACTGACGAAAGCTTTATCGAATCACAGGCTGCTACGATGGAACGTCTCACAAGACAGCAGCCAATGAGTGGGTGACATTTGACCGAGAGTACGTAGAACTATGGAGTTCATCCTACAGGTCATTGAACCCGCGAATTTTTCCGGTCCCTACCAATCAGCTGGCGCGCCACCCAAGTATTGTGGAGGTCACCGCGCCTCATGAGACAGCCGCCGGACACACGCAAGGGAGTTATCGATAGGTAGGGGCAGGTGTTTTTCGCGAATAAATCTGATCGCTCGTTAGACTGCAAAAAGTTATGTTCGCGTTAGCGATGGTTTCCTTGCAATTGGCTTCCTTCTGCGAGAGAAGCCATCGCTAGAGACCCGAAAAATTCGCGGGTTCACTTCGTGTTATGCTAAAATTCAAATAATTATACCTTAGTGCTGCTTCTGCCATTGGTTCTCTGTTAATGTGGAGGACTGATGGCCAATTAGAGACCCTCACTCATAGAAGTGTCGAATCACAGGCCACCCAGTCGAGACGACTCACAAGTCAGCAGCCAATGAACAGTTGGCATTTGCCCGAGTGTGTTGAGGATATTGGAGTCTATCCTGGAGGTCATTGATCCCTCGAATTTTCCGGGTCTCTAGCCATCAGCCTGTCTGGCCGGGCCAGTCAGAGCGTGTTGGCTTCCGCAATGAACGACTGTGATTTGTGCGCCGACAGTAAACATGCAACGGAAAGAACCACAACCAATCACGGAACACAGACGATGCTACAGTTTTTTAACACAAAGCTGGTCTATAAATCATTTCGCGAAAACTACATGGCCCTATCGATAGGGAACGGAAAAATTCGCGGGTTCAATGACCTCTAGGATGAACTCCATAGTTCTATGTACACTCGGTCAAATGTCACCCACTCATTGGCTGCTGTCTTGTGAGACGTCCCATCGTAGCAGCCTGTGATTCGATAAAGCTTTCGTCAGGTGTTTCTCATTCCCCAGAGTCATCCAGTTGAGTTGTGAGCCAATAGCAGAGGCGGCACTGAGGTATAACTATTTGTATTTTAGCTTATCGCGAAATGAATTTGCCAATTTTTCCGGTCTCTAGTTATCGAGTTAACATTTTAGAGTAGCCTTTGTATACAAGTAATGACAAAAAATATCAATATGGCGTGTGATACAAAGCCTTATTCTAAATAAATAAAAACTTCATAGTTAAAATGAATTCCCTGGATTTGGCAGTGATGGCAGAGATACGAACAGCACTGTCGAGCACTCAGTCATTGTTTTCAAGCTCTTGTAAGTGCGGATATAAATATTTCTTTTAGTAAATAATGCCATTTAATTGTCAGAATTTATTGACATCTGTCATTCAGGTATGTTCTGAAAGTCAGAACATAATTAACATTTCGTTTTTGCGATTAATTATGCCTGCGGGAACAGCGAGATCAAAACAGACCAACTCTGGAATCGATGAGATAAAAAATAACTATAATATTCACTGAAAATTATAAAAATTATTAAAACTGATTAAAAAAAATCGTCATCTAATTGCAACAGTCGTAGTGTCGTGAATGAAACATCTGGCTTTGAAACAGTATATCTGTCTGAGGCGCACATTAACACTAAACTCCAAGAAAGGGAGACAGCATTGATAGAGACCTGCAAAATTCGCGGATTCATCCGGTGATAGGCTAGAATTCAAACACATATACCTCTTTGATTATTTTGCTATTGACTTACTGTTCATCTGGACGAATCTCGACCAGTTATAAACCCTCAACCAAAGAAGAATCGAATCACAGACAATCCAGCTGAGACGACTTACAAGTCGGCAGCCAATGAACTTGCGTTATTTGCCCGAGTGTACAGGGGTATGTGCAGTCTATCCTGAAGGCCATCGAAACCGCGAATTTTGCAGGTCTCTAAGCATTGATAATAGTCATAATAGGGCACTGTACTGAATTGTAAGGACTAGTGATGGTTGCGGCGATCCGAGATGTGTCATCTAGAAACCTCCTACATTCGCGCTAGGTTCTGTCCCCACGCTAGACTGCACAGACGTGTGCATAATCACATCGGTGTCACGTGTTTTTAGGTATATTTCACTGGCTTCTAATACTTCAGGGCATATAGAAATATTCGTGATCAATAGGGGCAGGCATTTTTCGCAAAACATTCTGAACGTCTACTATACTGCAACAAGGTATACTTGCACCAGTGGTTTCGTCCTTGCGATTGGCGGCCGTCTGCTAGAGAGGTCGTGGCTTTATTTGACCGAGCCACTAAGGATGCGTTTCCTTCCGCTCTGAATTACTGTTATTACTTATTTGTAGAGACCGGAAAAATTCGCGAGTTCAATGACCTCCAGGATAGACTCAAATTTCCTCTACACACTCGGGCAAATGCAAACTGTTCATTGGCTGCTGACTTGCGAGTCGTCTCGACTGGGTGGCCTGTGATTCAACATTTCTATGAGTGAGGGTCTCTAATTGGCCCTCAGTCCTCCAGATTAACAGAGAACCAATGACAGAAGCAGCACTAAGGTATAACTATTTGAAATTTAGCATAACACGAAATGAACCCGCGAATTTCACGGGTCTCTACTCATGGCTAAAGACATATTTTATTTTTACTCTGATTACTTTTTTAAAGCAGAGGATTTCGGTGATAGTGTTTTTATTTTTATAAAAGCTGTTTTGTGATACTTACTCCACCAAAATAATAATAAAATTTATTTACTGCATTAGTACGACAAACAAATTTATAATAGTTAGGGACTGGAAAAATTCGCGGATTCAATGACCTCTAGGATAGCCTTCATTATCCTCTGCACTTCTCAAGTAAACACGCATGTTCATTGGTTACTAAATTGTGAGTCGTCTCCACTGGGTAGCTTGTGATTAGACGCTTCTTTGGTTGATAGTCTCTCATTGGTCCAGAGAGCTCCAGTTAAACCGCGAGCCAATAGCAGAACCAGCAGAATTGTACACATGTTTGAATTTTAGCCTATCACCAAATGAATCCGCGAATTTTTCCGATCTCTGATAATTAGAGACCCGGAAAATTCGCGGGTTCAATGACCTCCAGGATAGACTCCAATATCCTCTACACACTCGGGCAAATGCCAACTGTTCATTGGCTGCTGACTTGTGAGTCGTCTCGACTGGGTGGCCTGTGATTCGACACTTCTATGAGTGAGGGCCTCTAATTGGCCCACAGTCCTCCAGATTAACAGTGAACCAATGACAGAAGAAGCACTAAGGTATAATTATTTGAATTTTAGCATAACACGAAATGAACCCGCGAATTTTCCGGGTCTCTACCCATAAATAATGACATTTATTGATTTTCAAACATTAAATGATTAGTGGTATCAGTCGTTTCGTGGAGTTGATTGTAAACATTATCATCAGTTTAGAGACCGCAAATTCGTGAGTTAATTTGGCCGAAATTACCCTTTTTCATATTTTTATCGTATTTTTTCATATTGAAATTGCTGTACTTAATGCACGTTATTAGATGACGTAACCACTGACCACTTGTTCACTAGCTTACAGGGTGTGTCAAGAGGATTGGTCCAGTATTAAAAATTAAAACCAAACGTAAACGTGTTTCAGTTCTCAGCTGTCAATAAATTAAACATATATATTACTCATTATTATTTATTTGTAAAAGAAAATTATTAATCATCGAAGAGGAAAATAAAATAAATACAAAGAATATCTACGTATAAATTAGTCATTGTGAAAAAAATGTATTAAATTTGACAGTAAATATCACAATTAAATACATTCACGTGTAAACATATTGGATAGTTAGTTTTAAAATTGTATAAATATAACAGCAGTTCATTTATTTAATAAGTTAAAATGTATGAATATGTAA
Source organism: Bacillus rossius redtenbacheri (assembly GCF_032445375.1). Classification (NCBI taxonomy): domain Eukaryota; kingdom Metazoa; phylum Arthropoda; class Insecta; order Phasmatodea; family Bacillidae; genus Bacillus; species Bacillus rossius. The sequence goes on along the minus strand of NC_086331.1, from coordinate 4,829,121 downwards.
CATTTATTTAATGTTGGTTGATTTTTTTTCATTTGTCAAATTTGCGTCAGATATATCGTTTATAGCTGTTATAAATTAAACACCACTGAAAATGTAAAAGTATAGTTAGCCATTTAACTCGATGTAATTCGTGGTACATGATTGCAAAACTGAATTCCCGGCTCAAAAAAAAAAATTTACTACACGCAACAGTTTTAAAAGGTCAAACAATGTGTTTTGTAAATATGTCACTGAGGCATATTCTTCCGGTGTGCTTCAAAGCCTGCTTGTAAGAGTTTGTTGAACAAAACATCTGCCCCGTGGGGTCGCGTTTAGAGACACGAGGAAACCACGGGTTCATTTCGTAGCTAATTAAACCTGAAGCTCTTACACACCTGCTCTCTAGACGAAATAAATCTGAAAACTGTTAGACTGCAACAAAGTATACCTGCACCAGCGGTTCCTTTCCTTGTTAATGGCTGCCGTCTGCGAGAGAAGTTCTTGCCTTATTTGACATAGCCACTCAAGACGCGTTTGCTTCGACACTGAATTACTGTGATTGGTTATTGTAACAATCGACATGTACCTGAACTAAACTCGCTCAATCCCGAAAAAAAATCACATTTGGTGCTACAGTGTTTTAACTTTCAGTAAATCTCGGAATATTTTCGCAAAATACGCATGCCACTATCTATGAGTAGGGACCGGAAAAATTCGCGGGTTCAATGACCTCTAGGATGAACTCCATAGTTCTACGTACTCTCGGTAAAATGTCACCCACTCATTGGCTGCTGTCTTGTGAGACGTTCCATCGTAGAAGCCTGTGATTCGATAAAGCTTTGGTCAGGTGTTTCTCATTGGCCCAGAGTCATCCAGGTGAGTTGTGAGCCAATAGCAGAGGCGGCACTGAGGTATAACTATTTGTATTTTAGCCTATCGCGAAATGAATTCGCGAATTTTTCCGGTCTCTACTCATGCCTAGAGATCCGTGAATTTCGCGAATTCATTTCGTGTTATCCTAAAATTCAAATAATTATACCTTAGTGCTGCTTCTTTCATTGGTTCTCTGTTAATCTGGAGGACTGATGGCCAATTAGAGACCCTCACTCATAGAAATGTTGAATCACAGGCCACCCAGTCGAGACGACTCACAAGTCAGCAGCCAATGAACAGTTGGCATTTGCCCGAGTGTGTAGAGGATATTGGAGTCTATCCTGAAGGTCATTGAACCCGCGAATTTTTCCGGTCTCTACTTATGCCTCGTCAGAGGACCAAGGTCCTTCTGTCCAGCCTTGTCCACACGTGTCGGCGCCACGGCTCGGCACTTAGGGCAATAACACAGACTTGCTGACCCCCCCCCCCCCCACCCAGGGGTTGACCGTGTGAGTTGAGCCTTGCGCTCTGACGTGTGCAGGAAGTCATGCTTCAACGAGAGCTGGGCTGGAAGCAGTATCGAGCCGCGCGTGAGGCGGACTAGCGGGTTGCCTACCCGACAGTCAGCAGGCGCTGCACTCGAACCGGACAGGAGATGAACAGGAGATTAAATGGCGAACACATTGCTGCCAACGTCCAGGAACATCCATCAGCAAAAGCATTTGTGCACGCAATTAAACACGCGTAATGCGAACGCGGTTTACGCCCAATTCTCGTCTCCACAAAGTAATTAATCCTGACTCCTTTACAGTAACGAAATATACCTTCCTCATCCATCAAGTAGTTTGAAAACTACATAGGTTTTGAAAATCAAAGGAAAGTTTCAGGAGTTTGTGAACTTGAAAAAAAAGTTTACCTTCTTATTACACTAGCTACATGAACGGTTTCAGCCAGATCTATCGTATGGAACGCTGATACACACAATATTTCAAACGTGAAATTAAGTTTCTCTGTTTCCGTAATAAATAAATAACATTACACATACTATTAATAGGGCTACCCATTATTTTTATTTTTGGATTTTTATATTTTAGCTTATTTAACGTTTACATTAAATTATGCCTTCAAGAGACGTTGATTTTACACACACATATATATATATATGTGTTTATAATTATATTTATATATATATATTACGATGTTGTTACGCTTCTATTCTTTTGTCCCCGTGTAATTTATGGGTAGGACTATGTATTTTTTTGCGAAAAGGTTTCTAGACAAGCTGTGTGTTAAAATACTGTAGAAAACGTCTGTGTTACGTGATTGGCTGAGTTTGTTTCCGGTGCACGCCCACTGTCGGCACATGAATCACAGCAATTCTGTGCGGAAGCAAACGCGTTCTGTATGGCCAGGCCAAATAAGTAGAGACCTGTAAAATTCGCGATTTCAAATCCTTAAAGGATAGACTCCATGATCCTCTATGCACTCGTGCAAATTACATTTACTGATTGGTTACCGACTCGTAACACCTGTTGACTGGAATGATCGTGATTCGCTAATTCTTCTGTTAAAGATTTTTCATTGGCCCAGAATTCTTCAGATAAACTGTTGCCCAATCACTGAAGCATAATAATGTCAAAAGTATTTGGACTCTATTCTATCGCGAAATGAATCCGTGAATTTTACAGGTCTCTAATGATTGGATACCCATTGTTTGGACATTTACTACCAGACAGCAGAAGAGTGACCGAATCACATCGATCCACTCCAAAGAAGGGGAGGTTCTACAGTAGGAAACCAGCCAATAGAAAAGCATATGTTGGTAGAGAATACATAGGACTGTGAATTTTAGCCTGTCACCAAATGAATTCGAGAAATTTCCGAGTCTATAATCATAATAATCACTATATAGTTTTCCTAAGCAATATCAAGGAAAAAAATTTTCAACTAACAGCTAAGTCCAACAATTGAAAAGCTTAGTCAGCTGGGCTTAGCAAACTCAGGCATTCAGGAGAGAAATATAGTGGCGGCACCTTTCATGTAGGCGTACCTACTAGGTCGCCTATTGGTCGAGTCGGGCTGCGTTAACGCCTTAAAGTTTGATTGGTCAGGCCCCGCTAAGAAAGATTTCACCAACCGACACTGGACTAGAGCAGTCTTAGTTTACTTTTTTCTGCGAGTAAAAATAAAAAAAAATAATTTAGCAAATATTATTGTAACTGTTGTCCACAGAATATGGCATCTGTTGTAAAACAAAACTTGAAAATATCCATTTATTTTAGCTGTTGCAAATCGTTTCACTGTTTCTGTTAATATTTTCGCATGGGTAGAGACCTGCGAAATTCGCGGTTTCGTTGGCCTTCAGGATAGACTGCACATACTCCTGTACACTCGGGAAAATAACGCAAGTTCATTGGCTGCCGACTTGTAAGTCGACTCAGCTGGTTTGTCTGTGATTTTATCCTTCTTTGGTTGAGGGTTTATAACTGGCTGAGATTCGTCCAGATGAACAGTAAGCCAATAGCAAAATTATCTAAGAGGTATTTGTGTTTGAATTCTAGCCTATGACCGAATGAATCCGCGAATTTTGCAGGTCTCTACGCATGGGTTATGGGTTATGGCTTATGGAAAATTCGGTTATTATTAGATGGAGTTTTTCTGTTTTCCGCAACGTTTTCTTACAGAACGTGTCGAATAATAACTACATGTATGCTAAAAATAAAATAGTATGCAATACGGGAAGTTTTGAGTCACAGTTTCTCACAAACCAATACACAGAATATTCAATATGAGTGGTCACTCTTTACTTAGTCAAACATGTTGTTGTCATTTTATGTTTGGAAATTATTTTAATATGAAATTTGAGAACTTTGTTTGATATAATTAAAAATAATATTTAACCTATTTCCATAATATTAGGAGACATTAGGTGATAACACTTTTTAAACATCTACCAGATAGTAAGTACTCACTTTATCGCTTATAATTTAGCTAAAGCAGTACTTTCTTAGCAATTAGGATATAAAGGGAAGCAAAGGAAAAGGAAAACAGAGAGAGAATAAGTTTCTTCGAAGAGTGTATTTTAACCTGTGGGATTTGCGCGCGTAGCGCCAAAGAACACAGAAGTTCGTTGCAATTTCCTTGAGACGTTCTGAACCCTCTTGAAGACAGTTTAAAAGACTGGGTGCCAACAGCCATTTCGCAAATGATGACGAAGAAAGTTTTAAACTTCTGGAAAGAGCGCACAGCTGGTCTTTCAACAGTTCCTTGTAGCCGAGGCAACTCTAGCCTCCACGGGATACCTGGCTCGAGAGAAACAACACTTTCCTTCCAAAGAGTTACCCCAGTGACGTTCTTACCTTCAGCACAGTAGGCCTTCTTGCAAGGCTTGTTAGTAGAAAACTAGAAAATATCTAATGATGCATTTCTGTGGAATTTATGTTAAATAACAGATGGACGAGAGTTTAAGAAAGTGTTGCACTGTTCCAAATTACGATAAACTAGGGACCGGAAAAATTCGCAGATTCCATGACCTCTAGGATAGCCTCCATTATCCTCTGCACTTCTCAAGTAAACACGCGTGTTCATTGGTTACTAAATTGTTAGTCGTCTCCACTGGGTAGCTTGTGATTCGACGTTTCTTTGGTCGATAGTCTCTCATTGGCCCAGAGAGCTCCAGTTAAACCACGAGCCAATAGCAGAACCAGCAGAATTATACACATGTTTGAATTTCAGCCTATCACGAAATGAATCCGCGATTTTTTCCGGTCTCTACGATAAACATATATTACATGGTGTCCCTTATATGTGTATTAGAAAATTTATAATATTTATTTTAACTACATTATTACATAAACATATTTTAGGCATATAATTTTTACAAAAAATTCCTTATCCTAATTTTTTTTAAATGATGTCATGTGTTAAAACATTTTGTTCCCACTGTAGCTTTTCTTTCGACATTGGCTTTGATCGAAGAGAGAATTCCGTTCCGCTCTCTACCGACTCACCGCCTTGTATGAGAGAACGCAATAAAATGTTTATAAATAAGCTACTGTCCTGCCGCTTACTAACTAAAGCCGAGGCCTCACAGAAAGCTTCGCAATATTCGCTATGTTCGCTATGTTCGCTACGCCAGGCGGCCAGACAGGACAGTCCAGTTCGCGATGTTGGAGAGATGCATGCCGTGGAATTCCAGTGATGATTCCGACGATGATAATATTATGCTGGCTCTCACATTATGCGAACTTAAAAGTAAATGGGTTCGTGAAGTTAATCCAAAAAGAAAATAATTTGAAGAATTTCATAATTTGATTAAGCAGTTGCTTGTGAGAACGAAAAAAAAATTAATGGATCATTTCAGAATAAATACAACTCAGTTTGATAGCATTCCCTTGGAATCAAATCTCAGTCATTCCCCTGCATATCCTGCCTTCTATATTCTTCCATCGATATATTCCATAAACATGGATAATTTCGTAATCTTTCAATTAAGTTTTCCGTCGGTTTGACTATTTAAAGCACAATAACTGAGAAAAATTAAACTTTATAAAAAGCAAACGCAGAAGTACAACACAATTCCGCGCAAAAATATGTTTGCTTTATTATCTGCGTATGCGCGAAGTAAGCGACGTTTTAGAAAAATAGGCCGAGAACCAAACACCTGGCGACGTTACCAACATAGCGAACATAGCGAACATAGCGAGCATAGCGAGCATATCGAACATACCGAGCATAGCGCTAGGTGTGGCCGAAACTTTACAAGTTTAAAGATAGTAACGAAGTGTTAGTGTCTGAAGACTTACTTTTTAACTGTTTCCTGTTGCCAGACTTGCCCCTCGGAAAACACATTTTACGAAGGCATTCGTCCTTAAAGTGCTCGGTTCAAAACTACTTACACACAATTCAAATTTTTCGAAAACTATTTTTTTTTAGTTTAAAGTTATGCCTATGTTACCGTTCAAATGTTAGCAGTGGCTGATTTGTTTCCCAATAAACTGACAGACCTAACACACCCGACAGTCCCAAACTGATTCTCCATCCGGGTGTTTTCTCTGTCTCTTGTGAATGTACGTAGTTTAATATCTGAACATAACGTCTCTTGAAAGATTTCCATGTTTTAATTACCATTGTAACACGCCATTTTTTTTAGTCAAGAATGTTCCGCACTAAATGAGCTATAAAGTTTTATGCAATTATTAATAAGATAAATGTTCTTTTATTTTTGTTAATATGCCAGGGTTCGAAGAACGGTTTTTCAATTTGAGAACACCATCATTAACGGCCCAGAAATTTTGACTTTAATTTTTCTACCAGGCGATCCTTCAGTTACATGAACTGTTTGACGCTCGTTAATGCAACTCGCCTAAGTAGATCCCTGGTCGATTGCAGGCACTTGGCTCGCTTGCACGTGGGTTTCGTGTGAGTTGAGTCAAATAGGTGAGGTTGTTTGAAGGGACTCCCTCCTCCACACTCGATCAGTCCACTTCCCAGTTGGGACAGCTCAGTGGTTGTTGCTGCTGTTGTATTTACCGTGTTTCATGGTAGTATATGGAAGAAACTTTGGATGCTGCAACTGCCATTGCAATTTTAGTTTAAAAAAAAATTGGTTGTCTGTAAAGTCGTTTTACGGACGATAGTTTAACGTGACAACGTCATAACAAAACATTGATGAAATGATTGCATACTTTTATGAATAAAATTGAATCATTTTTATTTTAATAATAAAAGAATAAATACTTGAAATTATACTAGTAATCAGATTTTTAAAATGCAAGAATAATTAACATTTTTTGCCGAAATTGTTGTTGTAATAACTAACAAGCAATGAAAACCACATTAACTTTTCACTTCACTGTATAAACAGTCGACAAAACAGTTCACGTGTAGATGACTTGTAATTAATTTAAAAAACTGGCGTTTAGCTACAAAGTTTAAATATAATTATGAACACGTTTTCATGTAAATAAACTGTAATCAAATATCTATCATCAATTATATGAATCATCATAATTTTTTAGTCAATTGTAACATAACTAGAGACCCGTGAAATTCGCGGGTTCATTTCGAGTTATGCTAAAATTCAAATAATTATACCTTAGTTTTGCTTCTGTCATTGGTTCACTATTAATTTGGAGGACTGAGGGCCAATTAGAGACCCTCACTCATAGAAGTGTCGAATCACAGGCCACCCAGTCGAGACGACTCACAAGTCAGCAGCCAATGAACAGTTGGCATTTGCCCGAGTGTGTAGAGGATATTGGAGTCTATCCTGGAGGTCATTGAACCCGCGAATTTCACGGGTCTCTAAACATAATCTATTATTACTGCACTAGCCGACAGCGTAACGGAACACAGCGTAACGGAACAATGAGCGTAACGGGACACAGCGTAAAGGAACAATGAGCGTAACGGGACACAGCGTAACAGAACAATGAGCGTAACGAGACACAGCGTAACGGAACAATGTGCGTAACGGGACACTTTTTCGTGTGTGCAGCCGACGTTCATCGATTTATTAGACGTTGTCACGTCAAAAAAAAATAAAAAAAAATAGCAAAGCAACTTAGGAGTACAACCAAAGATGTCAGCCGCGACACACAGCTTATGGACTGATTGTTTGGACTGGCGAGGCACTGTTCCCACACACACGCAGCAGTCCCGACTGATCGTGTGCGGGGGCCTCAGCACGTGCACAAAGGTGCAAATGGCCAAAACCTGGTGTCCAAACAGGTCGCCGAATGCCAGGTCCTGTGCTGATCATGCTCACCTGTTAAGAATGCCTTTGCAGGACCTCGCGGCAGTCACCATGCCTGCGCCAGGGAAGAAGCCATCATGCCGCCACAGGACTGCGCAGAGTCTTGACTGGACTGGAAAAAAAAAAAAATCAATTAAAATTCGAGGTTTTCTATGTAACTAATAAATACTGATTATTATAAACTAAAACTCTTTTGTTTTGTGACATATCAACTTATTTAAAGTATCCTATTGGTAGAGACCTGCAAAATACGCGGATTCATTCGCTGATAGGCTAGAATTTAAATACATATACCTCTTAGATAATTTTGATATTGGCTTACTGTTCATCTGGACGAATCTCAACCAGTTATAAACCCTCAACCAAAGAAGGATCAAATCACAGACAAACCAGCTGAGACGACTTACAAGTCGGCAGCCATTGAACTTGTGTTATTTACCCGAGTGTACAGGGGTATGTGCAGTCTATCCTGAAGACCATCGAAACCGCGAACTTTGCAGGTCTCTACATATTGGATATACGTAAAGGCAAGCACTTTTTGCGAAAAAACCCGAGACTAGCTAAAAGTTAAAAAAAAAAAAAAACTGTAGCATTGCCTGTGCTTCGTGATTGGATGAGTTTCTCAGGTACATGTCTAATGTCAGTACAACGAATCACAGTAATTCAATACGGAAGCAAACGCGTCCTGAGTGGCTCCGTCAAATAAAGCAACGACTGCTCTCGCAGACGGCCGCCAATCACAACGAAGAGACCGCTGGTGCGCGTATACCTTTTTGCAGTCTAGTAGGTGTTCAGTTTTTTCGCGAAAAATGCCTGCCCCTAGATAAACGCTATTTCAGGGTTACACTGTATTTCACAGAGAAAATCTGAAGAACGGACAAAGAAAGAGTAATAAAAAACACGCATAAAGACAAGTCAAAATCAGTCGATGTCAAATGTTAAATATATGGACAGCACCGAAAATACAGTGGAAGAAATTCGCAGCACATACAAACCCAGTGGACCGACCACGACAATCATTTTCAACAAGGACAATGAATACAGAGAAAAAAAAACCTTGGACAACAAGATGGCAAACAGAGGAACGTAACGATGTTTCAAAACAGTTAATCTGGACAACACAACTAAAATACAGCGACGCGAACCCAGCAGTGAAACTGTACAGACATTCTGGCAACACATTGACGACAACACACATGAACACAATTGGCTTCCTGCGACCAAACAGAATCGGGAACTGGGGTCTGTTACCGTCATTGAGCACAAACAGGCGAATCTTCGCAACTGTTATGCCATAGAAAGCCTAGTTCGTCTGTTCTGTCGTCGTTGTTTCACCAGAATATCCGTTAAATGTATGTTATGTAAGTGCGTCTCTGTATTTCCGTTGTGTCGTCGAGATTATCTGTTTTGGATTTATTGTAGGGTTTCTCTGCTTGTCAACGTGTTTTCCAAGTTTGTGGTTTGTCTGTAATTACTAGGGGCAGGAAGTTTTCGCGAAAAAATCTGAACGCCTACTAGACTGCAACAAGGTATACCCACACCAGCGGTTTCTTCCTTGTGATTGGCGGCCGTCTGCGAGAGATGTCGTTGCCTTGTTTGCACGAGCCACTAAGGACGAGTAGCTTCCACACTGAATTAGTGTGATTGGTTGTTGTAACAATCGACATGCACCTCAAAGTAACTCACCCAATCACGAAACACAGACTATAATACAGTGTTTTAACTTCCAGCTAGTCTCGGGATCTTTTCGCGAAATTTTCATGGCCCTAGTAATTACTGTTCTTGTTTAAAATATCTCGTCGTTGTCAGCCCACAGAATTCGCCTGTGCTGTGACTTATTCCTTTTGCGGAATTCTCTGAGCTGACCATGCACTTAAAATTTGACACCAGCTGATTTGGGCTTTTTTCTGTGTGTTTGTGAATTCATCTTTCTTTGTACGTTTTTCAGGTTTTCTCTATGACGTAAGTGTAAACTAGTAATGGCGTCTGCCCAAATTAATGTTTTAAATATATTATGTCCATCGCAGGAATCATTCAAAGGACGTGGAGATATAAACACTTTTTAAAATTTACAATTTAAATTGACCCAGAACGCTCATTAAAAATTCTCTAAAAATTCTCTTATTATGCCGATATATTCGTAAATGTATGGGTGATTAAGTGTATTTAGTTCAAACATAAGCTCACATTACTCATATTGGAGAACATATAAAAAAAAATACCATCAAGAATTGGTAGGGGAATGAATATTTTCGCGAAAATATTCCCAGACCAGCTGAAAGTTAAAACACTGTAGCATCGTATGTGTTTCGTGACTGGGTGAGTTTCTTTCAGGTACATGTCGATTGTTACAACACCAATCACATGAAGTCAGTGCGGAATCAAACGCGTCCTGAGTGGCTCGGTGAAACAAGGCGACGACTTCTCTCGCAGACGGCCGCCAATCACAAGGAAGAAACCGCTGGTGCGGGTATACCTTGTTGCAATCAAGTAGACGTTCAGGTTTTTTCGCGAAAAATGCCTGACGCTAAGAATTGGTTGAGTCTACAGAAAAAAACATAGTTCCTTCAAAATGCGTGTTAAACCTGTTTACGACAGAACACAGGGCTAGCAAATCGTAACATGGCGCAGTTTCTACGAATATTCAGATATTTAAAACTACGAAAAGATCTTTGTTTATTTTTAGAAGTATTGTTCGTTGTAAAGTCTGTTAGTTTACTGTTATGTCTAACAGTGTGTTGGTATCGGTCTAGTCATCAAAATCTTTTCAAATTTCTTATGCTAAACGTTACAAGTCTTACAAGTGTCCATGAGTATAGAAAACGTATAATTTAATTTAATAAAACACATGGAATACGTGCGGCCTAGTCAACATGTATAAACGTCAGCTGATAGAAGTGAAAACCTGTGACCAATCCGGTTGCCGTTAAATAAATGTAGAGAAAATCTTATAGTATAGTATGACCGAAACTTGCTAGGTTACTACTAGTTACTATAGACCGAAAATACTTTGTATTCATTCAGCTCATCGTAATATTGCCAACAAAATCTTGGGAACAAGTTAGAAAAATATTTCTACATTTAGTATAGCGGAATTTCAGACTATACAGCTGCACTATGTAAAACTTACGCGTCGTCTAGGAAATCAATTTTTATTTTCTTAAAATCTATGTCCACATGAACGTGTTATACAATTTACAGCAATTCAGTTAAAGTTTCATAAAAGTGTTTTGACAACTAGTAACGAAAGATTTGCCTTGTAAAAAGTGAAAAAAAGTTTGTTTTAACAGTAAATAATTTTTTAGGTATAAAGTTACACATCTCAATCAGAGCTTAAATGAAATCCATACCAACCAGTTTAAATGCCAAGTGAACAGTAACATTCAACACAATGGTTAGCTTTTACCTCTCTGATTGAATTAACAGGCCGCACAATTAAAACAAGCTAGAGGAATATAGATCCTTTTTTTTTTTTTTGTTGTTTCGAAACCAGAGAGGAACTGTACTGATTGGTAATTCTAACTTCCACTCTGTTACTCGCACGAACGCCTGCGCGTCACGAAATAGGCAACCCTACACACGAGGGCCTCGTGGCAGAAGCGGACAGCGATGCCTTTGAAGTGAGCGCTGGCCCCTGATTGGCCGCGCGAGGCAGTGCTAGAGCTGGTCTAGGAACATCGCACTATCAACAACACATCAGCACACAAACCTTAACCAGAAAAAAAAAATTGGTTGTCTGTAAAGTCGGTTTACGGACGATAGTTTAACGTGACGTCATAACAAAACATTGATGAAATGATTGCATACTTTTATGAATTGAATCATTTTTATTGAATTATCACTATTTTGTATGGATACAAAGAAGGAGTGAAATGAAATCTACAGTTTAATTGATAAATTTACTTTTATTTGCACTCATTAATTCAAATATTATTATTAATTTAACAAAGAGATTATTTTAACTATAACTTTTATACATGTTTGCTATTTAACTTCTTCCAATCTGTGTTATTATGTTAAGGATAGGACGATGATAGGAAAAGTAGGAAACGAATGGGAGTGTTTCAAGTTTAATGTGCCTCGAAAAAGTCAATTCGATGGTTGTTCCAATCCAGTGGAAGAGAGATAGATGCGGCGCAAGCGTACAATGAGCGTAACGTGACAATGTGCGTAACGGGACAATGTGCCTTACGGGACACTTTTTCGTGCGTGCAGCCGGCGTTCATCGATTTATTTGACGTTGTCACTTCAAAAAAATCACGATTTGAAAACTGCTCGTGATATCAGAGTGGTGTCGCTTTACGAAAAGCATTCAAGAACAGGTGGAAGAGTAGTTATTTTTCCGTATTACGTTTGTTAACACTGGTTTCAGGAAAGTGAAAATGGCTAAATCGTGCGTTTTCAGATATTTTTGACGTGACAACGTCTAATAAATCGATGAACGCCAGCTGCAAGCATGAAAAAGTGTCCCGTAACGCACATTCTCCGTTACGCCGTGTCACGTTACGCTCATTGTACGCTTACGCTGCATCTATCTCTCATCCACTCGATTGGAACAACCATCGATTTGACTTTTTCGAGGCAAATTAAACTTCAAACACTCCCATTCGTTTCCTACTTTTCCTATCATCGTCCTATCCTTAACAGAATAACACAGATTGGAAGAAGTTAAATAGCAAACATGTATAAAAGTTATAGTTAAAATAATCTCTTTGTTAAATTAATAATAATATTTGAATTAATGAGTGCAAATAAAAGTAAATTTATCAATTAAACTGTAGATTTCATTTCACTCCTTCTTTGTATCCATACAAAATAGTGATAATTCAATAAAAATGATTCAATTCATAAAAGTATGCAATCATTTCATCAATGTTTTGTTATGACGTCACGTTAAACTATCGTCCGTAAACCGACTTTACAGACAACCAATTTTTTTTTGGCGTGAAACTCCTAGAAGAGATTTTTGAAAGCACTCAAGGGGATTTCATTGCATTTTTAATTTTCATTTCTCGACCATGTAATGTGACGGTCACCGCTCATACGCACGACGAGAAGACTGCGCGCCAGTCCAGAGGAGACACCGCGCTAGAAGCACCATCATCCCGCCACAATAACACAGATACATCCCTGACGAGGCGGGACTGCGGTCAGATGCCTGGTTCTTGCTCTCGGACCACGACGTCCGCTATGAGTGTGACGGCAGCACCGTTGCAGCTTATCCTTCGGCGGTGATGCCTGATTGAGCAACAGGTCCGCGCACTGGTTGCTTGCCCCGCGTGGTAGCTAGTTGCCGCTAGTTTCAGCGCTACTTCTCCGTGGTGCGTTGTCGCTACCGGCCTAACAGTGCAGTTGTGAAGTAAATAGGTGAATGCGTAGATAAGAAACAATAATAAATAACACACTGGTGCGTTCCAACCACGCGCATCAGAGGTTTAACTTCACAGATGGAGGTATAACAATGTGTGAAGGTATGCGAGTGCGAATATAATGCAAGACTACCATCGAGCGATCTACTCCTGAGCCCCTTCCCTCTACACCATCGAGCGCTTCACTCCTGTGCACCTCCCCTTTTCACCATCGATCGCCCCACTCCTGTGCCTCCTCCCCTCTACACCATCGATCGCCCCACTCCTGTGCCCCCTCCCTTCTACATAATCGATTGCCTCACTCATGTGCTTCCTTCTCTCTACACAATCGATTGCCCCACTCCTGTGCCCATCTCCCTCTACACAATTGAGTGCTCCACTCCTGTACCCCTTTCCCCCTACACCATCGATCACCCCACTCCTGTGCTTCCTCCCCTCTACATAGTCGATTGCCTCACTCCTGTGCCTCCTCCTCTCTACACAATCGATCGCCCCACTCATGTGCCTCATCTCCTGTACACAATCGAGCACTCCATTCATACGCCCCCTACCCTCTGCACCACTCCTGTGCCCCTCTTCCTCCAGAGCATCGACCGCCCCACTCGCGGCCTGCGTGGTGCCTGAGGAGCCGGCGAGGCAGGGACGTGTGGACTGCCTGCTCGCGGCCCGCAGATTCCAGATCAATAGGCTGTGCGAAGCCCGATGCGGGTCAACCCGCCGCTGCAATCCAGCCTCTTTTCCTCCGCCAATCCCCATCTCCCCTGGAAGAAGGGCTTACCCTAAACAAACTTCATATGTCGCGACGCCTTACTTTCCCTTCCAGCCGGCTTCGCACTACACCACCACACCAACAAACAAACACCACGAGTATGAGGGAACGTTCGAGTAAGGATGCGCCTTAAATTTGAAATTTAAAAAAAATGTGACACTGCTTCAGGTCGATGAAATTTATTTGCATATTTAATTGAACTGCTTCAGTTGAGTGACAAAATTTCTCTTATTTACAAATGATTTCCCAATTTTTTTCCCCGGCGATTTCCCTATGAGTTTCACTAACACAAGAAAATGCCCAGAGTGACCCACCAACATGAAACATCTTGTCTGCAATACTTTCATTTTACTTAACATTTCACTGGTTTCAACTAATGATTCGTACTCGGGAGTCAAGTATTTAACGTCCCAAGGCCACACAAAGGCGACAGGACTACCAACATTAAAATTCGTGGGTATCAGATGCAGAAATCGAGAAAAGCTAGTAATTTTTTTGATTTTTGTACTTATAGAAATTATGTAATAATTATTTTTATTTGTAAAAATTGTGTTTTATTTCTCGAACCTGTCATTTTTTGAATAAATTTTGATTAAATTAGCTTTCTGCATGAGTGAAGTATCCAAACAAGGCTAACGAATCAATCTGTAAACTAATAAGTGATTTTTTGATGAATATTGGATTTTTTTTTCAAATTCCTATTTTAAAAATTACAGAATTTCAAGATGGCGACCAATATGCCGGGGCTCTGGCAATATATGAATACTGTACTCTAATAGGTAAAAATTAAACTAATGTGGCGGCAGCGTCATCTAGCAGACGAAACAATATGGCGGCCTCTAGCATACGAAAACAAGATGGCCATCATGACATCATACTGGCTGATGTAATAACTGTTTTGGGATTAATGATGGGAGGTCAGTTTGCCGGTGGCTTCCGTGGAGAAAGGATTCGTTGCCATTTTTTCTCTCTCACGGGGTTAAAACCAAGGACACAATAATAATTTTTATTAAAATTGTATTAATTAACAATTTATAAATTTTAAAATTGTGTTCATTAAATTGGAAAATATTTACGGTTTTATAAAATGGCGGACAGTTTTTAAAATGGCGAAAGTTTTTAAAATTTAAAATTATTAATTAAATTTTCTATAAATTAAAAATTTTTCGATTAAAATCGGATAAAATTATATATTTTCAAGATGGCAACCACAAAAAAAATTTCAACGCAAGGGAGTGTGGTGTTAGATGGTGTCAAATTCTAGAATTTTAAATGACGGATCTAATATGGCCACCAGGGGCAAGAAAAAAGGTAAATATCAAGGTCATCCAAGATGGCCGCCGTAACGTCACAATCCAATATGGCGGATACAACCCACAATCCTCACAATCCACAGCCTGTAGACTGGCGCCGGGGCCCTTTTATATCCTACTGGTATTAAATTCTAAAATATTTTCTTTCCAGTTAATCACAGTGAATCAACATTAAAGAAACACGAAGTTGTTAAATTTAAGACATTTTATTACTACTTATAAGAACTTTCAGTCATTAAGATTATGAAAAACATAATTTACTATTCTTATTATTGTGATAATTATACTGAGCACTGTACCTCTAACCTGCAAAGTAAGTAAAGTCGTTACCATTCATAAACGATTTCCTATAACGCATATACAGGATTATATTATTTTCCTGCAATGTTTATTTTTCTTTTAAAAGGCCGTACCTGTAGTTCACGCGCGACAAAAGTGCAACTTCTTGCTTATTATATTATTAGGCAACTCTTTGGCTGAGGTCACAGATAAAAAAATATACATATGCAAGATGCGAGCGATAAAATATGCTATTGCTAAAGAGACAGGAAAAATTCGCGATTTCAAATCCCTAAAGGATAGACTCCATGATACTCTACGCACTCGTGCAAATGACATCTGCTGATCGGTTACCGACTCGTAACACATGTTGACTGGAATGATCGTGATTCGAGAATTCCTCTGTTAAAGAGTTTTCATTGGCCCAGAGTCCTTCAGATAAACTGTGGCCCAATCACTAAAGCAAAATAATGTCAAAAGTATTTGGACTCTATCCTATCGCGAAATGAATCAGCGAATTTTTCAGGTCTCTAATTATTAGGTATAGTATGGGAGTGTAAAAGTATGCAAGTATGCGAGTGTTAAATATGCATGTGTGCAAATGTGTAAGCGTGCAGTATGCGAGTGTGAAAAAATTATGCTGCGTCATTTCTACCTATCGCCTGCCATATCCTCCTCTACCTTTTTCCCCACCACGTACGTAATTATTCCCCTCACGCGATCGGAATTTTTTCGTAACGCTCGAAAAAATTGTAGCCGCCTCAGCAAAGAAGTTTCACTTCAGAAAACGTGGAAATCAACGTGGCTCGCGAGCCCGACCCTTGATTAACAGTTGTAAGCACAGGTCTCTTGAGAGTTGACCTTCGAGGTCTGCGCTACACGCGGCGGATGCTCATCGATCGAAAGGGCGTGTTTTGAAATCGGCTTATCGTAACGCGAGTAACCCCCCTCCCCCTTCCATTCTAAACTTCCTCTCATCCCTTCCACCCCCCTCCCCCTCCCCCCTTCTCCTCCTCAAACCAAGACTTACAACATCATAACTCTCTCGATCGCTGGACTTGTCCTCGTGCAGTTTCGTCTAGAGGTGTAAAAGTAACGAAAAAAAAGCGTACCCGTATGTATTCGTTACTATAACAATTAGTACTCGTTACTATTGTATCGTTACTTCTGATACGTTAACTAGAGACCTGTAAAATTCGCGATTTCAAATCCCTTAAGGATAGACTCCACGATACTCTACGCACTCGTGCAAATTACATCTGCTGATTGGTTACCGACTCGTAACACCTGTTGATTGGAATGATCGTGATTGCGATAATTCTTCTGTTAAAGATTTTTCATTGGCCCAGAGTCCTTCAGATAAACTGTGGCCCAATCACTGAAGCAAAATATTGTCAAAAGTATTTGGACTCTATCCTATCACGAAATGAATCCGCGAATTTTATAGGTCTCTACTCATAACATGCTATGTTATGTTAGAGAAACGAATCGAGTCGTACTGCGTACGCGTACAGTATGACGTCGCGGCGTCGCAACATTCGTAATTTGTAGAAAACATACTTATACATTACATACCAAACTGCGTAAGGTGCATTTTTTCACTTTTCCATATTTTGAACCAGACTTGTGTTTAAGTCTATCTTAATTTAATTTGATTTAATAGGTAAAGTGCAGCACTACAAGTGAACTGCCATACTACGAAAAATGCGCGTAACGAAATGCATTCGTGTGTATCGTTTCGTTACTCGGTACTAGATGGCGCACCCGTTACTCAGTACCGAATACATACGGTTTGTTACAGCTCTAGTGTCGCGTAACGGCGACGGCGCACTGCGAGAAACTACAGTAGATTTACGAACATTTCATAGAAGAGTTCGCCTTGAATAAAGAAGAGTTGTTCGTATTTTCCTATGACTGGAACTTCGTTAAAACGGAAAAAAAAAAATTCTGTACTTTTGCGAACGATTCCTTCGGATATCAGTTGCCAAGACATAGTTTGTAATACCAATACGACAAGAAATATATTGTAACTTTATACCACACATGGCTATGGTTAGTTTTGCATATATTATGAAATACGTTTTTCGAGATAATTCCGAGTTTTCTTACGTAAAATTGGCAGATAATTTTATAATTTTATCGATGTTTCATTCGAGCATTTTTTTCCAAGTGACGGAAAAGATAATGGAATATTCAACAATTTTATTTTATTTTGTTGTATCATGTTCATTATGTGCGCAGTTATACTGGACTGCTATTCAGGGAACGGTTTACAATAACTCTTAACTATTGGAGGTACTTGAACAACATAAACATCAATGGCAGGGTAAGAATCCGATCCCAGTATAACTGCGAACACTATATTTAGAGACCCGGAAATTTCGTGGATTCATTTAGTCGCAAGCTAGAATGCAAACCTCCACACTGTCACACTGTGTTCATGATTGGACCGCAGTTATCTGGACACGCCCCTCTACGACAGTGAGCCAATGATGCCCAGCTAGGAGAGAAGTAAGCGAATCAGCTAGTGTCAAATAACAAGGATAAATATGTTTTCGCTAAGAAATCAACCAATGGTAAAGTAAACATGGGTCGAGCACACCTATAACTTTGAATTCTATCCTGAGGCCAGAGGAATCCGCGAAATTTCCGGGTCTCTAACTATATTGTAGTGTTAGAGTATTTTTTTCATGTAAATGTACAAATCAAAAAACATCTGTAATTTTACATGGATATTTATGTTCCATTTACAAAAATTAATTACAGCGTACGCTGTATTTTGACTTCCGAGTTCTGTTTGTCGGTTTAAACAGGGTAAACACACTAGCGGAAGAAATACCTGTGTTTTTTAAATTAGTGTTAACCATTTTTTGAATTTTTTGCTTGAACACCAAGATTATTCTTATGGGTTCATGTTTAAAGTAAGTGAAATAAGTACCCGTAAATGTAAGAAGATCAGGGCCGTCAAGAAATATTACAAATAATTTTGTCGGGCCCCCTACCCATTATCTTTATGTATATATTTCTTGTGTGCGTGTGTATGTCACTGAACTCTTCCTAGACGGCTGGAGCGATTTTGATGAAATTTTTTGTGTGAGTTCACGGGGATTCGAGGATGGTTTAGATTCACAATTGGATATATATATATATATATATTTCTTGCAGGGAGTGAAAAAGTGAACATTTCTTTTTATAACAGAAAAAATCATAGGTCATAGATATACAAATAGTGAGTGAGTGTCATTTCTCTATGTCTGCCACACGATCATACACATAGTAAGGTCTTGCAAATTAATATTTTTCTCCTTGGTGCGACCAGCCCGCTTAGTGGAGCTCGCAGCGGCTAGCAAAATAAAGGTGCTAATAACAGTTTGGTTCTTAACTTCGTCAATATATAGAGTTGCTTTGAATTTTAAACGCACCTTCGTTCGATGCGTTTGTCATGTCTTTAATTTTCGTTTGTTTGTGCCGTATGCGTTCCTATACCATTTATCCGATTGCGATTAAATTTTGGTGAGTTGTTATGCGGATGCCCGTGAAGGTTTCTGAGACAGTATAACTATTTTGCAATAGTTGGAGCACGAATAGTTTAAAAAAATGTGTTCATTTCATATTATATAGCGGCACTTCGTCTGTTTTTGTTGCCTAAGTGCGCACGCATGAGACAATTTATTTAAATATAAAAGAGAGACAGAGATAGAGTGATATATATACAGAGTGAAATTGAGAGAGACAGAGAGATAAGTTGAGATAGAGCGAGGTATAGAGAATGAAATGGGTTAGATAAAGAGATATATAGATGTATAGCGCTATATAGAGATTTATGTATAGAAGAGATATAGTGGGATGTATATATGTATATATAAAGAGATAAATAGAGATAGAGAGATACATATATAGATGTAAATAGAGATAAATATATATTTAGAGATATGGATGGATGATTTGTATATGTGTAACAACTTTAAACATATTACAAAACAAAACTGAATGAGGCATTGCAATGCATGCTGAGCATTAGCTAGATAAAGGAATCATTTCAATATTACTAATCTCTTATTTTTAATCTTTTTTCTATAGTGCTTTATAAAGTCTAGATTACATACAGCCCACCAATTTTTCGATATATACAGGTAAAAAACTATACACTGGCAGAACAACGTCTGTCGGGATCTGAAAGTGATATAAATTATTTTGCACACTTGACATTCAAATTAAGAATACAATTACTAACTACGTCTGATTTCGAAAAAGGTCCCCTTCACCCTGTTTTCAGTCCGGGCAACACCGGGTACTGCAGCTAGTTTTATATAAAAATTTTAAAAACCCCAGACTTAAAATTTAAAAAAATGGGCGCGTATACTTATGTACGCATGTTCAAAGTTACTTATACTTACTTGGCGTGATAAAAAACTAACTTTATTTTTTCTTAAAATAATTAATATAAATAAAATAATAAAATTACTGGACTGATATTGTAATTACGGTTGGTAAATATAAATTCAATCCAATTTTTTTTTAATAAATAGTCACTAAAGTATAAGCTAGAGACCTGAAAAATTCGCCGGTTCATTTCGTGTTATGCTAAAATTCAAATAATTATACCTTAGTGCTGCTTCTGTCATTGGTTCACTGTTAACCTGGAGGACTGAGGGCCAATTAGTAGAGAGCTACAAAATTCGCGGATTCATTCGGTGATAGGCTAGAATTCAAACACATATACCTCTTAGATAATTTTGCTATTGGCTTACTGTTCATCTGGACAAATCTCAACCAGTTATAAACCCTCTACCAAAGAAGGATCGAATCACTGACAAACCAGCTGAGACGACTTACAAGTCGGCAGCCAATGAACTTGCGTTATTTGCCCGAGTGTACAGGGGTATGTGCAGTCTATCCTGAAGGCCATCGAAACCGCGAATTTTGAAGGTCTCTACCAATTAGAGACCCTTACTCATAGAAGTGTCGAATCACATGCCACCCAGTCGAGACGACTCACAAGTCAGCAGCCAATGAACAGATGGTATTTGCCCGAGTGTGTAGAGGATATTGGAGTCTATCCTGGAGGTCGTTGAACCCGCGAATTTTTCCGGTCTCTAAGTATAACATTAAAAAGCACATTTATAATTTGTATTTCTATGTAGCTTTTTTTTTTCATTCTGTAAAAATTTCGTTGCATGGTTCGCCTTTACAGTAAAAATTCACTCTTATCTTTTTCAGTGATAAAAGAGAGATAAACTTCTCGTCAACATTTAGGTTATTGATGAAATAGAAGTGTGTTGTTGAGAAAACCAACCTCCTGATGGCAACGTTCGCCACGTATCTCACTCGAGAGAAATTCAGGTCTGGCTCCGCCTGAACGCTCGGCCTCGTGATTGGCCAAGCAGCGAGGCTGGCTCGGCCAATGGGACGAGCGCCTCCAACGCGAGTCAGTCATTGGCCAAGCAGCGAGGCTGGCTCGGTCAATGTGACGAGCGCCTCCAACGCGAGCCAGTCATTCGCCAAGCAACGAGGCTTGTTCGGCCAATGGGACGAGCGCCTCTAACGCGAGCCAGTCATTGGCCAAGCAGCGAAGCTAACTCGGCCAATGGGACGAGCGCCTCCAGCGCGAGCCAGTCATTGGCCAAGCAGCATGGCTGGCTCGGCCAATAGGACGAGCGCCTCCAACGCGAGCCAGTCATTCGTCAAACAGCGAGGCTGGCTCGGCCAATGGGACGAGCGCCTCCAACGCGAGCCAGTCATTGGCCAAGCAGCGAGGCTGGCTCGGCCAATGGGACGAGCGCCTCCAATGCGAGCCAGTCATTCGCCAAGCAACGAGGCTTGTTCGACCAATGGGACGAGCGCCTCTAACGCGAGCCAGTCATTCGCCAAGCAGCGTGGCTGGCTCAGCCAATGAGACGAGCGCCTCTAACGCGAGCCAGTCATTCGCCAAGCAGCGTGGCTGGCTCGGCCAATGGGACGAGCGCCTCCAACGCGAGCCAGTCATTGGCCAAGCAGCGAGGCTGGCTCGGCCAATGGGACGAGCGCCTCTAACGCGAGCCAGCCACTCCGCAACCAGGTCTCGCCTTGATCAAAAGGACCGCCGATCTGTTGGGTGTCCGCACGCCGTAATTAATCTGCGGCGCTGCTCCAGCTGGTATCGAACTGCTATCCGCAAGTTGAGTTCTCCTTGGCGAATACACAGTCTATAGTTGAAGCATCGGCCAACAAAACATTGACATGAAATATTACTTGTAGATAGCTATAGTTTGCAGTGATGGACTGCCACTGTGTTTTTTAGTATGTCATTTTTTGCAGTAAGGATAATATACTTTTTTCTAAATAATGTTTGTAAGTAGCTAGCATGTACAGAGATGGACTTCCGCACCATGCAATGTTTACATCAAGTTTTTTTTTGCAGTAACTTTGGTATAGTTTTATATAAATTTTGTTTGTTACAAACTGATTGACGTAATTTGTATTTTAAATATCAAGTTACCTCTTCAGTAAAGGCGTTATAATGTCATATGAATATCTTTTGCACATTTTTTGCAGGAAAGGTTATATAGTTTTGTATATTTAAGTTTATTCTTGATAATAACATGTCTTTACACGCTTATTGATTTAAACGTTCTTGAACGAGAGCGTTAATCATTATCATATTTACGAGGGTTGTCTGAAAAGTTTCCGACCTCAACATGAAGATGGCAGCACTCGTCAACGAAAATTGGGGAATGTGTTTAGTCATGTTTTGGAATATAGTCTGAAATGTCAGCCATTTTGGACGTGAATTGATTTTTTAACCATCGTTTTTGTGAGTCGATGCGCATATTTTTGTGAAAATGAAAAAAAAATGCGTATCGAAGTGTCACTAAATATTTGTTTTTGAAAGGCAATACGCCTACGCTAATTGAAGACGAGTTGGACGGTTTGCACGGCGACTCTGCGCCATCATTTACCACAGGGATATTTCGGGCAGCTCAGTTCAAACATGGCCACACCAGCTCAGGTGACGATGAACGTCTGCGACACCAAAAACCGCGAAGGGAGAATCAGCTCCAAAAAATGCAAAGACTGTTCCTTTAACCGGAGAAAAACAGAGATACTGTATTCTATGCTAGTCATGGAATTGTCTTAATAAATTATTTTGGAAAAAGAATAACATAACTACGCATCATTACTTGACAAGCTGAAGACAGAAATTGCAGAAAAAGGTCACATTTGCACAAACAAAAAATTTTCTTTCACCAGAACAATGCACCAGCTCACACCTCAGCGGTTGCATGGAAAATATCTACGAACCGCGGTTTGAACTGCTTGAACACCCTACTAACTCACCTGATCTAAACCCAAATGACATTTTTTTTTGTTCCCTAGGATAAAATTTGCACTCAGAGGACAGACATTTTTGTCGAATGAGGAGGCCATCACGTTCGTTAACAACTATTATGCAGAGACTCACGCAAACAATTGTATAAAAAATAATAGTTTAAAAAAACTAATAAACACGCTTTATATAGAAAACCAAACTAAAAGTAGAAAATCAAGGAAGTATATTGTTCACAATAATCATAACCCACTCTCACTTTTCATTTAATTAAATGTCACAATATTTAGTAGACTTTGTTTATATCGCGCCAAAGACAAACTGAAAGAAAAGAGTTCGCACATGAGCGAAATGGTTTTCTTTACAATGTGCAACTCTTTTCTTTCAGTTTGTCTTTGGCGCGATATAAACAAAGCCTACTAAATATTATTAAATTATATAAATTGACGAAAATCTTATTTTGCAAATTTAATAATGGAATAATCTTATCAAATTAGTGTATTGTCATCGGTTCTCGATAAATCTACAAAGTTTGAATGAAATCTGACCGTTTAAAGTGGGTCAAAATCGCACCCAAAGGAGTCGGTTACAAACATACAAACAAACAAACATACAGGTGAAGCTAATATAAAGCGTGTAAAAACAACTGCTCGTCCAAAATAGATTCAAATTTCAGACTATATTCCAAAACATGAATAAACACATTCCTCAATTTTCGTTGACGAGTGCTGCCATCTTCATGTTGAGGTCGGAAACTTTTCAGACAACCCTCGTACGATCACTGGCACACAAAGGAAATTTTTCTTCGTTGCAATTCCATGCTTGAAATGTTTCATTGATTCAAATCGTAGCCAAATTTCCGTTTAATATATTTGGCGCAAGATTTAGCCATGTGTAGAGACTCGGAAATTTCGCGGATTCATTTAGTCGCAAGCTAGAATGCAAACCTTCACACTCTCGCACTGTATTCATGATTGGCACGCAGTTGTTTGGACATGCCCCTCTACGACCGTGAGCCAACGATGCCCAGCTAGGAGAGAAGTAAGCGAATCAGCTAGTGCCAAATAACAAGGATAAAAATGTTCTCGCTAATAAATCAAACAATGGGAAAGTAAACATGGGTCGAGCACACCTATAACTTTGAATTCTATCCTGAGGCCAGAAGAATCCGCGAAATTTCCGGGTCTCTATCCATGTGATGTTAGGGCTGCGTCCGTCATTTCAACCGTCACTCACCTATGGAATCAGAGGTTATAAGTTCAAATCCCAGGTCGAGTAGAGGTTCCCTGTGGCGTTTAGATGTGACAGTATAGGTCAGGTTTAGTTTGTAAACTGCCTCTCACTTCATCAACCACCTTACACGATACACGATAGATAGGGGCAGGTATTTTTCGCGAATAAATCTGATCTCTTATTAGACTACAAAAAGTTATGTCCGTGTTGGCGATTGTTTCCTTGCAATTGGCTGCCGCCTGCGAGAGAAGCCATCGCCCTGTTTGGCCGGGCCAGTCAGAACGTGTTGGCTTCCGCAATGAACGACTGTGATTTTTGGGCCGACAGTAATAACCACGCAACGGAAATAAACTCAACCAATCACGAAACACAGACGATGAAACAGTGTTTTAACACAAAGCTGGACTAGATATCTTTTCGCGAAAAATGTATGGCCCTAACGATAGAGTGAGGGGAATTTAAAAGCCTAGCAACCTAACGAACTTAAAACACGAGGAAGTTTCTTAGAAACGTGTGTTAACGTGAGACCACATTCAATGGGTACAACCATCTACAGGAAGGGGACCCCCCCCCCCACCCGGGAGTGTTGTAAGCAATCAGAGCTACCAACTGCCAGTGCTTTCCTGTGTGGCTGAAAATAAACTTACTGGTCAGGTGGTCAGAACACTCGCCTCCCACCAAGGCGACGAGGGTTCGATTCCCGGCGGGGTCGAATCTGGATTTTTCACAAGAGGCTGGCTTGTGGGTTTTCTCGGGGTACTCGCTTTCTCCCCTAGAAATCCATTCCATCGTTGCTCCCACCGCATCTCACCTCAGTCTGGCCGGAACGACAGGCCTGTCTCTCGGCTGCTATGAGTGTCCAGCCTGTTCCATCCATGCCGACCCTGCCTCGTGCGGGTAACTAGATGACGATTTTCATAAATATAATAGCCGTGAACTTACTAGTACTACTAGTGTGCACTAACAGGAGTAATACAATTCATTGTTAACTTCCACATGTCTTACTTCAAAAATTATTCTTCCTTGGGATACCTGTACTTATTTAATTATAGTCACTACATTTTCCTTTCTGGGGAAATAGTTACAATTAATCTAAAAATATTCGTTTCAACATAATGTTGAAATGAGAAAGACTAAACCTAGCACCCCAAAATGAGAAAGACTAAACCTAACACCCCAAAATGAGAAAGACTAAACCTAACACCCCAAAATGAGAAAGACTAAACCTAACACCCCAAAATGAGAAAGACTAAACCTAACCACCCGAAATGAGAAAGACTAAACCTAACGACCCGAAATGAGAAAGACTAACCTCACGACCCAAAATGAGAAAGACTAAACCTCACGACACGAAATGAGAAAGACTAAACCTCACGACCCGAAATGAGAAAGACTTAACCTAACGACCCGAAATGAGAAAGACTAAACCTCTCGACCCGAAATGAGAAAGACTAAACCTAACGACCCGAAATGAGAAAGACTAAACTAACGACCCGAAATGAGAAAGACTAAACATCACGACCCGAAATGAGAAAGACTGAACCTCACGACCCGAAATGAGAAAGACTTAACCTAACGACCCGAAATGAGAAAGACTTAACCTCACCATCCGAAATGAGAAAGACTAAACCTAACGACCCAAAATGAGAAAGACTAAACCTAACGACCCGAAATGAGAAAGACTAAACCTCACGACACAAAATGAGAAAGACTTAACCTCACGACCCTAAAAGAGAAAGACTATCACAGAACTGAAAACTGGACGACTCTGCTGACGAGGATTAGTTATAGAATTGTATAATTGTTTTGTATTCACTGTGTAATAATGTGTATTTTAAGTGGCCTAAATTGCATGCGTTGCAATGCCTCAATCAATTTTTTTTTGTAATTTTTTAAACGTATACTAAGCATCTCTCTTTATCTCTCTAATTCTCTATCTATCTATGTATATCTCTATAACTCTCTCTATCTTTCTATTTATATCTATATCTCTCTATATATCTTTCTACATATATATCTCTATATATCTTTCTAGCGGACCCGACAGACATTGTCCTGCCCAAATGTACTTTTTGTGAGATATGGATATGGCGGTAAGTATTTCTACGCTGGACATTTTGTATCTTCTCATTATACATACCCCTCCTCTTGGGCACGCCACTGCCGTTACCAAAAACCTTTCCCATGGTTGCGCAGAAGGCAACAACAATGCAAAAGCCCGTTGCCATGGAGGCTAATTATCAACAATGCTTAGTTTTTTTGCTTTTAAAGCGTGTTTTTTTAGTTTTTTCTTAACTCAGAATCGAGATAAAATATCCAATTGTGAATCTAAACCATCCTCGAATCCCCGTGAACTCACACAAAAAATTTCATCAAAATCGGTCCAGCCGTCTAGGAGGAGTTCAGTGACATACACACGCACACAAGAAATATATATATATATATACTAGATAATGCCCGGCATGCGTTGTAATGCCTCAATAAATTTTTTTTTGTAATTTTTTAAACGTATACTAAGCATCTCTCTTTATCTCTCTAATTCTCTATCTCTCTATGTATATCTCTATAACTCTCTCTATCTTTCTATTTATATCTCTATCTCTCTATATATCTTTCTAGCGGACCCGACAGACATTGTCCTGCCCAAATGTACTTTTTGTGAGATATGGATATGGCGGTAAGTATTTCTACGCTGGACATTTTGTATCTTCTCATTATACATACCCCTCCTCTTGGGCACGCCACTGCCGTTACCAAAAACCTTTCCCGTGGTTGCGCAGAAGGCAACAACAATGCAAAAGCCCGTTGCCATGGAGGCTAATTATCAACAATGCTTAGTTTTTTGCTTTTAAAGCGTGTATTTTTAGTTTTTCTTAACTCAGAATCGAGATAAAATATCCAATTGTGAATCTAAACCATCCTCGAATCCCCGTGAACTCACACACAAAATTTCATCAAAATCGCGTACAAACAGACAGACAGAAAAAGTACTGTTTTATTATAGTAAGATAGATAGATTATTCTTACATGTTCGCATCCATGCAGTATATGAAAAATCAGCATGCATAGCCCCACACCTATAACTATACGTATCTGCTGCCCACGACTTTTTCCGCATGGAATTTTGTATTATCTTGCACCATTTAGAAATTTAAACATTATAACATAACAGTTGATACAGTTGTAGTAGTTTTCTTATGTTCACAAATGATAATTTTTCTCACCTCTATTTCAGTCTTTGCAATAAAAATATGTTACTACCTAAATTTTGAGTAAATATGTTTCTACTTTCAAATGTAATGACGGGAAGACACTTCATAAAATGTCTTTGTAAACCACATTTACTGTTTTTTCCGTCTCGAGCTAGAATGTAAAGATTGTCTGCATTACTGACCCACGAGCAAACTACATACATTTCAGAGTGAGAGAGAGAGAGAGAGAGAGAGTGAGAGAAAGACACCTATTGAATGTCTATCTAACTAATTTTTTTATGAGAGCATATTTTCATTAAATAAATCATGAAATCATTAAACGATAAAAGCTGTTTATTTAATTAAGCGGACGGGTTCGCTCCAAGGAGAAAATTGACGCGGCGAGACCTCGTGGACATAGAGAAATGACACACACTCACTATTTGTGTGGCTATGAAACATGATTTTTTTCTGCAATTTAAATTGTAATATACAAAAAGTGTATTGAAAATTGAAACAAATATGGCGACACTATAAACTGTCAGGATCTTTATTTTTTTCTTACTCTCTACTTAGTTCCTTACAATAGCAAAACTTAATGGCTTCTAATAATGCGTTGTAATTTTTGCTTTTAAAGCGTGTTTTTTTTAGTTTTTATTAACTCAGAATTGAGATAAAATATCCAATTGTGAATCTAAACCATCCTCACTATTTGTGTGGCTATGAAACATGATTTTTTTTCTGCAATTTAAATTGTAATATACAAAAAGGGTATTGAAAATTGAAACAAATATGGCGACGCTATAAACTGTCAGGATCTTAATTTTTTTCTTACTCTCTACTTAGTTCCTTACAATAGCAAAACTTAATGGCTTCTAATAATGCGTTGCAATTTTTGCTTTTAAAGCGTGTTTTTTTTTAGTTTTTCTTAACTCAGAATCGAGATAAAATATCCAATTGTGAATCTAAACCATCCTCGAATCCCCGTGAACTCACACACAAAATTTCATCAAAATCGGTCCAGCCGTCTAGGAGAAGTTCAGTGACATACACACGCACACAAGAAATATATATATAAAGATAAAGATATATATATAGTTTTTATGGAAATCCTTACAAATACAATTTATTGTTAGTAAAAATGCTTTATATTCTTAAAATATTATTAAACTCATCGATACAAATGCATCAAAATCGAAAAATAATATTGTCCACGTAAATTGCTCGGATTAAACAGTATGCGATCAAAAGGCAAAAGCTTTATTGATAAAACAATTCGATAATTTATCATGATTTAACAATGTCCATAGATTTATACACGCAAAGAAAGTATTTAAGTATGCAAAAAATATTACGGCAACGATAAAGGCCAGGAACGTCGAGTAGTCACCCATATATTTAAATGTTTTCTTTCTTCCATGTAAGCTTTTGCAAACACAAACATTCTGGGATTTCATATTTTCATTTAACATACGACTATCAAATACTTTAAAACACTGAACCAATTATATTATTCTTTAATAAAATATATTAATCGTATTTTTTTTTTACAATTTTTGGCAGGTGTGTGATGGATTGCAAACATTAATGTATTTTTTTAATACGTATTTTTGTCGATGAAAAATCATTCCTGTAGATACTAACATTACTTTTTTATTTTATCGTTGACCAAAAATTTGTAACAATCGATTATTCTGTGAAACTTTCTGAATTTTTCCGCACTGTGATATGGCGAAATAAATAATTTGTGAATAGAAACGAAAAAAAAAAAAAAATTCCAAACGAGATACCAGCTACTGCAAGAAAATTTCATCAGTCACCCTTTTATGGAAAAGTCCGTCAAAAGTTTACTGTTCTTTTTTAGAATCTCACGACTATTCAAATGCGATATTCGCGAGCAATGCGACTAGAGTTATTCTCGTCACACCAATGCGATCGGAATGCACAGCATTATTTTCTCTGGAAGAATGCGTGAGCGAAATTCTCATCGAGGTTCTGTTTGTCACGATGACTATTTGCGGTGACGCACCGCTGTGGGCGTGAAAGTGAAACCAAAAACAAACGCGCAGCGATAACTGCTATCGATCGATTGCTCTGCCGTCGTTATCTCGAACGTGCGTGCCAGCTCCTGATAACGCTGGCACGCACAACTAAAAAAAAAAAAAAAAGCCAGTCATGGGGACTGTCAACAGAAGTGAAAACTTAAAACTTTGTTTTTAAATGTGCAATATGACATCATTTCTACGTCAATTGTACGTAAGAAAATGATTTAGGTATTATATCAGTGTGATGTCAGCATGATATCATTTATCCTTACATAATTTTTTAGTCACAACAGATGTCAGTGGTATGTCAAAATTACGTAAACATTCATTACCTAGCTATGACTTACCAGTGATGTCAGACCTAGGTCATGTATTCACGTGGTCAAATTAACTTCACTCACTGCTACTACAGCATGTCGGTGATGCGAACTCACAAGATTTCACCCATCCAAAAAAGAGTCCAAAACGTAAATGATAAGTCGAGTATATACAATGTATTAGTGTATATATGCGTGTACATGTGCACAGGCCGCTGCGATTCGCCAGTCTGGCGCAACACGTCACTAGCATGTCGGTGACGCGAACCCATAAGTTTTGCCCCTACCAAAAATCGCTCAACGCGGCTAAAGAAGTTTTTACTTAAAAAAATAGCAGTTACAATAACAGTAGTTCGCGCGCACAATATTTGACCACATTGTTTTCCAGCCTACTGATTCACAATAAGGCTTAGGACATTCGTGCGCATAGGAGACAGGTGTGCGCATAGAAGGGAAATAAATATATTTTATTTATGTTACGGACGATTGGCGCAACAACCAATGCGAGTAGAGTGGGAAGCCATAACGGCGGGACTATATAATTGTTTTTATTTGTCAATCATTTTGTGGCAAAAATTTGTCGAGGTATTACAATGCGGAGGTGTAATCCCAGTTTTAAAAAATTAATCAATGGTACTAATTAAAATATTTCGTGGTTAGAATTTTTACTTAAAATTTTTCATAGGTAACCCAATTGAAATGATATGTCAGAAGACTTTGTTCACATGTTACTGGTCAGATGTAACTGGGTAATATTTTGGTAGTTAATGTAGTTATTTACTGACCCTACCAGCGGATGTGGGATGTTTAATTTGGCTGAAACCGACAGTGATGTTTCAATCGTGAAGAGGCGGCGCGCACAGCTGTGCGCATGGCCTGCCGCGTCACGTGACCAGAGCACGGTGGCCGGGCGCGGTAGGGCGTGGAGGCTT
Organism: Bacillus rossius redtenbacheri; assembly: GCF_032445375.1. Classification (NCBI taxonomy): domain Eukaryota; kingdom Metazoa; phylum Arthropoda; class Insecta; order Phasmatodea; family Bacillidae; genus Bacillus; species Bacillus rossius. Next base: position 4,798,758 of record NC_086331.1, on the reverse strand, counting down.
CCAGTCCAGTCACGTGACCCGCAGTTACTAAGGCCCCGCCTATCCGGGCGCGGGTGTATACCATTTGTCCGAATGTCCACTTCTCCGAAGGACCACTTCTCCGAGCTCCTTTTGTCCGAAGGACCACTTGTCCGAGTGACCACTTGTCCGAGCGGCCAACTCTCCGAGCTCTGAGGGGCGGATGGTGTCTCCCACCCGCGCGACCTTGCTCCGCCCTGCCTCCTCCTTGACAGCCAATCCCAGCACGGCATCAGATAGGCCGCCAATCAGCAATAACAGTTATCACACTGGGAGGTGGATACCGAAACTAAAAACCGCTTGTATAATTACGCTTGAGTGGCGTGGATGCACTCGAGGGACTCGCGTAACCACTCTATCTTCATTCCGCAGCCATATAATGCTATGGTCACAACTTAAATATCATTAGATGTTGTTTTGAACACACGCCACACGTCATTGCGGATTACCCTGTTTGTCATATAAAACACCAATAACTAGAGACCGGAAAAATTCGCGAATTCATTTCGCAATAGGCTAAAATACAAATAGTTATACCTCAGTGCCGCCTCTCCTATTGGCTCACAACTCACCTGGATGACTCTGGGCCAATCAGAAACACCTGACCAAAGCTTTATCGAATCACAGGCTGCTACGATGGGACGTCTCACAAGACAGCAGCCAATGAGTGGGTGGTATTTGACCGAGTGTACGTAGAACTATGGAGTTCATCCTAGAGGTCATTGAACCCGTGAATTTTTCCGGTCCCTACCAATAACAAACGAAAAAATAAGACAAATATTTTAAACACACAGAGAAAATGCCAAAAACCAGGCGACGTCAGAAAATTTAAGCTTACAACGACGAGACAGTAAATGAAGACAAAAAGTGACCTTGAACAGCACACAGACAAATATAAGAACCCAACAATGATATCAAACATATCAAATTGACAACAGAGTCGCACTCTGTAGTTCCCGAAACGTCGCAATTGGTATCTTAGGTAGCCCGCTGTGCTCGTCTGTGTTGTTGTCGTTGTGGTGTCCAGAATATCTGTTTCGTCACATCGCTGGGTTCGCCTGTGCTTCTCTGTGTTGTTGTGTTGTCCACTTTAATTTTTTAGTATTATCTTCGGGTTCTTATATTCGTCATAGTATTGCCCGAAGTTTTTTTTTATGTCTCGTCATTTTTAGCCCACTGTGTCCATCTATCTGTGAGAATTTTTTTTATTTATTTCTTCCACGGAATTTTGTGCGCTGTCTGTGTTTTTAATTTGCTCTTTGCGTTATTTGTAGAGACCCATGCAATTCGCGGGTTCAATGACCTCCAGGATAGACTCCAATATCCTCTACACACTCGGGCAAATGCCAACTGTTCATTGGCTGCTGACTTGTGAGTCGTCTCGACTGGGTGGCCTGTGATTCGACACTTCTATGAGTGAGGGTCTCTAATTGGCCCTCAGTCCTCCAGATTAACAGTGAACCAATGACAGAAGCAACACTAAGGTATAATTATTTGAATTTTAGCATAACACGAAATGAACCCGCGAATTTCACGGGTCTCTAGCTTTTTTGTAAACTCATCATAACGCCACTATGCTATTCATGAGGATGCCCAAATGGCGTTACTTGAAGCGCTTTTCAGAAGCAGAGTTTCGTTGATTTGTGGCACCACAGGCTTTCCAATTAACAAACAAGATAGCTGTTAATGGTAAGGTCTTAAAGGAATTGCACACATTCCTGAAAATTACCAAAGCTTACAACTTTGGTAGACAGCTGGAACACCTCCTCAAGATTGAGAGCATTTGTTTTGGCATGTGGCAGACAAAAATATAGGATGTGTACACTCCAACGCACGAAGTATACTAGATGTATGTCTTGAAATTCAGCTCCTGATGGACTTCAATTATGTATAGGGACACCTGTATTTCGCGAATACATTTCGTGTCAAGGTATTTCACAAAATACTGTTGCTTTTCTCCTGTGGTTATTGGCTGAGGTTGGTGAGAGGTGTCGTCCCGCTTTTGACGGGGCCAATGAGAATGTGGTCACCGTACTGCTGCACTCTCACAATTTGCCATGATTCTTAGAAAAAGCTGCAGTGTTTTGTGAAATACCTTGACATGAAATGAAATCGCGAAATACAGGTGTCCCTAATTATTAGAGACCTGCAAAATTCGCGGTTTCGATGGCCTTCAGGATAGACTGCACATACCCCTGTACACTCGGCCAAATAACGCAAGTTCATTGGGTGCCGACTTGTAAGTCGTCTCAGCTGGTTTGTCTGTGATTAGATCCTTCTATGGTTGAGGGTTTATAACTGGTTGAGATTCGTCCAGAGGAACAGTAAGCCAACAGAAAAATTATCTAAGAGGTAAATGTGTTTAATTCTAGCCTATCACCGAATGAATCCGCGAATTTTGCAGGTCTCTACTAATTATATATCTTCCATAGCTACCTGAACCTACAAAAACAAGACAATTTTTTTTTAACTTATCAATTTGCGCAACATGTAATCGTAAAGCCAGAGGTACATAGCAAAGAAATTATTTGTCTCCAAAATATGTATTTTCGTAATTTTTTAATGGCATAGCAGTAGAGACCGGAAAAATTCGCGAGTTCAATGACCTCCAGGATAGACTCAAATTTCCTCTACACACTCGGGCAAATGCCAACTGTTCATTGGCTGCTGACTTGTGAGTCGTCTCGACTGGGTGGCCTGTGATTCGACACTTCTATGAGTGAGGGTTTCTAATTGGCCCTCAGTCCTCCAGATTAACAGTGGGCCAATGACAGAAGCAGCACTAAAGTATAATTATTTGAATTTTAGCATAACACTAAATGAACCCGCGAATTTTTCAGGTCTCTACATAGCAGTATTAGATTCGACTTTGTAAGCCATTCTTCCGACCGTCTCAGCTTCCAGTTTCCGAAAGTGAAAAATTTTATCCTTGCAGTCTTAAATATTGCATTTATAGTGGTACCTTACTGAGAAATAAAAATATTGTTGCAGGAAGCAAATTTTTGCATCCAAAACCCATATAGACTGTTAGAAGCGTGGATATATGGGCGGTTTTTTCTACAACGCATGAAACTGCAATTAACTTTTTTTATATGTTTATAGATACGAATCATTCTGTTACTGGTACTGGAGTTCGGTGACCGCTGTCTTGTAAACCTGTCCCATAAATGTTATTTTGTACTTTCTCTGCTCGTTTTCCTCAGTCTGCAGACAGTTTGCCCCAGTGTGACGTCAGCGTGTGAGACACTTTTCCTCAAGACATAGTGACGTAAAATGTACACCTACGCACCAGGCTGAGGAAACGGAACAACTATCAAGTGCTGTTCAGTGCGCATTGAGTATGTACCGGGACGCAGCCAGACATGAGACCCGAAGCTCTCGCCAGAATAAAAATAGCCTCCCTTTATCCTAATCTTAATCGCGAAAGCTCAAAAGAGCGTATCTCTAAAGATTATTTAAAAAAAAATCCTGTTTTCCAGCCAAGCGGGCAGAAAATCTTTCATGGAAATATTTTTTTTTTTACCCCGACAAAATAATTTTGCATACAGCTAATACATACAAAGTGTTTATTCAGACGAATATTCTGTTTGATGTCACCGTTCCACGGTTATATGCAGAGGTTTAAGGCGACGGGAGTAATTGATGAAAAGCGCGGCTGAACCGTCAAACAAAATCCGATAAAAGTTGTTTCGAGTTCCTCTAATATAATTTTTTTAAATGGTATTGAAATATTTCAAATACAGTTTCCAAGTAGTGTAACATTTGAATGGTTGGTTAGGTTAGCAACATCTAAATTACGTAAAATCGTCTAGACATTAGTAGGGGCAGGCATTTTTCGCGAAAAGATCTGAACACTTGTTATACTGCAACAAGGTATACCCGCACCTGTGGTTTCTTCCTTGTGGTTGGCGGCCGTATGCAAGAGAGGTCGTCGCCTTGTTTCACCGAGCCACTCAGGACACGTTTACTTCCACACTGAATCACTGTGATTGGTGTCGTTACACTCAATATGTACCTGGGAGTAAACTCATCCAATCACGAACACAGACGATGCTACAGTGTTTTAGCTTTCATCTAGTCTCGAAATCTTTTCGCGAAATCTGCATGCCCCTAGACATTAGTTATGTTGGGTTACATACATTTAAATATGGCAAAATACTGTAAACGGTTGGTTAGGTTAGGTTTTCTACATTTAAAATACTGTAAAATGTCGTGGACGGTTGGTAAGGTTACGTTAGCTACATTTGAAACACTGAAAAATCGTCTTGACAGATGTTATTTTAGGTTGGTTACATTTAAAATAAGAGTAAAATTATCTAGACGGGTAAGTTGCAGTTGAAATACTGTGAAAAGGGTAATTTTTTTTTAGTTGCAGCCTCTAAAGTAACGAATTACAGTGTCGGTATGAAAAAATCAACTGTAAAAATACTGTGAAAAATAAAAATTTTGCAGTCCTCATTTAAAGTGAATCTGAAATAATTCTCTGGTGATATCGAATGAATGGATTTTTTTTCTAATATATGAATAAAATATAACAATAAAAATACATGAATATCCTTAACGCATTTATGGTGCCTTGTAAGAAAATGTTAAATATAATAGTTGATTGGACTTGATCTCTGGCGTTATATGTACCTATGCATTATTGGTGGAAGGTCAATCTGCCAGTGGCTTCCAAGGAGGAATTATCCGTCACCATTTTTATTTTTTCCCTCACCGGGTTCGAACTGAGGACTCCGAACTCCATGACGTAAGTGCGTTTTATATTAAAATTTTATTAAAGTTTGATTAATTAATTTTGTTTATAATTTTTAAAATATTTCCCTATTTTTTTTCAGAATTACGAATTTTCATGATGGCAGCCGTGATGTCATAATCCAAGATGGCGGAATGTTTTTTTGTTAATTAATGTTTTTATAATTTTAAAATTATTCCCGAATTTCTAGCTTAATATTTACGAATTTTCAAGATGGCGGCTATAACTAAAATTGCAATGGTTACATATAATTCAAAATGGCGGCCATGGCATCCTAATTGTAAAGGTCTTGACCTCAGCTGCTTATGGCGGCTAGCTTTTAGGACTCTTAAGCCACTTTTAGGAATTTTCAAGTCGTTGGCATTTTTGAGGACTAAAACGGGAAATTTTCCTTCAAACCAGGAATTTTTCCTTCGAAATAGAAATTTTTTGTTTTTCAGATTTTTGAGACATTTTGGCGTCATGTTTTCCCCTGAAAACTGGAATTTTTGGATATTGGCGAAATTTTGGCAAAATTTGGCAAATTTTGAGTAATGTTTTGGAAAATTTGGAGGTCAAGGTCAAGGATAAGGTCAATGTCATCGAAGATGGCTGCCGTGACGTCAGAATACAAGTTGGCGGACACCGACACACACACCACACTTTTACTCCTGGCGCCGGAGGACCCACTATATACTACTTATATGAATTGTCAATGTTTATAACATTTAATGAAATAAAAGCTCTATTGGCTCTAGTCGTTTTGCTCTATTTTTTTCGTCCATTTTAACGTTTCGTCACAGTAAAACCCCGCAGCCAACATTTTTCTACGAAATTTTTTGTACAACAGTTGTGATATAAAACTAATTATTAGTCTAACAATAAATAATATATATGCATTCAGCATTGTACGTACTCCAAATATACTGACTAAATCAAGATCAAACTAGCTAATCACTATACAATCCCTTTCGATAGTCAATCACAAAGGCCGTTTAGTTGTTATTCCGTTTTCAAGCTAAAGTATTTAAGACACGTTAGCTCTTTTTTTTTAACCCGCATAATTTGAAATAATTCATTAATTATTCTTTATAACCAAGAAGGTTAAGCGTTCCACGATATTCTTCAATAATTCAGGTTCTGATTAAATTATTATTTTATAATTTTTATAATATAAATATTTGTATTTCAGTTTATTATTTTATTTATGTACCGTCTATTTAAATATCACGAATCAATTAATGTGAATGTTACACACAGCTACATTGTCTACAAATTCCTTTAATTTGAGCTCTAACAAATGATTTTGTAGGTAAAAAGAAAAAACTTTAACTTCCATTATGCCCTTGTACTTTATTATATTGAGCTGTTGCAACGAAGTCATTTATTTATTTTACAGAATATTCTTGTATGGAGTTCAAATAAATTATGATATCCTCATTGTTAAGGAGGTTAGAAAAACGCTATTATGCCAAACGTTATACTCTCGTGTATTAATTGCCCGTATATGCCTTCATTTAAATTAGGTTAGCATGATGCCCCTTGAAGGCACAGTTCAGATGAACCAAAAATCTTTTGGATGGATTAATTTAAAGAATACAATTTGTAACCTACCTATCCTAGGTATACAACAACCACGGATATTCTTAACGGTATTATGAAATCAAGGTGCAGTAAAGCAAACTCGGTTTCACTTAGCGTGGACCAATTTCAGCGCCGACATGATCAAACTAGTATTTGAGCTACTAATTATGTTTGCATGGGCAAGGTAAATAAACCCAATCCAAAGCATTGCCATTCATGATCGTGTGCCGTATACAGGGCTGGATGTAATAGTTGAGGTGCCAAAGTGTTACTCACTTCATGTTAGCAAGTTAATATATTCTTTGCACAAAAACGCCATTTATATTTTGACATAATTAACTGTAGTGACTAAGAATTATTTGAGGCCTTGAGATGCCTACAGGAAGCAGTAAGTTAAGTCGGTAGGGTGAATTCCCGGTTAAAAAAAAAAAAAGAAAATGAAAAGAAAAAATCTTTCCCTGGATACCAATGGAAGTAGTGAATGCTGTATGAATCTGTACCTACTGCTGTAATTATTGGTTACTCTGTAAGAAGAGTACACTGTAAATATCAATATGGGGCTATAACTGCTTCAAAATTGTTCATAATGCAGAAAGCAGTAATTATTTCCAGTGGTTTCCACAGTTACATATTTCGGGTGCAATGATTGTAAGTAGTAGGGTTAAACGGGTTCAGGGACAGCAGCCGCCATCTTGGATATACATCTGGAGCTCACGCGGAAGTACACTTGGCTTTGCTCCCCGCCGCGCGCTACGTCCGAGAGCGCACTCAACGCAAGGGGGCTCAATTACGCCAGAGGCTGGGAAGGTCGGTCGAGGGGGGAGGGTGTTTTATTTATCGCCGGCGGCGAAACTGCATTCAACGCCGCGGCGAGGGATGTTTGGGGGGGAGGGTGAAGCGGCGAAGCAGGGGTGGCTCGATGTTTTATTTATTCGGCTCCCGAGTCTCCACTTCGTTTGTTTCTTTCGTCTTCGTGAGGGTTTAGCCCCCGTCTCCAGAGAGTCAAGGCCGTAAGTTTTAAACGGCGGTAAATACTCGGTTTAAAAAGACAGCTTTCCTCTGGGAAGAAAGGCAGTAAAGGCCACTTCCCGCCGCAACATCTCTCCAAACGATCTCGAATTAATTTTACTTACTGTCCTTCCAAGGAAGTGGAACTTGGTGTCTATTCACTGACATTTTACCGTCAAAACTTGCTTTACTTCTTCTAACATTTATTCAAATTCTGCAAAAAGTCCAAAAATATTTTAACATTGAAACATAGCTCTCAACTCATGAAAAAAAAAAATATGTCTAGTTTGTGGAAATTGTTTTGATGGATTTTTAAATCGAAACTTTGGTTTCTTACGAAGGACCTACTTGAATTTGGCAGTGGGTGATTACGTAATTATTGATTTGGTATGTTTTATTTATGTCACATTTAGCATTTATGTTTCTTTTATGTGACAACACGCCGATTAATGAATTGTTTAAAAATAACCTCAACGATTACAACTGTTAATAAACGGAAATTGATATTAATAATCCCAAATAGGTATGTCTAAAATGTTAACTTTACGAATGCGTGTACTTTGAACAGTCTTCACGAAGGAATAGTAATTTAAATTTGCATAACTTAAATGTCACTATTTACAACACCAATTGTTAACACCAAAACTTTTATAGCCTTCGAAATAAAGAAATCATACCAACAACTACTTTTTTTTATATTTTTCATCAAAATTTCTGTATTTTATTTCAAATCACCGCTTCAATTTCGATGGCGTTCCATTTTTGATGCGAACTAGTGCTAAAAATTTCCGAGCAGATTACGTCAAGTTCAATTGATAGTCGTAGTCGTTGTGTAGAACAAGGATGGCCGAACAAATCCAACCCACCACATCGCTTCGCACGACCCGATAATAGCATTTTTCAACAAAGAAATATCAGGTGTTAAGTGTAGAAAATATTTGTCAACTGAAAGAGTTTAGAAGGCACATTCTTTATCACAGACATAGACATACAATTTATGTGATAAGTTAATTAGCTTAATATTAATGGTTATGTAATTATAATGAATAGTGTTTAGTTTTTAATGCGTAGTTGTCATACGTTTTATTTTTATATTTTTTGTTCTTTTTTAATATATTTTTTTAATTTTTAATTTATACTGTGTACTTTATCTTTCTTAAGAAATCACACCAATATTTAATAACACATGTTTCAATAGTTTAAGTGTAAGCTATTTTCTTCAATTATTCAATTTTAAAGCAAGCAATTCATTGTTGTTCAATTTGATGTCTATTTTTACGTGTAAATGTTTTTTAATTTTTTGAAAAGCTGTGATTAAGTGTTATACAAGTTGGTATCAACTCCTCAACTTCGCCACATATAAAAATAATACGAATAAATAAATAAATAATATATACATTACTTCCATTCATGTAATCTAATTATTAAATTATAATTTAATTTCATATTTTTAATTTTCTAAATAACTTTTAAGGATTTATTTTTCGTTACTTCATCACATACTTATTCGTCGCTGCACATATGATGTACCTAATACGTAACGAATATTTAATAACATGTTTCTGGCCCTCAGGATAGTTTCAAACTGCTATCTGGCCTTTCATAAAGGGGGAAGTTGGCCATTACTGGTGTAGAGGAAAGAAAACTAAGCGGTTCCAGCGCTGTGTGACGTGTAAAGGGTCGCAATGCCTCACACAATACCCCCCCCCCCCTCACTCCGCTGCACAAACGCAGGAGTGAATCATGAAAGTTTCCCCGGGCAGCTGAATTATAGGCCCAGTCCACACGGAGCGCTGTAAGGCGGGCTAGAGCTAACCCGCCTCATGTGAAATACTCAGGTGTAGGATGAACACGTACTCGCAACAGGCGTTCTCATAGCGTCGGTTGCAAGGCGCGCGTCGAAGTACCTAGTGTCTGATAGGACTGTTCAGTTTAACGCGCGCTTTCGTAGCGGCTGTACTGCTACCCTATCGATGTTTAATTAATAGAGACCGGAAAAATTCGCGAAATCATTTCGCGATATGCTAAAATACAAATAGTTGTACCTCAGAGCTGCCTCTGCTATTGGCTCACAACTCACCTGGATGACTCTGAGCCAATTAGAAACACCCGGCCAAAGCTGTATCAAATCACAGGCTGCTACGTTGGGGCGTCTCAAAACACAGCAGCCAATGAGAGGGTGACATTTGGCCGAGTGTACGTAGAACTATGGAGTTCATTCTGCAGGTCATTGAACCCGCGAATTTTTCCGGTCCCTATTAATTAACTCATTGGTAGAGACATGAAAAATTCGTGGTTTCGATGGCCTTCAGGATAGACTGCACATACCCCTGTACACTCGGGCAAATAACGCAAGTTCATTGGCTGCCGACTTGTAAGTCGTCTCAGCTGGTTTGTCTGTGATTCTATCCTTCTTTGGTTGAGGGTTTATAACTGGTTGAGATTCGTCCAGATGAACAGTAAGCCAGTAGAAAAATTATCTAAGAAGTATATGTGTTTGAATTCTAGCCTATCACCGAATGAATCCGCGAATTTTGCAGGTCTCTACTCATTGGTAGGGGCAGGTATTTTTCACGAAAAATTCTGAACACTTATAAGACTGCAACAAGGTACTTATATCCGCACCTGTGGTTTCTTCCTTGTGATTGGCGGCCGTCTGCGAGAGAAGTCGTTGCATTATTTTACCGAGCCACTCAGGACGCGTTTACTTCCGCACTGACTCACTGTGATTGGGGTTGTTACAATCAATATATACCTGGGAGAACTTACCCAATCACGAAACACAAACGGTGCTACAGTGTTATTACTTTCATCTAGTCTCGAAATCTTTTCGCGAAATCTTTTTGCCCCTACTCATTGATGAAGATGAAGAGAGACCTTAACTGCGCAATTTGGAACTCTCGAGTACAGGAATTTATCTCGCCCTGTCTTAGCAAAAAATAAAACATAACTCTCAACCTATATTATAAAAAAACTATATTTATAATTTTTTTTTCAATGTCCAGTTTATGAAAAAAAATGTCTGGTGGATTTTTTAATTGAAACTCTCGTACCTTACTAAGGACCTTCTTAAATTTGGCAGTAGCGATTTCTTAATTATTTATTTGGTATATTTTATTTGTGTCACATTTAGTATTTATGGTTTCTTTATTGTTAAAACACGATGATGATGCTATAAATAAATTTTTAAGCAATAATCTCAAAGACTACAGCAGTTAATAAACGGCAATTAATAAGAATCACCTAAAAAATATCTAAAGTGCTAATTTGAGCATGTATATACTCTGAACAGTCTTTATGACAAAACAGTAATTTAAATTTGCATAAATTAAATGTCACAATCTACAACACCAAGCATTTTCTAGCCTTCAGAAGAAAAAAAAGAAATCATTTCTATTTTTAATGCTTCTCAGTGGGTTTCATACAGTATGTATTCATAATTATACCTGTATGTATACTGTTAATCTCTCTGCTGAAAAGGGATTTACCCAATATTGCCTTTGTCTCTGAATTTTTAATTAATAGCGGCGATAGAGGTACCAGAGACATGTGACCTCTTACTTCATGCTGGGGTGAACGCAAGACCGGACGCTCCAGCGCGCGCTCTGTGCGAGGGCCTTAGCGCGCCCACGCCGGCCGGGACTCGGGGGCTGCCGGGCAAATCGTTACCGCCCGGAGTGCAGCGAGCACTCCCACGCGCCGTCATGTGTCTACACGCGCCTACACGCGCCGACACGCACCGACAAGCGCTAACACGTACTGACACGCGCTGACACGCGCCGACACGCCTTGGCACGCGCCGACACGCGCCGACATGCACCGACAGGCGCCAACACGTAGGTACTGAAACGCGCTGACACGCGCCGACACGCCTTGACATGCGCCGACACGCGCTGACACGCGCCGACATGCGCCGACACGCGCTGACACTCCCCAACACGCGCCGACACGCGCCGACACGCCCCGACACGCGCCGACACGCGCGCACACGCGCTGTACATCGCCGGCGACGGCGCGGTTATTGCAGCAGTGCAACGCCGCGGCGGGCTCATGTCTCTCGTGCTGTGACCACAATAGCGCGTCAGGCGCAACAGGCAGGACAAGGTGCGACGGACAAACATCGCGTTATTGGGAACCTGGCGATTTTTAACCGAGCCACAACCAATAATAAAAGATTGTATACAAAATGTTTTGTGTCGTTACATACGCACCAAACATACGACAGCCATACATTCTAGCAGATATTTGAAGTAATACTTCTTTAGGCTCGTTATGAAAAAAATGAGACTGAATTTTTACGATGCGCTTGCACCATACAACAATAATTGACAGGATGAAAAAACGGCTACATACAAATTAAAACTTATATATGTGCTTTTTAATCATATACTTTAGTGATTGATATTGAATACTAGTCCATATAATTAAAAATAAATTATTTTTTTTTATTTTGAATATTAGTGATGGAAAATGTGTTTATAATATTTGTCAACTTACAGAAATGAGTTTTATTTTATTGCAATCAGTATACATCCCCATTTTCTTTATTAAGTTCTGAAGATCACATCAGGAAGGTGGTGGCCATCAGCGGCGATGCATTGATGAAGGCGATTTTGGAACTCTTCGGCCGCTTTTCGGCACATAGAGGTATAGCGGCGATTTCCTCCCGAATTCGCATCTTCAGTTTTTTCTTCGCGTGTCTAAGACCTATTCCTGTTTATTCTTCTCGATAGCTCGCTGCCATGATATGTATATTATTCAAGCGGGTTTTACCTCACGCGGTTCTGCAAACATGATTGTCATGGGTACGTCATTAATACCCACTCAGTGCTCATTGACAGGAGTCACCCGTGCCACATGAGCGTCTTGCATTGTGTGTTTCCTTACACATTCTAAGATAACTTACGTTAAGCTAATACGATTACAGTTAAAAGTATTCACATGCGACTAGTCAGAGTACCTAAATTAAAGCTCGTTAAGTTTGAAAAATAAATCTCAAGACCACAGTGAGAGGCGTGCTACACGGCCGGCGAGAGGAAACGGAAGTTGGCCCGGATGATAATCTTTCTCAAATAATTATAATTGATATTCTTATTCTTATTGTTGAGATTAATGCTCCTATTGATGAAATAATTTTCCATGATGTGAAAATATCTGTATTATCAGAGTATCGTCGAGAGTTGCCACGGAATGCCGCGGCAGGCAAGTGTTAGACCGAGGCGCACTCTGCGACGCTTGCACGGTCTGCACGCCAATTTGTAAAAATCTTTGTTCAAATCATAGCTCGGTGCTTGTGGAATTATATATATAAATAGGCCTACTTATTTTAATCGTCATTGATATTAATTAAGAGCTCTTTTAATATTCTTAACAAGATACCTTCTTTGCATTTGTTGTTCTATAACAAGTGTGTTCAACAAATACTTTAGAAAAAAAACATAATATGTTTAAATTTTTGGATAGTAAATTAGTTCATAAACCTTTTTTTTTAATGCCATCAATAATTACAATAAAAGCCAATATTTGGAAGGGCCTATTTGTATCCGACGTTAATTTGGGTTAAATTTAATAATGTTAGGAGCGGTGCTTCTGCAAGGACTGCAAATTAGCGCGAAGGCACACAGTCTGGTGGGCGCGAAGGTAGCAGTAATGGCGCCCATCACGGCACGCATTGAAGAGGTTCTCTACTGACACAGAGCCAGTCGCGCGCAGCGCTCCTGGTGAGCAATTAGCGTACCGCCAGCGGCGGCTGCCAGAAGCTTTGTGCCCTGGGACTTCGAGAGGCTTCAAGGGGATGGCGAGCCGTGGTCAGCGGCTTAACGGGATAGCATCATCAACCACTTGGCTTCTAATAGTTCGTGTTTATGCACATTTATGTAACCTTAGATAATTGTTCGAGACCTTAAAATTCGCGATTTCAAATCCCTAAAGGATAGACTCAATGATCCTCTATGCACTCGTGCAAATTACATCTGCTGATTGGTTACCGACTCGTAACACCTGTTGACTGGAATGATCGTGATTCGCTAATTCTTCTGTTAAAGTTTTTTCATTGGCCCAGAGTCCTCCAGATAAACTGTGGCCCAATCACTGAAGCAAAATAATGTCAAAAGTATTTGGACTCTATCCTATCACGAAATGAAACCGCGAATTGTACAGGTCTCTAATAATGGTTTATAAACGGTTTTTTTTTTAATATACAAGTCCTAATGTTTTTTTTGACGTGATAACGTCTTATAAATCGATGAACGCCTGCTGCACGCACAAAAAAGCATGACTCATTGTCACGTTCCGCCTGAGCCGACCGTGCAAGAACCGGACAAACACCGTGCGAGAAAATCTTCTATAATATTAAACAACTTTAAGGCGGGCTTTTTAAAAGCAGCAATTTTAAAAAAATTTGAATTATTTGTCCAATTTCGTCATTTCAAATTAACAATTTATTGACATTGATTTGATTTCAGTTTATTTTTATAACTAATTGTTCGCGATTATATTTAAACAAATTATTGATATTAAATTTGCAAAAACTGTAAATAATATTTGAAAATTAAAAAGTATGCAATTTTTCATCAATGTTTTCTTATGACGTTATCACGTAAAATTATCGTCCGTAAACCGACTTTACAGACAAACCCCCTTTTTTATAAACTTAAAGGAAAATTGTCATGTCAGTCTTAGCATGAACTGAAAGTATTAAATCATGTGGTGTACAGGTTTGAGGTTAACCGTTCGTTTGTAGTCTTCGTCTTCAAATACATTTTTTGTATACCTTTCATTAAATTAATAAACATACATTTTCCCCAGAACAATATAATCATGAGATTTTCAGGGTTTTGGAAAAACCTAATTTTTATTGATTTAGATTGCTACACTAAAAAAAATTGAAGAAGAAGGCTGTTTACCACATGATTTAATGTTTTTAGTTCATGCTAGGCCTGCCTTAAAGATTTAACACTTTAAGTTCATAAAAAAAACATTAAATATAACATGTTTATGGTATGAATTTATTTAAAATTATGTGTAAAAGTACGAAGTATTAGAAGCAAAATTGTTTATGATTCTGCCCCTTTAACAGACAAGTCACATTGGAGTTAAAGGGGCTTGTATACCGACTAGTCATCCTCCAGAACTATACTTAACCAATATAGTACTGCACAATAAACCTTGATTATCTAAAGCTAGAATAAATGTATTTCGGGAAGATCATGAAGTACCAATACCGCACTCACTAATTGCAAACATATATTTTATTATTTTTTATTATAAAATATAAATTCCTAAGTCTTTCACTATCTTTGCCTGTGAGTAACAACTAAATTTTTATTTATAATGAAAATATTATGTTTATGCTATGTGAGAATTTCTGGTAAAGCAAAGTCAAAAAAAATCTCTTACAACGACTATTAAAGTCGTCCATTATTTAAATATGACTTACATCGTTGAAAAAATTTTATTTTTATTATTATGTTAGGGTTATATTTCGTTCCGTGGACAACGAAGTCTTTATGGACGGTCAAACAATCGGTGGCTATTATGTTAATTTTATGCCAAAAACTGTCATTAACAATGCGCTCGTAGTTTTCACTATCTTATCTGTAGCCGTGACGATTATGTTTCTGAATTTATTACACGCTGTTTAGTTTATTGGGACGTCACAGCTCGATCACGGGGTTCGAATCCAACGCCCACGACCTGCAACTCGCTGAACGAGTGCCCGTCTGCAAGCGAGCGCGCGCGACCCGAGGAATCGACAGCAGTCACGGGTGGACACTCGCTGTACTAGTAGTTGCGCGTGTATACCGGACACGGCGGCGAGGTTGCTGGTCGAGATCCACTCGCTGGACAAGTGCCCGTCTGCAAGCGAGCGCGGGCGACCCGGGGAATGGACAGCAGTCACGGGTGGACACTCGCTGCACTAGTAGTTGCGCGTGTATACCGGACACGCTGGTCGAGGTTGCTGGTCGAGATCCACTCGCTGGACGAGTGCCCGTCTGCAAGCGAGCGCGGGCGACCCGGGGAATGGACAGCAGTCACGGGTGGACACTCGCTGCACTAGTAGTTGCGCGTGTATACCGGACACGGCGGCGAGGTTGCTGGTCGAGATCCACTCGCTGGACGAGTGCCCGTCTGCAAGCGAGCGCGGGCGACCCGGGGAATGGACAGCAGTCACGGGTGGACACTCGCTGCACTAGTAGTTGCGCGTGTATACCGGACACGGCGGCGAGGTTGCTGGTCGAGATCCACTCGCTGGACGAGTGCCCGTCTGCAAGCGAGCGCGGGCGACCCGGGGAATGGACAGCAGTCACGGGTGGACACTCGCTGCACTAGTAGTTGCGCGTGTATACCGGACACGCTGGTCGAGGTTGCTGGTCGAGATCCACTCGCTGGACGAGTGCCCGTCTGCAAGCGAGCGCGGGCGACCCGGGGAATGGACAGCAGTCACGGGTGGACACTCGCTGCACTAGTAGTTGCGCGTGTATACCGGACACGCTGGTCGAGGTTGCTGGTCGAGATCCACTCGCTGGACGAGTGCCCGTCTGCAAGCGAGCGCGGGCGACCCGAGGAATGGACAGCAGTCACGGGTGGACACTCGCTGCACTAGTAGTTGCGCGTGTATACCGGACACGGCGGCGAGGTTGCTGGTCGAGATCCACTCGCTGGACGAGTGCCCGTCTGCAAGCGAGCGCGGGCGACCCGAGGAATGGACAGCAGTCACGGGTGGACACTCGCTGCACTAGTAGTTGCGCGTGTATACCGGACACGGCGGCGAGGTTGCTGGTCGAGATCCACTCGCTGGACGAGTGCCCGTCTGCAAGCGAGCGCGGGCGACCCGAGGAATGGACAGCAGTCACGGGTAGACACTCGCTGCACTAGTAGTTGCGCGTGTATACCGGACACGGCGGCGAGGTTGCTGGTCGAGATCCACTCGCTGGACGAGTGCCCGTCTGCAAGCGAGCGCGGGCGACCCGAGGAATGGACAGCAGTCACGGGTGGACACTCGCTGCACTAGTAGTTGCGCGTGTATACCGGACACGCTGGTCGAGATCCACTCGCATAGTGAGTTCCGTCCATATCCAGGGCTCGCCATGAACCACAACTCGGCGGACGAGTCAGCTAGGAGCCGTGTATGTTCCTTGATGCCACGACAATGGACTCGCCTGGCGACGCGACGCAAACGAGGACGAGTTGTCACCCTGAAATCGGCCGCGCCTTCAGGCAGCGAGTAAGAACTTTGATCCGCAATTTTATGTTTACATCCACTTTATGTGTAAACTGTGTGGTTTTAATCTTAACTAATTTAATGTAACTTTTGCTGTGAACCTCTAATTGTGTAAGACTACAAATATTTCATTTTAAATAGTTTTGAGGAAGAATATAAATAGTGTTTGTTTGCATGGAGGATTAATAACGTCTGAGTATTCTCTTTGATGTGTTTAACTTTGATTTGCATAACTTAGCATGGGGATGTTAAAGTGATCCAAGTGCCTTTGCAGAAAAAAAAACAGGATACAGTATGTTACTTGTCATGATAAATGCAAGACAAATTTGTTAGCAGCCACGCATGGTTTTTAAGCCTCGCGATTCAGAAGATAGTCTTTGTTTTTTAAATGTTTAAACATGATTTTCTTTTGAAGTGTATAATAAATGTAGGAATGTAGAATTCCGAACGCTCGTGCTCTTATCCCATCACTAGAGACCCGACAAATTAGCGGGTTCAATGACCTCCAGGATAGACTCCAATATACTCTACACACTCGGGCAAATGCCAACTGTTCATTGGCTGCTGACTTGTGAGTCGTCTGGACTGGGTAACCTGTGATTCGACACTTCTATGAGTAGAGACCGGAAAAATTCGCGAATTCATTTCGTGATAGGCTAAAATACAAATAGTTATACCTCAGTGCCGCCTCTGCTATTGGCTCACAACTCACCTGGATGACTCTGGGCCAATGAGAAACACCTGACCAAAGCTTTATCGAATCACAGGCTTCTACGATGGAACGTCTCACAAGACAGCAGCCAATGAGTGGGTGACATTTTACCGAGAGTACGTAGAACTATGGAGTTCATCCTAGAGGTCATTGAACCCGTGAATTTTTCCGGTCCCTATCTATGAGTGACGGTCTCTAATTTACCCTGTCCTTCAGATTAACAGTGCACCAATGGCAGAAGCCGCACTAAGGTATAATTATTTGAATTTTAGCATAACACGAAATGAACCGGCGAATTTTACGGGTCTCTAATAATCCTGGATCAAATATTGTGTTCATTGAGAACTACAAAAAGACAGCAGAGTCTTGTATTGCAAATAGTCATGGCTAGGGCCATGCGTATTTCGCGAAAAGATTCAGAGACTAGATATAAGTTAAAACACTGTAGCATTATCTGTGTTTCGTGATTGGGTGAATTTCTTACATGTCGAGTATTAAAACACCGATCACAGTAATTCAGCGCGGAAGCAAACGCGTCCTGAGTGGCTCGGTGAAACAAGGCGACGACTTCTCTCGCAGACGGCCGCCAATCACAAGGAAGAAACCGCTGCTGCGGGTATACACTGTTGCAGTCTAATATGAGTTCAGATTTATTCGCGAAAAATGCCTGCCCTTAGTCATGGCCTATGAATAGGGACCGGAAAAATTCGCGGGTTCAATGACCTCTAAGATGAACTCCATAGTTCTACGTACTCTCGGTAAAATGTCACCCACTCATTGGCTGCTGTCTTGTGAGACGTTCCATCGTAGAAGCCTGTGATTCGATAAAGCTTTGGTCAGGTGTTTCTCATTGGCCCAGAGTCATCCAGGTGAGTTGTGAGCCAATAGCAGAGGCGGCACTGAGGTATAACTATTTGTATTTTAGCCTATCACGAAATGAATTCGCGAATTTTTCCGGTCTCTACCTATGAATAGAGACCCGTGAAATTCGCGGGTTCATTTCGTGTTATGCTAAAATTCAAATAATTATACCTTAGTGTTGCTTCTGCCATTGGTTCACTGTTAATCTGGAGGACTGAGGGCCAATTAGAGACCCTCACTCATAGAAGTGTCGAATCACAGGCCACCCAGTCGAGACGACTCACAAGTCAACAGCCAATGAACAGTTGTTATTTGCCCGAGTGTGTAGAGGATATTGGAGTCTATCCTGGAGGTCATTGAACCCGCGAATTTCACGGGTCTCTACCTATGAATAGGGGCAGGCATTTTTCGCGAATAAATCTGAACTCATATTAGACTGCAACAGTGTATACCCGCAGCAGCGGTTTCTTCCTTGTGATTGGCGGCCGTCTGCGAGAGAAGTCGTCGCCTTGTTTTACGGAGCCACTCAGGACGCGTTTGATTCCGCACTGACTTAATGTGATTGGATTTGTAACAATCGATATGTACCTGGGAGAAATTCACCCAATCACGAAACACAGACGGTGCTACAGTGTTTTTATACTTTCATCGAGTCTCGAAATCTCTTTCGCGAAATCTGCATGTCCCTACCTATGAATCTTGTTACCTAAAAACATTTAAATTTATGTTTGTGTGTATTTGTCACCCGATCCTCATTTTCCGTCAACGCCACACAAACAATATGCCCGCGAGGAAGGAAACGGTACAATGCTTCACGACTCGCGCGCTATTGCTGTCACGCAGCGAGTGGAACACGGGTCCAGGCCCCACAATGCGCATCCCGCCGCTAAATCCTCGCTCCAGGGCGCCACGGGGAGACACCGAGTGCCTGCCATAACTCACTGCTGGGCTTGTGAGCACGTGGCGACGGAACACCCTGTCCCGGCAGCGCGTGCCCAGGCTTTCCATACAACCAACCACCGACACCGCGCTCGGATCCTGTCACGACCTGCCTTGTTCAAGTGAAGCTTCTTTGGGCGCGACGAGAGTAACATTTCAAGGCTGAGTTTTAATGCGACGTTTTCGCGAAACATTGTCGCGAAAGGACAAGTAATAAAATAGGTAATTGGTAGAGACCTGCAAAATTCGCGGTTTCGATGGCCTTCAGGATATACTGCACACACCCTTGTACACTCGGGCAAATAACGCAAGTTCATTGGCTGCCGACTTGTAAGTCGTCTCAGCTGGTTATTCTGTGATTCGATCCTTCTTTGGTTGAGGGTTTATAACTGGTTCAGATTGGTCCAGATGAACAGTAAGCCAATGTAAAAATTATCTAAGAGGTATATGTGTTTGAATTGTAGCCTATCACCGAATGAATCCGCGAATTTTGCAGGTCTCTGGTAATTGGCCAAAGAAATATAAAAGAGAGCATCATGCTATGTACGTTGCTGGGTTCGAATTTCGTTCTCCTCTTTGTGCGATGATTCGTCCCCCCGCCGAGAGAGATAGATGAACGAAAGAATAAGGCAGATTGTGCCCACGCGCTTGTTTCAGAAAATAGATATAGGTATCCTATACAGTCAGCTATGAGTGCCTTGAATTTTATATTTACTACCAGCGCGCTCACGTTTAACCTTGTTCAAGCAGGAGCGTAGAGAGCGCTGTTGAGAAAGTCCCTGTATTTCCTGCATAGATAGCGCTACCTGTTATGAAAAACATATTTTGTTCAGAGATTTAAAGTGTTCCAAATGGCAGGATTTTTTGAAGAAACAGTAACAAGCGCAGTTTTTCTTTATGGAGAATTTCAAAAGTGAGTAAAATTTATTGGTAATTAGTCATTATTGATTGATCTGTAATTATTGATATCCTGAGTAGTTATTTTCAAGTAAGTAATAATTTTTTCATTCTTGGTAGTAAATTTCTTTTTATTTTAATAAAATTTCCAATAAATATAACAAAATAGTTAGAATTCTTAAATACTTGAAAAGAAAAGACAAACCCCGCGCTATGTTAGTTTTATAAAATTGTCTTCTCTATATCTTTCTCTCTCAGCCATTATACCCATACTAGGATATACTTACGAGTCGAGGTTTAGAAAAGACTTACATTTGTTTTAATACTACATTATCAGACTAGACTACAAACCATCAAATAAGTGAAGTTTTCGTATCTCTACATATTGACATCAATAACCAATTTCAACATCATTATGGAAAGTAAACGTTTATGTGGACAAATATGGCAGTGAGGGAATTGCACGAAACAAATATGGCGTTACAGAGAAGACTATGGGACGTCACAGCTAATATATAAAATGGGAATTGAAATATTGGGGACATAATAGCGTCCGAATCATTGGGAATAACAATAACAGGAAGATAATTGTACTAGTTTCAATAAAAGTACAGAAGAGAAGAATACCTAAAAGAGCCCCTGAGAAAGAAGAAATGTATAAATGATAACAAGGGAAAAAGCACACTACCAAATAAAAGGATCAAAAGAAGATGAATGAAATGGCTAAAGGAATTGACTGGGAAAAGCTGTAGAGAAGCAATGGTGAAAGAATAGGGAAAAAAAAATGTTGCAGGGTGAGATAAATGACTCGCCAAATCGGGAACGTCAAAAGATGAGATTTACGTGAAAAATACTTGATTTGAAGTTTATCTATGTTTGCGGGGTTCCAGATCATTTAACTTTGTTCGTTATACAACGATAATTTCATTTGAGAGACGTTATTAAAGAATTATAAACATTCTATGACGCGCGTAGTGTTTATCTTTAAAACATTTCACCTGTTTCAAAGCTCGACTCATTCTTGTAACAAACCGTAAGCGCAATAAAAATGTAAGCACTTCGTAAAGAAATTGGTAGGACATTATTTACCATCTTTATTAAAAACATTCGCTAAATTGAGTATTGTTTTCAGTCTGAGCTCTTAGTATACATAATGTTCTTTGTGTGACATCGCAAATCACTTCGTCTACAGGGACGAAAATATATGCTCTATGGTGACTTAAAAATTATAGTCATTTACACAAAAAAATGAACGCTACAATAGCCAAAACATACAAAATTATTAGTGAAAAACTTATTGTCTTATTTTACTTTTTACGAATGAAATTATCTCCGTGAGGAAGAGTCATAATTAATGTCACTTTATGTCTATACGGTTGATATATTAATAACAATAACTTTAACAAATATTTTACAAAGAAGTTGCTAAATTTTTTTATGTAACACTACACGCAAATATTGAAACTTTCAGAACAGTTGTACATGGAATTAGCCTACATGTAATGTAATTAATTGGTGATGACCGAAAATTTTACCTGCGTGGTTCAAAACAGATATCCGTGAGAACATATAACAAAGCAAACGGTTACTTACAAACAATACCAAGATGAACTTCGTAGATAGCAAAAGAAATAACAGAATAAATGATACAGAAGTTATGTTACTAAACACTAGAACAAACATTTTGGGAATTTCTAGGATTTTGTCATCAGAGTGCTGATTCCCAGAACTAGTACAGCTTCGTGTAGCAATACATTCACAGCTCTTGCGAATGTACAGAATAGTTTCTAATCAAGTAGTTTGTCCTCACAACTCTTTGACGAACGAAGCTTATCCGAAAAGTAAAGATACAAAAAAATTATTTAATAGGTTCAATTGTTTGTTTTGTACAATCGTGCAAATGGAGTTTTTCCTAAGAAAAAATGCCTTTAGAAATATGGAATTTCGACACTAAAACTCACTGATGACTAGTCACTGAAACATCAAGTGGGTTTAACAGTCGGTAGGTTGGACTGCACTGTAATTTGTGCATTCACGGTGATGCTGTCGATGTTACAGCCACATGCACGATTTGTCCCAGCTGTTCTTGCGGGTTTTCTATTGGCCAAGAGTTGTCTAGCATGTCACATTTTTCATTGATTCAATCACGATGCCGACATTTATGTGTAAGATCTGGGAGTCTTGCTTGTCACCAAATAGATTCACGAAATTCCCCAGTTTCTACTGGTAAATAATCACAGTTTTAAGATAAATATAGAATACGTATAGGTAGAGACCTGCAAAATTCGCGGATTCATTCGGTGATAGGCTAGAATTCAAACCCATATACCTCTTAGATAATTTTGCTATTGGCTTACTGTTCATCTGGACGAATCTCAATCAGTTATAAACCCTCAACCAAAGAAGGATCGAATCACAGACAAACCAGCTGAGACGACTTACAAGTTGGCAGCTAATGAACTTGCGTTATTTGCCCGAGTGTACAGGGGTATGTGCAGTCTATCCTGAAGGCCATCGAAACTGCGAATTTTGCAGGTCTCTACTTATAGGCAATTGTTTTTCGCGTAACAACGTGTTTACTTACTAGACTGCAACACGGTATTTCTACGTCAGTAATTTCTGCTTTGTGACTAGAGTTCGTTCGCATGAGAAGTCATTGCCTTATTTGGCCAGGCCATTCAGAACGCGTCTGCTTCCGGCACAGAATTGCTGTGATTGGTGTGCCGCCAATGGGCGTGCACCTGAAAGAAACTCAACCAATCATGAAACAGAGACGATGCTACAGTGTTTTAAAGCACAGCTTGTGTGGAAACGTTTTCGCGAAAAATCACTGGCCCTGAGTACACGCGTGTTTGTGACATTTTAATCAAAAATCTCAGGAAAACATACAGGATTTTTAAAAAACATTCGCACACTAATTATGTATTTTAAATCATGTATCGTAGGTCTCACAAATACATGTTACTTCTAATAACTTTTAAATCCGGGCAACCTGCAACCATCAAACCCCAATTGTTTTTGCATTATCCCATGACCAGGCACCCGTCTCACTCTTCCTAACGATTTTGTCAGCTTCAATGGCCGACGCATAATTTATCATTTACATGCCTCTTTTGTTTTAAATCACCAAATGCAAAGCAGCAGAAGAGCAATTAGCACTTCATCGCAAAAAATCCCAAACCTTATTGCTTTTTAACTGCGTCAATATTTGCGCTTGTGTTATGTATGAAGCGTCGGCGTCAATAAATCTCGTACATATGAACCAGTGAGAACTTTGAAAAACTTTTCGATGATAACTTTACATCCAAAATAACTTTACATCCAAAGCTTGTAGGTAGCCTACAAAGTGTTAACATTCATTCGCCTGACACGTTATTTCAGAAATCGCACGATCGAATTTAAAGCAACCGTAATAAAATTTACACAATGTTATAGTTTACATTACTGGTAACAGACCTAAAGTGAAATCAAAGACGTAGTCAGATTTTCTGTTTAAACTTACGAGGTACGAGGTAAATTATTTACAGCTGGAAAATATTTTCGAATAAGTGTTTGACCGATTTAAATTGAAAGAATCCTATTTTTATTAGGTTTTTATGGAATGGCACATGTTAATAATTTGCCACCTATTACAATAAACGTTTAAAAATCACACTGACATGTTTTTCAACTTCTGACTGACACCGTATCATAGTCAAACAAGACGTGTTGTGGTCTTGGGTGAGTTAATTAGGCTGTACTTGTGTGCAAGGCGTGATGTTTGGAAATATTCAAGTAAGGGAAGAAAAAACGCAAACGAGGGTTCCAAAACAAATAAAAAAAATCATTCCTGGATATTGAAGTTTAAGAACGCTGTTCTTGACTTTAGTATAGTGTAGAAACAACTAAGTAATTTTACAAAATTTCTGTGTGGCAGCTGTATTCACATAAGTTAGTGTAATTTTGGACTTACATGTTTTGGTGTATTTTTTGATCTTGTGCTAAGGTAAAAGTGTTATCGAAAATGTAACAGCACAATTGCTACGGCTTTGTAAACACGATATACCTGTTGGTTTTTTTTACACTAGAGTTAAAATTTACATACCCATGTATGCATGAGCAAATCTAATAACTAGAGAAATGCAAAATTCGCGATTTCAAATCCCTAAAGGATAGACGCCATGATCCTCTATGCGCTCGTGCAAATTACATCTGCTGATTGGTTACCGACTCGTAACACATGTTGACTGGAATGATCGTGATTCGCTAAGTCTTCTGTAAAAGATTTTTCATTGGCCCAGAGTCCTTTAGATAAACTGTGGCCCAATTACTGAAGCAAAATAATGTCAAAAGTATTTGGACTCTATCCTATCGCGAAATGAATCCGCGAATTTTACAGGTCTCTAGCGATCAGATGTATTCGCGAAAAATACCTGCCCCTAGAATACGTCTTTTTCGCTTAGCAGTTTTTTGTTTCATATTCCTCCGGGAATCAAGTTTAATATAATTTTTTTTCCTAATGTGTTACTTTTTGTTGATATTTGACGAGTTGCTGTCGACACGCCTGGACATATCTTCTGGAGCGAGCATATTTTCCTTTCCTGCCTGCCGCCACGGTCGTCGGAAATTGACAATCAGGAAAGCAATCTACCAAAATTTTATTTTAAGCATGCAGCGTGAGTAGTATCGGCTTATTTTCCACGGCCACTTCCCGCGCATTTATTTTGGGACTTCATCATTCCACCTGAAGGAAAACGTTTCGTTCAAAAAATATAATCATTTGAAAATAATAAATTTGTAACTTTGTAATTGTGATTTTTGTAACCTTAAAATATAATAATTTTATGTTATAATACGAAATAAGAAATTTTAACTGTAATACTCTAAACCTTTGCCTACTCAATACTCATTGTTTTGTTTTTATTGAATTTTAAAGAAATATATGCTAATGGCTGACCTGATATAAATGTTTAAAAAAATTATTAGGTATCAATCGATTTGAAGCTTAAACAACTTTAATATATCCCACTTGTATTTCTTTGTTACTTTTGTATGGCTATACCAGTCGGCAGAAATTGTGTTATATTTAAACCTGCGCTAGTCTGGAGCACAATTGAGCCTAACGTCTCGGTTGTTTTCCTGACACCTGGTATGTCCCTTTGTGAGGTAACCCAATCAAAACAGAGGGAGGTGGCAGATCACTCACTTAGACTAAATCTTTTGATGTGTAAACATCTTAGCTGTCGGTACACGGCATTTGGTAGGAGCAGTTTCGTGAATATGGAACGTAAATGCGCGGAAATCTCGGAAACTCCGAAAACATGTAGAACCTGCTTGATTCATTTGTGTTTGTATATGTTCATGTGTATATATTATAGTTTTAAAAATTCGAGGTCACCCATCACAGTACCAACCACACCCGATGGCGCTTAACTTTATTCTTTTTTGTCCAAACACCTTTGTGCATACACCTTTACCCGCTCAGGCCACCATGACCTCACAAAATACAATGGTCTTATTAAGGTATACATAAATTAAGAATATTTCAGAAAATATAAAATTATTTCGAGTCGTTTAGTAAAAAAAAAAGCTTAGGAATAGTTACGTCTTTGACATAAGCACAGGTAAAATGTTATTACATATAATCTTATTGTTAGAGACATGCCAAATTCGCGGATTCATTCAGTGATAGGCTAGAATTCAAACACATATACCTCTTAGATAATGTTGCTATTGGCTTACTGTTCATCTGGACGAATCTCGACCAGTCATAAACCTTCAACCAAAGAAGGATCGAATCACAGGTGAGCTGAGACTACTTACAAGTCGGCAGCTAATGAACTTGCGTTATTTGCCCGAGTGTACAGGGGTATGTGCAGTCTATCCTGAAGGCCATCGAAATCGCGAAATTTGCAGGTCTCTAGTTATGACGTTGTCACGTTAAACTATCGTCCGTAAACCGACTTTGCAGACAACCACAGGGAACAACAGGGAACAAAAAGCTACCGAGGAACGTCCAAGGATGTTCGTCAAGTGTTCATAACGCACTTGGGTTCATTTGGCGGCCTCGCCTTGTTTCCCGCCTGTCCGCGGGAATAACGGCTTCAGTTGGAGCCGCCGGCGCTGTTTACGACCGCACCCGCGGGTTATGTGTCCCATCTGACGGACCCGCCGTAAAAGCCCTCGCTTCCGCGCCGCCCGGTCGCGTTCCTGCGGCGAACCTCATCACGGGGTCCCATTTGACGCCACAAACCTGCGTGCTCCACGAAGGCAGTGCGGCTCCGTTTAACGCTGGCAAATAAATCCAACCCACTGTGATCGTTAGAGACCGGAAAAATTCGCGATTTCAATGACCTGTAGGATATACTCCAAGATACTCTATGCACGCGGGAAAATTACGTCTGCTCATTGGCTACTGACTCGTGTCACCTGTTAGTTGGGACACTAGTGATTCGATACTTCTTTTGTTGAAAGTTTATCATTGGCCGAGTGTCATTCAGAAAAAACTGTGGCCCAATCACTGATGCGGTAAAAAGGCAAACGTATTTCGATTCTAGCCTATGGCGGAATGAATCCGCGAATTTTTCCTGTATCTAGTGATCGTACCGTGCTCTCTATACAGAGTGTCGATAAAATAATGTCCCTGTTTCAATGGTACATTATAACTGTTTAATTAAGACTATTTACAACAAATAATGTATTAAATTGAAGGTAAACTAACCTATTTTTCTTACCAATGTCTAATATATAGAGACCTGCAAAATTCGCGGATTCATTCGGTGATAGGCTAGAATTCAAACCCATATACCTCTTAGATAATTTTGCTATTGGCTTACTGTTCACCTGGACGAATCTCAACCAGTTATAAACCCTCAACCAAAGAAGGATCGAATCACAGACAATTCAGCTGAGACAACTTACAAGTTGGCAGCTAATGAACTTGCGCTATTTTCCCGAGTGTACAGGGGTATGTGCAGTCTATCCTGAAGGCCATCGAAACCGCGAATTTTGCAGGTCTCTACTAATATATGCACCTTAAGTTATACGGTACACATCCAACCTAAAGTCCAATACGTCCCACACTTTTGTTAGCAAGTCCGGAGTAATGGAAGCAATAGCTTCTTCAGTTGTGTGTCTCAACTCCGACAAATCATCAGGTAGCGGCGGAACGTAGACACGATCTTTAGAGTCACGGAAATTTCGCGGATTCATTTAGTCGCAAGCTAGAATGCAAACCTCCACACTCTCGCACTGTGTTCATGATTGGACCGCAGTTATCTGGACACGACCCTCTACGACCGTGAGCCAATGATGCCCAGCTAGGAGAGAAGTAAGCGAATCAGGTAGTGCCAAATAACAACGACAAAAATGTTCTCGCTAAGAAATCAACCAATGGGAAAGTAAACATGGGTCGAGCACACCTATAACTTTGAATTCTATCCTGAGGCCAGATGAATCCGCGAAATTTACGGGACTCTAACGATCTTTTATAAAGCCCCAAAGGAAAAAAAAATTGCAAGGTGTTATGTCAGGTGAACGCGGAGGCCAGCGAAAATGAGCTCTGTCGTCTCGACCATTACGACCAATATAACGGTCAGGGACTTCAACGTTCAACCACTCCCGAACACAGAGATTCCATTGGGGAGGGCTGAAATTACAGATTCATACGTCGTAAATTGGAGAACACAAAACGCTTTACGCTCAGGAGTCACCATTTTGCTTAGGTGGCGCTGCAAGCGATAAAACAACAAAGCAGTACTCGCGCATGTGCTTATCTAAAACTGTTTGAGTCACTCTTCAACTGTGACCTTAAACCAGCGCTCTACCCAAATACACCGTTACTAGATGCCAGCAAGTGGGATGGCGTCAGGCGCAGGCGGGTCCCTACCGCCGCGACCCGCCTATCCCTGCAGCATGGCGGGGTTCAACCTGAGCCACTCAAGGACACGAGTTCTCTGCACCGTCCGCAACCTTATTCTCTGTCCTTTTCGCGTCAGAGCCCAACCCGCGGTGCAAATAAGCTACATTGGACTAGCCAATGATTGATATGCCCAGGCTGGCAGCACAATGTGTCGGACATACATGGCCGCAGTGGCTGGGGCGACCTGGGTGCTGCGGTAATATAATTATAATATTATGTTCTTTCAGTTAACTTGGCTGGCTGGCAGCCTGGCGGGAAACGACTAAAGTCGCCCCCTAAAAACCAGTAATGCCCAAAACCCCAACGCTGACAAAAATGTCCAAGTGCCCGCCCTTGCTTAGTAGATATTTTCTACTCTTCCAACTCTTCTTCCTGAGCTATCCTTCTATTCCCGTAGCCAACCCGCATGTAATTAATGCATGAAATTTTGCATCCCGCATGTAAGTGCCCAGGGTTTTCCGTGTGTCCATGCGGGTTTTACCTGGGCCCAACTTATATAGTTTTAGTCTAGTATAGTCAGTGAGGGGAGTTAGTCATGGCGCCTATCGCAGCCATGGGTGGCCAATCCCCTCCTAGCACATGATGCATGCTACCTCTCCTGCATGATTAGAGCGTATAGGCTTCGGCCTGAGACGCACTTAATCTCTATAGACCAGAAAAATTCGCGGATTCCTTTCGAGACAGGCTGGAATCCAAACTCTTTTAGCTTAATGCTGCGTCAGTGATTGGACCGCAATTTACCTGAAGGACTCTGAGCCAATGGCAAACACTCAACAAAAGAAGTATCGAATCATAAGAATCGAAGTAAACAGGCGTCCCGAGTCGGTAGCCAATGACCAGGCGATATTTGCCCGAGTACATAGAGAATCGTGGAGTCTATCCTAGTGGTCATTGAAACCGCGAAATTTTACAGTCCCTATTTATCTCCCTCCCAAACACACTTAGTTTTAGTTAGGTTAGGAATAAATCACATTTCACAACAATGTTTCACGGAAACGTTGCATTAAAACTCGGCATTTGAATTTTACAGCCGTCGCGCCGAAAGAAGTTTCACTTGAAAAAAAAAATTGGTTGTCTGTAAAGTCGGTTTAGGGACGATAGTTTAACGTGACGACTTCATAACAAAACATTGATGAAATGATTGCATACTTTTATGAATAAAATTGAATCATTTTTATTTTTAATAATAAAATAATAAATACTTGAAATTATACTAGTAATCAGATTTTTAAAATGCAAGAATAATTAACATTTATTGCCGAAATTGTTGTTGTAATAAGCAATGAAAACCACATTAACTTTTCACTTCCTTTTATAAACAGTCGACGAAACAGTTCACGTGTAGATGACTTGTAATTAATTTTAAAAACTGGAGTTTAGCTATAAAGTTAAATATAACTATGAACACGTTTTCATATAAATAAACTGTTAACAAATATCTACCTATATGAATCACCATAATTATTTTTTTGTCAATTTAAAATAACCTTTTATTACGGCACTCGCCGACAGCGTAACGGAACACAGCGTAACACAACAATCCGCGTAACGGGACACAGCGTAACGGAACAATGTGCGTAACGGGACACTTTTTAGTGCGTGCAGCCGGTGTTCATCGATTTATTAGACGTTGTCACGTCACAAAAAGAAATTGCGCACGTGTTGCTCGGTCGGAAGGACGAGTTGTCTCGGCTCTTGTCGACAGGAGGAGTGCCTCCGAGGCGCGCAACAGAGCACCAACTCGCCGCCCACAGGTGATCACATCGATCCGGCCGCCGGATGATCACCGTCGGGCGGATCTTCAGCGCCGGATCTTCAATCTCCTGCGCGGCGCGCGAGCTCCCCGCGACGAGCAGTTGTTAAACAACACAATTTCCGGCGCTGCCGTTTCCCGCCGCGTGGCAGGTGGATCATGCCGCCACGCTTTGTCGCCACATTCTCAAACGTAACTGACACAACCACGAAGGATTTAAAACTGCTATATATACAATACCTTTACCTACAATCCAACAGCATTAAAACAATTTCATACGAGCTTTCTTTTTTGTGAATGATGATAGAAATACAAATGAGGTATGAGTAGAGACCTGCAAAATTCGCGGTTTCGATGGCCTTCAGGATAGACTGCACATACCCCTGTACACTCGGGCAAATAACGCAAGTTCATTGGCTGCCGACTTGTAAGTTGCACCTGTGTTTCCGTACCATGTGCGTCTCTGCCTGAGGACGGGAGCAGATAGCAGTTCCCGAAACGTCGCTTGTTTCTGTTTTGGTAAAACTATTGTATTTTTTTGTCTTTTCGTTTTGTCGTGTTTTTGTCTCGTTTCAACTGTTGTGCTGAATTATTTTGGTTTCAATATTTTTGTGTTGTCATCATTTGTGTGTTTTTTTGTTCACTTAGTACTTTTTTCTTTGTTTTTTCTTTGTTTGTTGACCATATTTCTGTTTCGGAATATTTTGTGGTGTTTATATTCTTGTTGACAACAGCAATTGGTTGCTTAATTTTGTGTGTTGTTTGTCTTTCTTGTGTATTTTTATTTATTTTATTTATTAGTTTTTCTTCAACAGAAAAAGTTCTTAGCAATGGCGTATGTCCAAAAACTTACATCAAGTCGACTTGTAAGTCGTCTCAACTGGTTTGTCTGTGATTCGATCCTTCTTTGGTTGAGGGTTTATAACTGGTTGAGATTCGTCCAGATGAACAGTAAGCCAATAGCAAATTTATCTAAGAGGTATATGTGTTTGAATTCTAGCCTATCACCGAATGAATCCGCGAATTTTGCAGGTCTCTAGGTATGAGGTATGACTAACTATGCGAATTAAATCTATTGTAAATTTGACAAGTTTATTACTGACTACACGCTGGAAAAATAAACATTTTTTTACGTTCACAGAATTAATTTTTAATTATTGACACCAATCATTTTGTACTAACAAGAGTATAATATTGCATTGTCCACGAAGTGACTCAGTAAGTGACGACGAAATTTTCTGTCACTGAAAAATTGTTTTCTTGAGACCAAATATATTTAGAGGAGTAAATTTTTTTACAGAAATATTTTTGGGGTCTATTTGAAAAAAAAAAAAATATTTGGTGGGGTCTATATTGACAAAAATATTTGGTGGCGGCAAAAACTGTTTTTTTTTACGTACATTTAATAAACCATTTTCGGTTTCATAGTTTACTGTGAAAAAAATTATGACCTAACTTAATATAGGTATCTGACTACCCGTAAGTAACTTTAAGTGATGGTTAGGGACCGGAAAAATTCGCGGGTTCAATGACCTCTAGGATGAACTCCATAGTTCTACGTACTCTCGGTAAAATGTCACCCACTCATTGGCTGCTGTCTTGTGAGACGTTCCATCGTAGAAGCCTGTGATTCGATAAAGCTTTGGTCAGGTGTTTCTCATTGGCCCAGAGTCATCCAGGTGAGTTGTGAGCCAATAGCAGAGGCGGCACTGAGGTATAACTATTTGTATTTAAGCCTATCACGAAATGAATTCGCGAATTTTTCCGGTCTCTAGTGATGGTATATACAGCCATTTTGGATCATTTTAAATATTATCTTAAGATTTTCGAACAAAAGTTTAAGTTAATTTTTTTGTACGACAAACCACCGTTGAAAGTTTTTGGTCTTGTTTTAGTCATGGAATAGTGTAACTAGTGCAACATTTTCAGACTCCCAAATGAAACAATGATAGAGAGGTAAAGTGAGATAGAAAGGGGGAGACATTCAGATATATAGAGAGCTATAGAGTGATGTTAAGGAATACGGGTAGTGATATATAAATAAATAGAGGGATATAGAGAGAGATAGAGAGATGGAGCGATATAGAGAGATTTTCATATATATATATATATATATATATATATATATATATATATATAGAAAAAAT
This sequence comes from Bacillus rossius redtenbacheri, assembly GCF_032445375.1. Classification (NCBI taxonomy): domain Eukaryota; kingdom Metazoa; phylum Arthropoda; class Insecta; order Phasmatodea; family Bacillidae; genus Bacillus; species Bacillus rossius. The sequence goes on along the minus strand of NC_086331.1, from coordinate 4,766,981 downwards.
TTGAAAGAGGCATAGCAATACATGGCGGGCATTAGCTAGTAAACCAATAAAACTGAAGTTTTCTCAAACCCATGAAAAACTCTGGTTTCCGCGCCGGTTAGTAGTCTGCTTTCTACGGAGGGGTCGCTACCACAACGCCGAAATACCATAACGCCGAATGTCAAAATTGACCACAACGCCGACAGCTAGAAAACTGCTGTGTACCACAACGCCGAAATAACAACTGAATGAATTTGTGTGTGTTTCTGAAATGTACCTTAACGCCGAAATACCACAATCAAAGCTAACCTTACCTAACCTAACCTAACCTAGCGTAATATTACCTAACATAACTTAACCTAGCCTATCCTAGCCTAGCCTAACCTAACCTAGCCTAACCTAACCTAGTCTAACCTAACCTAGTCTAACCTAACCTAGTATAACCTAACTTAACCTTTGTGGCAGTCCTGCAATGACATTTTTCGGCGTTAGTGTATTTCGGCGTTGTGGTACACAGCAGTTTTATAGCTGTCGGCGTTGTGGTCAATTTGGCATTTCGGCGTTGTGGTATTTCGGCGTTGTGGTGCGTCCCCTCTACGGAGCATCTGAACGCCACGGCACTGCGCTGCGATCGCCCTTCCTCTCAGCCAGTGTAGCAGCGCCTTCTGCGCGCGGAATTGAAACTCGCGCTCCGTTGCTGGCGCCTGTAACGTTGCAGGGTTGCCTTTCCGGACACCCATCTTGTTGCGGCTTTTCCCGCCACGTCGAAGCAGCGCCGGGCAATTTGCGAACACCCTCTGCCATGTGAATAAGGAGGCGTGGAAATGCACGGCACACCTGTGGAGTGATCAAGCCGTGGTTGGCAAATGTCTTCCGCGTCGTGGAAGTGAAGGTATACCCCTTGTACAAGGTGTATAAAAGTCCTTTAACAAGTGACGTGTTTCGCTCTTGACTTCAGCGTACACAGTAAAAAAGAAAAAGGTGTGCGTATCCTATAATACTCGCCAGTTACCTCGGTAACGAGAAATTCGTGTCGTTCATGTTGCAAATAAAACTTATATTATGAAACTCGGACACAAAATTTAAAGAAGTAATCTTAAAAATAATTCCGACCGTGATAAATTTATAAATTTACTGAACAACAAAACAGTCGCTTTTCAAGTATCAAAATTTCTAGATGCGAATCACACACTTAATTTCTACGCCCACCACTAGAATTCGCTGCCTTAGTCGTAAACGTTTCTTGCCACCATCATTCACAGATAGCAGGATGAAACAGCCAGAAATTATAAACCATTCGACTAAAGCACAAAGACTTGAAAAAAATCCTTAACCCTTACTTTGGACCTGATTTTCAACAAGGAATTTTATTAACCCATTCATTAAACACACATCCTGGAAGTTTTATTTTCATGAAATTATTATAATAGTAACCTGAAACATTTTAAAACACATATTATAAAACAAAGTAAATGTTTATATATTTATTTTCTTACTCTACTGAAATCAGACTGTAACAACTTACCTTAATTTTACTAAGCGGATTTAGCATTATTATATAATATTATTACAATATAATATTATTAAAAAAGGAAAAATGTTTTTCCAGTGACGAGGTTTTAACCAATTTAAGAATGTTGTCCATGAGCTTTACAAGTGTCCACTCTAACGCAGTGCTACATTTTTTTAAAATTTATAATTTGACATTATCGTGTGACAGTTCCATTAACATCGACAAATTAGTGTGATGTGTAAACATTTACAAATTTTACACCCATGCCTTACCCGGGACTCGAACCAAGAACCCCTCGCACCGTAATTTAATGTGAATCCGGCATGCTACCGAGCCTGTTGATAACGAAGGATATGTATTATGTATTATCAGTGTAGTAACAGTTTGCTTGCGTATTTTAAAACTTGAAATTACATTTTACTATGAATATTTTAGTTTACCAAATATATTCCAGGGTAGGTTCAATATCATAAAGTTTCATTTGGCACACCAATATGTTTGGTATGTCCCCCAATGTTCACGAAAGTGACTATATACGGGTTCACGTAGCTACACGTGGGTCCGCCATCTTTGTGTCACATTTCCGTTCATCGACTTCCGTTCCATTCAAGAAATTACTCCTACCAAATGCCGTATAACGAGAGCTAAGATGTTTACACATAAAACAATTAAATTAGAATTAAAGTATTTTTTGTAAGAGTAAATATGTTAGTAAAGTCACGAAATTATTTTATGTAAATTCGTTTATTCTGTACAGTTACAAGAAAAGTAAAAATAGTAGGTACTTACTACAAAAAAAATTTACAAATTAATTAAAGAACTTCTATAACAGCTCATACCATGGTCAGTGTACTCGGGAAGATGCGCCGACTGCCGTTAGATGGCACTTAATGTTATTATTGATAATTGTAGTATTTTGTGCTTGTCGCCATTCAAACCCGGCATGTAACTGAGTGTTATCTCCCTGGACGGTAGTCGCAATAACCAAGAGATATAATCATCTCCGTATTACGTAATTAGAACAATCCTAAAGTGTGTGTACTAAACAAATGTAAAGTGGCATGACTAGAGACCGGAAAAATTCGCGAATTCCTTTCGCGATAGGCAAAAATACAAATAGTTATACCTCAGTGCCGCCTCTGCTATTGGTTCACAACTCACCTAGATGACTCTGGGCCAATGAGAAACACCCGACCAAAGCTTTATCGAATCACAGGCTGCTACGCTGCAACGTCTCACAAGACAGCAGCCAATGAGTGGGTGACATTTTACCGAGTGTACGTAGAACTATGGAGTTCATCCTACAGGTCATTGAACCCGCGAATTTTTCCGGTCCCTAGCCTTTGGTAAGTGGTTTTCAAAAAACATTTGTAATATTATATTTTTTTTTACTGCGTAGGGACAGCCCGAGGGAGTGAGGGGGAGGCACACTCGTCATTCATGAGGCACCCCGGGACACAAAGGCCGCGAGAGCTCTCTGGAAGCTGCGATGGACCAGTTCTGCTCGCTCGGCTCCAGGCGGGCCTTGCGTGAGGCGTGGCCTTGAAACACAGCATATTATCTTTGAAAGATTTCTGCAATGGGAGTGCATGACTTGATGTAAGCTTAGCAATGGCGTATGTCCAAATGCTTACATCAAGTCATGATGCTTAGTAATGGCGTATGTCCAAAAGCTTACATCAAGTCATGATGCTTAGCAATGGCGTATGTCCAAAAGCTTACATCAAGTCATGCACTCCCATTGCCCAAATCTTTCAAAGATAATATCAATGCTCGGTATGGACCCGGAATGCAAATTTCTCTGAGGAAGTTGGAAAATAAAATAATTGAATGCTTAGCAATGGCGTATGTCCAAAAGCTTACATCAAGTAACATACAGCATGTCCACAAAACAATCTCCCAGTCTCAGTGGTACATTACAACAGCTAAATTTAGACCATTTGCAGCAAATCACACAACAAACTGAAGGTAAACTATTCTAGTTTTTCCTTACAAATGTTTAAAAATGTATACTTTTAGTTAAACGGCACACATCCAAACTAAAGTCCAATTCTTTCCGCACTTTGGTTAACACGTCCGGAGTAATAGAAGCAATAGCCTCTTCAATTCTGTGTCTCAACTCTGGCAGATCATTAGGTAGCGGCGGAACGTAGGCGCGAGCTTTTATAAAGCCCCAAAGGGAAAAAAAATCGCATGGCGTTATGTCAGGTGAACGTGGAGGCCAGCGAAGAAGAGCTCTGTCGTCTCGACCATTACGACCAACCCAACGGTTAGGGACTTCGACGTTCAACCACTCTCTTACAAAGAGATTCCACGGTCCACCCTCCACTAATTGTGTAAATTACGCTTAGGAGTCGCCATTTCCCGTAGATCGCGCTGCAAGCGAGAAAACGACAGAGAAATATTCGCGCATGCGCTTATCTAAAACTATTTAAAATACGCTTTAATTGTGACCTTTAACCAACACTCTACAACGCTTACAGTTGATACTATTAAAATTTATAACATTCATAATCTATTATGGACATACTGTACAAATTTTTTTTATCTTTCTAGTGCTTAGTTATTTGCCGAAGGATCGTCGTTCCAGATAGTCTTACAGGCTTATTAGAAGTTACACCAATTACAGTAGATTTTTATGAGTTGTCAAAACAAACTTTTTATCACATTTGTCACGTTATCGCTTCTGTTTATTCAAACCCTCAAAATACTGTTTGTTTTAACTTGATCTAGATTTTATACATAAGATTTCATTTTGTTGGTTTGTAGTTCTATGTTAGTATTATTTTATATTGTCATTATTTAAGTGGTAGGGCTCTAAGCTAACTGAATCCAATAAAAAAAACTTTTTTTTAAACAAAAACCGAAATGTAAGTCATTTCTTGTAATCAGCATAAAAGTTCAAAACAGCTTTAATGAGACGGAGCCGTGTCTCTTCGCCTCTCGCCAAAAGTTTCGTCTGGGGATTAAAAGGGTTTTTCTTCTTTTGGGAGGTAAAATTCTCCCTGCGAGCCACAATACTTCCCTGGCCGTGATAACAGGGACACCAGGTGACAGCTCACCACCCACACAGCAATTTGCAGCGGGCGAAAAGGGGAAACTTTACCGACTTCCGACGCCCACCTTGCAAATGAACTCCCCTGCAATTCGGAGCGAATTACCTGCGCGAGATCCCCAATTGTACCCAGCGCAGCGGGCGAAGTCAGCCAGGGCGGGGGTTTTGTGGACACAGCTTGCCTTGGGAAATCAGCGGCCGTGCGGTGAAGTGGGTCTCGAGACGTCCTTTTCGAACAATCGAATGCCTTTGCGCTGATTCTTTACCCGTTTATTAACAGAATCTGTGAGCATTCAGGATGTGAATTCATCTCAGGTTTCATTACTTCACAGTAAATTCCCACGAGCGTTGGATGAAAAAAATTAACGAATCGCAATATTTTTTTTTCTTAATTAAGATATTCATAAATAGGGGCAGGCATTTTTCGCGAAAAGATCTGAACACTTATTAGACTGCAACAAGGTATACCCGCACCTGTGGTTTCTTCCTTGTGTTGGCGGCCGTCTGCGAGAGAAGTCGTCGCCTTATTTGACCGAGCCACTCAGGATGTGTTTAATTCCGCACTGAATCACTGTGATTGGTGTTGTTACAATCGATATGTACCTGGGAGAAACTCACCCAATCACGGAACACAGACGCTGCTACAGTGTTTTAACTTTCATCTAGTCCCGAAATATTTTCGCGAAATCTGCATGCCCCTATTCATAAACTGTCACAGGACTTCTGCAAACAGCATTCCTAAGCCACTCAATTAACATCGCAGAACCTAACTTGTTCTGGAAAGCGGATTGCAGTTCGTTTAGAACATACATCCGCATATATCCCTAGGCACTGTCTCGCAGAAATTATCACAGTTGTACACGAATTTTTTTTTTAAAATTCTCCTTTTAACTTTTAGGAATGTTTGCTGTCAAGCAAAAAAAAAATCTACTGCAGAAGATATTTTCACAGTTTCTCGGCTCTTACATGCATCACTAGCGTTACAAACAAAGCTCTTCTTTTAAAAACCAGGTATTTGCTTCTAGAACCGGGTAATCTCGTGTTTACAACTTTGTCACAATTCTATAATTATTGTAAAATTAAATGGGTTTTAAAAGTCTTTACCTAACACGTTATTATAAAAAAAGTGTATTTAGGATTTATACACATTTGAAATTTATAGTCACAACAATTATCAACATTTAGTTACATTATTTTAATAGCAGGAAAATTTCATAATATTTAAAACATAATTATACGCCTATAAGCTGAATTCACCGGCTAAGCCCGAACTTATCACAGTGTGAAGAGACTTCCTTTTTTTTTGTTATTCATAATAACTTGAATACAAAAATGTAATAATTTATTTCAGAAGTTTTAACTATTAATATACGGGGAAGGGGGTGGTTTTTATTACTTTTTACAAAATAATATTTGGACAGTAATTTGAAACTTATCATAAATGTCAAGTGTGCAAAATTTCATCAAGAAGTGCCAAGGCTATATGCCTAGCCAGTGTAAAATAGCCGAACCATTGGACTGAGCTATGTTTTAGGAGTTATTATAACACTTAGTCAAACGACTAGGGAGTAAAAATGTATATATTTTTATATTTTGGGTTTAAAATTCAATAACGCGTTGTATAAAAAAGTAAAAATATTTTGTCTAGTTGCGGGATTTGAACCTGAACCTTACAACACCGTTCATTTAACAACCGAGCTAAAAATATACGGAAAATTGTAAAGGATTTTGGGTTATCAACGCCGTAATCTCATAATTATAACGTATTTTTAAAACTGCGATTATTTATTTTTTGACGTGACAACGTCTAATAAATCGATGAACGCCGGCTGCACGCACGAAAAAGTAACCCGTAACGCACATTGTCCCGTTAAATTGAGTCCCGTTACGCTCATTGTACGCTTACGCCATATCTATCTCTCTTCCACTCGATTGGAACAACCATCGATTCGACGTTTTCGAGGCACATTAAACTTCAAACACTCCCATTCGTTTCCTACTTTTCCTATCATCGTCCTATACTTAACAGAATAACACAGACTGGAAGAAGTTAAACAGCAAACATGTATAAAAGTTATAGTTAAAATAATCTGTTCGTTAAAGTAATAAACATATTTGAATTAATGAGTGCAAATTAAAGTAAATTTATCAATTAAACTGTAGATTTCATTTCACTCCTTTGTATCCATACAAAATAGTGATAATTCAATAAAATGATTCAATTTTATTCATAAAAGTATGCTATCATTTTCTCAATGTTTTGTTATGACGTTGTCTCGTTAAACTATCGTCCCTAAACCGACTTTACAGACAACCAATGATTTTTACTATTAAATTTCATAAAATGTATTCCAAGATACTATTGCTATCGCGAATGTTTATTGGACACACCGATAGGCTCGGCTCGTGCCTCGATAGTCACGTAAGCTACTATATACGTGTTCACGCTTCCACACGAGGTCGGCTGTTTGCACGACTTCGCCCCGTGAGTTCATCAGAAACGCGCGCACACATGCGCATTAGTCATCATCTGGTTAATCCTCCGTCCACGACGCACGCTCTTTAATTGCATTTCCTTTGCTAATTAGAATTTCCCCCTCAAAGTGCCTGCGCTTAAAGATGTATAACTTAAAAGAGTAACAACCGGAAACGACACACACTCACTCACAAACTTTTTTCGCATTTATAATTTTAGTGTGATAAAGAAAAATACTAGTATTATATTTGGCCACTAGTTTAATATATATATATATATATATATATATATATATATATATATATATATATATGTGTGTGTGTGTGTGTATGTGTGTGTGTGTGTGTGCATATGTGTGTGTTTGTTATTCAATCATGCCCAAACCCCTGAATGGATTTGAATGAAATTTGGCATACAGGTAGCTCATAAAATGGATTAGCTCATAGGCCAAAAATTACAATGAAATATTATCCCTACTGGTGTGAAAAATGGGTAAATTCATTTTTATAACAGAAAATGATGGTTCATAGACCTACAAACAGCGAGTGTGTGTCAATCCTCTTTGTCCGCCACACGGTCATATAGTAAGGTCTGGCAACTTCATTTCTTCCTTGGTGAAACCCGTAGTCTAATGTATGCAAGAAACGTCTCCACGCATAATGAAAATAAAATAGTCATTTACTTTAGGTGTCATAGCACAGAGTTTGCCGTTTTAGTGTATGTGTATGTGTATATATTTATGCATATATAGGTGAGAAAAACCTTTTTAGGGGTTTCATTGTTTACGTTTAGGTGTGTCAGATACATCACACATTTTAAATTAGAATTTAATTAATAAGTTGAAACCCTTTTGTAAACTAATAAATTCACGTTCAATTGCGCCCTTAAAAGTAGTTTTAAATCCGTTAGTACATACTATTAAATATGTATGTAACGAAGCATTATGTTAGCCCACTCATAAGTTGTTGGGCTAGTCATAAATTGAGGCATGGGGAAAGTATTAACGAGCTAAATTAAACACTTATTCAAAAATAAAAAAGTTGTTCAGTGCCAATTTTAAATAAAGGACTTAGCTAGCTAGAAGCAACATAAAAAATAAGTAATTTGGACAGTTAAATTTTAGTAATATTTTAAATAAGGAGTGTCCAAGTAAAAATCTCACTCCAAATTTCAGGGTAAAAAATTTTCAAAGATTACGAACCTTAGGAAATAACCTTAAATATAAACGTAAGTGCTAAATATATTTTCGATGTTATGCGTTATTAAGGAATGATTGCCGAACAAGCTATCCCGGTAAAAATGAGGTGCTATGGTGTTTCCCAACCAAATGCGTCCAAAAACATTTTTCTTTGCAAAGTAGGTGAACATGACAAGTTAATAACGGCTCTCATGTGGCGAGAACGAAGCTCCGAGAAAAAACGTTGTGTCGGATGATCTGGGTTCAAATCCCGGACCAACCATTTTTACATCTTTTCCCGCGTTTGCCCGAAACCCCTCGGCACAAATGCCCATGTAGGTCATGCCCTGACCGCATCTCTTAACCTCGCTTACGATGACACGTAACAAAAAAATTGGTTGTCTGTAAAGTCGGTTTACGGACGATAGTTTAACGTGATAACGTCATAACTAGAGACCCGAAAAATTCGCGGGTTCATTTCGTGTTATGCTAAAATTCAAATAATTATACCTTAGTTTTGCTTCTGCCATTGGTTCACTGTTAATCTGGAGGACTGAGGGCCAATTAGAGACCCTCACTCATAGAAATGTCGAATCACAGGCCACCCAGTCGAGACGACTCACAAGTCAGCAGCCAATGAACATTTGGCATTTGCCCGAGTGTGTAGAGGATATTGGAGTCTATCCTGGAGGTCATTGAACCCGCGAATTTTACGGGTCTCTAGTCATAACAAAACATTGATGAAATGATTGCATACTTTTATGAATAAAAATGAATAATTTTGAAATTTTAATTTTTGATTTTTTTTTATCTCTTTACAGTAAAATAAAATTTTCCACAGCTCTGTTTGCTTAGAGGATGCATGAATCTCGGGTGTTCTTAAACCCTGAGGGAAATGAAGTGACAAGAACGGACGGATGACTGACAACCTGAAAAAGAAAAATCGCGCCATAAACAACAGCTGATTTTACTCTAGCAGACATGAAATGCCGTTAGCCCTACCCTAGACTAAGTCAAATTCCATTCAGTCCGAATTTTGTCACAGCTTTGTTTTTTTTTTCTTTGGATGCTTTTTGGAGTGATAAAAACTTATCGTTGTTATTCAAATAACATTGCAAAATGTATGAATATTTTTTTAAAGTTTAGCCTTGCCTTCAATCCACAATGTTGTGCCATTCTCTGTGTGGTAAAAACGTTTAAAATCAATCAAATAGCGCATTAAAATTTTTGTAGTAATAATGTATAAACATTTCTTTGTATGTTAACAAGGAATAATTTTTGTCGATGCTATTACGCAAAATGACTAATAAAATTGTCTGAATTTTTCTAACTCTTCCGGGGGAAAAATTAAATAGTTCGTGAAAAAAAAACCTAAAGAATGATTTAAATACCTGTTTGTGAAAATTAGTAAAGGCGCTTCATACTCAGAGATGAAAAAAAAACTGTTCAAATAAAATCATATGTTCTTTGACATTTTGTTACCAGTGTCCTGTGACACAGGAACACTTAGCCGCTAAGACGTCAGTGTTTTGTACCCCTGGTGTGTTTACCACCAGCAACACTCCTGATGGCTCTAGTCACCCCTGTGCGACGGGCAACCCGCACGAGAAGTAAATCCACTAGCTCAGAAGGTTCTCGGCGCTGAACGATGACCCGTGAGCCGCGAGCCGTGACCCGTGAACCGGGTCTCAGACGGTTCCTAACGAGTCTAGGATGGCATGATCGAATAAAGGCGGAGTCGTCACAACGCGGGGTATATGACACCCTAGGCAGCTCTAAGCTGCACGGCACAACCACTACAAGACCGTCACACCGCCGCCTGTTCCTGTGCCGGCACGCAGCTGCAGTGGTAAGAAGCGGCGCTCCCGAGGCGGAACACTGCCGCCCCGGCGAGCTGGACTCGCGGGGCGAGTGAGCTCAGACACGGTGCACGATTAGCGCAGAACTCGGGAGGGCATGGACGAGAAGTGACTGTCTCTTCAGGAGGCGAGCTGGACTCGCGGGGCGAGTGAGCTCAGACACGGTGCACGAGTTGCGCAGAACTCGGGAGGGCATGGACGAGAAGTGACTGTCTCTTCAGGAGGCGAGCTGGACTCGCGGGGCGAGTGAGCTCAGACACGGTGCACGATTAGCGCAGAACTCGGGAGGGCATGGACGAGAAGTGACTGTCTCTTCAGGAGGCGAGCAGGACTCGCGGGGCGAGTGAGCTCAGACACGGTGCACGATTAGCGCAGAACTCGGGAGGGCATGGACGAGAAGTGACTGTCTCTTCAGGAGGCGAGCTGGACTCGCGGGGCGAGTGAGCTCAGACACGGTGCACGATTAGCGCAGAACTCGGGAGGGCATGGACGAGAAGTGACTGTCTCTTCAGGAGGCGAGCAGGACTCGCGGGGCGAGTGAGCTCAGACACGGTGCACGATTAGCGCAGAACTCGGGAGGGCATGGACGAGAAGTGACTGTCTCTTCAGGAGGCGAGCTGGACTCGCGGGGCGAGTGAGCTCAGACACGGTGCACGAGTTGCGCAGAACTCGGGAGGGCATGGACGAGAAGTGACTGTCTCTTCAGGAGGCGAGCTGGACTCGCGGGGCGAGTGAGCTAAGACACGGTGCACGATTAGCGCAGAACTCGGGAGGGCATGGACGAGAAGTGACTGTCTCTTCAGGAGGCGAGCAGGACTCGCGGGGCGAGTGAGCTCAGACACGGTGCACGATTAGCGCAGAACTCGGGAGGGCATGGACGAGAAGTGACTGTCTCTTCAGGAGGCGAGCAGGACTCGCGGGGCGAGTGAGCTCAGACACGGTGCACGATTAGCGCAGAACTCGGGAGGGCATGGACGAGAAGTGACTGTCTCTTCAGGAGGCGAGCAGGACTCGCGGGGCGAGTGAGCTCAGACACGGTGCACGATTAGCGCAGAACTCGGGAGGGCATGGACGAGAAGTGACTGTCTCTTCAGGAGGCGAGCAGGACTCGCGGGGCGAGTGAGCTCAGACACGGTGCACGATTAGCGCAGAACTCGGGAGGGCATGGACGAGAAGTGACTGTCTCTTCAGGAGGCGAGCTGGACTCGCGGGGCGAGTGAGCTCAGACACGGTGCACGAGTTGCGCAGAACTCGGGAGGGCATGGACGAGAAGTGACTGTCTCTTCAGGAGGCGAGCTGGACTCGCGGGGCGAGTGAGCTCAGACACGGTGCACGATTAGCGCAGAACTCGGGAGGGCATGGACGAGAAGTGACTGTCTCTTCAGGAGGCGAGCAGGACTCGCGGGGCGAGTGAGCTCAGACACGGTGCACGATTAGCGCAGAACTCGGGAGGGCATGGACGAGAAGTGACTGTCTCTTCAGGAGGCGAGCTGGACTCGCGGGGCGAGTGAGCTCAGACACGGTGCACGATTAGCGCAGAACTCGGGAGGGCATGGACGAGAAGTGACTGTCTCTTCAGGAGGCGAGCTGGACTCGCGGGGCGAGTGAGCTCAGACACGGTGCACGATTAGCGCAGAACTCGGGAGGGCATGGACGAGAAGTGACTGTCTCTTCAGGAGGCGAGCTGGACTCGCGGGGCGAGTGAGCTCAGACATGGTGCACGATTAGCGCAGAACTCGGGAGGGCATGGACGAGAAGTGACTGTCTCTTCAGGAGGCGAGCTGGACTCGCGGGGCGAGTGAGCTCAGACACGGTGCACGATTAGCGCAGAACTCGGGAGGGCATGGACGAGAAGTGACTGTCTCTTCAGGAGGCGAGCTGGACTCGCGGGGCGAGTGAGCTCAGACACGGTGCACGAGTTGCGCAGAACTCGGGAGGGCATGGACGAGAAGTGACTGTCTCTTCAGGAGGCGAGCTGGACTCGCGGGGCGAGTGAGCTCAGACACGGTGCACGATTAGCGCAGAACTCGGGAGGGCATGGACGAGAAGTGACTGTCTCTTCAGGAGGCGAGCAGGACTCGCGGGGTGAGTGAGCTCAGACACGGTGCACGATTAGCGCAGAACTCGGGAGGGCATGGACGAGAAGTGACTGTCTCTTCAGGAGGCGAGCTGGACTCGCGGGGCGAGTGAGCTCAGACACGGTGCACGATTAGCGCAGAACTCGGGAGGGCATGGACGAGAAGTGACTGTCTCTTCAGGAGGCGAGCAGGACTCGCGGGGCGAGTGAGCTCAGACACGGTGCACGATTAGCGCAGAACTCGGGAGGGCATGGACGAGAAGTGACTGTCTCTTCAGGAGGCGAGCTGGACTCGCGGGGCGAGTGAGCTCAGACACGGTGCACGAGTTGCGCAGAACTCGGGAGGGCATGGACGAGAAGTGACTGTCTCTTCAGGAGGCGAGCTGGACTCGCGGGGCGAGTGAGCTCAGACACGGTGCACGATTAGCGCAGAACTCGGGAGGGCATGGACGAGAAGTGACTGTCTCTTCAGGAGGCGAGCTGGACTCGCGGGGCGAGTGAGCTCAGACACGGTGCACGAGTTGCGCAGAACTCGGGAGGGCATGGACGAGAAGTGACTGTCTCTTCAGGAGGCGAGCTGGACTCGCGGGGCGAGTGAGCTCAGACACGGTGCACGATTAGCGCAGAACTCGGGAGGGCATGGACGAGAAGTGACTGTCTCTTCAGGAGGCGAGCTGGACTCGCGGGGCGAGTGAGCTCAGACACGGTGCACGATTAGCGCAGAACTCGGGAGGGCATGGACGAGAAGTGACTGTCTCTTCAGGAGGCGAGCTGGACTCGCGGGGCGAGTGAGCTCAGACACGGTGCACGATTAGCGCAGAACTCGGGAGGGCATGGACGAGAAGTGACTGTCTCTTCAGGAGGCGAGCAGGACTCGCGGGGCGAGTGAGCTCAGACACGGTGCACGATTAGCGCAGAACTCGGGAGGGCATGGACGAGAAGTGACTGTCTCTTCAGGAGGCGAGCTGGACTCGCGGGGCGAGTGAGCTCAGACACGGTGCACGAGTTGCGCAGAACTCGGGAGGGCATGGACGAGAAGTGACTGTCTCTTCAGGAGGCGAGCTGGACTCGCGGGGCGAGTGAGCTCAGACACGGTGCACGATTAGCGCAGAACTCGGGAGGGCATGGACGAGAAGTGACTGTCTCTTCAGGAGGCGAGCTGGACTCGCGGGGCGAGTGAGCTCAGACACGGCGCACGATTAGCGCAGAACTCGGGAGGGCATGGACGAGAAGTGACTGTCTCTTCAGGAGGCGAGCAGGACTCGCGGGGCGAGTGAGCTCAGACACGGTGCACGATTAGCGCAGAACTCGGGAGGGCATGGACGAGAAGTGACTGTCTCTTCAGGAGGCGAGCTGGACTCGCGGGGCGAGTGAGCTCAGACACGGTGCACGATTAGCGCAGAACTCGGGAGGGCATGGACGAGAAGTGACTGTCTCTTCAGGAGGCGAGCAGGACTCGCGGGGCGAGTGAGCTCAGACACGGTGCACGATTAGCGCAGAACTCGGGAGGGCATGGACGAGAAGTGACTGTCTCTTCAGGAGGCGAGCTGGACTCGCGGGGCGAGTGAGCTCAGACACGGTGCACGATTAGCGCAGAACTCGGGAGGGCATGGACGAGAAGTGACTGTCTCTTCAGGAGGCGAGCTGGACTCGCGGGGCGAGTGAGCTCAGACACGGCGCACGATTAGCGCAGAACTCGGGAGGGCATGGACGAGAAGTGACTGTCTCTTCAGGAGGCGAGCTGGACTCGCGGGGCGAGTGAGCTCAGACACGGTGCACGATTAGCGCAGAACTCGGGAGGGCATGGACGAGAAGTGACTGTCTCTTCAGGAGGCGAGCAGGACTCGCGGGGCGAGTGAGCTCAGACACGGTGCACGATTAGCGCAGAACTCGGGAGGGCATGGACGAGAAGTGACTGTCTCTTCAGGAGGCGAGCAGGACTCGCGGGGCGAGTGAGCTCAGACACGGTGCACGATTAGCGCAGAACTCGGGAGGGCATGGACGAGAAGTGACTGTCTCTTCAGGAGGCGAGCTGGACTCGCGGGGCGAGTGAGCTCAGACACAGTGCACGATTAGCGCAGAACTCGGGAGGGCATGGACGAGAAGTGACTGTCTCTTCAGGAGGCGAGCTGGACTCGCGGGGCGAGTGAGCTCAGACACGGTGCACGATTAGCGCAGAACTCGGGAGGGCATGGACGAGAAGTGACTGTCTCTTCAGGAGGCGAGCTGGACTCGCGGGGCGAGTGAGCTCAGACATGGTGCACGATTAGCGCAGAACTCGGGAGGGCATGGACGAGAAGTGACTGTCTCCTCAGGAGGCGAGATGGACACAGCGGGGCGATGCATCCGTAACCTGACCTGTGACACGGTCAAAGGGATTGTTTCGACTGTGGGCCCGACTGCGACATACACTGTGGACCTGGTGAAGCGATGTCCTCGGAGGAAAGACATGCTGCCTCGCTTCTCGCGACCGAGTGGCCGCCCATCACTGGGGTAGCCACAGACCGACCACGTCGGGAGTCGGCAGCCCGCTTGTCCTGGTGCGAGTGCGGAAACGAGGCGGACGTTTCTGAACCAACTGGAGCTGCGGCAAGCGAAGGCGAGGAATTCGCCTGTCCTCCAAGCACTACCCCCCGGAAGTCAACAGTTTCAGCGGCGAGTTGTACTTTCAACCTGGCGTCCATGACCCCCCAAATGATTTTCGTTCTGTTAGTCCATTTTCTTTGTTTTTCTTTGTTTGTTGACCATATTCCTGTTATGGAATATTATGTGTTGTTTATATCCTGTTGACAACCGCAATTTTTTGCTTAATTTGTGTTTTTTGTAGTTTTCTTCTACAGACATACATGTGCTTTAGCAATGGCGTATGTCCAAAAGCTTACATCAAGTCATGCACTCCCATTGCACAAATCTTTCAAAGATAATAACTAAAATTGTATCTGATACCGCACTCTCCACTCGTTGTACTTCAAGCTGTTGAGGTAGGGTTCATCACCTCCCCAAAAATTTATATAATATATTTTAATGCTTAAGGATATTAAAGCCACTGATCTATTTGTGATCGCGTAGGTTAGGATATTTGCAATTGTTTTCTAAAGAAGTCTTCAGAAGTTTTAGTTAATAATTAACGTGTTTTTTTCTCTCTCATGAAAAGATTTCGAGACAAGCTGAAAGTCAAAACAATGTAGCACCGTCTGTGTTCCGTGATTGGGCGAGTTTCTTTTAGGTACATGTCGATTGTTACAACACCAATCAGCAATCACAGTGATTCAGTGCGGAATCAAACGCGTCCTGAGTGGCTCGGTGAAACAAGGCGACGACTTCTCTCGCAGACGGCCGCCAATCACAAGGAAGAAACCGCTGGTGCGGGTATACCTTGTTGCAGTCTAGTAGACGTTCAGGATTTTTCGCGAAAAATGCCTGCCCCTTGTAAAAAGTAGAGCCACGGAAATTTCGCGGATTCATTTAGTCGCAAGCTAGAATGCAAACCTCCACACTGTCGCACTGTGTTCATGATTGGACCGCAGTTATCTGGACACGCCCCTCTACGACCGTGAGCCAACGATGTCCAGCTAGGAGAGAAGTAAGCGAATCAGGTAGTGCCAAATAACAAGGATAAAAATTTTCTCGCTAAGAAATCAACCAATGGGAAAGTAAACATGGGTCGATCACACCTATAACTTTGAATTCTATCCTGAGGCCAGAGGAATTCGCGAAATTTACAGGACTCTAGTAATAAGGTATCAAGTTTTATGTCGCTTGATTAGTAAAGCTATTGTAGGGTGACGATGCTTCCGATACGAACACCTGGGCTCAGTAGTTGTCGCTCACAAACTCTTGGTCACCTGTACAACGACGTGTCTGCGTTCACAGACGTGCAGGGCCAGAATCGCACCACTAGTTCGGCGGGGAGGTGCAGAGTGCGTCTGATGTTTTGGATGGGAACATGGCGCGTGGGAAAATGTTCTGTTACTTGAACATGTTCAACAGGCTATGTGAAGGTGAACGTTTTCAAAAGGGAGTGTGTAAGTGAAAATTTCCAAAAGGGAGTATGTAAGTGAAAATTTCCAAAAGGGAGTGTCGAGATGAAAATTTCCGAAAGGGAGTGTGGAAGTGAATAGGTAATTACAACAGACAATGTAAAGGGGAACATTTCAAACAGGGAATGTAAAGATAAAAATTTTCAACAAGGAATGTAGAGGACCGTCAATGAAACCCAACGTTAGAATGCATGAGAAATTCTGTTTAACACACACCTGAGGTTTGCATAGGAAAATAAGTACTACATATGTTATAAGTTTTCTTGTCTAAATTTACCATACAATATGCGTATTGGATATTCAATTACAAAAACATACTTTGAGTACAAAAATTTTGAACTTATTTCGGGATCAAAAAATTTGTACGATAAAATTTTGTGATCACTTGAAATAAATACGTTTATTCAAGTCCAAGCCTACTGAAAGACACGTGTAAATATGTGAAACAGCAAATTAACTCAGTTGTGAAATACGGAACCAGCTACGAAAACCACTCTCATTTTATTTCAGACATTTTCACGAAGCCTTGCGAGTATTATTTTCAACTTACATCACAGCTGCGTGAGTATGGCATCATTGTTTCCATATCAACTCCTTTTCAAAGTAATTGAGTAATGCCAATCTTTTTATAACTAAGATTCTATATTTAAGGAATTGCAATTAGTTTCTGATTGAAGAAGTAGGTACGTCCATTTATATTTAGGCAAGAACTGTTAATAAGCATCAGTGACGTCACAATTTACGAGGATAGATATTCGAAAACATATTTTATTTTTTTTCTTTTAAACTTAGGGTCTACGAAATATTTTCACTGTCTTATAATGAAGCATGGCTGGGAGATTGTGAAAAATTTTAATAAATTGTTGGACAGAAGACATTGGTTTGGCCGCGATAAAAGCCACGGGCGATAAAATTAAAATCGATTGCTGTTTGTTGAGGCTAGGAAAAGGTCTCTTGATTATTTTCGGAGATGCGATGTGAATGAAGCTCGTAGATAGTGTTATTCATTATGTAATAGCACGAGGGCTATCAGCGAGGAGGAAGCGAGGTAGGGGTAATGGAACGCAGAAATGCCATCGGACGATAAATAATTAACCAGGAACGTGTCTGTGTCGTTACTGGATACCTACACTCTGGGAAGCATATGCGGTGATAGGTTAAGTCACACAGGAGTGCTTCCTGAATTCTTAACTGCAGGAATGGCAAAGTTTCCCCGCAAACGAGCTCCCACTTTGAATTTATCAATCTAAACTTCTATTTTCGACAATCCTGGCATTCTATTTAGAGCAAACCTCACTTATTCTTTGGTACATTTTCTCTGTCGTTATAAGTAGAACTGTACTTACTATGGTTGTGAAGGTCTTTTATAAATCCTTTATACATTTAATGCTCTTCTTGAAATTTGCCGTGAAATGCACGATGTTAATAAACTATATTTTCATTAATTTATTAAAATAGTTTTTTTTCCTGAATAGTTACCAAAATATACCTCAGAAATGTTTAACTCTTTTTTTTACCATTATTTGCTATTTTTATGAAACCTACAGCTGCTTATGAAATATTTTGGCTAAATTTAATTTGTAACACATAACTTACAAGGTCATATTTTTCAGTGAACTTAAAACTGAAATAAGTTTCATGATATTTCCCGTGTGTTAAAATGTTTTTAGAATCCTGACTTTATTTTCAGGACATAAAATATATATTAATGATAATTCCCAAAGATGCACAGAACCAAAACCTTATAGTTGCCAACAAAAACCATTTACACTGATGCAAACAAGAGGTATGCGAACTATAAATATTTAGAATGACTTTTTATCACATTAAAAATATATATAGTATATTGACCACTTACTCATACGTTTTAGATAATTGTAAATTTTAATATCAACATATTTTGATAAACCATTTAAAAATAGCGATGAAAATCAAAGTTTATTTTATTTTTTAATTATTTCATTAAGTAAAACCCGAAAAAAGAACTTTTGAAAAGTTGTTGACTGTGAACAAGTTCCTTTATTGTTAATTAAATGTTTCGAAAATATTTAGACAGTGTGGACTTAGAACTATTTTGAAGAGACGTTTAATAAATACTGGACTGTAGTAAAGGGTAAACTTCCCTTGTCGTGCCAAATTTATAAATAAAAACTAAAATTATAGCAAAATGCAAGTTTAAAATTCTACCCAAGTAAAAATTATTTGTGACTGAACATTTTTATAAAAAATAACCAAGTCATAAACTTTCCTTATAATACAATAATTATATATTTCTGATAATACTGATTCATACACATTCAGTTACACGTTACTGCCTTAGTCAACCTGAGCTTGAAAGTTTAGAAAGTGCGTTAAAATGTTTTTCTGGAACAACGAAAGGAAATGTTGAAGTCTCATTGACTCGGGGAAAGTAGTTACAGGAAAATAATTTGTGTGCACTGACACTCGTAGTCAAACCTGAAAGTAGCGCACGTTGCAGTTCGGAATATTCCACACAAAAAAAATTGGTTGTCTGTCAAATATGTCAGTAAAATGGAGAGCATCGCTGTGACATCGACTGACATGTGTCAGACATCGCTCTGTGCTGTGTCAAGCTCTGTCCACTGGACGAGATGTCAGCCAACCAGTGACAGTGGCTTCACACGGGAAATCCATGAGGTGCCATGTCGGTGGATTGTGCAGTCATGACATACATGGCATAAACCCTCTGCAACCAATCAGGACAGCAAGCAGACTGTTGTGTCGTCATGTTGCAGCCAGATGAAATGACGAATACTGAGGGAAACTTCTATTTTGACGTGACAACGTATAATAAATCGATGAACGCCGGCTGCACGCACGAAAAAGTGTCCCGTTACGCACATTGTTCCGTTACGCTGTGTCCCGTTACGCTCATTGTACGCTTGCGCCGCATCTATCTCTCTTCCACTAGACTGTTTATAAAGTGAAGTGGAAAGTTAATGTGGTTTTCATTGCTTATTACAACAATTTCGGCAATAAATGTTAATTATTCTTGCATTTTAAAAATATGATTACTACTATAATTTCAAGTATTTATTCTTTTATTATTAAAATAAAAATGAATTAATTTTATTCATAAAGTATGCAATCATTTCATCAATGTTTTGTTATGACGTTGTCACGTTAAACTATCGTCCGTAAACCGACTTTACAGACAACCAATTTTTTTTGGGTAGCCTTTCTAAGAAATGGTTGCAAATTTATTCTGTCTCTGCAGTAGGAAATATTTTGCAAGCAAAGATTCTCCAACTGTACCACACCACACGTGTGTTTCAAACTGTCCATTTGTTAGAATTCTGGGTATCACGTGGACTTCTCATCGGCCAAGACTTGCTTGTGAACAGTGAACGAAAGTGGCATGTTCGGTGTCTGTTGCAACTCGTTTACCGTGGCAATCCTTGAGATGGCATTCTCCTGGCGTGTGTTCGGCAATGCGCGTTGCATACTTGTCAGACAACTGAAATTTAGCACCTGATACTTTTCCACACATTTCGCGAAAACGAATTATCTGAGTGTGTTACTACAAACCGATTTTTTTAAATAATCACAATGTACCTACTTGTTTATATTATTGAAATAAAATAATTGATTACAGCTTTACAATATAAAATTCAATATTTAAAAATAGGCAGCGACCAAATTATAATTTTTGAAGCGAGCTTGTATATTCCACCATACTTTTATATGTGTAAAATCCCAGTGTTAATAAAAATATTTGCCATTTTTACGCTTAGTTGCGAGTAATTAACGATATTTTTAGTAATTGTGTTTTTAAAGCTCGACTTTCAAGGGCTCATTCACATTTAAAGGGAAATGATTTAGATATGTTTTCAACTTATTTGGTCGTAGGAAATGATCTGACGGGTTTGATTGAAAATTTTCGGGAGTAACTTGCAAGTGATGTTGCCAGTGTATTGTTAAATGCATGTTAATGAAGCTAAGACATTTGTTTTCATAATCAATTTATACAGTAAGTATAAATGGTTTAAATTTAAAAAAAAAATTGTCTTTAAAGTCGGTTTACGGACGATAGTTTAACGTGACGTCATAACAAAACATTGATGAAATGATTGCATAGTTTTATGAATAAAAGTAAATCATTTTTATTGAATTATCACTATTTTGTATGGATACAAAGAGGGAGTGAAATGAAATCCAAAATTTAATTGATAAATTTACTTTTATTTGCACTCATTAATTCAAATATGTTTATTACTTTAACGAAGAGATTATTTTAACTATAACTTTTATACATGTTTGCTATTTAACTTCTTCCAATCTGTGTTATTCTGTTAAGGATAGGACGATGATAGGAAAAGTAGGAAACGAATGGGAGTGTTTCAAGTTTAATGTGCCTCGAAAAAGTCAAATCGATGGTTGTTCCAATCGAGTGGAAGAGAGATAAATGCGGCGCAAGCGTACAATTAGCGTAACGGGACAATGTGGGTAACGAGACTCTTTTTCGTGCGTGCAGCCGGCGTTCATCGATTTATTAGACGTTGTCACGTCAAAAAAAAATTGTAAAATCATCTGCCGCAAACTTCAATCCTTTTTATTCGCTTTGAAACTACGAAGAGTCGCCACATGCGCGTGGCGTGGAGACGGCGTGACTGCTCAGTGCCTTGCGCGCAGGGGCGAAGAAGCACGTAATGCGCGACTGACTGTCGTCCTTAGTGACCCAGGGCGCGGGCACTCACGTCGATCAGCCGAGAAGACAAGCGCGAGGTGATTGGCTGGTGCGGAGTCTTCCAGGTGCGCACTGAGCAACCACGGAGCTTGATGGATAGTCCCGACATTCCGTGGAGCTTTCGACAACCGCACATCACAGTTTCTGTACCTGAATCCTATTATGGGAAGAAAATAATTTTTTTTGGCCGTTTCTATTTTAAAATAAATATTTTAGTAACGAAACAAGGAAACTGGACTTCCATTCCGACCTCAATGTTCTTAAAACCTTTCGTAAAAAGGCTCTAAATTAAAATACAAAATTTATTCTTAACCCGTTCTAGCACAATAAAAATTCATTTAGACTTTTTTGGATGCCTTTTTTCAAGACATAGACAATATTGAAACTTATAAGTTTGTCGTCTATGAAAATACCCAAGGTGTCTGAATTCAAATAAGAAAAACAACTTTTAAGTCATTCAATAATGGCAATGCTTTATCCAATCGTGTTGGGGATAGTATGATTTTGATATATATTGCTTGAATGTTTAACTAAGGTAGCTGAAATTATTTTATATAAGTTGATATTTCTTTCGTTTAGTTTGGATTTTAATTGAATACCATATTGATTATTATTGTGACAGTAACTACGAGTGAGCAAATTCTTTTTGACCTTGACTTATAGAATCTATAGCTGATCCTGCCTCTGTATCTTCCTTGGTTAGTTCCTCTACTCTTGTTACTGATGATGTTTATTTGTTGATGAAATCGCCAATCTTTCACGCAGCGCCTCGATGCAAAGAGTAGTATGACTCTAGACTCGCACTCCAGAGTACCACGTCCGGCCAACCTATTTTAATATTTCCTTGGTTTCCCTTAATAACAACAGGAAATTACCGAGATGATTCTTTACGATATGTAGAGACCAGCAAAATTCGCGGACTCAATCGGTGATATGCTAGTATTCAAACACATATACCTCTTAGATAATTTTGCTATTGGCTTACTGTTCATCTGGACGAATCTCAACCAGTTATAAACCCTCAACCAAAAAAGGATCGAATCACAGACAAACCAGCTGAGACGACTTACAAGTCGGCAGCCAATGAACTTGCGTTATTTTCCCTAGTGTACAGGGGTATGTGCCGTCTATCCTAAAGGCCATCGAAACCGCGAATTTTGCAGGTCTCATGCGATATGTAATGATGAATTCATTCTCCAGTAGCCTTGGTTTGTGTGGTTGAGTGCTACCGTGTCTCATGTTCTTGTGGACAGACTCTAGGTGGGTGGAACCTTTGTTGGAACGAGTAACTCTGGTGGTTGGTACTATAAATGTGAGTGTAAACATTTTCCGTTAGGGGGGGGAAAATCCGTTCGGAAATTCTCCTGGAAAAAGTAACTAGTATTTCTTTCCGGAAGATTTTCTTCTTTACAATACTAACCTAAATCTACACAATTAAAGATAGGTTGATATACTAACATACAAGTACAATATTTCAATGCGGTAGTCTGCACGTGGTAATGGTGTATAGTATTTTCCCTCTAGGTATTACGAAATATTTATAGCCTTTTTTAATATCACGTTACCATTATATAACAGTACAGTAAAAATATGTACAAAATAAAGGGACTGTGGAATATGCCCGTATGTATAGTTTATTTTGTCTCTCTTTAACACATAATGGCTCGAGTTTTTATTGTTTGTATGAAACGGTTGACAAAGTTTATTTGTGTTTTTCTGTGAAAGTATAACATGGGAAATTTCCACAAAAATACTTTTCCGGGAAACTAACACGTCTAGTTGCCGCAGAGACCTCGGGCTAGCTTGGTGGTGGTCTAGAAGGACCATCGTTGGGCGAGTAAATGTAGGAGAAACTCTAATTGCCGGCATTGAGACCTAGTTTTATGAAATAGTTTAGGGCCCACCCGCTAGATAGTAGTTTTCATAATATACTGCTAACGTAGCTGCATTTATTGTGAGAAGTAATGCATAAGCTATTATTAGGAAAACAAACCAGTGAAAAATAATTCACTTCAGTTTGGTAACCCTACATTTTGTGGTGTGGCATGCCAGAAATTTTTGCATCTCCTACTCATTAATATAAACGATGCATTTTTTGACGTGACAACGTCTAATAAATCGATGAACGCCGGCTGCACGCACGAAAAAGTGTCTCGTAACGCACTTTGTCCCGTTACGATGTGTCCCGTTACGCTCATTGTACGCTTGCGCCGCATCTATCTCTCTTCCACTCGATTGGAACAACCATCGATTTGATTTTTTTGAGGCACATTAAACTTGAAACACTCCCATTCGTTTCCTACTTTTCCTATCATCTTCCTATTGGAAGAAGTTAAATAGCAAACATGTATAAAAGTTATAGTTAAAATAATCTCTTCGTTAAATTAATAATCATATTTGAATTAATGAGTGCAAATAAAAGTAAATTTATCAATTAAATTGTAGATTTCATTTCACTCCTCCTTTGTATCCATACAAAATAGTGATAATTCAATAAAAATTACTCAATTTTATTCATAAAATTATGCAATCATTTCATCAATGTTTTGTTATGACGTTGTCACGTTAAACTAACGTCCGTAAACCGACTTTACAGACAACCAATTTTTTAATTACAAAACAGCCTTACGTGTTTATTTTGCACATTTAAAAATATTTTTACTAATCAATTAGTCGTCAATTTTAACCTAAAATTTTGTATTTGCTAGTAGTTACGGGCCCAACCGACAGATAGCGCCACATGGTGTGGACTCCCGCTGTAAGGTATTCTATGACGAGGACGTACCGTGGGTGGCTGCGACGACGAGCAGCCCGCCTCCCCGCCTCCCGGCACGAGACTGCCGGCCGCGCGCGACGGGGTTGCGACGACCCCCAGCCAAAAACCCGAGCGCGCCCGAGCGAGCCCGAGGCCGCCCGAACGGCCGGAGGGGTGGGCGGGTCGCCCGGCGCAGCGCCACGGCCCGGGGGGAGGGGGAACTGCCTTCTCCCCTCCTTCCATTCTCACACCCTGTCTCGTCGCGCTCCGGGTCGCTGTCGTAATTTACCAGATAGCATTTCTAAGTTATAACGATTCTAAGTTGTGCTTCTAAGTTATAACTACTCTAAGTTGTGCGTCTAAGTTATAACGATTCTAAGTTGTGCTTCTAAGTTATAACGATTCTAAGTTGTGCGTCTAAGTTATAACGATTCTAAGTTGTGCTTCTAAGTTATAACGATTCTAAGTTGTGCTTCTAAGTCATAACGAGTCTAAGTTGTGTGGTTCGGCATTGTGTGTTTATAAGTTCCGTGTTCTATCTTATCTTATTTCTAAGTTATGATTATCTAAATTACGAAGTTATTAAGTTATGACAGTTCTAAGTTGTGTGGATTTTTTCCCCGGAATTCTAAGATATAACAGTTGATAAGTTTTGTGTTTCTAATCATAGCGATTCTAAGTTGTGTGGTACAGCATTGTGTGTTTCTAAGTTGTGACACAGTGTTAAAAATTTTCTCCTTCAAATGACAAAGAACACCGGTTACAAACTGTCCAGGGATCTTCATAAATTTACAGACACTGACTTGACTTACTTTGAAAATGAATCCAAAAGAATATTCTTGTTATATTAATATATCATTCCAAAATTAGATAAGTCTGCAATAAGAATACTCTTCTTTTGCCCACCATTGTTTACAACGAAACATCAACTCGGATGTCGAAAAAAGTTGCAGTTTCTAAGAAGATTCAGTTATTTGAAATTACGAAGAACACTTCGTTTATTTGAATTAAATTTTTCGTTGGAAAGTCCGTAAATTTATAGTGATGTCTAGCAGTAAAGTTCTAAGTTGTGTGTTTCTGAGTTAAGTGTTTCTAAGTACTGATCATTCTAACTTATAACAGTTTTAATTTATATGAATTTTTTTTTGAGAATTCTAAGTTATGACTGTTATAAGTTGTGTGTTTCTAAGTCATGTGTGGACACCCCACGCTCCCACGGCACTCTGAGTGTCCCCTCGCGCACACGATCAAACTCAGCGGGAATTTCAGATGTGTTATGACTAGAGAGACGGAATTTTCGCGCATTCATTTAGTCGCAAGCTAGAATGCAAACCTCCACACTCTCGCACTGTGTTCATGATTGGACCGCAGTTATCTGGACACGACCCTCTACGACCGTGAGCCAACGATGCCCAGCTAGGAGAGAAGTAAGCGAATCAGGTAGTGCCAAATAACAAGGATAAAAATGTTCTCGCTAAGAAATCAACCAATGGGAAAGTAAACATGGGTCGAGCACACCTATAACTTTGAATTCTATCCTGAGGCCAGAGGAATACGCGAAATTTCCGGGTCTCTAGTTATGACACATTCTTTCGACATTTTTAGTACCAGAAACATGATGCTGTTCCCTTCACATCTCATTGATTATTTCATTTTATTGTTATATATATTATTTGAATATTTTTTTGAATGATTCTTCAAATGGAGATTTTTTTTAATGTATGCCACTGCTGGTACACTGTATGTCATAGATAAACTTTAATAACGGACGAAAGAGACGAATACGTAAACACACAGAATAAAGCTGGGTGCACGAGTGAAAAATAATAGTAACAGTAGGTCGTGACCACAAGCATTGACCGCCTGGGAACTCCAAGCTTACAGAGGCTGCTGCGAGGAGTGGCGTGAATAAGCAAGCGTCGCTGTTCTGGGTGTTTCGGTCGTCGGGTCGGCTCGGGATGACGCGACGCGTCACAGCCGCTCTCTCGTCCCTTCGAGAAGGATGCCACGGGTATATAAGCGACGACGCCGGCCTCCGCGGGAGTGCGAAGAGTTAGGATGATTTTCGCGAAGGAAGGGGAGTGCGACATCGGCGAAGAGGTTAGAGACCGCCTTGAGAGCGGCGAGACCCTAAGAGTGCGACTGAGTTCTCCCCACATAAATCGTAACAATATTATGGATACTAATTTGGTTTATTTAGAAATAACAACGCCTGATATCTAGCGATGAACGTAGAACACTTCATTGGAGCCCGCCCAAGGGAACGGGTTCCGACAGGTTTTCTGCACCGTCCGCAACCTATTCTCTGTTTCACAAAAAGTTACACGAAATCGTTGCATTAAAATTTGGCCTTGAAATATTACTCCCATCACGCTCAAAGAAGTTTCACTTCAAAAATGTTAGCGATCTTTCAGTTCTCGTCAGAGATGTCTAACAGTTAACCTCGGTAACGAGCAAAGTCATGTGTTCTTATGTTGCAAATACACTTTTGACACGAAAACCAGACACGGAATTTAAAGTAATTATAACTTATAAATAATAGCAAGCGTGATAAATATATACGAAAATTGTGTTTTTGAACTGCATTTACTGACGCAAATCACACGTAGTTTCCGCAACCGCCCGTTAGAGTTCGTTGAATATTTTGATTAGCAGACCAAAATTTTAAATTACATAATACAACGGTTCCAATAAAAGAGATAAAGAATTAAAAACAATACTAATGCACGACTTTTCATCCGATTTTCGACAACCATTTCTTTAAAATACTTCCCATCATTGCAAAAAAAAAATTAAACATTAATTTATATAAAGTTTCCATTCGGCTTTGTAAGCTTTGGTTTGCGCCATTAACCGCAGATGTCAGCATCGCGGTGATACATACATTTCCGTCCCATGCGACTTCCGTTCCATTCACGAAATTACTTCTTCCGAATGCCGTACACCGAAAGCTAAAATGTCACATATCAAAAAAATTGGTTGTCTGTAAAGTCGGTTTACGGACGATAGTTTAACGTGACAACGTCATAACAAAACATTGATTAAATGATTGCATACTTTTATGAATAAAATTTAATCATTTTTATTGAATCATCACTATTTTGTATGGATACAAAGAAGGAGTGAAATGAAATCTACAATTTAATTGATAAATTTACTTTTATTGCAACTCATTAATTCAAATATGTTTATTACTTTAACGAAGAGATTATTTTAACTATAACTTTTATACATGTTTGCTATTTAACTTCTTCCAATCTGTGTTAATCTGTTAAGGATAAAGATGATAGGAAAAGTAGGAAACGAATGGGAGTGTTTCAAGTTTAATGTGCCTCGAAAAAGTCAAATCGATGGTTCTTCCAATCGAGTGGAAGAGAGATAGATGCGGCGCAAGCGTACAATGAGCGTAACGGGACACAGCGTAACGGGACAATGTGCGTTACGGGACACTTTTACTTGCGTGCAGCCGGCGTTCATCGATTTATTAGACGTTGTCACGTCAAAAATAAAGTTTTATTTCAACATTTACGTGAAAATATCACGGCCCTACAACAGTGTCAGCTGGTATATTGTTTTAAAAAAAAACAACAAATACGGTTGATACACCGCTGTTTACCTGACATTTGCTCGGGGAAATATTCTTTGATTGGGACATGAGGGTCCCGAGTTGATCATCATTGCTGCGGAGGAAGCAGAAAGCTAGGGAACACCTTCTTTGTGTCGCGAACTTGGATTGGGTCACGGCAGACCGCGATAAGAGGCGGGGAAGGATGGAGTTGCAGATAGTAATGAAACACGGCGCCGAGCAAGGAAGAGGGAACAATAGGACGGTTCCCCCCACCACCACAATCCCACACCCGGGCTGGTTCGAAGCTTAAAGGGAGTACAAAACATGACACAACCGAGGCTCTGCTTTCGGTCTCACACAGGCGCGGAGAACAAAGGGGTTTTAAATCACAACCTCCCGATTGATGCGTGCTGCTTTTTTTTTTTTTTTTAACAATTAATTAAGATTTTGTCCCAAGATGTAAAATAGTTTTATAAAAGTTATAATTACATTCAAATAAGTTTCAACGTTCATTTAGCCTGCAATTGTGCAAATTGTTGCAGTAAAGGCTCGGTCAAACAGGAGGCGGACAGTCCGCCGCGGACTAGGGAAGCCAGACAGAATGCGGACAAGTCGAGGCGAACCAGTGTGTAAACAGTTGCTGTCAAGAGTGTGCAATGTGTGATATTCAATTCTCTGTCTGGAATTCGTGTTTTCTTGTTGTCATTTCAAGATGTCCAGCAGTTCATCTGACGAAGAAGAGTTACTTCTTATGTTCGCTTTGAGTAAAGCAAAAAGAAAAAGAAAATGGGTGCATGAAATAAATGAAAAAAGAGAGGTGTTCGGCGAGTTTCACCGATTATGCTGTGAGTTGAGTTCATTCGAAGACCGATTTTTCACATATTTTCGAATGTCTCAAGAACAATTTGACAAATTGCATACTCTCCTTGAACATAAAATATCAAAAGTGGCCACTAACTGGAGGAAACCCATTGGGACGAAGGAAAGACTAGCTATCTGTTTAAGGTAAGTAATACAATTACTTATTTAAAAATAATTTTTCTCTTTAGTTTAATTATTTGTACAATAACTTTACACTATATTTTTTTACATAACACAATACAATATCCGTAGACAGCAGATTTTGAAATTTACCTTTACATGCATTTACATAATTTTACATGTGTCCTTGGAATGTTTCGTACCATTCTTTTGCCGAATCGCCAGAGGTTGCATGGATTCCAACAAACGGTGGCTTGTTGGTATAGTTCAGATCGGTGTAATCCACTACCCCGGAGGAGGTAGCAGTACAGTTCGGTTGCCACGATGAACTACTTGAATTTAAAGGGGAGGATGGGTGTGAATTTTCCAGTTCGCGAAGTTCAGCCCGGCCAAACATTTGGGCCATCTCCATTTTTATAACTGCTTGTGTTCTATGTGAAAACCTTTTAAATGTCTCCGCATAACTTAAGAATAAGTGGTCAATACGGTCGAGGTTGTTCCTAGGTTTGTTGTCCTTTTTGTTATCTAGATACTTTAAAATCGCATGAACATCTGTGCTAACGTCCTTTGGTTTGGATTTTTCTGGGGCGGTGGAATTTGGGAATCATCTGTCGCACAGCTACCCTCGTTGCTAGCCTCTTCTATCGGATCGTCTGTTTCACCCGTCTGAGGTATATTTGACGCGGTTACCCGTGGAGAAACTGTATCTTGAAGGAATTCCAAGTTTGCCGCCCAGGGCCAATTTTTAAACTTCTTTGCCGAACCTGTAGATACTTGAGATACTTCACATATGAATCCCTCAAATTCTTCCATTTGAGTTTAACAGCTTCACCTGTACAAAACAGTATACAAACATCATTTAAGCAGAACGATAAAATCAAAAACAAGTTTGAAACATAAGTAATAACTAAAACTCACATAGATTTTAATGTATAATAAATGTTACAATAATTAATTCTAATATATTATTCTATTTATGAAAATGTTCATGCTTCGTTTTTATTGTTTCAGGTATTTGGCTACAGGTGATTCCCATCACACTATTGCCTTTTCCTTCCGTGTTGGACGCACTACTGTTTCCAGCATAGTTAAAGAAGTGTGCGTCGAGATATGGAACGTTCTACAACCGTTGTACTTGGCTACTCCAACAGAGGAAGTTTGGATGAAATCTGAAGTTGGCTTTAGAGAACGATGGAACTTTCCCAACTGTATCGGGAGTATAGATGGGTAACACGTGGAAATCAAATGCCCTAACAAGAGTGGATCAAGTTATTATTGTTATAAAAACTTTTTTTCGATTGTTCTCTTGTCCA
The DNA here is from genome assembly GCF_032445375.1 of Bacillus rossius redtenbacheri. NCBI lineage: Eukaryota > Metazoa > Arthropoda > Insecta > Phasmatodea > Bacillidae > Bacillus > Bacillus rossius. The sequence continues at coordinate 4,737,480 of NC_086331.1, read as the reverse complement.
TAGTTGATACTTACTACAATTTTATTGTCGTTGACATAGGTAGTTATGGTCGGCACAGTGATAGTGCCATTTTCGAGAACTCCTCTTTTTATCGCGATTTTGTTGATAAAACAATTCTTCCTCCAAAACCATTACCCGGGACAGAAACCCCCGTCCCTCATGTGTTTGTAGGTGATGAATGGTTCAAGTTATAAACTTATTAGATGCGTCCTTTCCCAAGAAAGGCGGTCGTTGATAATATAGAAAAAAAAAGGTACAATAAACGACATTGCAGAGCACGACGTATCGTTGAAAATGCCTTCGGCATTTTAACTCAAAAGTGGCGTATATTTTTTAGACCTATCGAATGTAATGTTGATACAGCTGTACACGTTGTCAAAGCTGCTTGTTGCCTTCACAATTTTATTAGAGCTAACACAGAAAATGTCACAACTGATGAGCTAGAATTAACAGACGATATAACAAATCAACCCACCAATGCTTTCTCAGCCACTACTCCATTGAAAGAACGATCTAGTGATGCTGCCCATGCTGTACGAAACCATTTCGTTAATTACTTCAACTATTTAAGTTCGTGAATCATAATGTAAAAATTGTACAAAACTTGTAAAATATTATTACATATTTATATTACTGTTGCATTGTACTATTAAGCTCTTTGTAATGTTTTGTGTTAATTTGGAAAGTATAAATAAATATGTATACATAGAAGATATCTCATTAATGAATACATAAAATATAAATATGAATAAAAATAAAATAATATACAAACAATATAATATGTATATAGTGAATACATATAAAAACAAATTATCTTACTACTTTCATGTAGTTTCTCCGCGATATCCTTCCATGCTTCTGCTTTCTTCACTACATCTTTGTAGTCAGGATGACGAACATCATACAAAAAAACACACTCCCGCACAAGATCTATTAATTTTTCCGTCTCGTCAGCCATTGCTGTCCGCGCGAACTTTGTAGAAAATGACAACTGCTCCTCTGTCCGCTGCGGACTAGACTGGTCCGCTGCGGCAGACCGCCTTCTGTTTAACCAGGATGATGCAATCTAAGGTTACACTATGTCCGTGGCGGACAGGAGGCCAGGTCTGCGCGTACAGTCCGCCTCCTGTTTGACTGAGCCTTACAGTTTTATATACTGTAGTAATTTGCGTACTTTTACTTTCCTTTTTGTAATTTTTTGTCTTTTTATGTATAGAATTATTTGAAAGAATGTAATACTTTATTTTTTTATTGTTCTTTTTAACTTTAAGCTTTATGAAAAATTATGTAAGATTACTTAAAGTTATCTTTTTTATTTATTTGTCAATTGTAACAAATTTTAAAATGTTAACAATAGTCAAAAAACCGATACTTGTTTAAGGTGACTAGATGCAATCACACACAAACTTGCTTTTGAAGGTGCTACATTTTCCTGTTTATTTTAGTGAATTGTAATCAATGTGTAAAAAATAAAAATAATAAAAAAATAAAAAAATTAAAAGAATTCGTTGAAAAGTCAGTGAAACATGTCTGAATAATCAGCTGACTCATTTCACTGAGCGGGACAGGTTTTAAAAAATTTTCAATCGAATTTCACCGTTCGGTAGCAGTTTGTAACTGTTTCAAAGAAAAATTGTGCACTTTCACGCCACCTCTTATTTTTTTTTCAAGATTTATTTTCTCTTTGAAAACTGCTCAGAGGATTGATTCCCTTTGAAAGCTGCGGTACCGGGCGTTAGAAATTAATTTTTTTCGCGACTGTGGGAAAAGGCAGCGTGCCCACGCCTCCACGCCTCCACGCCTCCATGCCTCCACGCCTCCATGCCTCCATGCCTCCACACCTCCACTCTCGACGGCAGTCTCTCACCCTCTTCGCTGATGTCGCACTTCCCTTCACTCGCGGAACTCTCGTAACTCTTGTAACTCTCGTAACTCTAGCGGCACTTCACGCGGCACCCCGTCGCGGAACTCACCGCGGAGGCTGGCGTCGCTGCTTAAGTACCCTTCTCGAACCGACGAGAGCAGCTGTGACGAGTCACGTTATCCCGGGCCGACCCGACGCCCGAAACATCGAGAAAAGCGGTGTTTATTCTCGCTACTTCGCGCGGCGGCCCGCGGGATCCCCGAGGCCGCTCAGCAATAGATAACAGCGCCGAGGCAAGATGATGCGGGGGTTGTGGAGGGGGGAGGGGTTAGCGACGACCCTTGTAATCCGGCCAGGCACGCGTGGCATGTCTTACGTCAGTGTACGGCACGTGGCATGGCGCGTGACGTCAGTGGCCGTGCAGGGTCGCCAGCCAGCTACGAACCTGGTCTCTCGCGTTCGTAACAATATAATATACATAACGAAAATTTAAGAAATTTTTTTTTCTTTTCGAACTATATTTGTTTACAAATCTAACTTGATACGACCCCAGAAAAAAATAAATAATGGCCACTGTCTTGTAATTGTGTTTCTAACGAAATTAAATAAAGTTTAACAATGTTTAACTGCTCGAGGTTAGTGAAACACAAGAAATTCGTGGCTTAAGCGTTTTTTTTTAAGGAGCGGTAATTTTAAACAGCCCTTAGTTAAACATAGTTTAACGACAGAGTGGGGAAATTGGTCCTTGTGGCAAGATTGGCTGAGGGTGGGGTGGGAATCGCGGGGACATCCGGGAAGAGAGACAGAAGGGAGAGAAGAGAGACAAAGAGAGTGAAAGAGGGTGGATGAAGGGTAGCGGGAAAAGGACTCAGTAGGAATGTCTAAAAGGAGTGTGACCCCCTTCCTGAAGTTTATTGGCGCGCAGAAGTAACATAATCCTCGGAGGTTACATACCATTGTTATTGTGCAAACTCTCGGATTATGGGGCAACGTACCGTATTATGGTATGACAGCCTTCGTTTGTGGGACACGCGGTAGTAGCGCCCTGAACAGGGCACGAAGAAAGGAAGATAAAGAGTCGCAACTCATTGCTATAACTGACGCTCTTTTTTCCTTTGGAAACCAGCGAACTGGGCGGTATTTATTGGCAACCTAACAACCTAAAAGTCGATAACTTTTCGAAAGCAAATGTTGGCAACCTTGTTTTATTTTTTTGTTGTCATTCGTTGTTAAGAATATTCACCATAAATGTATCTACTTTCCAAAACGGAACAACCAAAACACTATGTTCAAAAGTTAGAAACTGCATAGCAGCAAGGTGTTGAAAATCATAACTTCAGTTTCAGTTGCAAAAAAATACACATGTTCTAATGGCAGCCATGATTATTTAAATTGCTACCAAGATAATTCAACTTTGTCAAAAACGTTTTCCAAATTATAATATTTTTCAACTATCTATACTCAAATAGCCACACCATTAATACCGTATTCTTTAAATTATGAACTAAACATGTTTGTAAAATTACGCTTTTATTTAAGTTATTATCTTTAAAAAATATTCTATTTTTTCTTTATACTTAAAACTTAATTTTTGATGATGGCATTTCTCAACCGCACAGTTTTTTTTAGTGGCCATATTCCGCCTTTTCAGTAGCGCCTTTCTGGAACATAGGGTAGTTCGCATGGAAGTAGGGCAATGGTGAGTTTGTGCCTCAATTTTATTACATTTCGGGTCATAGCCTTGTCTCAGCCACATCCTTGTGTACTACGGGGGTAGTTCAACCTGTCATCTTACCGCGTCTTGACTGATTGACACGTGTCAACGTCCAACCATCCTCCTGCAGTTCGCCAGTCAGGAGTTGTCACAAGAAGACTCAAAACTTGTGTTTTCATTCAATTCTACACCTTTTTAAAACCTATGTGATCGAATACTCAGGGTAGTATGTCCATTGAAAACCCCTTCAAGCCAATCCTGTCCATTTCGCTTGGCTAATTTATAAACCAAAGATCTTAAATCCTTCATTGTGAGCCAAAAGCCTAATCTCCTTAGACTCGAGTTATTCGACTAGTTCGGATTCTTGTTCAGCAGCGAAAACATTTTTTTTTTATTTTCCGTCAAATTGGTTAATTTTGTAGTCAAGAGTTTTTCTTCATTTTATTAAAATATTTTTTCTAAAAATGACTTTGGTAGGTACTTTAAATTGATGAGAAGCCTTGAGAACTCCAATTTCACCAGCAATTACAGATTCTTCTGCTTCTGACATTGCTTTTTCGTCACATTTTTGACTATCAGTTTTCTTGGTGTAATTTCGCAACATCTGGAATGATAACAGAAAATACTGAGAACTTTTTTTTTCTTTCAGCCCCTACAACACATTTTAGGTTATGAGTTTTCCTGGATTCAAAAGATGTCTATTTTACCTTAAATATCATTAGGCTGTAGCTAATGGAGCATCCTTTTATAATAGTAGAATTGGTATACTTCACAGTAAACGACTTACCTTTTGCTGAAAATTGCTTAAAAAAAATTAAAATTATCGAGCAAAAACACTTGTTGCATATTTCACGTATAAAGCACAAACCACACAGAACCAAGATGGCTTCCACGGTTGTCTGTACTTGCTCAGATAGTTCAAAGCGCCTCTACCATGTTGCAGCACTGTACGGTCCAGCCTAGAAAACAATGCTATTCCGTCGTGCCCGGACTTCCCCTACCACGAACGGGATTTGTTTAACCTTTTTTTTTTTAACTAGCATATTCTTAGTTGGACTTAACATATTTACACGCTCGTGGGCTCATAGTTACAACACGATGTGTGATTTAGTTGATCAATTAATAATTCGTGACAAATAATTACCCTGTCAAACTTAAGCGTGAAAAGCATTATACCAGCAAAAATTACTTAGTTACACAGCTAAAACAATAGTCATATAACACTGTTTAACATACTGATTTTCATAAGTTCTTAAAATAATATGTTCTTGAAAGAATATCATTTTCTTGCGAATATGGCCCGTGGCGCTCAAACCCCGTTGTGTCGCCCTCTGCCCAGACACTCCCTTGCTAGACGCCAGCAAGTAGGGTGGCGTCAGGCGCAGGCGGGTCCCTAAGTGAAAAATTAAAATATAACTCGTAGCAAAATAGCTTGCTCAAAGTCAAGCGGCCACATGATTTCAGTAAATATAGTATTTCTTCGCAACAAAAATACAGAACTTTGGTGAATTCATACAGGTAATACGTAGCAAGATAATATATTTTATTTAACTTGCACGCTTTTGTAAAAATTCACATAATTCTAAAACTTGCAGTTGGCATTCGTTAATGGTATGCGAAACATCGTTACAGCATTACAGGTTAAGTTTTCAGCCAACATTTTACCCTCTCGTCAAACAGAGTTTAAAAAAAAAAAAAAAAAACATTTGCAAGTGAATAAATTTCAGGGATTACGTGGAGTCGGTTAATTGTTTGAAAGAGTTCGTCAATGTCGTCTGCACATGTGTCTGGCGAAGAAAGAGAGAGCGAGATTGCACTCGTTGGTCCCTAACGAGAGGCCAAAAAGGAAACCCCGTTACCTCGTCCTGTCGCCAAACGAGCACTAATGGCACTCGGCGGCAAACGTGTCCTGAATTCTCTTCAGTTCCGAACGACTGCAGGGTTGGCGTGATTTCCCTGCAAGCTCCTGTGAGTAGCTCTGCCGTGATTCCGCGCGTTCATTGGACAGCAGAGTGGACTTGAAGCACGCGCAGTAAAACCTCGTTCATCCAGGTCTCGTTGAACTGGACCTCTGGATAATCCGGATTAGATTTGTAGACATTTTATTTAACGTTCACTTTAAAAAAAAATTACAACCATATTCTACATAGATATTTGAAACAAAAGACGGTTAGCTGACGATAATGTACCTGAACATGCTTCGTTCAAACGCCATGTTTGAAACATAAGAAAGTTTATGAATTCTTTGTTTATATATTACGTGAAAAGTTATTTTTATATCGTTTAATGACTTGCAAATATTATAGTTAGAGACCTGCAAAATTCGCGGATTCATGTTTCGGTCGACATTGCAGTCACCATCATCAGGCAGCAGTTACCTACTGAGTATAAGGTGGTAGCCGCGTCCTTGGCGAATAATTCACCGACGTTTCGGTCGACATTGCAGTCACCATCATCAGGCAGCAGTTACCTACTGAATATAAGGTGGTAGCCGCGTCCTTGGCGAATAATTCACCGACGTTTCGGTCGACATTGCAATCGCCATCATCAGGCAGCAGTTACCTACTGAGTATAAGGTGGTAGCAGCGTCCTTGGCGAATAATTCACCGACGTTTCGGTCGACATTGCAGTCACCATCATCAGGCAGCATTTACCTACTGAATATAAGGTGGTAGCAGCGTCCTTGGCGAATAATTCACCGACGTTTCGGTCGACATTGCAGTCACCATCATCAGGCAGCAGTTACCTACTGAGTATAAGGTGGTAGCAGCGTCCTTGGCGAATAATTCACCGACGTTTCGGTCGACATTGCAGTCGCCATCATCAGGCAGCAGTTACCTACCTGCAATGTCGACCGAAACGTCGGTGAATTATTCGCCAAGGACGCGGCTACAACCCAGAAGCCAAGCTACTTTATGTAATGGCAAGTTGATTTCGACCTGGAGTTATATGAATCCACGAAATTATCGTGGCTCTGTCCATTTGGATTTTACTGTGCATTTCGCCAGGGCCTCGTCGACGGAGGAGATAGCCTCGGCCGTTTGGGAAAGGACAGACCTTGGTATTTTAAGATGATTTCGAAAGACCGTGGAGAACTGAACTCAGGCACGCCGGACTGGGAGCCCAACTCTGAATACGCGGCGAATGTTTCACCAGATTGGCACTCTACTCGTTCCCACTTCAGGAATCTAGATTTTAAACGATTTAAACTCGAGAAAATAAATCTCATTGCACACTTCGCAATTCCGTGTCTAGGATACGTAACTCGCTTAACTTAAATGAGTAATTTCAAATTGTAAAATTCATCCATTGGAATCCAGTTGAAAGTCTTGCATCTAACTAGTAACTCATTAGAATGCATTAGAAAACAAGACCCAGAAAGTGAATGACTAGAAAAAAAATTCTTATTATTTGGCCAATCATTATTGCTAAGACTTTTTTTTTCCGTTTGAAGTCACATTCTGCATTGTTATTCAATTGGTTTTAAAAGAAGTTAAATAGAAAATAATTAACTGTTAAATCTGTATTTTAAGTAAGAAAAATTTTTCTCCTTAAAACTGAGGAATAATTGAAACTGATTGGTATTTTGAAGCAGTTAAAACTATTTAAAAACACAATAAATCACAGTTGACGTAAAGCAAAAATGTCACTTGGTTATGTTGAAGCAGGTTTTATTCAACTGCGATCACATTTAATATATTCCATGAAAATATAACAGTTAAAACTTATTGAAAAGAAATATTTTAAAGGTCCAGTTGGGAGAGTTTTATAATTTTTTTTGTGTCTTTGTTTTTGAAACGCACACCTGGTTTGGTAATCTACGCATTATGTTCCTAAGACTTAAATTGTCAAGAATTTTTAACTATCGATGATTTCGCTATTTGGGAGAGAACCAAAAACCGCCCGAATACACTTGTTATAACGTCATCAAAATGTCACCGTGAATATATGAAAATTTTTGCTTTATTGCTAAAAACTCAATTTGAGATCATTATACCGTGACAATTTAATACTTTATTAGAAAGCATTTAACAGAAGCTACAGAAAATATTTGTAACTCTTATTCTAAAAAAACAGTGAATATGACAACGTGGAAGGCATTGAAATACAAATGGTGAATATGATAACGTGGAAGCAGTGAAAAACAAACTGTAAATATAAATACGTGGAAGCAGTGAAAAACAAGCGGTGAATATGACAACGTGGAAGCCAGTGAAAAACAATAGTTTGTACTTTCCATTTCTGTCAATATTTTTATCATGCTGTGAAATCTGAAAAATAATATAACCTACAAATTTATTAAAATATAAATTATTTTAGCAAAAATGCATGGTTTTATAATTTTTGTATAAGTATTCCATCTATAAATGAAAAGCATGAAAATAAGTCACAATAAAAAAAATTAAAGTTCCAACCACAGCTCCAAGTGGAACCACGGCCCAGCTTTTGTGGTTAAATTATATTTAAAATGTTACAAATAACATTGGTTCTGGTTTTCTAGTGAATAATGCTGTCAGACAAATTTAAATTGCGATATAAAAAGGAGCATAATTTAAAATAATATAAAAATAATATTTGTAAAGTAAATATTTACACAATTTTTAAAGAAAGCAGTTTCAATACTGCATTGACCCTCACAACAACACAGTAAGGTAGCACATAAGGCTGATTTCACGCATCGACAACACTTACATGTTAATTTGCACTTGCAGCCCATCAGCATTTGTGGTTTCTCAGCGGTTGTTAACGGGATTCCCCAACCAGAAGGACGCGTGCTTATCTTCGTTCCCGAGAGCTTTAAGATTAGCTGGAATCGCTTTACTGTTTGTTCGTACACAAGCCTGCTGTGTTTACATGTGTTGCCATTGTGTGCTGTTCTCAGTTTTTTTGCGTCTTAAAATTCTTGTTACGTGTTCATATTTTCTGTCTGGTTTGAGTTTTTTTAGAGATGTTTACCTGTTGTAGGTAATTTTAGTCTCGTTGTTCGTCCATTTGTTTTTTTTTTTTTTGTACTGATTTGTTTCGTTCTCAGTCTAAATTCATTTCACGGAATTCTCTACAAGTATACTTACATTCTTCGTGAACAAATAATCTCATTTAATTTCCATAATTTTATATATATATTTAGTTAAGTAATGTGTAATGAGCCGTATAAAAGCTCTGCAATGCCGCATGCAAACTTTTTAAATTCAATTAATTAATTAATTAAACAATTTTATGCTGTCTCTGAAATTAATACCGAATTCAAAATTATTTCTAGTAAGCTGTTCTTTGACTCATGGCTGTATGCATATTGTTATAATGAACAAAGTAAAGCGATATATTTACAGTTAGATTAACGATGTATTCCGTCTCTACGTCTTCAAACGTCATGCGCTTTATCTACGGAGTAACTTTACCAATACCAGGAAAACTTTACATTTGAGTCAGCTCCTGTAAAGGCATGGTAGAAAAGCTTTAAATCGCACCCACTTCTCGGTATTTTCCTCGTGTGTCATCTGGCGGTTCAGATGACCACTCCAATCCGAAAATCTCGGTTAGGTTTCCATAATCACGATTGACAATCACTGCACGCCTCCTCTGGAACTATTAGTCAAACGCAGTGACTTATCTGTCGGTCAAAAAATTAGTAAATGAAACTTGCTAGCCCTTCGCTTTTTCTTGTTAAGTTCGTGACTACTTTTTACATCGACTCTCTTACGAGAGGAAGTTGTTAAAAACTGGCCATTCGACGCTCTCGATGAGGAGTTCAGACGTCCTCTTTTTACCACTGCGACGCCTTCACGAGAGCCTTCTAAAGCACAAGACTACCTCGCACCGTCCACCTTCGCAAACTCCGCCTTCCAGCCAATCACAAGTCAGAACTAACACGAACCCTGGCCTTCAACCAATGACCGTCCTCTTACGGAGCTCTCTGTGAAAAACCTATTTTTGTATGTTTGGTCTGTGCCGTATACTGTGTCTCAAATTACAGATTTCTCAAATGTAGTACCAATGGTCTACGTATTACCCTGTCACTGTTCGGTTAACACGAGGTGTTGATTTTGAAAGTGGCATTTGGTAAATAGGTCTGGCTTTCGAGAATTGTCAAATTTGAGACCAGTTACATGAGACAGACATTATTGGGCTAAAAATTAGTATCATTTATCATAAATACCGTGTATCAGCTTTTCGTCTAAATAAATTATAAAAAACACACCATTTAAAAAATGGCGTTACATGTTATTCATGTCCATTCCTTTTGAAACGCAGGTAATCCGATTAGAGCGGCGCCTGTCTGTCCCTCTCGACTGTTCGGCACGTCCCCGGAGCCCATTCTGCGTGAAGTGGCGTAACTGGGACGCCATTGTTTCTCGGAGCTTCGAATGTTAAGTCGGGGATTCTGATGATGCGACACTTCGAAGAGCTACTAGAGCTTTCCAGGGCGGGGCTGAGCGGTACATAAACGAGGAGTTTTAACTGTTAGGCAGTGAAGTGAAGAGGGGGAATGACCCCTTGGTGAGCGATAGCGGACGGCGAGCGACGCACTTCGTGTGCCAAGATTGGTGCATCGCGACGGTGTTGTATGTGCGGCGGACGAGTAAATGGTGCGAGCCAGTGTGTTGAGACATAGGTGCGCGGTAAGAGACGAGCAGTAGGGAGAACCACTGTCGAGCCTAGCTCCAGTGGGAAGAGTGAATTTTGGACTTAAGAAGAGCTATTAATCTGTAAACAGATGTCTAAATTATTGGAAGTGAACTAAGTGTAAATATTAGTTAGTAAAAAACTGTATTTAATTAATTGGGCTAACCTTTGTAGAACTTTTTCCCACTTGTAACAATATTTATGACTAAATTAATGAAAGGCTAGGTAATGATTTTTAAAAAACTAAATTTAAATTTCCACATTATTTGTCATTTAAATACACATTTTCAAAACTAACTTAAAAGTATAGGTTAGCACGTAGGCCCTACTTTAGTTATAGAAGTGTGGATATTTTAGTTTCCATTTTGATAATATGTAAAAATCGATGATGCTATAAATATAGCTTATAGCATTTTCAGTACAACCTTGTGCTTCTAATCACTTCTGTTTTACAGGAGTTGCTTAGTGTACAAAATGTAAAGTCGTAAAGGATTCTGAAATAGTTTCATGCACTTTCTAATATTCTTTTTATAAAATCAGAACCAAGCGCAACATCATTGCCTGAAGAACGAAGGTAAAAGATAAATTTAAAAAAAACTAATAAAAAACAAATTTTAAAGAATGTTTAGTTTTTATTAGTTAATATTTGAAATATAATTTATAGATTATTATTCAGTTATTAAAATTAATTTTTATAACATATGCAAATACTTTCAAGTCATAAATATGGTAAACGTTAACTTAATTTGAACTATATAAACGTATACATTTATATAATGTGATTAATTCATAAGTCAAATTGATGAGCAAAAATTACCTGTCAGTTTAAATCGTAAATACAAGACAATTATGAATTTTTGAAAATTTTTTGCATAAATGTTTGTCGTTGTTATATTTAATTGTCTACACAATCGCAAAATAAACAAAGCACTTAACTGATTTTTCATTAAAGTTAATACTCAAATAGTATCAGTATGTTACATTTTACTAAAAATATAAATGCTTACTAATAAATTCACTTTCAAATATATCAGGTATTCTAATTAGCTTGGTTATCCACGCATAAATGTATTAAGTGAAAAATTATTTGCATACGCCACTGTAGAGCAATATTCAGCCCGTAGGAAACCAAGTTATATACATAAAAAATGTAAACATGTACAAAAAAACAGATTACAAAACAAAAATAGCATTTGTCGAAACAAAACTAAAAAAACACGCGAAATTTCGGAGAAGGAAATGGGTCAGTGAAATAATACAAAACCACACAGGAAAAAAAAAAAACTAAAGCGTCATAAAATAGACGGACCTTCTTATATATTTCGTTTTCAGTTTTGATTTTGTACGACGGACAATTTCTTTCAAGTTGGCGTGTGCCCATTTTTTTTTCACTGATCACCTTCCCACTTGCAAAAAAAAAAAGAATTTAAAGATCGCATTTAGTGTTAAGGTAAAACAGGGTGAGATGGTGCAGCCACTGAAGTAATTTACATTGTTACGAACGTGGGACACCAGACGGCGATGCCAAGATCGGAGCTGGCTGGTGGCTCTGCACGGCCACTGATGTCACGTGCAGTACACTGACGTAAGGCATGCCACGCGCGCCTGGCCGGATTACAAGGGTCGTCACTACCCTCTCCCCCCTCCGCTCCCCTCGCAACATCATTCCTCGTTGCTGTTATCAATCGCTGAGCGGCCTTGGTAATTCCACAGAGACCGACGCGCGAAGTGGCGTGAGCAAGCAACGCTATTCTCGATGTTTCGGGCGTCGGGTTGGCCCGGAATTAACGCGACTCGTCACAGCTGCTCTCGTCGGTTCGAGAAGGGAGACACAGTCCTTAAGCAGCGACGCCGGCCTCCGCGGGAGTTCCGTGAGTCCCGCGACGTGTGCCGCGAGTTCCGAGAGAGTTGCGAGTGTTAGGAGAGTTCCGTGAGCGAAGGGAAGTGCGACGTCGGCGAAGAGGGTGAGAGACATCCCGCGAGATTGGCGCGACGCGGAGTTCAACTGTATCGCGAGAGTGCTGTGGCTGAGTGGCGCGTGACTGTGTGTGTGTGGACAGGCGCGAGGCAAGGGGGCGAACCACTGTTGAGCCTAGCTCCAGTTAGGAGTGAGAACTGCGTAACTTGACAGACATGGAGTAATTTTAGAACAAACATTTTTTAAGTGCCAGTGACTTGTGATCGGCCATTTTTAAGTACAATTATTTATTAATGTAAATATTAGTAGTTATTAAAACTGTAACGAAACTTAATTAGGCTATCCCTTAGGAACCCATTTTTCTCCTTACATAAATCGTGGCAATATTTTTATAATGCTTTTTGCTGGATGGCACTGTAAGTCTATGTGAGTGTTCGTAAGGCATACAGCTTCAACGTAGCCGTTATTTCTCCGCCTTACACACAAAGCAAGGGAGATAAAGAGTGGTAACTGAATGCTATAACTAACGGTTTTATTTTCTTTGGAAATACGAGATCTGTGCAGGGATTTAGAGGCAACCTAACAACGTGAAAGTCGTCAACTCTTCGGAAGTAAACGTTGGCAACCTTGATTTTTTTTGTGATCGTTCATTGTTTGAGAACATTAACCGTATTACTTTCAAGATGATTTATTTTTCAATACGGAACAACCAATACAATAATTATGTTAAAATGCTTTATCTTTATATTCAAATATTGAAAACTGCACAGCCGCAAAGTTTGAGCGTTGAAAATCAGTTGCTAGTGCAAAAAATACACACCAGCAAAGCGCACACAAATATTTCCCTTGTAATCCTGCTCATTTCATTGCTACCAACATAATTTAACATTGGTAACAATTATTCCAAAGTAGGTATATTTTGCCATTATAATCAATACGCCACTCCGATAACACATTATTCTATACATTCTGAACTAAGAATGTTCGTAAATATATTTTTTATTTATGTTCTTATTTTAAGGGGATTGGTGCACCAGCATCGTATTAAAAAAAACAATATATTTGTTAATGATTCAGCTACTAGAGAAGATTTGAACCATTCTGGTGTAAAATTATTTTTTTAATTTTTTTATTTTAATTAAGTTATTGCTGATTTTCGGGATTTTTTTAAATTCAAGCTTTATTAATAAACTATAAAGAATTCAGTGGTAAAACTTTCGCAGATAAATTTTCAGACACGGGAGATATGACTGTGACCATTATTTTATCTGTAATTATTATTAATTTAACGTATTTACAATTTGAATTTTAATAAATGAGCTGCTACGAAATTGCGTGATATTCATTTGCGAATTTAATAACATTCGCGTTTTCATTTGTAATTCAAACGCCAATATATCTGTCGGCTGAATGATTGACTTTATTTTAGTCTTTAGCTTATTGCAGTCGGACCTAAAGTAAAAACGTAGCTGTAGAAGTTTGAGCAGCGTGCAAGCTCGGATACGAGAAATTATGGAGCGCGCTGGACAGTAGTGACACCTTGCGACAGTTTTCCGAACTGTTTGCAGCCAGTGTTTTCTCTCGTTCCCACCCTGCCTCAGCTGTCTGCTGTTTACGAAGGGGAGACGGGATTTCGCGCGAAACTGATATGAAGGTCAACGTACTCATTTTCAGTAGATAAGAGAACGTGTTTGGTCTAGCTCGGCGTATAATTGAATGGTTATTCTCTGTTATTATTTAACACAGTGATTTAGCTAGATGTTTTTTGTTGTAAGCGTGAGATTTATTCAGGAATAAAATGCCGAAGAAACCTCCACCAAGCATAGTACACAAAAGAACAAAACTATCGAAAGCCATTAGAGCACTTAGAAAAAAGAATAAAGAAAGATAAGAGATTATTTTATTATAGCTTTTTTACCATACATTTATTTTTCAGAGTTGCGTATGTACAACGCGATGGACGCGATGCGACAACATAAAGATGTGTAAAATTGTAAACATGCTTTTTTTTTCTAGCAATGCGTGAACCATTCATAAACTATACTCAACATGTATCCGTATGATTACGTTTGAATTTTTTTTATGACAGGCATCAATGTTAACAAGTTTATTAAGCCACAATATACTTTTTTTCAGAAAAATAAGTGTAGCAGAAAACACTCAACATAGTCTCACACAAAATCAGTTTACATGAATGCAGTTTTAAGAAGTAAGCTACGTAAATAATAGTTAAACATTATTTAATATATGCTGGTAACGTTTCCAAAGTATCAGCTTCGCCTTCATTCACGAACAATATTCGTGGCCTTATTTATTTATTTTGCTGGCGTTTCGTTGGTGACTGTTAGGACTGCAAAATTAGTAAACATTTTTCACCCTATCCTGAGTTAAATCTAAGTGTGCGCGGTTAGATGAGGACCAGATGTGTATCATGCTTACGCCTTTACACTCTACTCAGGGGTGCCCACAAGGGGGAGTAACGACGCAGACTGCGTCATTAAAATTTCAGGGGGGGGGGGGGGTGGTTAAAAGACGAGAAAAATGTATATATTATTTACATAATTATAGCTTCTAATGTGAAAATACGATTCTGGTGCTTTGATAAATGAAAGGGATCTTGTAAATCAAATTGGCAACCCCGCACTTTCCTCAACAAAAGCAGTTTGGCATCTGTCGGTTCAGGATGGAAATATTACCTGATATTACCAAAATTATTATTAGAAAATCAGTTTTAATTAATGCAAAATGTGATAAAATATAATACTAAAAAAGTATAATATTATAAAATAATTGAGTAAATCATTTAGAACATGGCATAAAAAAATTCGGGGGGGGGGGGCATAATTAGTTTAGGGGGGGGTGAGTCATAGTGTTTGGGGGGGGGGGGGGGCACCTATGCTCTACTCATGCGGGTATTAACCATGCGCGTAAGGGCGTGTTGCCAATGACCTGTACGATAGTCAATCCTCTACGGACTCGAAAAATGTCACCTGCTCATTGGCTACTTGACTTGTGACAACTGTTTGTTATAATGCCTGTGATTCATCGTTGATTTTGTTGAGGAGTTTTCAGGGATTCAGAGCCTCCCATTTAACTGTGGCCGAATTGAAGAAGCAGTACAAATGTTACATGCTTGAATTCATAGCGAATGGAAACCACAAATATTTACTGATGTAGTGGTTGGTAAAAAAAAATATTATTCGTATCGCGTCCATCGCTTCGCGCCATGGTGGCTCCTATATTATATGGATTTACAAAATATAACGATTCATTTACGACACTTAAGATAAGGTGTGTAGGATTTTAAGAATTCACTTGAATTAATATTTAAGAACATATTTCAGGATAACTTGTGAAGACGCTCGTACAGGCGGTACCGGTTGTGATGACTCATTGTTACCAGAGCAGGGGCCATCTCGTGTACACGAAGTGGCATGCGAAACCTCAACACAACTCGAAAATCAGTGAGTGTTACATTGAAATGTGTCCGCTACAAATGTTCAGGAATTATAATTTTTAAATCGAGTAGAAATATTCCTGCAATTAGCATTAGGTATATTTTAATAGACATTGAAAGCGAATCATTAAGTAGCTTCAAAATCCAAATATCGGAATACAGATAGTCTGTAACAATACAGACCTCACCGACTAGATATGGTCCAGATTGTTAATACTAACACATTTGAAAAAAAACTGACCAGTTAATGAATATGTTGAAATTTTGTAAACCTGTTACTTAAGATGATTGGTGATGTAATAATGTCTCTTGGAAACTACATAAGATTTTAACTGCTTTTATTTCTCCATAAATTCGCAAATCACCATGGCGGCCAATTTACGATCACGATTTAGTTCTTAAATTTTAAATTAGTTTATTTGTTGAGAGCCTGGTACAATGTATCTGACCACTAAAGCGATCCGAGCCGCGTAGTGTATACTACTGCGAGGTTGCAGAAGTAGGCTCGGGTCGGGACGAATTTCGCTGTGAAGAAACAAAGGTTTTTAATACATAGAAAATTATCCCAAAGCCGAAATTTGTACAGTAGTAGAATGAACATTTCTTAGTAACACGTCAAAAGTGTAAGTACTGCCGCAAACCTTGTGTGTCACACCGAAAACGAGTAGTTAAGTCCAAAATTAAATTTTTTTGCAACGATCCACAATAATGGATATTGCAAATGCAGTTTATGGAGTAGACCTCAGTATGGAACCCAAAATAATCTAGAAACATTGCCCTATCTGAGGATAGTGATAAAAAGCACAAAGTTTAACATGTTTCTATAAAATAGACCTTTTAAATCATTAAAGTTAACGAATTCACTTTCATTCAATTTTAAGGAAATATAAATACATCTTACATAAACTTAAAGAGCCCAACGTGGAAATCGCTTAAAGTAATCGTTCTTGCATATTTATTCATCTTTAAATTGGTATATTTTTTAAGTGTCTCATACAATTAGTCTGACCACTAAAGCGATCCGAGCCGCGTAGTGTATACTACTGCGAGGTTGTCGAAGTAGGTTCGGGTCGAGACGAATTTCGCTGTTAAGAAACAAAAATTTTTAATACATGGAAAATTATCCCAAAGGAAAATTTTTGTACAGTAGTAGAATGAACATTTCTTTGTAACACGTCAAAAGTTTACCGATGAAACCTTGTGATCACACCAATAAATGAGCAGTTGAGTCCTTAATGATAATTTCTACAATGATCCACAAAAATGTTTCGTAAATTTAATAACTTTAATACTTTTTTAAGTCGGTTCTCATTATGGCACTAAAGTAATATAAAATAATGCCCTACATGGTAACTGTGATAAACACCTCAAAGTTAAAACGTCCTATTATTAAATTGGTAATTTTAATCATAAAAGGTAAGAAAAAAAATATATTTTTTAATAGAAATTTGACTACATGTTACATAAATATGTTGAGCGTAACGTCAAAATCACTTCATAAATATTGTCTGTGTTTTTTTTTTTAAGGTTTAAATGTGTATATTTTGAGTGTCTGGCACAATAGTCTGATCACTGATGTATTTCAAGCTGCGTAGTGTGTGGTGCAGCAGTGTTAAAGTCGCTCGTGCTGGGACGTTTTTTGCTCCAGAAAACTAAGGTTTTTAATGTATGGTAATTCCAGACTGAATTTTACTCTGAAAGAATAAAAGTTTCCTAACTGCAAGTGATTTTTGCTGCAAACGTAGATAAAAATCTTCCAGGATGCAATTTGCTTAGGTAAAAATGTTAGTATGATCGACTCTTTAATTTCTAAATTATAAATAACAACAATAGAACTTCCCGGAAAGTTGTGATAAACTGACGATATTGCGCGAGTAGCAGACCCGTACGTGACTACAGAGAAAGGCTATTTTCCTTGACCGTTAGGATTTCTGGGACGAACACCCTCTCACAGCTGGGGTCATAAAATACGGTCAAACTCTTGCAAAACATCCACCACCGCTCTTTGCCACTAGCAATTCAACGAAGTAAGCTAGGCGCAGCACTCCAATGAATTAACTTAGAAAAAAAATTACTAAATATGTAATTCTATCAATACATTTTACAACACAACTTATGTATTATTTATTTTCTGGAAAAAAATAATATTATCATCCGAATTATGTTATAAAAGTGACAAAACTCAATAAGCACATTAACGGTGTATCGTTTTCTTCAATTGTTATATAGTAAAATAATTTCATACAATTAAATATATATATATTTTTTATAATATAGGCTACATTAAAATTTTGCACAGTTCTGATCTAAAATAATATAATGTATTAGAAATAAAAAAAATTATATTTTTTGGTATTAAAATAATTTTTAATAATAAAATTTTTGTAACAAAATACGAACACACATATACAAAACCAGAGGTCCTCTAGAATTTTGATTTACAAGTTCCAAGCAGAAATTGTTTATTGTTAATTTTATTGTATCAAAAATCATTCATATATAAAAAAAATAATATGTATATCTCAATAGATGTAACATGAATACACCCTATCATATGCATTAAATATATTTTAAGTAATCCCTAAATAATACCAAGTTTATTGAGTGTCGCAGTACGCAGCATGTTTCAAAGCCCGCCGGCCGTGAAAGATCAGTACGGCCGCAGTACACTGCAACGCTCGGGCAGCTTTAATGAGGCAACTAATTATGCTAGACTCTTTATAAATATGCTATATTAAAGCTAAAAGTATAATTAAAAACATTTATTTAGACATTTTTTCGCATTGGGCTCTTCAAATCGGTGTAAATCGTATTTTTATCTGGGTGGCAAAGATAAAAAAAAAATGTCGTGAATTAATCGCTTTATATCAAATATATTAAAAATTTAATTTTTTTCTAACATTAATGGGTGTATTAAAGTTTCTAGATTATTTTGGTAAGTTTACGGACAGTCTAAATTAAAAACTGTATAAATGGGTAGCATTTTAATGGACTGATGCAAGTTGCTGTCACCTAGGACTTAAATGCAAATTTTCGGTGATAACGCACAAGGTCTACAGCGGTAAACTTTCGGTATGTTATTAAGCATAGTCAACTCTACCACAGTAAAAAAATTCAGCTTTGGACAAATTTTTCACAGGTTGTCTTGGTTTCCTGGAGTAACATGAAAGTCTACGCGGGGAAGGGCGGCTACCTGATCCGAGAATGAAGGATAGGGCGAGATGGGAAGCGAAGATAAGAGCTGGTTGGGTGTCCGTGTTGGAGAGAGAGAGAGAGAGAGAAAGAGAGAAAGGCGATATTGTGGAAGACCTTCGAAAGATTCCCGCTAGATGGCAGGCCTCAGAGCTGCAACATTCGACAACCTCCCCTCACAGAAGCTCTCTCGCCACTAACTTGCCAAATCTCACCCGCTAGCTTATATACGTGCTGGCTGGCCATACAGTAGTAATAAACGAGCATTTATGAAACACTTAAGCTCATTTCCAACAAATTCTGACGAATGACTGTTTTTTGTCCTGCACCAATCCCCTTAAGAAATTTCTATGTTTTCCTCATATTGAAATATTAATTTTTTATGTTGGCATTTCTCAACCGCAAAGATTTTTAGTGAACACAATCCGCATATACTGTTGAACCCCCACACAAACACACACAGGTCTAACATCACTACGTATGGTGATAAGTGCTAAATATTCAGTTCATTTGTATCAAAAGGGATTTCTATAATTGTTTTCGAACACTACAAGGTTTTCCTTGCGTCATCTCACCTTGAGTATTGGTATGGACAGCGGACCTATTTTCAGGGTGAGATAACGCAACTTTTTTTTAATCTTTTAATTGTAATTACTAAACTTTTGAATTTCGCTGAAAATTTTTAAAAATACTTACGTTGTTCGAATCATTCATGACGTGAAACCTAGACCACGGATTGAGGCAGTCAAGTGGTCGGTCTGTCGCAAGGGCGCTGGTGCTCCGCTGTGATTGGCTGATGGTTTTATTGGGAGTTGTTGCAGGGAACCACGAGCAAGTGTCCACTTAATGATAAGCATGGACATATCTTCAATAGGGATGAGTCTGGAATCCACATTATTAACAAACCATTTTAATTGTGTTTATTTACGCGTGACTCTCTCAGAAAATTGGCTTCGAACAAATCAAAATATTGTTTGTGTTTAGGTAGGAAAAAAATTGGTTTTCTCTAGTTGCTCATCCAAGTTGAAGTTGGAATTCTTACTAAGATATTTAATTCAGGTGAATATATTTTGCACATTTTCCCCCCATTAGTAGTATGTAATAGCCGGTACTGGCCCAGGCGCCAGGAGGAGGATTCAGGATGGGGTCAATGACCGATTGCTCTGACGTCACGGCGGCCATCTTGGATGACCTTTGACCTTGGCGGCCATATTGGATCTGTCATCGTGGATGATATCATTTTGTTTTATCGAACATTCCGCCGTTTTTAAATCCGCCATTTTGAATTATAACGTCACCGTTGCGATCTCCGTCTAAATGGCGGAATGTTCGAGAAAACAAAATTATGGCGATGACGTCATCCATGATGGCGGATACAAGATGGTGGGTCCAATATGGACGCCGGAGTCAAGGTCAAACGTCAGGGTCAAGGTCATCCAAGATGGCCGCCGTGACGTCAGAGCAATCGGTCATTGACCCCAACCTCAATCTTCCGCCTGGCGCCTGTGCCAGGAGCCCCTTTTCTATACTACTCCCATTGTTGAAAAAAAAATGGGTGCGTGTACTTATGTACGCGCGTGAGAAGTTATACTTCTTTGGCATCATTAGAAAATAGTTTTTAATTGCATGCAAATGATTAATTACAATAAAATAATAAAAGGACTGGAAAAAGATAGTAAACACAGTCAATAAAGTTCAGTTTAGATTTGAAAAATTACATAAATAAAATTTAGAGAATAATAAATATATAAGACATAATTTGTACTAAATATTATAAGATTCTTAATTTTGAATATTTATTATTGATATATACCAAACGATGGTGCAACTATACATGAATCATATAGGATTCCAACACAATAAATACCTTTCACTCCGCAATCTTGAGCCAGCAACAAAGACTGGCGGCATTTACATTCAAATACGTTTTTAAGAGTCGCTTTCTTTAAAAAAAAAAAAGAAATTGAGTGACATCTAATTGTTGGAGATCACGTAGCAAGTAATGTGCTGTGCTGCGAATTTTGACAGTTTAGCTTCCTGTTCTTTCCACTGCTGGAAGACACATAAAAAAAAAATTCTGCGAAACATAAAAACGAGCTATTATTATTAGCCATCTTGTCTTGAGATCTTTAATAACGAGGACGAAAAGAAGCGAAAAAGAGTGGCTAAGGGGGGAAAAAAGGAGTGGAGAAAAGTGCAGCGGTCTCTCGTTTTATAATTTTCAGTCTGCGCGCGCCGAGCACGCGTCGATACCAGAGAGATGAAGTGCGTCATTTGAAAGCGCTTCTTTTTTTTCCTTCCGAGAGCGAAGTTGTTCACAGAGAGAACACCAGAGGAGTAGATGCAGTCTTAATTAAACGAATCTCAAGGGCACGAAGTTGGCCGTTAACGAAAGCGCAGCCGACTGTGTCTAGATTTACACCTTCGCGACGAAGAGCGGAAGTCGTTTCGGGTTCCCCATTTGCGCTGTTGAATGCTTGCGTAGAACCACACAGAAAACTCTATTTTCGCAGTACACAGAGAAGCTGGAGTGAAAATAAAAAATAGTGCGTGGAGTCCCTCCGCGCGGAAGAAGTGAAACTTCGTAATGTGGAAATGAAAATAGGAATGGGTAGAAATTGATTTTTAGTGAAATCATATTGTATCAAATCAAACAAAAATAAATAAATCATGAAATCATTCAACGATAAAAGCTGTTTATTTAATTAAGCGCACGGGTTCGCCCCAAGGAGAAAATTGACGCGGCGAGACCTCGTGGACATAGAGAAATGACACCCACTCACTATTTATGTGTCTATGAAACATGATTTTTTCTGCATTTTAAATTGTAATATACAAAAAGGGTATTGAAAATTGAAACAAATATGCCGACACTACAAACTGTCAGGATCTTTATTTTTTTTTTACTCTCTACTTAGTTCCTTACTCTCGCTCTGTCTCTTTCTGTTCCCCCTCCCCAGGAGCGTTAAACGTTTGACGCAACCTTGTTGGAAGTCGTATTAGAAGTATAACTTCAAAATTTATTACGGGTGTGTGGCCACAATGCGTGTTGGAAGTTAAATATCACGTTTCATGACTCCACTTGAACGACGAAACAACATATTCACTAATTGACTTTAACGATCAAACCAAGCAACAATGTTCAGCATAACACACTTGATATAATTTTGTCTAGTGTGTTTGTCGCCGTGTGGCCAGCGACTTTGTCCATGAGGAGCGGCGGTCAGCTAAGAAACACACACTAATGGAAGTGTTTGTACAAATATTTACAATCCTAAATAAATTCGTTCAAAATTTCTAATGAGAGATATATTAGTTAAAATTTTCAAGCATAACAATGAATGCAGTTTTGTAGCACCTCTTCACTAAGTTTTCCCAATAGTGAGGAGTAGGGCGCGTAATATTTCACATTCCCTGCTCCACAATCGAGTGATCCACTCCTGAGTGTTGCACTTTTCGTTATGGTCTGATGAGTCATCGCATCGACTTACTCTACCGACTGTAAAATATTTTGCACTTTATAATAATTCATAAATGAGAATAACGTACGATTATTCATGATTTTTTTTTATGTATCTCCAATAAATTTTACCACGGAAGACAATATCGAATTCAACTCCGCTCAGCAGCACTCATTGCGGATACAGCGGCGATATAATTTGCGGTGTAACCACCGCGGACAAATGAATGCACAATAAACTCCAGTTAGCGAGGCTAGGACATTTCCACGGGTTTGTTGCCTGGGGCGCATTTTACCCCTCCCACGTTCATTTCGTTTCGCCCAGCTTCCTTCTCACTCCCGCTTTTGCCTTCCGCAATCCCCACTCCCCTCCCTGCGTTTCTCTGACCAAAGCACTGGCGGCCCACCCAGCCTTGATGCCAGCTTCCTCTCGCTCCGTCCGTCCCCCTCCAACTGTTTCCCACTCACTCTCCCCACTCGCCGCGCTCTCACCCCACCGGACCCCACGCTACCCCTACTCCCTCACCCCACCAGACCTCATGCTACCCCCACTCACTCACCCCACTCACCGCGCTCTCCCCCTCCCCAGACCTCATGCTACCCCCACTCCCTCACCCCACCAGACCTCATGCTACCCCCACTCACTCACCCCACTCACCGCGCTCTCCCCCTCCCCAGACCTCATGCTACCCCCACTCCCTCACCCCACCAGACCTCATGCTACCCCCACTCACTCACCCCACTCACCGCGCTCTCCCCCTCCCCAGACCTCATGCTACCCCCACTCCCTCACCCCACCAGACCTCATGCTACCCCCACTCACTCACCCCACTCACCGCGCTCTCCCCCTCCCCAGACCTCATGCTACCCCCACTCCCTCACCCCACCAGACCTCATGCTACCCCCACTCCCTCACCCCACTCCCCACGCAACTCCCCCCCCCCCCCCCCAACACATCGCTCGCCCATTGACACAGCGCGTGGGGAGAGCTGGCGAGTATGCAGTGTTCACGCCTCCGCGCTCTGCTAGCCGCGGCCGAGCCACTCTAGCCAGCCCGCATTGGTTACATTAGCCGAAACCTCCCGCGCCCGCTTGCCCGACACATTGTCTTGTCTCGGCGAAAATAACGACTAAACACATGCTTCTTCACTTCGTAGAAATATCTATAAGCTGTCAAAATTCAGATTGTTGTATAGGGTTCAGGGAGTCTCACACGAAACATACCAATAATTATCTCTTAACTGTATGCAGTTACCATACCCGTTCGTTTAGTAAATTGAAGTATAATATATTTTAGTTAAGTTTTTTAATTAATTATTTTCGAGCTAATTTTAAATCAAGCACTGAAGCCACTATTCTCATAATTAAAAAATTAACTACACATAAATATAAAACTAAACGATAGTTTAAGAAATATTAACCTTCACTCAAGTGAAAAAAACATTTTTGTCAGCAAAAAATACAGCAGTATTCAAGGGATCATAAAACAAAGAGCAGAATGTTCTTCTCACTCAAGGAAACGCCCAGGGTGTTAGGTTTTTTGTATGCCATTGCTTTGGTCAATGTATAATGCTACGAATGTTAAAATATATAAATAATTTAATTATTATTCAATGCGAATTTACTTGGCACAGTGAGATCATGAATATACTTCACAGGTATTGAAATTCCGATAAAATGGTTCAGAAAAGAATTTGTTCTTTATGTTTGTTCCAGTGGCCGCACCAGCTCTCCGGTGACTTGAACTCTCGTGCAGAAGAGTAGAGATGTACCCTCGCGACGCGGTGACACCGGGAGACGGCCAGACGTGTCTGCGGGCCTTCTGGAGATGCGCGAGGCCCTGGGGAGGGGACAGAGAGTTCGGCCGAGTCTCGAGTTGTGGCCGGCCCATAACAGCGAGCGGCGAGTTCTCCGGCGACGAGCGACCTTGAGGAGTCTTCGTGGGGTGGGGGACTGAAATCCTTCCCCTTGGAAGGGCAGCCCATCAGGATTTTCCTGACAGTAGTGTTTTTGAAAGGTTGTCTGAATTGTTGCCCCTTGGAAGGGCAGCCCATCAGGATTTTTCTGACAGTGGTGTTTTTGAAAGGTTGTCTGAATTGTTGCCCCTTGGAAGGGCAGCCCATCAGGATTTTTCTGACAGTGGTGTTTTTGAAAGGTTGTCTGAATTGTTGCCCCTTGGAAGGACAGCCCATCAGGATTTTTCTGACAGTGGTGTTTTTGAAAGGTTGTCTGAATTGTTGCCCCTAGGAAGGGCAGCCCTTCAGGATTTTTCTGACAGTAGTGTTTTTGAAAGGTTGTCTGAATTGTTGCCCCTTGGAAGGGCAGCCCATCAGGATTTTTCTGACAGTGGTGTTTTTGAAAGGTTGTCTGAATTGTTGCCCCTTGGAAGGACAGCCCATCAGGATTTTTCTGACAGTGGTGTTTTTGAAAGGTTGTCTGAATTGTTGCCCCTAGGAAGGGCAGCCCTTCAGGATTTTTCTGACAGTAGTGTTTTTGAAAGGTTGTCTGAGTTGTTGCCCCTTGGATGGGCAGCCCTTCAGGATTTTACTGACAGTGGTTAGTTTGTAAAGCGACAGGAAGGGAAGCCCTTCCAGTATCTTAAAATGTGCCTATTTTCGTAATTTTATAATCCTGAATTGTTGCCCCTTGGAAGGGCAGCCCATCAGGATATCTTTAACAGTGGTGTTTTTGAAAGGTTGTCAAAATTGTTGCCCATTAGAAGGACAGCCCATCAGGATTTTTCTGACAGTGGTGTTTTTGAAAGGTTGTCTGAATTGTTGCCCCTAGGAAGGGCAGCCCTTCAGGATTTTTCTGACAGTAGTGTTTTTGAAAGGTTGTCTGAATTTTTGCCCCTTGGATGGGCAGCCCTTCAGAATTTTTCTGACAGTGGTTAGTTTGTAAAGTGACCAAACCTAACCTAACCTAAACTAAACTAACCACTGTCAGAAAAATCCTGAAGGGCTGCCCTTCCAAGGGGCAACAATTCAGCTTCCCCTTCGTGGGCGAAGAGGAAACTCGAGGCTGAGACAGCGACTCGGTGCATGCCAGTGAGTAGTCATCTGCGTTTGGTTAACCGATCGTTATAATTCCGCAAGGAAATTTATGTACCTTAGTCTTATAATAATAAATGAATATACTACAGGGTTACACTTTCGAACCCTGTTCCCTTAGTCTGTAATGTTTTCCACTTTAACGGTAAATTTAATCTTAGCTTTCATAAACTGATAAATGCGAAGTTAATAGGGGCTAATGGGAAACTGATAATTTTCCCTACACACCTCACCAACTTTGTGTATCGTGATGACAATAACTGCATTTTATGGGAGCGTCAACAAACTGAAAATATGAATTCAATTTATTTTTCTCTTAGCCAACAACGAATGTGTTATTTTCAGATCGCTAGAAAGGTTACGATATTTTAAAAGTTTGAAGAAATGTACGTGGTGCCATGTTGCGATGACGCGTCAGTCACAGCGCCTAGTATGTACACACAGAGCAGTTGTAATTGCTTAACTTTGTTCTGACGCAGATATGCGCGGTTCAGTAAAACAGGAAATGGTGTGTCCTCTCGCAAATGCCGCGGTTGCATACCCATTGCAATGAGTTTAATTACTTGAAGGAATTTAATTTAGGGCAGTCATGGAGCAGCAAGCGGCTGCAATTTTATCCTGGTGATTGTTTCAGACACTCGCCAAACGAAGACTGGATGGACTCCAATGTTTTTTTTTTAACGGAACAGAAATTCTTTATAAAAAACATTGTTTGTCTGTGAAGTCAGTTTACGGACGATCGTTTAACGTGACAACGTCATAACAAAACATTGATGAAATGATTGCATACTTTTTATGAATAAAATGGAATCATTTTTATTGAATTATCAATATTTTGTATGGATACAAAGAAGGAGTGAAATGAAATCTACAATTGTACGAAAACTGGATTGTAAAAGTTAAAACATAAATCTAAAATGATTAATCTTAGAATATTTTGAATAAATAAAATAAATCTCTTATATATAAATAAGGGAATTTCCATCGGAAAAAAGGAAGCATTTTGAGCGATTCTTCTAAAAAATATATAGAAAAATCTATTTTTATGTAATTTCTTTTTCAGATGTATTTACTTTAAAAAATTCAACACGTACAATATAGTTTTTAAACGTGTTTTTATCTTATTTGGTTTTATGAAATGAAGTCCTAGTACTACTTACTTAATTTTTATGTCATTTATTTCTCTCAGAAGACATATTTATAAGGACTGGAAAATTCGTGGGGTCAATGATCTCGAGAATAGACTCCGCAGATCTTATACTCGGAAAAACGTCACCCACTCATAGGCCGCTGACTTGTGAGACGTCCCAACACAGCAGCCTGTAGGATTTCTCATTGGCCCAGAGTCCTCCAGATTGGTTTTGCGCCAATAGCAGAAGCAGCACTAAAAATAAATGTTTGAATTTAACCTATCAAGAAATGAGTCCACAAAATTTTGGAGTCTATGTATTAGTTAAAAAAAAATTCAAGAAGAACTATTTTTTTTCCTGTGAAACTTTACAATTTAATTTTTTAGTGAAATAAAAGAGGAACTTGGTTAATTTACCTCCGAGCTTATGTTGATTCCCTTCACTCCATAAAACACATAAATTTAAACAATATTTATATCATTAAATAATCATTTTAACACTCTACTGCAAAATTATTTTCATATTTGGGTATACAAATGTGAATACTATTAAGTAAAGCAATTTTATTATTAAATTTAACAATAAGTAGGTATTTGTTTAGAAATTCAGTAAATGTGCATTTTTTATAATGTATGTATACATCTAAAACGTTCAAATAATTGAACTGATGCAGGCAAGATTTTTAAGTTACTCAAAAAATTAAAAAAAAATATTTTTAGACATAAATAAAGCTCTATTAAATGGTTTAATTGTATTGGTTGTAGCTTAAGTATTTGTAAAATTCATATTTTTTATAATACAGTAATGTAGTGAAAAGTTTGAAAAACACATGTGAAATATCTCCTGAACAAAGGAATTTTTCGAAAAAATGCTAAAAGTTCATTTTTCTCTTTTTTAGCTGTACAATTGAAATCCAGAGTTTGTTCATAAGGAACTTAGAAACCTTTGTATAAGAAAAGAAAGTATATGAAATAAAATAAAATAACTATCATAGCTTGTGAATCCAAATTGACCGTTATTCATACGCATTTTTTTATAAATGAATATAAATATTTATAATAATATTTATCAAATAAAATTAATTTGTATAAAATACAAAGAAAACAACCATGAATTATATTAACACCAACTTGTAATCATCGATAGTAAGTTAAATGGTGACTGAGATATCTCGGGAGTATTCGACGGTTTGATCGGTTTCAATATTTATTTCTCCCTTCGTGGCTGTAGCTGGGTCATGATTGAGCCAATGAGAAGTAAGTATGTTTTATATACAGTATGTCCATAAAAGAATGTCCCAGATGTAAATTTTTGTAGTATCAACTGTAAGCGTTGTAAAGTGTTGCTTCGAGGTCACAATCAAAGAGTAACTCAAACACAGTTATAGATAAGCGCATGCACGAGTACTGCTTTGTTGTTTTCTCGCTTGCAGCGCCACCTACACAAAATGGCGACTTCTGAGGGTAAAGCATTTTTGACGTGACAACGTCTAATAAATCGATGAACGCCGGCTGCACGCACTAAAATGTGTCCCGTTACGCACATTGTCCCGTTACGCTGTGTCCTGTTACGCTAATTGTACGCTTGCGCCGCATCTATCTCTCTTCCACTCGATTGGATCAACCATCGATTTGACTTTTTCGAGGCACATTCAACTTGAAACACTCCCATTCGTTCCCTACTTTTCCTATCATCGTCCTATCCTTAACAGAATAACACAGATTGGAAGAAGTTAAATAGCAAACATGTATAAAAGTTATAGTTAAAATAATCTCTTCGTTAAAGTAATAAACATATTTGAATTCATGAGTGCAAATAAAAGTAAATTTATCAATCAAATTGTAGATTTCATTTCACTCCTTCTTTGTATCCATACAAAAGAGTGATAATTCAATAAAATGATTCAATTTTATTCATAAAAGTATGGAATCATTTCATCAATGTTTTGTTATGACGTTGTCCGGTTATCGTCCGTAAACCGACTTTACAGACAACCAATTTTTAGTTATGTAATTTTCTAAGAGTGAATCTGTAATTCAGCATTCCCCCTTGGAATCTCTTTGCACGAGAGTGGTTGAACGTCGAAGTCCCTGACCGTTGGATTGGTCGTAATGGTCGAGACGACAGAGCGTTTTTTCGCTGGCCTCCACGTTCACCTGACATAACGCCATGTGTTTTTTTTTATTTTGGGGTTTTATTAAAGAACGTGTCTACGTTCCACCGGTACTTAATGATTTGCCGGATTTAAGACACAGAATTGACGAGGCTTTTGCTCCCATTACTCCGGACGTATTAACCAAAGTGTGGGAATAATTGGACATTAGGTTGGATATGTGCCGTATACCTAAAAGTGCACATATGGGACATTTCAAGAAAAGCTAGGTTAGTTACCTTTGATTTGATGTAGGATTTGTTGTAAATCGTATAAATTAAACTGTTATAATATATATCACTGGTACTGGGACCTTCTGTTATGGACACCCTGTATTTGTAACAGCCAGCCGTATTAATTAGAAGAAGTAAGTACATTGTTTCGCACTCTCTCTTGGCGCAAAACCCATCAGCTTGTCGGTGGTCTGTGCGCACTCAGTCAACTGTCACAGCTGCGAGGGATCATGTAACTCTCTCGCCCCATTGTTCGATGTTTCTCTCTCTCTCTCTCTCTCTTTACGTCTTGCTCCCTCCTGCAGCTCGCATTACTGCACCCCGAGCCAGTGACTTCACGCGCTATGCGGCACGATAGCGGTTCCGCTCATTCATCCATTCACACCGTGTGCATCTGCTGCGCTGTTGGAAACAACAGTGAGTTCACATGCCGACATTTCGACGAGGGAAGTGGCGTAAGGGACACCTACCCGGGCACACACACTGTCTGCAGAGCTTCAGATAATAACACGCGATTTAAAAATTGCTCAAGATATCCGAGCGGGGAATGTTTTCGAAAAAAAAAAAACTTTTAAAAATAATACGCTGAGAGCGGATGAGAAGTTTTTTTTTTTGTACTTCGTTTTTAAACTGTATTTTTAGAAGAATGAAAATGGGTAAAACGCATGTTTCCAGGATAAATATTAGGCAATAAGGGACTTGCATTACACCTTTATCTTAATTTCTCCGCAGTATAATGTTACGATCACCGCTCAAGTTTCACAGTTATCCTGTGACGACGAGAAGACTGCGCGCCAGTCCAGAGGAGACACCGCGCTAGAAGCACCAGCGAGCGTCGCGCTTATCATCCCGCCTCGCTAGCACAGACACCTCAGTAGTATAGGAAAGTAATTGCTGCGTCAGGCTTCAGGCTGTGGATTGGGATTGTAGCCGGCCATCTTGGATTGTGACGTCACGGCGGCCATATTGGATGACCTTGAACTACAAAATTTGTCAATAATATTACTCAAAATCGTCCCAAAATTCGCCACAATCCGCCAAAATTTCCAGTTTTTCAGAAAAATTCCCATTTTAGTCCTAAAAATTACCAACGGCTTGAAAAGTCCGCTAAGTGGCTTAAGAATCCATATCTAAAAACCTCCCTTAGCCACCGAGGTCATGCATGACCTTGACATTTATGATGCAATGACCGCCATCCTGAATTATGACGTAACCGCTGCAATTATTGTTAGGACCGCCATCTTGAAAATCCATATTTTTTACTATAGAAAATCGGGAAAAAATCAAAATTTATAAAAAATTTATTAATTAATTAAAATTTATATAAAAACACTACACGATATTGGATAATGGCGTCATGACCGCCATCTTGAAAATCCATAATTATTTTGCTAGAAAATTTGGAAAAAAATTATAATTTATATAAAATATTATTCATATAATTTTATTAAAATTAAAAAAACGCACACAATGGAGTCTTAGTTAGGACCTGGTGAGGGTTAAATTAAAGAACAAGTCACATTGTTAAAAATTATTTCTAATTCAGCTCTGAATGTGAATGACATTCTGATGTTGGTATGACGGTAATCCTTATTGTCTGTGACTGTCTAGTGACAGTCCTCTGCAGTCGAACATAAACACGTCAGTGTCTTCTGATTACTGGCTGCTGACTCAATGTTTGCTAATCGAATTTTAGGTGGTTGGAGTCGAATCCGAGACCCTTGCCACATTCACGTGACGATGATACCTCGGAGATCAAAGACACAGATTATTCATGTTCGTGAATATCAAACGCCAAAATTTGTGATCAATTTGCTACCAGTAAGTTTTTATACTCCTATTCGGGGCTTCAAACAGATGTTTTCTTTACTGTAGACATTTTACTTTTTTTTTACCATTTAAGTAAAGCTCTACAAAGAATTCAGATATTGGAACTCATTTTAATGAAGCCTCGTTATTTCTTTTGGCAACTGTTTCCCTCGATTCGTTAATTCTACGGTTCTGATTCCATTGTTATTCGCTTCGCAACAAGTAGAGAGTAGTCCAAAGAACTGCTTTCCTGAAGGTCTTTGAAAAAGGGTACTTATCTTTGCAGACAGAATACTTGTCTTTCTTTGAATGCTTTCGTTTCATTTCACATCAGCCAGTCATTAAATTTTTACAATTGATTATCTAAGCATAAATTTATATTCTTAATTTCAAAGCAAAATTTACTCTTTTCAGTACTTGAAGCATTCCTGATACAAAAACATGTATTAATATTTAAAAAAAATTTAAATTAAAACTTTTCATTTATGATTGTCACTTATTTTTTTTAATTGGCTAAAATTAATCGCATAAAAGCCTTGCGTCGTTATCGGTATTTCTAAGGAAACACATGATCGTGAAGTTGTCACGTAGGATATAACTATACGACCGCCACTTAAAGACCCACAGGAGAAAACAGTTTGACAAAAAGACTGCAGCTCATTCCAGTGTTCCTTTTGTGCGTAGAGGTGATGTAGTACTTGAGGCATGTGGGATTGCCACCCTTGGTGATTTCTTTTCGCTATGCCTCAAACGCGCAAAACACCTAGGTTAAGAAAAGTCTCTTAAGAGGCCGTGTCAGTAAAATTTTATTTCCAATATTCTGCTCTAGAAGTTCTCTCTTTTAACAGTGAGATTTAGTGGCTTTTTCAACCGAAGGAACTGTAGCCGCAGCGCGTGATAAAGCTACTATACCCTTATCACAGGATTAGTGGGAAGGTTGACAGCTCGAGTTTACTCGACGAAAAATGTATCTGGTTCCTCGACAATCTGAGAGGATGACAATCTGACCGGCGGCTCACTAGGAAATTGCGGATGCAGGGATTCAGAATCAAGAAACCTCACTTATACAACTATGGTATGAGTCGAATCTAAAAATTTTAATACTTTAAACGTATCGGAATACAATTAATCTTCAAACATGTGGTAATTATTCTTTATATGGATGTAATAGTCCGTGATAAATAATGTTAGTTGACATTAAAAAGTATACGAAATTCATCATGTAACGTTTTAAAAGGATAATAACATAAATGCATATGCTTAGATATTGCATATGCATCACACACAATCTAAATACAATCTCACTTAAGTCAGACTACCTAATTTTTTACAATGCACCATCATACAGTTTAACAGAGGTAGGTGAACCTCTTATCGACGTTGTTTCAAAGAATTTAAATTTACAAATATTATACTATTTATCTTAATACGATATGTAGCCTACCTTTATGAATACGAACTTACAAAAAAATTATTGAATTTATCACATTACACTTTAACATTACACAAGACTAAAACACTAACAAAACTTAATTTTATACATTGCTGTAGCATATTAGAAGACGAAATAACTCACAAGACTAACATTAAGAGGGCTGCATTACAAATTTACTTTACAGAGAAGAAAATATCCTTTCAAGATATTTCATTACCTCATTCATTACATAATACTGCCGTTGATGTGATCGTAGATATAAAGTATTTAAAAAATATATTCCATTATGTTTATGTAAATATTTTGAAAACGTTATTGCTTAAAGATGCTCATTATTTAAATAATAACGAATCTTTTACTTTTATGTACTGAACAAACAAAATACTTATAAGTTAATAAGAATAAGCTTAGTTGAGTAACATCTTCAATTTGTATTGAATTCAATGTACATATCGAAAATCATGTACAATGAATGCAACAGATTGAATTCAATAAATATTTGATCTTGTGAAACAGCCATAATATTGATGTAGATTAGGGACCGGAAAAATTCGCGGTTTCGACGGCCTTCAGGATAGACTGCACATTCCCCTGTACACTCGGGCAAATAACGGCAGTTCATTTGCTGCTGACTTGTTAGTCGTCTCAGCTTGTTTGTCTGTGATTCGATCCTTCTTTGGTTGGTGTTTTATAATTGGTTGAGATTCGTCCAGATGAACAGTAAGCCAATAGCAAAATCATCTAAAAGGTATATGTATTTGACTTCTAGCCTATCGCCGAATGAATCCGCGAATTTTTCCGGTCTCTATTAATTATAGATGCTCACATGCATCGTGAGAGTCCGTATAAAGCCTATTACAATTCTATAAGTATACATTAAAATGCTTTTAAAATATACATGTGTAATATAATTAAAACTTGTTTAAGTAAGATCATCACAAAAAAAAATGAAAATCCTTCAACAGTAAGTGATGTTTTATAAGATTTTAACAAAACACACTTACAATAAGAGAATACTAATCATACCACATAATTCAACACAAAATATACATTCCAGTAGGCGCTACGTAAAAACAACTTCTATTTTTATTCTGATAACTCTGCATTGTTTTATATATATCATTATTTCTAACTTTTAAAATTCTCTACACATTAACTGAAATTACTTATTTACAGAGTCTTAGCTAATGTTGGTCTGTACCACATACAGTTCGTACGATATCTCTACGCAAAACACATACAGTTCATTATTAGTAATATCAATTATATTTCATGAACATAATGAAATTAGTATAGGCCCTAGGTTGTTCACTGTTAATTGAGTACTTCTGAAGTATTTTCATTGTGAGTTAACATACATACCAAATGCCATTCTTCCAGTAAAGTTACAAAGAAGACAACAAGATAATATAAATATGTATGTAGTACCATATTTTAAACCCCTATTAAATGAATAATAACTCAATCTCTATTCTGGACTATTAAGTAATAATTTTTATTAATGTT
Organism: Bacillus rossius redtenbacheri; assembly: GCF_032445375.1. Lineage (NCBI taxonomy): Eukaryota > Metazoa > Arthropoda > Insecta > Phasmatodea > Bacillidae > Bacillus > Bacillus rossius. The sequence continues at coordinate 4,703,936 of NC_086331.1, read as the reverse complement.
ATTTATAACTTAAATAAAATGACAAGTAACAAATTAGTAAAAAAAATATAATTACGTGCGATATAGTGTGACATTTGTACTTGGACGGCAAACGAATATAATAAAATGTCTATGACAATGTTAACTTTACTCATTATTATGGAAAGAAACAAAATGGGCAGATAAGCATATTCTACGCTGACATTTAAAAATGCTCAATTTAAAATGAACATTCCAAGAAAATTTATTTTATATCACCACAAAAAATCAAACTGCGGCGTCATTTTCCCGATGACAAACAAAAAAGTTGTATGGTCGCGAATAATACATTCGTATGGCGTCACATCAGCGGAATATTCCCTTGGCATAAATGTGTGAATTCTGTGGCACTAATGGAGAAGTAAATCTTCGCTCGAACACAAAAACAAATGAACGAACAGCTTTTTTTTTTTGATAAGATGTGTAATCGGAGACCCCTGGGGTGGTTAAAGAGTGTCAGGTCGGTCGCCAGACCAGATAGTAAAAGCTCAGGGGCTGAGGATAGAAAAGGCATATCTCCAAATTATTAAGTATAAATGTTGTCATGTAATAGTTAAAGACTTGATTACACCCAGGTTTATAAACCCATCATGATCGTGAAGACACTGATCGGAAGGTAATATGCAATACATTTCAATGGCGTTTTCAGTTTTTGCTAAATAATTATAAATATAAGCAAAATTTCAATGTATCTGGACAAATCAAAATATTTATAATATTATTTTCATCACAGAAATAATATATGATATGATAAATAAATTTGAAAAAAGTGGTTATGTTAAATGTATTGTATACTTTCAGTAGGCAAAATTTCCGGCCCCTACCTCTTATAGACTTTGAGAAAAACTGCCTTTTAAAATAACATTGATATAGATAGGAGCGCAAATTTGTGACACGGCCTCTTAATCGCTTCTTCGACACACAGGTTTTATTTTATTGATGAAATTGATCCAATCTGACAACTCGTTTCCCTCGAAAAACCCTGCTAGTTTTTATTGACAAAATTTGTAAACAAAAAAAAATATTTCTCTTCCTATGGGTTTGCGCCTGTCCTAGTAGAAACTTGTACTATGTTAAAAGTAAACTTTCAATCCATATTTAGGTGAGAAATTCATATTGAAACTATTATTCTTAATGCTTTCTTAATAGAGTGAATCATAAGTGGATTTTGTGATGGAAGAGGTCTAGTATAACGGTTTATCTTTGTTAAATTATTTTTCAAAATATCTAAATGTTGTAATATTTAATTTTTATTTTAGATTTTTGACTTGACAATGTCTAATAAATCGATGAACGCCGGCTGCACGCATAAAAAGTGTCCCGTTACGCACATTGTCCCGTTACGCTGTGTCCCGTTACACTCATTGTACGCTTGCGCCGCATCTATCTCTCTTCCACTCGATTGGAACAACCATCGATGTGACTTTTTCGAGGCACATTCAACTTGAAACACTCCCATTCGTTTCCTACTTTTCCTATCATCGTCCTATCCTTAACAGAATAACACAGATTGGAAGAAGTTAAATAGCAAACATGTATAAAAGTTATAGTTAAAATAATCTCTTCGTTAAAGTAATAAACATATTTGAATTAATGAGTGCAAATAAAAGTAAATTTATTAATTAAATTATAGATTTCATTTCACTCCTTCTTTGTATCCATAAAAAATAGTGATAATTCAATAAAAATTATTCAATTTTATTCATAAAAGTATGCAATTATTTCATCAATGTTTTGTTAGGGATCGTCCATTAATCACGTGAGGATCGAAAAGGGGGGGGGGGGAGGGGGCCGGGAAAAATCACGAAATATCACAAGGGGGGAGGGGGGGGGTGTAAAGAGATATCACGTGTATTTTTTTTTCGCCCGATTTCTACTAAACCAAAAAGCGATGCGTGACCTTGACTCGCCGTAGACAGGCAACAATATCCCCGCCCGCCGCAACATGAACCACCCGGTTCGGCTTGCCAGTCGCCAGTAAGACTGTGATTTTGGCGCCGAATACATGCGTATATCACATATAAGCCTTTCTTTTATTATTTTTATGCCAGTGAGAATAAACCTGCAACCTAAATGTGTGTCTGGACATGTTTATCACTGTGCTTAATTTTCCAGAATTAAATTAGATTATACCTATATTTAAAGATAATATTCCGAAATTTTTAAAAATATTTTGCACCAAAAAATACACGTGATTTATTGGGGGGGGGGGGGGGGGTTGTTTGTCTGAAACCTCACCACAAATCACTAGGGGGAGGGGGGGTAAAAAATTTGCTAAAAATCATCACGTGATTAATGGACGACCCCTTATGACGTTGTCACGTTAAACTATCGTCCGTAAACCGACTTTACATACAAGCAATTTTTTTAATAAATAGTTATTTATCCTAGCGTATTTAATAATTTCTTGTTGTTATTAATTATATTGTATCGCTGGGGAGTTGCGCGGGAGTGTAGAGAGTTAACGTGACAGTTGGCAATGGGAAGTGTCAGGTTTTGAGGATCTCTCCTCCTATTTGATAACCCAGCCTTCATGCCTAAAAGGATTTTTAAGGCTGGGTCCCCCATGGGCATGGACGCGGATACATCGCATACGCAACCAGGAGGGCGTTAAGAGTGGTATATACCCCTTTTTAAAACCAGTTATACATGCGTCCACTACTAGCCTATTTTCTCGAGAATTATGATAGCTACAGCTTCCAGATTATTAATCTGACGAGAAAAGTAATGCAGTTTTTCCAATATAGTTTTATATTTTGGAAATCGTGACGCAAAATATATTTAAAAAAATGGTAAAAACAAGCAATTCGTTGACGAATTTCTAGTTATTCGATGAGAAAAATGAAAATTTGAATCTATATTGGAAAAGATTATATTTTTCTGAACAAAATGGTATATTAAAAGTATAAGGTCACAGCATTAAATATCTGTGTATTTGGTTAGGAAAACTGGCTAATTTGGCATTTTTAGTGTCTGCCTTGTGCTGCTCGACGGGAAAGTTTACGCCAAGCTCCGGGAAGACGAGCAGGGTGGGGATGACACTGACACGCCTCAACGTCGCCCGCGGTAGGGGAAGTGCTGATCTGTAACGGTGATAAACCTCCCTCCTCCCTTCTTCCTCCTCCCGCTACACAGCAACACCATTTCTCTAAAGGATTCATAGTCCAGGCATTTTATGAGAAAAAGGGGTCGATTTATGGACAAATTGCGAGAAAAGGTTTTACTATATCAAAATTTGCAGACAAATTTGTAGAATAACATATCCAAAATCCACCGAAATCCACTTTATTTTGGTAACGTTTTTCCCGGGATTTGTCCCGGAAAAATGCGGAATAAATTAATAACTGTAAAACGGTGCGTTCTACGAAGAAAGGTATGGACACTAAAATTAAAGAGAGCCAAATTTACCATAACATATCAAAATTTTACAAACATTCATTAATAACTACTGTTTTGTTTTCTGGAATTCGTCACGGAAAAACCTAAAATATTGAAATAAATTGAAAATGGCGCATTTTACAGCATGTTTCAGGACAAAGTTAAAGTAAACAACGATTTTCATAGTATATTGCAAATTCACAAAAATCAACACAAAATAGGTTTTTGGTTTTCCAGAAAATTTCCTGAAAAAAAAAAGGACAAAACGAAAACGTATCGTACGTCAAAGAAAGTCGTGACTAAAATTAAAGACTTTTTTGTATTAAATATAATTTCATTTCAACAAAATCTGCTCATATATATAAATATATATTTACATATGTATATAGTTTTTTTTTGTGACTCGTCCTGAAAAATCTTTAAAAATTCAATAAAACGAAAACGGAACATCGTATTGAAAAAGTTTCGGTGGGACAAACAGAAGCACACAAGATTTCCTATACCAGATCCTAAATTCACTGAAATCTGGTATATAGATTTTATTTTGTGATCGGCCACGGAAAAAGTATTGAATATGTAGGCAAAATAACAGAAAGCATTGTATCCCATGTCAAATTGTCAGATCCGAACTATATTCAATTTCCATAATATACAAGTATTTTAAAGTCACTTAAATTATATTCCTTTTTCAGTTAGTGATGTGTTAAAACGTTTTTGAAATCTACCAAAATTATTTTCCAGAAAAAAAATCAGACTCATTTCAACTGCTTATTGTTTGAAAGAAAAATTTGACACGTCCATTCTCACAAAACATATCATACAATTAAATTTACACAAGATTTCCAGTGACCTGTATCGAGAAGAAATAGAAAAATATACACACATTGGGATGCACTCTGTAACACACAATACTGAATAAATATGCATTAGGTAACATACATAAGTACTTTAATTTAAAATATAGGTTACCTAAACAAACATCAGCGTGATTTTATATTTCTATTAATGTTAAACTGATCCAAAAATTCGGAAAATAACCTGCATATCAGCTCGAAATGTTATTTAATAGAATCATTCTGTTTAAGAGCGTTATATACCCATTTTTAAAACCAGTTATACATGCGTCCACTACTAGCCTATTTTCTCGAGAATTATGATAGCTACAGCTTCCAGATTATTAATCTGACGAGAAAAGTAATGCAGTTTTTCCAATATAGTTTTATATTTTGGAAATCGTGACGCAAAATATATTTAAAAAAATGGTAAAAACAAGCAATTTGTTGATAATTTTCTAGTTATTCGATGAGAAAAATGAAAATTTGAATCTATATTGGAAAAGATTATATTTTTCTGAACAAAATGGTATATTACAAGTATAAGGTCACAGCATTAAATATCATTGTATTTGGTTAGGAAAACAGGCTAATTTGCATGGATATGTAGGAACACCCTACCTAAAAAGCCGTCACAGTAATTGCAGTCCTCGGGAGGTAATTCGCGCCGGTTTTTACAGGTTGATCCATGACAGTTTCCACAAGCCGAAGAACATGGGATGCCGTGTTTCCTACAACTGCAGTTGGATGCACCGCAACCATCTTCGTTGCAAGTGCACCTGATTACCTTCAAAAGGCATTCCATAACTGTTGGCTTGTCTGTCGAAATTGGCAAATTGTCTCCATCCCCATTCTTCTGGATTCATCTTAATTCCCTTCCATTCTTGTATCTGATAGAAAACCCTTAAGAAATGGAAACGAGCTGAAGCACTAGTTGGAGGTAACTGTTCTGGTTGTACACATTTGGAACTAGTAGCTGCATTCTCACTTAACACTTTACAACGCAAAGTGTCGAAAGTGTCACTTCTTGACCCATTGTACAGGCGTACTACAGCTGTTCTGCCGATTTTACAGTGTCTTCTTTTGACACACTGGGAATGCTATCTGAAAATACTTTCGCAAGTTGCCTGAAGGCACTGTCATTCTGGAGAAGATCCAATATTTTCCCCTTTATACCATAGATGTGTGATGTCGTGTCACATCCCATGAATGCATGACAGAAAAGAATATTACTACAAATTTCATCACCGAGCTTCAGCTTTAGCTCCTTAATGTGATATGTTTTCTTCTGCCTTTGTTCACTTTTTAAACACAAACAGTTATGTGATTGTGAGCCAAAATATTAGAGTAAAAGGACAAGTAAATCTGTGTCTGTTCCTATAACTATTGTCAACTGTTCTTTTGCACATTTTAAAGCTTCTTGGACAATGTAAATATCTGCATCACCTGGTGCTTCGACAACAGGACATTTTCTTCGCGTACATGTATTGCTAATAACCTTAAAAATTGTCCTTTATTTCGCTCGTTCAAAAAAAAAAACATATCTTTACGGAGTGATAGCTGCATTTCTCCTGTGAATTCAACTACAGGTGATGCATTACCTCTTGCTCTTCTAATATGTGCTGTGTCTTTAGTACTGTGAGTTTTCCCATATCCATCAAATACAGTAGTTGCTAATCCATAATTTTTCAAGATGAAACTCACGTACAGCTGAGCGATCTCGTTGTATGTTGCAGTATGGGACCAAGGTAACTGATGAAGTAAATATCCTCCGTCAATGACATATTTAATTTAATTTTATATATTTTATCGTTTGCAGAGTTATAACACATGGATACATAAAATCACTCAGTACAAGGGAATGGGAATTCAATCGTATAAATAGTAACTACATATACCAGGACAATAGTACATAAATTTTAAGCACATTTTGATAAAGGTCAATTATATAATGCAATTTTGTTGCCCTTAATTTAATTCACGATTTATTTTGAAGTACGGTGCACGGTTTCCGTTTTTTTTTTCTTTCGATAAATTTTTTCCGGGACATTTCCTGGAAAACAAAAAAAAAAAACAATTAAATGTTGATCTGTGTTAAATTCTCATATATTATGAAAAACATTGTTTACTTTATCTTTTTCCTAACCCATTATACTGTAAAGTGCACAATTTTCGATTTATTTCATTTTTAATATTTTTTCCGGGACTAATCCCGTAAAACGAAGCAGAATTTATAAGATGATTTTCTTGAACTTTGGATATGTTATGGAAAAGATAATGTTCTTTAATTTTTGTCTTACAGGTTTTGTCGTCAGATGCACCGTTTTTGAGTTATTATTTTATTTCGCGTTTTTCCGGAACAAAACCCGGAAAAAAGTTACCAAAAGAAAGTGGATTTCGGTGGATTTTGGATATGTTATTCTACGAATTTTTCTGTGAATTTTGATGTAAAAAAAACTTTTCTTGCAATTTGTCCATGTTTTTTTCATATCTTTCCTGGACTATCATGGCGAGTAGCTTGAAAAGAATCTTCACTCGGTAGCAACCTACATTGTACAAGATTTTTAAGTCTGTTGATTCGTTCAATGGTTCGTTAATGCTGTTTGTGAGCTTTCGCATAATATAAAAAAGACGCAATTATCTGTTAGTCGGTACGCATGAAAAAAAAGCAAGACAAACGAATCGGTAAGTTAGGGCGACTTTATTTAAGTGCGAAACGGAAGAAAAGAAGAGCAACAGCTCTGATGGAGTACCAGAAACAAAGGTAAGATATAGCGATACCAATATTAATTTTTCTTTTATTAATGTAAAAGAACACCGGAGAATTCCAAACCCGGCTAAAAACTATTTTAAGAAACATATGTTACAAATTAGTTTGTACAATGCATTAAATTTTTTAGAAAAATCCGAAGAGTTGAAGAATATGGTGCAGCACAGTAACTGATCCCCAAACGGCTAACTTGACGGCTCATTTTTCTTTACCAAGATCAAGCAACGCAGAGAATGAAAATATGGTTCTGAATCCTGATGAGGAGTAAGTAGCCAGTGCTTTATACTACACAAACTGCGAACTGTATTTAACGATAACATTTCGAATTAGCATTTTATTACGTTCGGAGTCTAATGAAAGGCTTAAATTTTTCATATAAATAATTTTCAGTCCAGTAATTAACTTCTATGGATTTGTTTTTGGAAAATAATATATATACGCCTAGTGTTACGGACAGATTAAAGAAAAGTTAGATACTCGTTATTACTTTTGTATGTAAGTCATTGGAAGTTATTATGGCTTGACGACCATACATACGTCATCGATTATCAATTTCAATTAGTAATTTTAAAAAGTGAACTAATAGGGCATTAATCCAGTCCTAGAAAAGTCCATGTGATGTGAAAAATACTAGTGCTATTATAAAACAAGCCGAAAGATAATTAAATAAATCAGTATGGGCGAAGTTATGAGGGTGGGGGAATAATTGCGAGAATGGAAGGCAAGCTATTGATGACTCACTGTGTTCGGTTCCAAAAGACAGTTTCTTCATCCCCCACCTCATTTCCCTTGTTTGAGCGTGTCTCAGTTTACAAATGCGTTCGACTATCAACAAATTATTGTTACTTGTGGTAGCCGCTTGGCTGGAAAAATGCCAGGAATCCTTACTGCTGTATGTTGTAATATTCAACTGCGTCATTGGGTGATTTTCCATGTTTCCTTATAAAAAATATTGAGTGCGAAAAATTTTCCCCTTGTAGGCTTTCTAGTAAAGGACGATATACAATATGGCTCTCCTGCAAACAAAACATTCAGTAAATATATGATGACATAAATTATTATTGTTCCACGTAGGCATTTCTTGTTTTTGAATGTTACTTGTTTCTATGCAAGTTTGTACGTGCATGCATGTGTATGCCCGTATCTCGTGCTGTACCTACATTCTGGAATTAGACTTGTCATATTAGTGTACAATAAAACTCTCTTACATCATATCCCACACTTACTGATTAGTTTGCTAACAGTGGTAGTGTTTATAGGCAGGATTATAGAATTAACTGAATATGTCACTACCTTTAAAGAGAAATTCATCAACATTTTGAGCGGAACACACAACTATAAAATTGTACTCAAATATTAGAGCCAAAATAGGAAATTTCGTTACTTTTGGAATTTTGATACTCGACATGTCACAAATATATTTTGTTTTAATCTTTGCAGGACAGTCACCAAATCGTACGCCAAACTTTAGCCACCAATCCAACTGCTGGAAACGGAAGCCGGTGTTTTTCATTGGTCCACGGAAGTGTCTGACACCATCATCATAGAAAACAACATCGTTGAAAACTTAATAAAATGACGTATGAAATGAGCAGTATTCAACAGGAAAGAGAGGTATTTAGAACAAACATTTATCGCTGATTTAGAATTTTTGTAATAAAACGTTTGAACCTATTTGAAGCCAACAACAACCTGCTAGAACCTAGTAAGAGCCATAATATACTCTCATAACATACTTAATGTTCCATCAGTACAACATGGCAGGCAGTCCGAAGAAATAGTTATCAAACAGCTAGAAGACCAGGAAAAAATTAATATAAGTAAAGCTGGTCTTTTTATTGACCAAGAACACCCATTTCTTGCCGCAACATCCGATGTCCTTGTTGGCGAAGGCCGTCTCGTAGAAATTAAGTGTCCTGCTTCGGCATATGGAATGGACATAAATGAAGCCATGCGAGAAGGCAAAATAAAGTATTTGAAATATTCTGAAGAAAGTCCTACTGTCATTTCATTTAAAAAAGATCATGAATATTTCTATCAAGTCCAGAATCAGCTTCACATAACCAGAAGGGATATTTGCTAGTTAGGCATCTGTACTTCGAGCCAAAAGAAATTAAAAGTACCTATTGGAAATTTTCAGAGACGACACATTCTGGAAAGAAAAAATGGAGCCAAAACTCGTTTTATTTTACACACTATGCGTTCTTCCGGAATTAGTTGATCCTAGACACACAAGAAATATGGAAATTCGGGATCCACCGCACATAACAGAGGCTATCAGAAGCCATAAGATAAAATGCATGGGAAAACGAAGATAGTCCAAAACAAAACCGAATATTACACCCTGATTACATTAAACGTGAACATTTTTCAAGCTTTTGCAGAACTTTCAAGAAAATGTTGGTCTTGGATAATCATTCAAACTAATTTTTATAGTGACCTGTTTGATTTATCAATCTAAGTCGCCTGCTCACTTAGCTTCATAAACTGTCACCTTTCATACTGGAAATTATTCTTGCTCATTGTTTCCATGAACCTTCATTTTTAGTATGCCAGCACCTACATGTGCATAAGAAAGTATAGGCCGTGTGGTCACGTTCAGTGCCTACCTAGAGAATCATTACCGTAATTATTTTGGACATGTAAAAAAATAAAATGTCTTACCTATAATGTAAGTTTTAAAGCTGAGTTAATCTTTCCAGAAAATGGTTAAATGCTCAAGTGAGCAATGGTGCTTTAAAATTATAGAAGACATTGCTTGTTTAGCTGAATAAATACTGAGGTGGTCGTAACTGTTACTTAGTTTGAAGGAAATAATTCATTTGGCAGCCAATTGAGAAATTTGTAAAATTTGTAAATGAGAAACAAGAGAATTTCCTAAAAAGAGTGTTCGGTATGCATAAACTTCTTGTCTTGTAAGTCCTAACAAAAAGGAGAAACGAAATAAATTTCGTTAAATAATGTATAATAGCGACCATAAAAATATTTTGCTTCAGTGGTAAGCAAAATTAAATTCTGTGTTTTGTTGTTTTAAAAATGTGTGTGCATTAAATCAAATAGTATAAATGCCTGTCTAGTTAAAAATATAAAGCTTATGTACATTTTTTGTGCGTCACAGGTAAAACCAATTTGTGTGTATTTCTACTAAACTTGTTTAAATAATCTGTTGTCGTTTACTGTATCGGATTTGTAAAATTATTTCTATTTAAGCATTTGTTTCTCTTAAGTACCTCTCTAAAGGCCATCTACATACTTTTAAGATTGTTGGACTTTTCTGCAAACAGTTTTGAAAAAAAATTTGTGATGTAAAAATATTTGTGTTTGAAATGTCTATTATACCGTACAGTTTTTTTTTTAATTTGTCTTTCTTGGAAGTAAATCGTGCGCACGTTGGTTTAATTTATAGTGCTCTTTTTAAATTTCTTTGTCTTTTATAACATAATGAACATTGTCTATTGGTGTGAAACAAAATGTATGAATTACATGTGAAATAAATACATGTTTTTTAATGTGTAATTATGTAACGATTTCTTGTATAGTGCCTTTTTCTACCACGTCCAAATAAAATATATGCTACCTGCATGATAACTCATTGCCATGACACAAGTGAAACAATTATAAAGGAGATTATTCCATCTTATAAAGTCACGAACACTTTTTTTTTTTAAATAATACATAAGATGTATGTATTTCGAAACGCTTTTACAACTATCATTGACAGATGCGAGTTATAAAAAATACATAACATCGATTCGGGAAATATATTTAACTTCGGCAAGATTTGTTTGCAGAATAAGGTAAGTTAATGTTTCTTGGAGGATATGTAACGTTTAATATCCACGTGACTTCGAAAATTACGATGTAATGTCACTTTTCCCATTTCATGTAAAAGTTTGTGTTTTTAGCAAAAACAAAGTAATGCATTTTATCTTTTTTTTTTACTTATGAACTACTACACACGCGTAAAAAATATGCTACCATTACGATTAACATACTTTTCGCGTTATTTGACATTTGAGTTGAATGAAACGTGTGTAGCCACTGTTAGCTCGCGCGGCGCTCCGCTCCTACGGGGAAGGCAGGCAGGCAGGTAGCAATGCTGTCGAGACATCCCGACCCGTACCGCGCCGTCATGAGGAGGGAATGACCATGGAGTGAGGGAGGGTAAACCGAGTCTATCCCCTCCACCGACATCATTTCGCCAGGACGCGCTCCTAGTAGGCCACTCCTCCAAGGCTAAACTCCGCCCAGGCTAGAGGTATTTTGTGCTGCTCGCGCCGGATTCTGAGTAGCCGCTTCTCATGCAATAGCGCATGGCAAGCGCAAGCAGCCTGTGTGTCGAGCGCATGCGCGTTTACCTGGAAATCAGTAGCGCGTCTGGTAGCGCACGTGTTCCCGTTGTCAGTGGGTATCATCGGCCATTTCAGTGCGCTACGCCGTGTTTGTCTACACAAGTTTGCATGTGTTTGTGGTTGACGAGAGTTGTCAGAGTTCAGTTGATTGATACTGTGACTGTGCATAGTGTATAACATAATGTCAGATAGCCAGGAAAGCACATTGCAGTTCATAAAAGACTACCGTAAACATGAACTCCTGTGGAACACTAGCTTAAAAGAATACAAAAACAAACAACTTCGAAGGGATGCCATCATTGAACTAGGACGAAAGTATGGACTAAATGAAAAAGCTGTGAAAAATAAGATCAAAAGCTTACGTTGTTATTTTAGCAAGGAGCATGATAAAGTCCGTAGTGCAAAATGTGGCATGTCAGCGAATGCAAAGGAAGTGCCGTCATGGTTCGCATACAAATCACTGTTGTTTTTGAAAGACACGGCCGTACCATTTCAGACTGTGGACAGCATTGATGACAGCACCAACAATGATGACAACAATGAGATGAATGTAAGTATAATGTAATGTATTTGCGTTGTGATACCTGGTATTATATTTTTGATTGCTGAAAAATATGTATATATACACTGTTACATTGCATCTACCACATGATGTGAGAATGTTTCTATGTTAAGGACTCTTTTGTCTACTGAGCTGTAATAGGGGACTCAAAGTTGCAATTAACTATTTCTCAATGTATCTAATTTAAAGATAACTATCAAACAAAAAGTATCCCACTTGTACTGTCCTGTCTGTAAATGTATTGCCGTACAAAATATATTTAAATACTCAATAATCATACTTCATTTGTAAATATAACTTACCGATTGGTATTTCACAAAACTAAACGAGCAACATCGTGTATCATTGTATCGAAAATTTTTTATAGGAAATGTTACACATAATTCGCTCCGGGAATGATAAAAATTATCGTCAGTAATTGTACATCCAGAATTTATCTACTGTAAGTATCTTTGATTACTAATTAAATACAGAAAGCGGTTATCAGAGCCCTTAATATTCAATTCAGATATATCATTACCTTATAGTCTCATTTCTGTTCTTTGTTTAAAGAATGTTTATACGTATATCACTATAGATTAAAACATGAATACAAGACGATCTGCTGAAACATTACACATCACACATTACACATTACAAATACTGGTGTTGCCAAGGAACAGAACCCACTCTTGACATAAAGTATTCGCGAAATTCGATCCTTATGTCGTGAGCCCTCGCAGAAGGCTTACGTGCCCTAGTCTGCAGGGGCAAAATACCAGTATCAGATGCTACTGTTTGCCTCCACAAACCATCAATAACATTGCCGGTACTAGCATCCTCACTATCCAGGGATCCGCATGGCGCATACAACGTCCGGGAAGACTTCTGTCTTCGCAGAAAATTATGCAGATACACACAACAAAGTACAACGTCTGCAACGTTTGAAATATTTTTCATTTCTATTGGTTTCCTAAAAATTCTGAAAACTGATGCCAGCAAACCGAAAGCATTCTCAACAGTACGACGTGCCCTAGACAGTCGGTAATTAAACACTCTGTTCGGAGATCCCTTACCCAGTTCCACCGGAAATGGTTTCTTTATGTGTTCATGTAAAGGGAATGCATCATCTGCGACAAGTACGAAAGGGACGTCTAAATTTCTGCCACGTAAAGGTCTCGGATTTGGCAAACTCATTCTTTTGCCGAATAGTTTCTTTGCGAATTCCGAATACTTGAACACGCCACCGTCTGAAATTTTCCCTTGGCATCCTACATTGCAATATATAAAGTTATAGTCTGCATCCACAACTCCTAACAGTACTATACTATAGCATCCTTTGTAGTTGTAGTAGTCGGTTGCACTACCTTCTGGACACTGTATCACAACGTGCTTTCCGTCAACAGCACCACAGCAGTTAGGATGGTTCCATTTTGCTTCAAAGGTACTCGCAATTTCATTCCACTCTTCTTCACTTGATGGCATCTGAAATAAATGTATAATATGTATGCTATAGACGTATACATATTGCCTATATATTAGTAATACTAGTTAAAATTATACATAGCAGCAAATTTCTGCATGAATGTGTTGTGTTTATGCTAGGTTCCTGAAGTAAACCAAGACACGCATGCAGAGGACGATGTGCTTCATACTTCTCATCTCGAATCTCCGATAGAGGGAACGTGTGCAGTTGTCAACACTACGAGTTCCAGAATTAACAAACGAAAGAGTTCGGTGACCAGAGAAGAAGAAGCATTCAAGATCATGAAAAGTGTGTGTGCAAACATGAAAATAAACGATGTGCATGCTTCCTTTGCAGACTTTGTTGCTCACAAGATACGGAACCTACCATCCACTCAATTACAAAACATTGCTCACAACCGTATCACTAACATTCTCTTTGAGATCGAGTCCCAGGATGTTGTTCAATCAGTCGTCTCTCCATTCCAACCACTAAATTACCTGCCAAGCACAAGTTCCACGGGTTCTTCATCGTCAGAGCAATATATCGAGCTGCGTTTGCCTAATCATGATGAAGCCGTTTATGGTTTCGGCAACAGCAGTGGTAGCAATGTGGTTGTGCCTGAGTAATGTGTTCATAAATGTATTGAATGCATCCCGGTATTCTTATATTTTGTATCCCTACTTTCGTTTCATATAAAGTGTATTGTATTTAACATCGTTACATTGTTGTCTCGGTTTCATTCACCGAATGAATATATCAATAACTAATGTATTTCATTGTATTTTTAATGACTTACCTTTATGTACTCCCTCAAAACATGTATGATGACCTTAACAGTTTCTGGTATAATGACACTGATGCTCTGCACTGACACTTTAAACAAATATTTCAGGCTGTGGTAAGAATCACCCGTGGCGAGAAATCTCAGTGTCAGAAGAAGTCGCGTTTCTGCAGGAATCGCTTCTCGCATTACGGTGTCTTGCTTGCAGATCAATGGTCTCACTTTTTCTAACAGTACGTCAAAGTCCTGTCGCGACATTCGCGTAAAGTTACTAAACAGCACTTCTCCGTCCCATTCAAGCTCTCGCAACATGTTATTTTGTCTGCTTTTAAAGAACTCTTTTTGCCATAATCTTCTTCTTTTTCTTGAACGAGACACTACTACATATGCAGCACAAACTGCAGCAACCACCGCACTATCGATGGACATTATTTCAACTACACACCTTGCGTCCAGCGCAGCGTGTAGACAGGAGCGTGCATTGCGTCTTCACGCATGTGCGTCTTGCATTTTCATCGTGCAATATTGCATGCGCTAGAGGCAATAGCGCACAGCGCAAGTTGCACGAAAAATCGCATCGTCTGGACAAACCTTTAGAGCCGTTAGCTATACACAGAGGCTGAGGCTACCCATCCCAGCTTATGCACCACCTCCAGCCCCCTACCCCACTCAGCTCACCAGCAAGTTGGATGTTCCCTAGGCCCTCTGGAGTCATCATGGGAAATGTCAGTTGGCTGCCCTGTAATGAAGACGTTGGCCGGTGCAGAGGCGAGACCTCGTTGTAGCTCCTCGCGCGCGGGAGTCAAATGGGCCCGCGACTGTTGGAGTTTACAGGCCATGACCGGGCGCGGTGCAGAACTTTTCACGAGACTTTGAATTTCACACGATGAGCCTCGAGCACGTTTGTTCGGCTTTCGGGGACAGTCAAAGACATATTTATTAAAAAGCACGAAGATATGTAAATGCCTTGTTGGAGATTAGCTACGAGTGTTTCTGCTGCAGCGACGAGAGAAATTGTGAGTAGAGCTGATCTGATTATACAGGATGTAAATGAAATGGCGGAAAATCTCGCGGATGCAGGTAGCCAGACCTACACCAAGAAGAATGGGTATAGGAACCACCCCTCTGTTGCCAATAGTATGGGCGCGAAACCACCGTGAATGTAGTGTTGAGGAAACGGTAAAGCGAAGATAAATCAACAACCACAACTAATGAAACGCTGACCTTCCGGATTCAATTAAGATGCATGACAACACGTATGCAGGGAATAAAAGGTGACCACAATTCCATCGCATACGTAGGAAACATGGCGTCGCCTCTGTTATTATGCACGTATTACTGTACCTGTACGCATGTTCTAAGCTATCGTAGTGAATCAATAACAGGAATGACATAAGGAACATAAAAGGTCCTTGTACTTGAACACGCTCAGACAAACCGTTTCTGAGATACAGGCACTCAATGCGGACAGGTAGGCAACACGCGCAGCTCGCACGTCCAGCGAGTTTAATCCATACAATAAATAATTACAGCATTACACGTACTACTAACTACGTCCCGCCTGCACCCTGCCACTCCTCCTTCCATGGTGTCTGATGGTTTTCTCCGAGTGCTTCTGATTATTCCTGACTAGACATCTTATGGTTTTCTCCGAGTGCTTCTGTTTACAGATGAGAAATTGATCTCTGTATGAAGGATTTTTTTACTTAATGAGGCATGTTGATTTTATTCATGGTTGCATTTAATTAGTGAATTTCTGCTACTTAATCAACACTTGTAATATTTTTATCAGGTGGAAAAAAAAATATCATTACTCAGTCAAATAATAATAATCTCTGAGAAATCTAAGAAGCACTAACAGGAAGGACGAACTTCCTTCTCCTTGGAGTCTAGCGAAGCCATCCTTCTTTTGCGATCATTAGTGAGCATCCCGCATTCCGCATAAAAGAACAAAATATAATTTACCTGCAAGCAAAATGTGGCGACATCTGTTGTTGAAAAGCAGAACTACATGCATCAAGTACCTTTGCATGAGATATATTAATTCTCGCTGATTAAATATGAAAAAAATTCTATTTAAGTAATGGATCTAATTTAAAACACTCAATTCGTATCTGGCATTAGTCTCAGTAACTAATATGAATTCCGATTTGGGATCTGACGCTGTATCGAAAGAACATAGGTGTGAGTTTTGCAGCAAAGAGTTTATCTTGAGAAAGAATAAAAGATAACACGAGAAGAATGAGTGTTAAAAATCCACTACGCAATATGATAAGTTGTGTTCGATGTAGCAAGTCGTTTACGCGGAGAGAGAGAGCTTAAAAAGACATGGCAGAGCTTGTAACGCCAAGCCTGCGTACAAGCTAGAGGACAACGATGAATCTACTAGACTAAGGAAGAGTGATCTGCATTACGACAATAATTTTCCTGGCTCTTTCGATCTCGACAAAGAACTTAAATTGAAGGAGGTTGATGATTTATGGAAGAATGAAGACAATGGAAGAATCCTTAACGTGAAAAGTGAGAATATATTCCAGCCGAATTCAAGTAGATCTTTCCTACTTTGTAAAAATTATGGACTCCTAAAAAGGAAGCATGAAGACGATGAAGACACTTCATCAACATCGAATTATTACGGTAAATTGGGTGAAGACGATTCCTTCTACGGTGATTGTTACAGTGACTCTGAGGCTGTTGACAAAGACATAGACTGTGATGAAGCACCTAAAGCTGACAAGATCGAAGCATGTGGCGGTGTCCTAAGACCGAAACGATGGAAACGACGTGATATATTAAATAAATCTGATCAATATTGTGATGATCACTGTCCCAAAAATGAAAGTTACCCTGAGGTTGGTGGTAAAACGGAAGACACCAGAGATCATAATATTTATTATAAACGTGCAAGGAAGATAGTGGTAGAAGAGAATGATTACAAATCATGGAAAGATCCAAACATATTGGTTGACCAGCTAAGACTTCTACATGGTTCGCTTTGTGCAGGAAACTATTCTTGCATCAAAGAAATATCCTTCATACTCAAAGAACGGAGGAAAGCTGGCTACATACAATAATGGCTTGTTTTACTTGCATTTGTATAATGTAAATAAATAAAATATTTAATTTAAATGATAAAAATTTAATGTTTTTATTTCTTGTATTCTGATTTCTAAGACTTAGTTCTCGTAACTTGTGCTTCTTTTTTGCCTTTTTGTTGATGGAGCTTCCAAATGTGCTGCCTTTATGATGGTGCATCCAAAATGTGCTGCCTTTTTGATTATGGTGCTTCCAAATGTGCTGCCTTTTTTGTTGATGGTGCTTCCAATTGTGCTTCCTTTTTTGATGGTGCTTCCAAATGTGCTGCCTTTTTGTTGATGGTGCTTCCGAAATGTGCTTCCTTTGTGTTGATGGTGCTTCCAAATGTGCTTCCTTTTTTGATGGTGCTTCCAAATTTGCTGCCTTTTTGTTGATGGTGCTTCCAAATGTGCTTCCTTTTTAATGGTGCTTCCAAAATGTGCTTCCTTTTTGATCTTGCTTCCAAATGTGCTGCCTTTTTGTTCATGGTGCTTCCAATTGTGCTTCCTTTTTTGATGGTGCTTCCAAATGTGCTGCCTTTTTGATTATGGTGCTACCAAATGTGCTGCCTTTTTTGTTGATAGTGCTTCCAAATGCGCTTCCTTTTTGTTAATGGTGCTGCTTTTTTGATTGCATTCTTGGTCCTCTTGTAAGCGTAAAAAACATGATCCGTTGGTTCAATTGAATATAATTAGCTGACGATGAGGAAGGTCGTGAGGTTCGGAAATAACTGGTCTATACGTCTGACATTGATTATGACCCGGTCTCTCGGTCCGAAGACGCTGGTCTATATGTACGTATGGCTTTGTACATGAATGGTTTAGAGGTTATTCAGATTATCGAAAAACTAGACTTTCATGTTAGGCTTATCGGCAACGTATTTAATTCGTCGAAAATTGTCGTACATTGACTTGTGTTTTATTTTTGAAGAGAGAATGATTTATAAACTCCGCGAAAGGTAATGGAAAAACAGAATATTAAATTTATTTAATATTTAGTTACACTTGTCACTGTTGAAGTATCGAATCGAGGGCAGGAATCCAGAAATTCAATATGTAAATTAATGAGTGATTTTTTTTGATGAATTTTGGATTTTTTTCCCGAATTTTCCCGAATTTCTATTCTATCACGATTTTAAGATGGCGACCAAATTTAAAGATGGCGGGGGCACCTCGGTAATAAATGATTACTGCACTGTAGCGGGTTAGAATAAAATTATCCAGATGGAAATGTACTCTATAAGACGAGTAACACACAAGATGGTGTACTCCAGCAGGTGGTAGCTCCTGGTAGCATGTACTGAACATAAAATGTTGGATCCATGACGGTCGACAAGGACAAAGTCAAATTTCAAGGTAAAGGTAAAAGTTCAAGGTCAATTTCAAGGTCAAGGTCAAATCTCAAGGTAAAGGTCAAATTTCAAGGTCAAGGTCAAAGTTCAAGGTCAACAGTTGAGGACACAGGTATGGTGACCAGAAAATCATACTAACATGGTATCAGCACACTCTAGCAGACGAAAACAAGATGGAGGTCTCCAGCGGATGAAGACAAGATGGTGGACATGTCGTCTTACCAGCTGACGGTATATACCTGTATACCTTGGTTTTGGTGGCGGTAGATCAGTCTGTAGGTGGCTTCTGTGGAGGAAGGATCTGATGTTTTCTTTTTGCTCTTAGCGGTTTCGAACCAAGGACAGGAATCGAACTAATCAATCGGTATATTTATTGCCAATTTATTTAATGAATTTCGAACTTTTACCCGCATCTCTAGCATTAAAATTACGGATTTTCAAGATGGTGGCCATCACGAAATGTGCAACGGTGGTTTTAAAGATTTTTATCATCTAATTCGGTTGATTAATTTTTTTTAATGATTTTTGAATTTTTTCCCGATTTTCTAACATAAAAATTACGGATTTTCAAGATGGCCGACATGACGTCATGTTACCTGACGATATATATACTTTAACATAAGTGGTGGGGGTCAGTCTGCCAGCACCCACCACGGGGGAAGGATCGGTCGCCATTTTTTTTTGCCCTCACCAGTTTCGAACCGAGGACTCCGAGCTCCGTGTCGAAAAAGTATGTTTTTTTAAATATTTTGATTAAAATTTTATTAATTAAATTTTTTATAAATTTTAAATTTTTTTCATTAAAATCGGAATATAAATAACGATTTTAATGATGGCGGGCGTAACGATATGTGCAACGGTGACGTCATAATCCAAGTTGGCGGTCATGGTATCCTTATTCCTAGAAATGGCTTACCGGAGGCTTTAGACATTGATGCTTAAGCCGTTTTTAGGAATTTGGGTTCTTTCTAGGGCAAAACGACTTTTGAGGATTTTCGAAATCCTAATTTTGGAATTTTGGAATTTTTTGAGATCTTTTGGCGGAATTGTTTTCCACAAAAATGAAAATTTTGGCGAATTTTGAGGAATTTGGGGCAAATTTTGCCCAATTTTGACAACTTTTGGCGATTTTTGAGGGTCAAATTTCAAGGTCAAGGGTCAAGGTCACGCTCATCCAAGATGGCCGCCGTGACGTCACAATCCAATATGGTGGCTCGGCACCCGGCACCACAGCCAGACGCCAGTTTCAGTAGGAAGTATTATATACTACTGAGTCTATATTTAAATTCATGTTTGTATGAAAACCAAGCGTGACCTAAAATATTGCGTCAAATAAAACAATTATTATGATTAACAAAATTGTTTTAGATTCCATAAAATGCCCACTTCGACAACGTAATGTATTTGCTCTGCCTTTTAAGGATGTACTTTTTACATTATTTTTCTTAACACTCAGACTGGGTTCATGCGCGTACTTTGAGTATTGTGTTCGAGTTTGTTTTAAATTCTAATTCAATAAAACCAGTCGGGTGTTGAGTTTGTGTTATAGTGCGACAACAAGGAAAAGAACCTGCGCAGATCTCACTGCCAGCAGACGGTCACATGGTGAGCGCGCCAGGAAGTGGAGGGGGTTAGTAATGGAGCCGCTGTCTGGCTGATAACACCTTCGCGCTCGGGTGTCTCGCAGTCCGTATTACACGAACCGATCTACGTAATGGCTTGTACGTCGGGATTTAAATCACATATTAAATCTGGCACGCCAGTGGCAAGCTCGTGAGATTGTTTACAATGTTGCAACACATCTCAGTAAACAAAAACAGTTGTATAAATTGACGTTCAATGTCGCTGAAACAACAAGTGCTGCAACGGGTGTCTCAGTATCAACAGTTAGACGAATTATAGCATAAGTAAAGGCGAAATTAAAGAGCAAAACCAGTTTAGCTTTTTCGGCACCGACGGGTAAGAAAACAGAGCATAGGAAAATGAAGTAGACGATTTTACATGTGGTGCCGTGCGGAGAAAAATTCACGAGTTTTATACAGTAAGGAAATCGGTTCCGACATTAAATAAGTCGACTAAAGGCTTTGCAAGAAGACAATATTTTGAACTGTAGCAGGGAATACTTGTGAAAGTTGTTGAATAGGTTAGGGTTTTGCTGGAAAAAGTGTCAATCTAAAAGAAAGATTTTGATTGAAAAGAGCCAGAAATAGCTGCTTGGAGAGGGCGCTATCTTGAACAAATGCGTGAGTTACGTGAGGCTGGCAGAACCGTATTTTATGTTGACGAAACTTATGTTCATGCTACACACAGCGTAAGTTCTTGTTGGCAGTCAGATACGGAAATAGGCGTCACAGAATCCATTGGGAAAGGTCCAAGATTAATTATTGTTCATGCGGGTGGAGAAGAAGGCTTTGTTCCGAATGCTTTACCTATTTTTAAGTCATAACAAAAATCTGGAGACTACCACAACGATATGAATTTTGAAAACTTTTCAATGTGGGTGAAAAGTAAATTACTGCCAAATTTACCTGAAAAATCTGTTGTAGTTCTGGACAACGCCAGTTATCATAATGCACAGCTAAACAAAAAACCTATAGCATCATCCTTAAAACAAGACATCCAAAACTGGCTGACAAAAAACAATATTACATTCTCTTTAACAATGACCAAAGCGAGTATTCTGCTTTTAGTATTAAGTGCTCCAGTAAAGAAACAATTTAAAATAGATGCGTTAATCACGGAGTGTGGCCATGATGTCATTCGCCTGCCTCCATACCATGCTGATTTGAATCCGATTTAGCTGGTATGGGCAGACATCAAAAACAAAATTCGGAAAAGAATCTCTTCATCGCTAGATGATAAAAGAAAATTGTGTGAGGAATTGTTCAGCAGCTAATCTGTGGACAAATGGAAAGAGTGTTGCAAGCATGTGAAAAATATTGAAGTGGACTATGTTAACAGTGACAGGAGAATTGAATAGTCTCTCTGTAACCTTACATTGCTAAATGCATATAATTTTCTTATTCTGTCATTGCTTGTTTTATTTTAACTCCGCAAACCACTCACTCCACACATATTGTAATAGCATGTGATGAAATTGCTTACCTTTTACACACAGCATTTCTTCCAAGCCAATATCTTACAAAAAGTACATGCTTTTACGTGTTCTGGTGAAATAAATTAAATAGTTAAAGAAATTATTTTTAAAATTAAACCTGTTTTTAATGTAATTAATTGGAAGAACACATTTTTAGCAAAAAATATTACTATAGTTATATTATATAATAATGTTGGTTGACGACTCTCTTTAATTAAATTTTAATATTTTGTATTTAAACAATATTTGATATGTTTTAGGTTTGTATCTGATTGTGTTTTAATTTCTTATATTTAATACAATATTTCATATGGTTTATGTTATAACTAAACTTGGATGTTAAATTGGTAGATGAGTTATCAGTAATTGCTGTAATTTGTAATAAGGTTTTTATGTAACTTTATGTTTGATTCTTAGATATAACGTATATACATTGTTCAATATATGAGAAGTTATACACGTATTAACTGCGCCAAACTGAAGTCGAAAATCCAGAAACGGGAGAAAATCAATTCATACGTTAGTTTCATTTTTTTTTTTTTTTAACTTTAGATACGCCAAAACGGCGAAAACCAATTAGAGAACTAATTTTAAAATGTTTGCATTTTGATATATAAGTTATTTCAAATAACAAACAACTGAGAATGCGCAAAAAGTAACATATAACAAAATTTTATTTTATGTTCTACGGAAATACTTCATCTGTGTTTATAACGCAAAGAGGAGACCGTATTTCAGCTTTGCGCAATGGCGACATTTCAACAAAGCGTTCAGGTATTCGGCGTAACTTCCCCGGCGTATGCTCGGGGCAAAATCAAACATCCAGAGCGCGTGCGACGCGAAAATGAAACTTTTTGGACGATACAATTAGCCACGTTCAAACTTGCGAGCTCAAACGGACATCGCTTAATAACGCCGAGAGATCAGGAATTTTGAACTCATACAAAGCAGATGAAACTGACGTAATTAAATATTGTCCCGAGAAAATCGCTCGACAGAGCCAAACCCTACATTCAGTTTAATTTGATGTTTCATTTAACCCCCCCCCCCCCCCCCCCCAACTCATTTTCCCACATTTTTACCTTTTTCCTTTTCAAAATTCGTGCGTCGCTTTCGGAACAGGTTAAAAGTAGCACGCATGTGGGGAATCGTTCCGTTTTAATTGATAATCGCGACAATCCGTTTATTCGCCCTATTCATTATTCGCGGCACATCCGATTACAGGGTGTTCGCGAAGCGCACATCCTATTCCTCGACGCAGAACACGTGAGCTTACAGAAGCGAAACCTGCTGTAGGCTAGCTTTGATTCACGCCTTCCTGGCTCCTGATTGGCTGCCCGGGGAGCTATTGCGGTAGGGTTGTTGATGCTTACGCAGTGTTCTTTATCATCACATACTTAGACAGGCTTTCACCACATAAAAGGTTAAGTTGAATGGTTTGATGCTAAAACGATGGTTTTAGAGCACTTACAGCCTTTTTATGGGAGCTTTTTTTTTCTTCCAAAAGCACACACATTTAAAGCTGCCCGTGAGATATCTAATCTTTTACAATCGAGTCTATTTGTTTTAAAATAGTTTTAGTATCATCAATAAAATAATATTGGATAATAGTTTTCGCTTTCATGAATGTTTTTTGTGTTTGAGTGGTAGTTGACGATAAGAGGGGATTAGAGACCAATAAAAAATTCACTAAATTCATGTGTGCAAAGCGAACGAGACAGTCACAAACATTACATAATTTGGGAGGCCCCGAACTGACTATATCAAAAGTTTGCAATGGGATTATACGTTCTTGTTACGCAGACATAGATTAACATTGTCAATATATAGGTCAATAAAATGATGTTAATCTAAACATTGATTTTTAGGGAACATTAATGAAATATATTTTTATTTTTATTTTAGTTATTGCATGAATGTTATGGGAAAGGTTTATACTATTGGCGTCCAACTTGAATAACAAACTTTTTTTTTTTTGGCTTCCGGGATAGATGATAATGTGTCCGATGATTCGGCATGCTTTGTTGTAGCAACTACAAGGGCGATTAACAACCTGGCACATTATTAATGTGAGGCAGGCAACCTTATACCTGATTGGCCAGTCCCTCCTACATTAGTGGCCACCCACAGCTCGGCTGCCAAAGCACCGGGGCCTGAAGATGCCACAACCAGGCACGCCGAAACGCCAGGCACACAGTCATCTCCACGGAACCGGCCTCAACCCATAAGTAAAGAGGTGTTAGAGAATTTTGCCACGGAAGCCTACAGTCAAAATTGATTTAGATTGTTATTTCTGCTAAGTTTTCTATAAGAATATTTCTGCAAAGTTGGCAACCCTGCTGGAGCTTTATCTCCACCGAACATTTGCGGCTCACTAATCAGCTCTAAAGCCGAGGCCACGCAGAAAGCTACGCGATATTCGCTAAGTTCGCTATGTTCACTAAGTTCGCTGTGTTCGCTAAGTTCGCTATCTTCACTAAGTTCGCTATGTTCGCTATGTTCGTTCACTATATTCGCGATGTTCGCTAAGTTCGCTATGTTCGCTATGTTCGCTATGTTCGCTGTGTTCGCTGCGCCAGGTGGCCAGACAGGAAAGTCCAGTTCGCGATTTCGGAGAGGCTTTGCTACTCCGAACCATTGTGTTTGCAATGCGCTCGACGCCACAAGAGGGTGCTTGCTTCGCTCCCCCTCTGTGACGTCACGGTGACGTGATGGGGGAGGGGGGGGGGGTGATTCACTGAGGGCATGGGCGAGCCCCCTGGAGGCGGCTCCTAATTGGACCTCGTGTCTCGCGGTCTGGTTTAAGCCCCAGCAAGATTGGCAGGCTCGGCGGACCTGGGTCTACCCTCTCCCATGGACCTTCAAGCTGACCCTCTGCTACGTTATCAGCTCACTTCTTGCGACACAACACACGGCCAACATCGGAGGGAATCCTTCCTTTCACAGACGAGAGAGCCAAACGCCCAATCGTGCATCTTCGGAGTTTTTTTTTTGTTCATTGTAAATAAATATGGCGGTGTTGATAAAAGGATTCTAATGTTCAATTAGGTTAGGTTAGCTACATTATAAATACTATAAAACATCGTGGACGGTTGATTTGGTTAGGATAGCTACATAAAAGATACGGAAAAAAAGCACGAACTTCGGGGAACTTCGGGTTTTGGCTCTCTCGTCTGTGAAAAGAAGGCTTCCCAACATCGGAAGTCGTAGCTGCGTGAATACGAACACAATTTTCTTTAAAACTCCAACCATTGATAATAGGGATGGGAAATATAGTTCTTTGGAACGAACTAGTTCGTTCGGAACTAGTCACTTCAAAGACTAGTTCTTTAGGAACCGTTCTATTGAACTACATCGGTCGCGGACTGTATTGCGGTTCCAATGTTTAAACAAAATATTCCATACATTGCACCAACACAATCGTTACAGACTTTTTGTTTTATGGGCATTTCTTTTTCTATAAATAAAAGAGGCACACAGTAATCCGATGCTTGTAAACAATATCTCCCATTACAAATGAGCGACTATCGTATTGTTTTTCTTTCACACACTTCTTACATTTTTGAATGTGTATTAATTTATTTTCTGCAAGTAAAGTGCTTATTTTCACATGTTTACAAAACAAAATAATGGTATAGTGTTTTCTCATCTGTGACAACCTAAGCTGATTTTTTTCGTATTAGGTAAGTTTTATTATGTTTCTTTAAATTTTAGTGTAGTTTTGTAATGTGTGGTCTATGTGTAATGAAAGTTTAATTTCAGGTTGTATAGGCTATCTGAAATTTAACGTAATTACACTTATTTACGTGACACGTTTTTTTAATGTCAATATGTAATGTAAATGTCTAAAGAATATTAGATAAAAATTAAGAGTTCACGATCGTCAAACGATACTATCTATGTCTTTGAACTAGCTAGTTCAGTGTGTATATGTACTCCCTTTCTCTTCGGTCTTCGTAGTTCAGATCAGTACTTGGAACGTCTCTGCTTGGAACTGACTAGACTTGTGTAGTTCGCGATCGAACTAGTTCGGAAGAGCGCTCCCACAGACGAACTACGCGAACTAGTTCCCAGATCCCTCGCTCCTCAGTTCATTAGCTCGTTCTTTTACCGATCTCCTTCTTTTAGTTCTGTGCACATGATCTGGCTCTTATCAAAAGTCGTCACTCGTTCTCCCTTTCGGGTATTAATTACGGCTTTTTTTCTATATCTAATTGTAAGGTAACAAATTAGAAGAGTAATGGGTCTCTATTCTTAATAATTTACGTAATTTTGTAGCCTGTACATAATAACACATTTTTGTTGATTATTTCTTAAAAAAATATATAATTTGTATATTTATAAAACGGTATTTTATTCACTAAAATAAACGCATTTCATAAATAATATTTCTTAAACTAGCTATAAAATAAACCGTTTTATAAATTAAAATGTTTCGATTATAGTGTATGTTAAGTGAAGAATAAAAACAGAACTGTTATATACGCCATTTTACCCAATTATGTAAATTATTGTTTTATTTACTCATTTGATGTATAATAACCCAAAAAAGGATAATAATCTAGGCGTTCACAACACTGATCATTATAAAAAATAACTATTATAACATACAAAGAAGATCGCCTGCAGTAGCGGTAGCAAAGCGAACGAACTATCTGTGACCTGTCTTCTTTGAATTCGAGATGGGAGCGGACGAACTAAAAGAGCGACCTAGTTCGCCAAGGAGCTGCGAACTAAGGGCGCGGTTACACGGGAGTCTGAACTACTTCAGGTGAACATGTTCAGCTGTTGAGTGAGGTTACACACAGTCTGAACATGTTTCGTTCGAGGCCATTTCTCATTTAACTTAAACAGGTTGGCAAAGTAGTTCAGATCGACATATCTTCTACATTAGCCTCTGATTGGCTGGTTAGAATATAAACAGTCTTTTGCAGAAATTCTAGATGGAAAGTGTTTCTGGCACAAGTTCGAGTAATATTTTACAGAATGCAACAAAAAAAACCAACAGATAATTACATATATTTTTTAATTTATCCTGACCTTAATTTTCTTAAAACTGAGATAGGTACTCTCGCTCAAAATATAATAATAAATACGTTTAAAAATTTTACTGTGCATGTTTGAATTCCCGATTTGTAAAAAAATATTGAGCAATATGTAAACACATTTCATTTCTGCTGATACTGCTGTATAAACAAGTAAGAAAATCCCGCGTTTTCTGGATGCAATTAAAAAATAGAGATCAACAACACAGTCATTCGTTGACAGTAGACAATCGGTTTTAGAGCTAAACACACTTTTCAGCAACTACCGTGTAACCGCACACTTTCGCGTTTGTAAACGTGTTTACTTAAACATGTTCACCTGAAGTAGTTCAGGGTCCCGTGTAACCGCGCCCTAAAAGGAGCGCTCCCGGTCGCGAACTATTATGCGCAAGTCTAGAACTGCCGAAGCGATGGGGAAATATTGGAAGGGGGGGGGGGGGGGATGAGACCAAATAAAGAACAAACGTAAGAGAGGGAAGAAAGCAAGAAAGAAAGACGTGGCATATTGGGTGACAGTGGTTTGTTTGTTGAGGAGGGGGGGGGGGGGTTTATCTTTCGCGCATGCGCAGTAAGGACCAGAGTAGGAGAAGAGAAACACGCAAAGAACGAAAGAACGATTGTTTTTGGTAACAGCGAACTAGTCACCTAGTTCGCTCGTCAGAACAGTTCCAAATGAACTGGTAGTTCGCGAACTACCCATCCCTAATTGATAACGTTCTGGCGGTGTATGACGAAATCTTAGAGTGTGAACACACATTTTGGACAATATTTATCGCACCGGTGCTTCGTTATATACCACGTTTGCATCAATTGGTTTTATGAAACTAATAAATGGTAAGCGATGTAATTTAACTATGATAAGTATTAAATAATGTGAAATTTTGTTTGGCACGATTTTCTTTTTATCATAACTGGGACTGTTAACAACCTATTTACAATGTAGTTGAACGTAAACAATTTTTGAGGTTAGGAACTGTTACGGTAGTATTTTTATCCTTGGTTTTATGTATGCTATGGCGATACACAGGTACTGCAACATTGAGGACACAAATTTATTTTATTCCATCTTTAAATTAAATAACTTTCAAACAAATCTCCGATAGTTTGAATGCCCAAAATTGAAATAAAATTTTAAAAAAAGAGCGCGTGTATCGCAGTACACGTGATAAAAGTGAAACTTATTTGGCAATTCAAACCTCGACTTGTAAGTATATCGTAACGGGTAGATCGGCAGAGAGAGATAAAGAAAGGAAGAAGACAGTTTTCTAAATAAACATAGATTAACAAAATGATTACACTCTCAAAATAACGACTCAGAATATCAATAATTATTGATCAATCAATTATAATTAACTAACAATAAATATTATTGTTGAAACAATCACACCATTAAATGTTATATTAAAATTTACAAATCCCATACTATAGCATGAAAACAATTCTAACTACAACTTATACATGTTTTAAAAAAGTAAATAAACTTCGATAAATTTTATCATTACCTAACCACATTTATAATATATCTTAATATTCCTCAGCAAAACCATTTATACAATTTAATAACAAGATAACACAGAGCGGGGTATTTGGGTTTCATTTCATTTTTAAGTATTTATGAAACTTAACTTTATTGTATTCATTAGAAATTTGATTAAAATAGATTAAAATAAATAAATAAAAATTAAGTAACAAAATTACTACTCACTTCAAAATAAAAGCTCAGGATATTAATAATTTTTGATTAACCAATATTGATTAGTTAAAATTAATATTACTCACCATTGAATTACACCATAAAGAAAATTTGTTAAGTAAATATCAAAATATCAAAACTAGGATTGAGTATAATAAACTAGTATTTAATTTAGCATTATGTATAGGTTAGATGTGATCGAGCATTTTTCTAGACTGATTTTGTAGTTCTGCAAATATCACCTTATCATTGAGTTACAGTGCAACAGATTCTGCCAATAGGCTACATGCATACTACAATGCATTCATAGGCATTGATAATGTTCTGCCGTCGGATGAATGACCAATGACAACCTGTTCGCCGCTCCGCGACCGGAAAAATAAAAGGCACTGACCTACCTCACGGTGATTCTTTACATTATAACCATATTGCCACAAAGTTAAAAAATAATATTCCACGCACGGGTTTGTTTAAACTTTTTTTTTAGCTAGCATATTCTTAGTTGGACTTAACATATTTACACGCTCGTGGGCTCATAATTACAATAAGATGTGTGATTTAGTTGATCAAATAATAATAATTCGTGACAAATAATTACCCTGTCAAACTTAAGCGTGTAAAGCATTACACCAGCAAAAATTACTTAGTTACACAGCTTGAAACAATACCCATATAAGCCTGTTGAACAATACTGATTTACACAAGTAATTAAAATAATACGTACTTGAAAGAACACAATTTTCTTGTCAATAATCTCAAACCCCGTTGTGTTGCCCTCTGTCCAAATACTCCCTTACTAGATGCCAGCAAGTCGGATGGCGTCAGGCGCAGGCGGGTCCCTACCGCCGCGACCCGCCTATCCCTGCAGCATGGCGTGGTTCAACCTAAAACACTCAAGGACACGAATTCTCTGCACCGTCCGCAACCTATGAGCGTCAGCAATAGTTTCAAAACAATGTTTCAAGAAAACGTTGCATTAAAATTCGGACTTGAAATTTTACTCCCATTGCGCCGAAAGAAGTTTCACTTCAAAAATATTAGTGGAACCATTTTATAAAATGCACACGTTAATTAATCAGTGTTCGCTGGCCCTTTGATGTGACGTCACCGATTTACACCGTGGCCGACAAGTCCCGCGGATCACAACGAAAATCACACCGCCATGTTGGATCGTGATCACCAAATGTGGTCTGTGTTTCGATAGAGCGCGTGATTGGGCTGTCCGGCTGCGCCTGAAGTGCGCAGGTATTCCTGAAAACAGTCACGTGTACGTCTCGAGTACTTGCAGCTAAGACAAGGTGGCCACTCACGTGATCGAAACACCCGTGAAATAGTTTTAACCTGAGATTTCAACAGTTTTAACACATTAAATGAAAAAGAAAGATTAATATTTTAAAAGGTTTATAAGAAAGTTTCAACGTAAGCCAATACACGGATCGTAACTTACGAAACACAAAAATAAAAAAATAAAGTAGTTTGACGAAAGTTAATGTGTTAGTAACTTTCTGCCAAAAATTACTAATTCCAACTAAACTGTTGTTCGGATGGGTACACATCGTTTGCCCTACAGGCGTTTGCCCTAAACGTAGGGCAAATGCCTGTAGGGCAAACGACTTTAGGGCAAATGCCGTTTAGTGCAAACGACTGTAGGGTAAACGCCGGCAAGCACTTTTGTTTTGGATTAACGAAACCACGCCAACTTTTAGGGCAGACGCCTGTAGGGCAGACGCCTGTAGGGCAAACGACTGTCGAAAAACTTATTTTAGGGCAAACGCCTTTAGGGCAAATGCCGGAGCTTGGACCGAATGGGATTATCAAACATTTTGTGCAAACGCCTTTAGGGCAAATGCCTGTAGGGCAAACGCCTGTAGGGCAAACGCCTGTAGGGCAAATGACTTTAGGGTAAACGAAGCTTAGGTTATTTTGGGTAATGTAGGTTTTTTCAATTATGTATCCATTCAAACAGTGTTCTCGTAGTTTATATTTCCTCCGCAGGTGGCAGTACATAAATAAATGTTTTCCCTCTAAATGCAAAGTTTACAAAACCGTCGCTATATGGCACCTATGTAAGCCTATATAAGATTTGGTGGGAATTCATGTGGTATGAACTTCCTAGATTCACCAACAGATGGTTCCCTGCACTAAGTTCAATGTTATCGAATATTTTTTCTGTAAAATATTTCGGAACATTAGATGATGTAAGGTCTTCGACCAAAAAAGAAATCGCATAATAAAAAAACAGTATTGGCGATTTAACAAAAATATCGCTGGAAAAAGGTTTAATTTTTTTTTCCGGGGCTTTGCTTATTTCAATTTCAGCTGTCAGACGCGCATTACGCTATGATTACTTAAAATATTACGATCATATAGGTAAATAATGCGAATACTAGCTGTTAAACATTTTCTTAATTAGCATAATAGTACTAATGCGGTTAAACTCCTACACATTGTTCATACTATTTTATTCTGGAATGTATACACAACATACAGCTGAAGTACACAATGAAGAAGTATTCTAGTTCGTTTTGTTCTGGGTTTTCCATAATTTGCATTTAGTTTGTAATGTTTGTGTTAGATCATTTTGACGTTCAGTTATAAGAGTTGGCCGATAATAGTAATTGGTTGGCATGATTCTTAAAATAGGCTATATCCGTAATATAATATATATTTAAATACATTCATAATATTTCCCATATTTCCATAGTGGATTCCACTTATATTTCCAAAATAAAATAATGAAGATACGTAATGGTATTTCTCAATAATAATAATAATAATGTGACTTTAGCCCACCGCACACAGAACGACTTTCCTTGCGGGATTGTATGCATATTTGTTTGTTCCACAATATTCCTTCCTTATTCCAAACTGACTTGCAGTGACGCGATGTAATGTTCACACTTACTTAATAGTTCATTTTCAGGAAGATCACACCCTTGTACAATAGTAACTTGCCCTGATGAGGATCCATAGTCAACATTTTGTTTAGTCGATTGGAGATCACGCCGTTTTAGTTTCAACCGACTATCTCCTTGGTAAGCCAGTTTACGCCGAGTTGTGCCATGTCGAATCTTTTTACGAATGACTTTCTTGTGTATTGAACCAGGGCTCCTACCTGACATTTTTTTGAAAGGACTTTTCTCCCAAGCTAAACTATTCTTGAATCTTGTCCTGCCATGTAACATTTACGCTGAAAAGAGCCTCGCTGTGTCTGTGTGTAGGTAATTTATTATTTTGCGTCCATTAAATTTGGCAACGAGGCTCGTATAGAATTCTGTCGAATTACTGGTTTTGTTTTCTTTGAGATATGTCACAAAAAAAATGTCTTATTAAAAAATTAAAAACCGTTCGTTTGAACAAGATTGTTTTAGATATGAAGCGTCTGTGTGCATAATAGTGTCAAATCATATATCCCATAATTATAAATGAAAAATCCCCGATGGCAGCCAGTCGGAAAGGTAGATTTCGCCGTGCGGCCTACCAATATAAAAAAAACTTTCTGAAAAATTTCAGAAGTTTCAATAACTATGTAAAATCTTATGAATATTTCTAGAATATCGAATGTAACAATAAATTGCAAATTAATTGTTGGCTCAACAATATGTATGGGATATAAATCCAATCCAACAATACATTAGACATTCATATTTACCTCAATTAGAAATTCTGAAATTCATAGGACCTAGATAGGACAAAAAATCGTGAAATTTTCTGTAAGTCGCTCTGCGAATTCTACCTAAAAATGATCTCAGGAGAAAAAAAATTATAGTCACGTACAAACTTAATTTGTGGAGATGAACTGCGCTTGCACAACTAATACTATTTTTGATACATGATTGTTATGCTAACAGTTTTTGTTATGGTTTGCTGTCCTGTAAGCCCGCCCCGCACGACGCCCAATTTATGCTTTATATTCTATTATACCCATGGGTATAAAAGTGGGTATATAAATTTCATTAGCAGAAGTGAAGAAAGAATTCATTACTCAATACACACGATACCCAGAGTTCTAACAGAGAAAGCCAACATATTTGCCGACCAAGGCAAGCAAGTCGGGTTGGATAAACCTATTGCGTACATTTAACCAAATAATAAATATGTTAAAGTCGTAAGACTGTTTGTGGGCATGTGACAAATATGTAATTAACTAAATATAATTGCAACGGTTTATTTTGAAAATTATGTAATTCGGTGAATTATTTTTTTAAATATTATTTTCTAATCTTCACTTGCAAAAAATATAGAGAAGTTGATTCAGTGTTCAAAAACAAGATCGAAGCAATTTTGAAACTAAATTGTTTTGAAAATATATTAACTAAAATTGCACTATTTTTGCTGATTCATTAGCATCTGAAACAGAGTTATATTTAATGATCTTTCTTTGTGTATTATACTTTTACGTAATTCATTATTGTACATTCCACGACATATCAAAATTGTTCCTAGTTTACACTCATACCTATGACATTCATTCAAATATTGTGGCAATATAGATGATATGATTAAATGCATTTTGAAATGTTGTACATTTCATTGGCTGTCACACATAAAATCAGTCTTTTATTATTCTTCACTTGTTCCCATAAAACTTATTAGGGGTTAAGCTATAGATGGTCTGGGCGAATTAGCAAAATATGCACACTCTCGATGGAAGTATTTTCACCGCACTCTACAAACATATTAATAAAACGACAGATTCAGTTGGGCACATGTTATATAAAAATTGAAAATAGGCATGAAGGTCTCGGAGGCTATTTTAACACTAACTTTTAAACACTGAAAATGTTTTTATAAATGCATATGTATAATCTTCTGCCTTAAATTATTTTAGGGTCATCTTTTTAGGACGACTTTAAGTGAAAATTCCAGCAGGCAAGGATAATAAAATTTTGTAAGCTCCTTTTGTTAACGCTTGTTTTTATATATAGCAGCAATATTAAATTAAGTTAATTCGTTCGCTAGTTAACCCCCCGCCCCCACCTTGGAAAATATTACATAATCAACCTCTTTGTTAAAAATTATTTAAAAAATACAATCCAGTCACTGAGATTCATCTGTTGTAAGGTTCAATTACCAGCTGCATTCTTAGACTTCAACGTTGGGATAGCAAACCGTATGTGCTGCCATCTAATTTGTGAATTTTGTACTTTGTACTCATTTGGAGAATGGTTCCAACATTTGTCAACAGGGGCGACACACGTAAGGACATCTATCTTCGAAAAGGTTCGTAGGGCAAACGCCTGTAGGGCAAACGCCTTTAGGGCAAATGCCTTTAGGGCAAACGACTGTAGGGCAAACGCCGGCAAGCATTCATTTTCGGATTATTGAAAATTCGCAAACTTTTAGGGCAAACGCCTGTAGGGCAAACGCCTGTAGGGCAAACGACTGTCGAAAAACTTCTTTTAGGGCAAACGCCTTTAGGGCAAATGCCGGTGCTTGGTCCGAATGGGATTATCAAACATCTTGTGCAAACGCCTTTAGGGCAAACGCCTGTAGGGCAAACGCCTGTAGGGCAAATGCCTGTAGGGCAAACGACTTTAGGACAA
The DNA here is from genome assembly GCF_032445375.1 of Bacillus rossius redtenbacheri. NCBI lineage: Eukaryota > Metazoa > Arthropoda > Insecta > Phasmatodea > Bacillidae > Bacillus > Bacillus rossius. The sequence continues at coordinate 4,669,988 of NC_086331.1, read as the reverse complement.
ACGCTTTTAGGGCAAACGCCTGTTTGGAATAAGGAATGCGAGAATATGCTTCGAAAATGCGTTTAGGGCAAACGCCTGTAGGGCAAACGACGCACTCCCGTTCGGATAATTAACGTATTTACTAAAAATAAATTTAACAATATTTTTATCTGGCTAATGCAACTTACACAGTGTTCAAGAATTGTGAGGTTTGAACTCAATGGTTGGCCATAAAAGTTTGTTAAGAAAGTAATACACGGGAATGAAACAGGCACGAACAGTAGTACGCAGATTTGAATTCGGTGGGCTTCAGGGACTACTCTCTGGCAGAGAGGTCGGGGCGACTGAAATGCTGCCCCTTTGTAAAGTGACCTAACCTAAACTAACCTAACCTAACCTAACCTAATCTAACCTAACCTAACCTAAACTAACCACTGTCAGAAAAACCCTGAAGGGCTGCCCTTCCAAGGAACAACAATTCAGACAACCTTTTAAAAACACCACTGTCAGAAAAATCCTGATGGGCTGCTCTTCCAAGGGGCAACAATTCAGACAACCTTTTTAAAAACACCACTGTTAAAGATATCCTAATGAGATGCCCTTCCAAGGGGCAACAATTCAAGATTATAAAATTACGAAAATATACACATTTTAAGATACTGGAAGGGCTGCCCTTCCAGAACACTACTGTCAGAAAAATCCTGAAGGGCTGCCCATCCAAGGGGCAACAATTCAGACAACCTTCCAAAAACACTACTGTCAGAAAAATCCTGAAGGGCTGCCCATCCAAGGGGCAACAATTCAGACAACCTTCCAAAAACACTACTGTCAGAAAAATCCTGAAGGGCTGCCCTTCCAAGGAACAACAATTCAGACAACCTTTTAAAAACACAACTGTCAGAAAAATCCTGATGGGCTGCTCTTCCAAGGGGCAACAATTCAGACAACCTTTCAAAAACACCACTGTTAAAGATATCCTAATGAGATGCCCTTCCAAGGGGCAACAATTCAGGATTATAAAATTACGAAAATATACACATTTTAAGATACTGGAAGGGCTGCCCTTCCAGAACACTACTGTCAGAAAAATCCTGAAGGGCTGCCCATCCAAGGGGCAACAATTCAGACAACCTTCCAAAAACACTACTGTCAGAAAAATCCTGAAGGGCTGCCCTTCCAAGGGGCAACAATTCAGACAACCTTTCAAAAACACCACTGTTAAAGATATCCTAATGAGATGCCCTTCCAAGGGGCAACAATTCAGGATTATAAAATTACGAAAATAGACACATTTTAAAATACTGGAAGGGCTTCCCTTCCAGAACACTACTGTCAGAAAAATCCTGAAGGGCTGCTCATCCAAGGGGCAACAATTCAGACAACCTTCCAAAAACACTACTGTCAGAAAAATCCTGAAGGGCTGCCCTTCCAAGGGGCAGCAATTCAGCTTCCCCGAGAGGACAGCAACACTCCGCGAGAAGCAGACTTCGAGGCGGGCCAGTACGTGTAGAGTCAGTTCCACGCAGTTCGGTGGTACGAAACCCCTAGATACGGGTGGTCACTAGATCTTCCTATTCGGTGCGCATCTGTTGTGGAAGCGTGATCTTTATACATTGACTCTGATTCCTGATTGGCGAAAAAAAAAAAATGTTCCGCCCTTGAGCGGACGACTGAGCACGCAGCTAACTGCAATGCAGAACGTCTGAAAATAACTTCGCTATAATTGAAAAAAAATTTGGTTGTCATTAAAGTCGGTTTACGGACGATAGTTTAACGTGACAACGTCATACCAAAACATTGATGAAATGATTGCATACTTTATGAATAAAATTTAATGATTTTTATTTTAATAATAAAAGAATAAATACTTGAAATTATACTAGTAATCAGATTTTTAAAATGCAAGAATAATTAACCTTTATTGCAGAAATTGTTGTTGTAATAAGCAATGAAAACCACATTAACTTTTCACTTCACTTTATAAACAGTCGAGTTGAAGAGAGATAGATGCGGCGCAAGCGTACAATGAGCGCAACGGGACACAGCGTAACGGAACAATGTGCGTAACGGGACAATGTGCGTAACGGGACACATCGTAACGGGACAATGTGCGTAACGGGACCCAGCGTAACGGAACAATGTGCGTAATGGGACACTTTTTCGTGCGTGCAGCCGGCGTTCATCGATTTATTAGACGTCACGTCAAAAAAACATATTTTGCCAGCCGAAATTAGCAGTAAGATTTGCAGTGCTTTGTAAAACACGTGGAAGTGAAATATCTTCGCTGCTATTCAGCTTCTATTTGCAGTCGCGGACAGTGTGCGCGCTTCGCCGAACGCCGCGCTATTCTTCAATGGAAGTAACGGTAGACGCGACGTTAATACAATCATTTGGTAACCTATCACGTTCGATACATCTGTGACGTCAGCGCAACGATATTCGCGGACTCGACAGACTTTCCTGTCAGGAAGTTTTTTATATTATTATTATTATTTCCATCGCGTCAAGGGCCTGAGGTAACGGATTTTGTTTCCAGTTTCGGTTACATGCATTATTAACGCACGTATTGTTCACAGATTTTTGAGCTTTTGTTTACTATTTTTTTAATACATTTAAGCGTCCAATAAATAAAAAAATTGGTTCAAAATTTTGAAGCTATACTTTTTTAGGCGCGTTGCGATAAAAGTTATGTAAGTGAATTTTTACGATATGCGCACACCATGCAACGAAATTTTCACAGGATTAATAAAAGGCTACATAAAATTAAAAATTATATATCTATACTTTTTTTTTAAATCTTATACTGTAGTGATTGATAAGGAATATTGAACCATACTATTAAAATCATTCATTTATTGTGAATATTAGTGATACAAACTGTGTTTATAAATTTTTTCAAGTATATTTATATAATCGAGTTTGTTCCCTTATATATAATTTATTTACATTATAAATTATAACATTATTATTTATAAATGAATAAAACTAATAAATGAGAATAAACATTCAGCATAATTATTTATTTTCATTATTAATAAATATTTATCTACATCGTTTTACTAAATTAAATAATTAATTTAATAAGCGTGTTTATAATATTATTCTATACAGAGTATTTATTTAAACTGTTTATATAATTTGATTGAATTTATAATATACCAACCGTATTTATAATAACACTCCTGTCCCTTTATTATTTTATTTCTGTTAATTATTTGCATGCAACCATTAAGTTAAATTTTTACTACGTCAATCACGTATAACTTTTAACACCCATTTAATTTTTCATCAGCAGTTCGATAAAATAAATTTGTTTAAGTTTGTGTGTATCGTTTATGTAGAGCTAGTGTAATGGAAAGAAGCATTTAATACAGAAATATTTTTTCTTGTGATCGTTTCGGAATTGAAAAAAAAAAAAAAAGAGTAAATTTTCAATAATGCGAATTTTTTTCTGTTGCATCGCATTTTTCGCGTCTAAAGTCGTGATTCCAGCACAACGCACTGGGACTTGGGAAGTCGACAATCAGATTGCTTGCAGTTCGGAAACATTTCTGGCCTATTTTTCCCCATTCAGAAGCTGCGATGCGCGCGGAGCAAGACTTCCCGCTTCTTCCCAGACGAACTATTTCCCCAGTTCGGGTGTCAATAAACCCCGCATTCCCGACGCGACTATTCCCTCCGCCTCTTTCCCTCTCGCGCGCGATATTGGCAAGTTATCGTCTCTCACCGTCCGTCTCCTCTGCCGCTTTGTCCTCGCGCTGATACGTGCCTCGTCTCCGTGACCGGTTTCCCGTGACTGGTTCACTGGTTTCCGCGACCGGCGTCTCTTGACTGGTCCGCTGATTTCCATGACCGGTTTCCCGTGACTGGTTCGTTGGTTTCCGTCACCGGTTTCCCGTGACTGGTTCGCTGGTTTCCGTGACCGGTTTCCGTGACCGGTTCTCTGGTTTCCGTGACCGGTTTCCCGTGACTGGTTCGCTGGTTTCCGTGACCAGTTTCTTTTGACTGGTTCGCTGGTTTCTGTGACCTGTTTCCCGTGACTGGTTCGCTGGTTTCAGTGACCGGTTTCCCGTGACTGGTTCGCTGGTTTCCGTGACCGGTTTCCCGTGACTGGTTCGCTGGTTTCCGCGACCAGTTTCTTTTGACTGGTCCGCTGGTTTCTGTGACCTGTTTCCCGTGACTGGTTCTCTGGTTTCAGTGACCGGTTCGCTGGTTTCCGTGACCGGTTTCCCGTGACTGGTTCGCTGGTTTCCGCGACCAGTTTCTTTTGACTGGTCCGCTGGTTTCTGTGACCTGTTTCCCGTGACTGGTTCGCTGGTTTCAGTGACCGGTTTCCCGTGACTGGTTCGCTGGTTTCCGCGACTAGTTTCTCTTGACTGGTTCGCTGGTTTCTGTGACCTGTTTCCCGTGACTGGTTCGCTGGTTTCCGCGATAGGTTTCCCGTGACTGGTTCGCTGGTTTCCGCGACCAGTTTCTCTTGACTGGTTCGCTGGTTTCCGTGACCTGTTTCCCGTGACTGGTTCGCTGGTTTCCATGACTGGTTTCCCGTGACTGGTTCGCTGGTTTCCGTGACAGGTTCGCTGGTTTCCGTAACAGGTTTCCCGTGACTGGTTCACTGGTTCCACCCCGCGCACCCAGGTTCCCGTTAGAGAGGTGAAGAGGAATCACGAGCACACTTGCGTATTTTCGCAATCGCATACCTTTGCACTTGCATACTTACGCACTCGGGTACTTGCCCACTTGCAAACTTGCAAACTGTGAAGTTTCACTTCTAGTGCGCATAAAAAAAACTTCTTTCAACCTGTGAACTTCGTGTTCAACAAGGATTTTTTTTTCAGAATTTTTTGTAATTTTTTATTTTGTAAATAAAAATTTTGTGGTTCACTAATTTATATTTAGCTGGACGTGTAGTTGTTTTCTCCGTGTGTTCATTAATATTCATGTAATTATTTTGTTTGTTTTCTCCGTGTGTTTCTGATTATCCCTGCCAAAATATTGTTGGTTTTCTCCGTGTGATTCTAATTATTCCTGTGGTTTCTTCAAGTGCACCTGATTATTCATGCTAATGTTTTGTTGGTTTTTCTCCGTGTGCTGCTGGTTATTTCTGACGAGACTTCTGTTGGTATTCTCCAACTGACTCTGGTTATTCCTGAGAAAATAATCCCTGCATGTATTTTTTTTGTAATGAGACAAGCAATTTTGTTCAGTTTTTTTTAAATTAATGAATTTCTGTTACCAAAGCAGCACTTAAATATTTTATCAGGGGGAATTCAGACAAAATAAGATTCATTAGCAGAGGATTACTTTGTCTTAAAACAACTGAGAAACACTTTCAGGTGAACGTATAAAAAGAGAGATTAATTACTCAGTCGGTTACTAAGCCATAAAACGGCTGAGGAACACTCACAGGCAAGGAGATTTATCTCCTCCTGGAGGTCTAGCGAAGTCTTCCTTCTCTTGCGATCGTGAGTGAGCATCCCGCATCCCACACGAAAGAGTGACAGCCTGTACGACACAGCATGTGGCTTCAACTACTGACAAGAATCGGGACTACTTGCAACAAGTTGTTTTGCACGAGATAAATTAAATATCGCTGCTGAATGGAGCTATTGTAGCCAGTTGGAGCTTCGTAGACGCATAGCCTTGTAGCCCCGTAGCGTTGTTGTAGCCAAATGTCGTTGGAGCTGTTGTAGCCAAAGACAGAGTTGAGGCGTGCTCTATGTCTCAAATGTCTCTCGTTAAGTTATATTTAATTTATTCATTTTTCACCTTTCATATATTTATTGTTTATTTATAACTGTTTTGGTTAAACTAATTTGTTTGTTTTGGAACGGAAATTTTGTTGTGTCTTGAGTCCACCGATAAATTTCGCCACTCAGCTGTCAGCGTACCGAAACTATCGGCCTTGGTGTGTGTTTCGTTTCCATGCCACTGCACGGCGCCACCGGCGCATACAGCCTGAACGGCGTGGGTTAAGGCAACCGTTTAGTTCTAATACAACGGCAATAACATCTCACTACTCTGTGTCTCAGTAGTCGAGGCTGTGGCGAGGGCTACTGAACAACATTAGTCATTCCAAACCAGGAAAAAGTAGTCGTGAATTATTTTAATAATTTAGTTTTAACAATTAGCATAAAACCAGTTTTTGCAATATATATTTGTATATGTATATGTATATATGTCTATATACACACATAAATATCTCATTTAGTTGGTAAAACACAGATATTTGTTTGTAACTATAAATACAAATTTTTCGTAAAATATAATACATTTTGTTTGATTGAAACGAACTTTAATATTTGTGTAAATGTGGTGGATTGCCCTAGTCTTAATTTTGTGTACCATCGAAAATTGCTCTCAGTTATTAAATTTTTTTTTTTTTTGCTGTTAGGCAGCTAGGTATTTTTTTTATGTCACCTGTTCACTTTAAGCACTTACGTACACATATCTCTACATACACAATCAACTCCCGATCCTTCACGTCGCCTTTAGAACAACAGGAAGAACAAAAACCTTCATTCTCAAGACATTCCAGAAAAATGGAAGTAATACCAATGAGAGCTCGCGGCGGTATGCCGATGTACACACAGGTAGCACAATTGTACCATTATTTGTTACTAACACTGCACAAAAATTAAATAGAGGATGATGTAGTGTGGCTTAAAAAAATAATGATTAAAAGCAGGTTAAATTCAAACAATAAAAAAATCAATTTGTCAAAAAAAAAACAATTTTAATGAAAAAGGGGGTTGTCTGTAAAGTCGGTTTATGGACGATAATTTTACAGCCCGCCTTAACCTGTTTGATATTATAGAAGATTTTCTCACACTGTGGTTGGCCGGTTATTGCACGCTCGGCTTAGGCGGAACGTGACAATGAGTCATGCTTTTTCGTGCGTGCAGCCGGCGTTCATCGATTTATAAGACGTTATCACGTCAAAAGGTTGATAAATATAAAGTGTTTTAATAGTGAACAAAAGTGAGTCTAAGTAAAGGGAAAGTGTGAGTGTGAGTAGGATCACACCGCCGGTTCGGACGCACCTGCCCCAGAAAACTTGCCCCGAAGAAGCGGGTAATGGGGGAACGACACAAAAGGCTTGGCTGGATCCTGCGGACGAGCCAGAGTATTCCTGACAGTTTTAACCTCTGTTTAAGGAAATTCAATTGTTCGCACCGCCGCGGGCTGCAGCGTCGGCATGGTAACAATCGATTGTGAAGCGCCGTCAGGAACATTTACGCAAGGTTTGCAAGGAGAAAACACCAAGAAACACTTTCCAGAGGTGTTCCTTAGCTCGTCGTTCCAATCACCGGGCTTTCCCGAGAGATCTTTGGTCCATGAAATTTTCCTTATTACGTACAAATGGTAATATATCGCGAAAATGTGTCACTTTGGGATGCAATAGGAAATACTTTAATATCTTGCTACTCTTAATTCCCAAATAAATCTTTTTAGATTGTTTTATAGGGTTTAACGTCAGGGTGGCATAAGCGAGAAACGTACAGTGTTACTTCTCGGTATGACGGAGTCTTACGCGTAACTTACCAATAGTTTATTGTAAACTCAACTAGAATTAAATTTTTTGATATAAACTTTCTGAAATTTTTACACCAGCATGCAACTGGGCTCCCACTTGTTGGCAAGGAGTCGTGCCCCAACTTCATTCTCCCTGCTTTTTAAGCTTTCACATCATAGGTCATTCACACCTCTCACTTCCAACACTTTTCCTCCACCCCATTCCACTCCCGTCCTGTTTTCACCAGGAACGAGTAATTTCCTCTTTCTGTTCGTTTCCATTCCCTCTGGGTCTTTCACGCTTATTCTCTCCTTCCTCTGTGCCCTATTCTACACAACCAATCACCTTGAACAGCCTCCTCCTCCTCCCCTGCAATGTTTCACCCCTCCCCCCTCCTTGATCAACACTGACGGTCTATGTGTCTGCCCCTCTGGCCCTTTTCTTCTCCTCCACGCACTTATCACCCATCTCTCTGCCCTGTGCTGTACCTTCTCCAGATCTTCCATTTACGTCACCAGATAAGAGGACCCACATCACCGCAGTAGCTCTTAATATTTTCTGGTTCGAAACATCTTGGTTTTTATAAAATATTTTTCAGGGATTCTTGGTCCTTCAGTAAGCGTAATTCATGATTCGTTGGTCTAATTGCTTGCAACTTATTGTATCGATACTTTAGATCTGGCAGTTTGGAGACTTTGTTTTGACTGCTTGAAATATATTACATTTGTTATTGACAAATAAGGCATTGTGGTTCGGATACGTCTGGTCTATATGTCTGACATTGTACATGAGCTGGCCTAATAAACTCCACGAAATATAATAGGAAACATAATTTAAAATTTATTTTAAGCATTAGTTACTCTTATCACTGAACGAGAATCAAACCAAGGACGGGAATCGATCAAGTCAACATTATTTTAATGGTTATATATATTTTTTTCTTACAAATTTTGGATTTTCCCCCCGAATTTCTAGCTTAATAAATACAGATTTTTAAGGTGGGGTCTAAGACAACCGACAAGTTGGAGGACGCCCTTGAAATAAACAATTACTGCACTCTAACGGCAAAAATTAAACTAACATGGCGGTAGCGCACTTTAGCGAACAAAAACATAATGTCGGATCCAAGATCGCAGCCTCCACCAGACGAAAACAAGATGGCATACATGTCATACTAGCTGGCGTTATATAGTGGTGGGAGGTCAGTCTGCCGGTGGCTTCCGTGGAGAAAGTATCCGTCCCAGTTTTAATTTTTTCCCTTGCCGGGTTCAAACAGAAGACTCCGTGATATAGCTGCAGTATTAATTACTATTTTATTTATTTAATTAAAAATTTAATTTTTTTAATGAAAATTACGATTTTTCAAGATGTAAAACGTGACATAATATTCCAAGATGGCGGAATGTTTTTTATTTTTATTTATTTGACATTTTTCCCTATTTTCGAGCATAAAAAGTACGGATTTTAAAGATGACGGCCGTAACGAAAATAGTGAAACATTAACATCATAATTCAAAATGGCGGCCATTACATCTTAATGGTCAACGTCATGACATCAGCGGCTTAGTGCGGCTTGCTAATGAGGAAATTAATCTGCTTTGGTAAATGTTCTAGCCTTTGAAAATTTTGATGACTAAAACGGGAAATTTTATCTCAAAACGGGAACATTTCCCTCAAAATAAGAAAAAAATTTGTTTTTAGTTTTTTTTAGATTTTTTGGGGGATTGTTTTCCTAAAAACTGGGTATTTTTGCGGATTTTGGTGAATTTTGGGCAAATTTAATGTCATTTCTGGCTTTTGCATATTTTGAAGGTAAAGGTCAAATGTCAAGGTCATACAAGATGTCCGCCGTGACGTCATAATCCAATATGGCGGTCATCGGCTCCAGCTCCACACTTCGACTTCATGTACCCGGACCGGCCAACATATACTACTGACGTGCCTGTTAGAAAACCTGGGGAAGTCCTTCTTGACATCGGGCGTGTTATTCCTGTTAGGAACATCTCTCTGACATGTCAGACACAGCAACTCCCCGGGTAAACATACCCTTTGGAGCTGAGGTTAAGGGGGAAAAAGGTCTGGATACGAACGCATCTTGAGGGTGACAGGCCTAAAACTTGCTCTCTTAGCGGTCCCGTTGCAGTAAGCTTCAGTAAATAGCGATGCGATGTTGTCCAAGACCATTAAAATTAAACATATGATAGAAATTCTTCAAACATCCTTGCCACTGAACCTTTCCATAGTGAGTGTCACTAAGGTTCGATCTCACACGCCATGTTATAAAAAATGAAGAGCGTTAATTGTTACGATGCGCGCGCACCGTGCAACGAAATATTCCCGGGATGAAAAAAAGGTTACATACAAAAATTCATACAAACAAAAATTATATATGTGTTGTTAATATTATACTTTAGTGATTGATATTGAACACTGGTCCATATCATTAATACATTTATTAATTGTAACTATTAGTGATAGAAAGTGTGTATCTAAACGTTCTGAACTGTATTTTCAAGTGTATTAATGTAAGTGAGGTTATGTTCCCGTGTTTTTAATTTAGTTGCTTTATAAATAATAAATCATTACATTATGTGATAAATAATTAAAATTAAAGAATAAGAATAAACATTTGGCATATTTATTTTAATCATTATTTATAATAAATTTGGATTATTTTACTCAATAAAATAATTATTTTTAAACACATGTTTATATTAATAGTAACAATCATACTGGACTTAATGACACGTAACAATGCAAAATATAATTTTATTTTTTCCAGGCATACATTCGATGTTGCCAGTCCGCCAAAACAATGGTGGCAACTAAACTGTATTTCAGTGCGCAAAAACCCTTAATTGTGTTACAAATGCAAAAATAAAAAAGTTTGGAGAACAGTCATCCATACGCAGTAGTAGAGAGGAGTTAAAAATATCAATAAAAAAGTTACCATAAGCGTTCAATTAAGCTAACGATATGGACTGCCACCGAAATAATACACTGAATTTGGAAACGATTTCGTGAAACTTTCCACACCGTACGCGCAACAATGGGAATGGTTAATTTTTGGTGACTAATTGGTGATATATTTGTAACAGTACGGGATAAAACATGGATGTTTTATCCCAGCATTACCCCGTTACCTTTTCGCAGCATATTTGTGATAAAAAAAATTATGTCGTTGGTGTGTTTCGAGATAAAGAACTCATTACTGCTCTTAAAACACAGAGAAATAAATTTTACCGGAGTTATTTTTAAACTGTTGACTATTTCCCGAACAACTTCACTGGGATACGGCAAATAAAACTCATTTTACATTTGTGCTCATCCAGAAATAACCTCGTGATTATTTCTTCCGATAATTACGCACCTATTAAATTTGTAAACGAAATCATTAAAATGTGTTAAAAATAATTGTGATAAAATATCCATTTTAACTTCAAGTCGACATTGGGGCCACGAGAGACAGCATAGAACAATAAAATGAAAGTGAAACATAGACAGAATTCATTGGTGTGCGGACTTACAGCAACTTAACGGCAAGTTTCTTACTTGCGAAATGTTATTCATTGTTTGACTCCAGAGGGACTCGAACGCAGGTCTCCTAGGCGGGAGATGTTTGATGAATGTTTGGCTCGTTTGTATTTTTCGTTATCAAGAACCATACTTCCGTACTCTAATGGCCTTATATTAACTTAGGTGACCTATTATTAGACCTATTCTTTAAAAAAAATTGGTTATCTGTAAAGTCGGTTTACGGACGATAGTTTAACGTGACAATGTCATAACAAAACATTGATGAAATGATTGCATACTTTTATGAATAAAATTGAATCATTTTTATTGAATTATCACTATTTTGTATGAATACAAAGAAGGAGTGAAATGAAATCTACAATTTGATTGATAAATTTACTTTTATTTTCACTCATTAATTCAAATATGTTTATTACTTTAATGAAGAGATTATTTTAACTATAACTTTTATACATGTTTGCTATTTAACTTCTTCCAATCAGTGTTATTCTGTTAAGGATAGGACGATGATAGGAAAAGTAGGAAACGAATGGGAGTGTTTCAAGTTTAATGTGCCTCGAAAAAGTCAAATCGATAGTTGTTCCAATCGATTGGAAGAGAGATAGATGCGGCGCAAGCGTACAGTGAGCGTAACGGGACTATGTGCGTAACGGGACACTTTTTCGTGCGTGCAGCCGGCGTTCATCGATTTATTAGACGTTGTCACGTCAAAATTTGTTTTTAATGAGTTTTGGCTGATACACATACACACCATCTTACAAGCGTGTTTCGCCCGGGACTCGAACCCAGACACCCCGCACCGTAGGCCGGCGTGCGTCACACTGAGCCATGAGGTCGGGGGCCACAGCTGTGGTCGCGAGTGAAAGGCGAACTCGAGAAGTGAGTACAACCCAGTGGCAGTAGTAGTACACTTGATCCACCCAGTGACCACCCCACGCATCCTAACAGTTGTGCATTCACTCGCCGAGTGCACTCTCGTCACCCGAGTGGAACACGATCATTGAGTCATACACTCACCCACTTCTTTAAAAAATGACAATGAATTTTCACGGTGCGCGCGCAACATGCTACAAAAATTGACAGGATTTAAAAAAAAGTTACGTACAAATAAAACTTATATACGTGCTTTTAAATCATTTACTTAAGTGATTGATTCTGAATTCTGGTCCATATAATAAAAAAGTATATTTATTGTGAATATAAGTGATGGAATTGAATGTATAAACTAACTTTTTTAAATGTATTTTCAGATGTATTTATGAAAGTGTTTCCGTATGTATAATTTATTTGCATTATAAACTATAAATTATTACATTATTTAATATTTAATCAACATAATGATTGAGAATAAACATTCGGCAAATTTATTGTTTTTATTACTAATTATAATTTATCTTCACTATTTTACTAAATATTTTATTTACGTGTTTATATTACTATTGAATACTGAGTATTTTATTTAATTTTTTAAAAAATTATTTGAATTTATACTTCACCACGCGTATTTATATCACTCTATTCATTTTTTATTTTATTTATATAAATTATTTGCATGTATAGCTAAATATAGTTTTATATTATTTCAAGTAAGTATAACTTCTAACACGCACCAATTTTTGTTATAAATAGTGTCGTTGTATAAGTCTGTCATCCCCTGCAGGAGTGACACGATGAGAGAATGTGATTGGAACGTCAAATAACCAGCAAGGATTCCTGCGATCCTGAGTAGGAGCATGCAGGACGGGCACACTAGCACACTAGCTTGCTGCTACTCACTTGTTGCTACTCACCTGTGCAGCGCCAGCTTCGGCCCCAAGGGCTCTGGGTTCGAGTCCCGAGTGAGTTAAGCTTGTGTGTGGCAATTCTTCAAGTTGTACATTTTATGCGCGACGGATGTAACGTGTCAACATGCGACGATTGTGACATGTCAGCATGCATCGATTGTGACCTGTCAGAAAGCATAGATTGTGACGTGTCAGCATGCGTCGAGTGTGACGTGTCAGCGTGCGACGAGTGTGACATGTCAGCATGCGACTAGTGTGACGTGTCAGCATGCGACTAGTGTGACGTGTCAGCATGCGTCGAGTGCGACGTGTCAACATGTGACGAGTGTGACGTGTCAACATGTGACGAGTGTGACGTGTCAACATGTAACGAGTGTGACGTGTCAGCGTGCGACGAGTGTGTCATGTCAGCATACGACAAGTGTGACATGTCAGCGTGCGTCGAGTGTGACGTGTCAACATGTGACGAGTGTGACGTGTCAGCGTGCGACTAGTGTGACGTGTCAGCGTGCGACGAGTGTGACGTGTCAGCGTGCGACTAGTGTGACATGCCAGCATGTGACGAGTGTGACGTGTCAACATGTGACGAGTGTGACGTGTCAGCGTGCGACGAGTGTGTCATGTCAGCATACGACAAGTGTGACATGTCAGCGTGCGTCGAGTGTGTCGTGTCAACTTGCGTCGAGTGTGTCGTGTCAACTTGCGTCGAGTGTGTCGTGTCAACTTGCGTCGTGTGTGTCGTGTCAACTTGCGTCGAGTGTGTCGTGTCAACTTGCGTCGTGTGTGACGTGTCAGCATGCGACGAGTGTGACGTGTCAGCGTGCGACGTAGTGAGCGCGCGCCTTGCAACGTCCATTTCGTTCATTTGCAAGACACACAAAGTACCTCGTGATTTAAGAGGCCGTGTCACAAATTTGCGCTCCTATCTATATCAATGTTATTTTAAAAGGCAGTTTTTCTCAAAGTCTATAAGAGGTAGGGGCCAGAAATTTTGCCTACTGAAAGTATACAATACATTTAACATAACCGCTTTTTTCAAATTTAGTTATCATATCATATATTATTTCTGTGATGAAAAAAATATAATCAATATTTTGATTTGTCCAGATACAGTGGAATTTTGCTTATATTTATAATTATTTAGCAAAAACTGAAAAGGCCATTGAAATGTATTGTACATTACCTTCCGATCAGTGTCTTCATGATCATGATGGGTTTAAAAACCTGGTTGTAATCAAGTCTTTAACTATTTCATGACAACATTTATACTTAATAATTTGGAGATAGGCCTTTTCTATCCTAAGCCCCTGAGCTTTCACTATCTGGTCTGGCGACCGACCTGACACTCTTCAACCACCCCAAGGGTCTCCGATTGCACATCCGATAAAAAAAAAAGCTGTTCGTTCATTTGTTTTTGTGTCACAGACTTCACACATTTATGCCAAGGGAATATTCCGCTGATGTGACGCCATACGAATGTATTATTCGTGACCATACAACTTTTTTGTTTGTCATCGGGAAGAAATGTTCATTTTGAATTGAGCATTTTTAAATGTCAGCGTAGAATATGCTTATCTGCCCATTTTGTTTCTTTCCATAATAATGAGTAAAGTTAACATTGTCATAGACATTTTATTATATTCGTTTGCCGTCCAAGTAAAACTGTCACTATATCGCACGTAATTATATATTTTACTAATTTGTTAGTTGTCATTTTATTTAAGTTACAAATAACAGTAATCAAAAACTATTACTTAATAGTCCAGAAAAGAGATTGAGTTATTATTCATTTAATAGGGGTTTAAAATATGGTACTACATACATATTATATATATTATACATATTATATATATTATACATATATTATCTTGTTGTCTTCTTTGTAACTTTACTGGAAGAATGGCATTTGGTATGTATGTTAACTCACAATGAAAATACTTCAGAAGTACTCAACAGTGAACAACCTAGGCCCTATACTAATTTCATTATGTTCATGGAAATATAATTAAAATTACAAATAATGAACTGTATGTGTTTCACGTAGAGATATCGTACGAACTGTATGTGGTACAGACCAACATTTGCTAAGGCTCTGAAAATACTTAATTTCAGTTAATGTGTGGAGAATATTAAAAGTTAGAAATAATGATATATATAAAACAATGCAAAGTTATCAGCATAAAAATAGAAGTTATTTTTACGTAGCGCCTATTGGAATGAATATTTTGTGTTGAATTATGTGGCATGATTAATATTCTCTTATGGTATGTGTGTTTTGTTAAAATCTTATAAAACATAACTTACTGTTGAAGGATTTTCATTTTTTTTGTTATGATCTTATTTAAACAAGTTTTAATTATATTACACATGTCTATTTTAAAATCATTTTAATGTATACTTATAGAATTGTAATAGGCTTTATAAGGACTCTCAAAATGCATGTGAGTATCTATAATTATCTACATCACCATTATGGCCGTTTCACAAGATCAAATATTTATTGAATTCAATCAGTTGCATTCATTGTACATGATTTTCAATTTGTACATTGAATTCAATACAAATTGAAGATGTTATTCAACTAAGCTTATTAACTTATAAGTATTTTGTTTGTCCAGTACATAAAAGTAAAAGATTCTTTATTATTTAAATAATGAGCATCTATAAGCAATAACGTTTTCTAAATATTTACATAAACATAATGAAATCTAATTTTTCAATACTTTATATCTACGATCACATCAACGGCAGTATTATGTAATCAATGAGGTAATGAAATATCTTTAAAAGATATTTTCTCCTCTGTAAAGTAAATTTGTGATACAGCCCTCTTAATGTTAGTCTAGTGAGTTATTTCGTCTTCTAATATGCTACAGCAATATATAAAACTAAGTTTTGTTAGTGTTTTAGTCTTTTGTAATGTTAAAGTGTAATGTAATCAATTCATTTTTTTTTTGTAAATTCTTATTCATAAAGATACATATCATAATAAGATAAATAGTAATATTTGTAAATTTAGATTCTTTGAAACAACATCGATAAGAGGTTCTCCTACCTCTGTTAAACTGTATGATGGTGCATTGTAAAAAAATTAGGTAGTCTGACTTAAGTGAGATTGTATTTAGATTGTGTGTAATGCATATGCAATATCTAAGCATAAGAATTTATGTTATTATCCTTTTAAAACATTACACTATGAATTTCGTATACTTTTTAATGTCAACTACCATTATTTTTCACGGAATATTACATCCAGATAAAGAATAATTACCACATGTTTGAAGATTAATTGTATTCCGATACATTTAAAGTATTAAAATTTTTAGATACGACTCATACTACAGTTGTAAATGTGAGGTTTCTTGACTCTGAATCCCCGCATCCGCAATTTCCTAGTGAGCCGCCGGTCAGATTGTCATCCTCTCAGATTGTCGAGGAACCAGATACATTTTTCGTCGAGTAATCTGGCGGTATAGTAGCTTTATCACGCGCTGCGGTTACAGTTACTTCGGTTGAATAAGCCACTAAATCTCACTGTTAAAAGAGAGAACTTCTAGACCAGAATATTGGAAATAAAAATTTACTGACACGGCCTCTTAAGTTCAAACGAATTGAAAATAGTACATGTAAAAATATTATTTTTTTTTCTCATTCATAGTTTTAATATTAAACTAAAGGCTACACCACAAGGAATTTTTTTTTAATGCTGAAACCAGTGTACACTTTTTTTTTGCAATTTGGATTTCTTCATGTTTATTTTTAATTTTCAAGTCGAAATACTTTTGTTAGATCATACATGGCGTCGATGTTGGTACTCTTTACAGTGACGAACACTGTGGATATTAATTACATGCTGATGCTGTAGTTTATTTGTCTAACTAAAGTTTGCAGTCAAAAGTACACGCGTATTGTAGGCTCCTACCTCTATCTCGTTATTCGTAATAATCCCCGTGTTATGTATTTAGATTAAATTTTGTTGCCAGGAAATAAAAATCAATGGAACACAATGTATCCCGTGGAGCTTACAAGATTTTTTTTCGAGTTGTGTTATTAATAGTTCTGATTCGATTCAGGGAAGTAATTGTACCAGACACACCTGAATGAAAAACAAAATAACAAATATTTTTTAGCATATTTTTGATTAGCATGCGCTTCCATAAACTGGAAATAATCCAAAACGAGCTTAAGTTGGTTAAAAATGCTCGCATACGCAAACCTCATTTTGTTGATATATGCCTGGCTTCAGTTCTTCAAAAAATTATATACATATATATATATAATATAGCATACTCGTGCAATTCCTAACAGAATGAAAGTGATTTTAAAATAATATGTCACAAAATAATTTCGCTATTGCTTTTTATGGGGAAACCACACAATCGATTTTTTTTTCAGTAGGGAAATATATGAATCTTACGACAGAAGTCATCATCTTAAGTTTTATATCTGCCGTGTACAGAATTGGAGAAGGTCACTCTATACGTAAAAACTACTGAATGTTTATGCGTGGTGTCTCTTTATCAATATCACCATCTAAATGGTGACACCGAAATTATTTATCAGCTTTCTGTATTATTCTACGAATTGTAATCATGGAGAGTTAAAAAGGCGCAAACTTAATTTATCTCTTTTTTAGGTATACATTTCTAAAAGATATAGTCTTCACTAGAAAAAGGCTAAATTAAATAATAGTAATAATATTCTTATTAATATCCTTATTTTATTAGGTGCCAAATGTTAAAAATCATTGACTTCTCTTACACTTGACTTCTACGAATTTATCATACAAACATAAATTCTCACAAGATTATCAACAATGAAATTGAGCACAATATCTGTGGTTTATATCTTTATGAAAAGAGAATAAACTACAAAATTTAAGTTAGCAAAAAATTAACTATGAAGGTAGTGAAACATATAAAACATATCAAACATAAAAACTGTAACTAAATGCAAACATTTTGTTAAATAATATACTAATTACGAAACACAGACGATGCTACATTGTTTTAACACACAGATAGTATTGAAACCTTTTCGTGGCAAATACATGGACCTGCCTTATAGTCATATCTATAGAGCATTATTTCTCATTATCAAAATACTATGCTCAAACATATATAATATTCATTCTTTTTTTACTATCATCTGTGCGGGAATTTGTTTTTCCTTTTACTGGTCTGATGCTTATTCGTGTAAAATACAAACGAAATAATCTGATTTACGTACACAGATAACGTCACAAAAATGTTATAAAGAAGCGTTTGAGTTTTGAATAGTATTCAATTGCTTATTGTGAAACCTAAGGGGAAGGGAGGGGGAAGAGCTAAGAAAACTATCCCTAAACCACGACACAAACAGCCCCTAAATTTCTTTCAATGCAGAACATAATTTAGAGTCCTGTTGTAGACTCTATTCCGTGTTACCTCTTTTTCGAAAGAAAACTCAAAGATCAGAGAACAGGCATCATTTTATGTTAAAGCTCATTCAATCACATTTTCAACAGGGATGACAAAATAATATAAATACGTGTTATGATTGGCTAGACAATTTTCACAAACTTAAAATGAGGACACATTTAACCGTTTAATTAATATAACTGCTATTTAACAAGAAGTAGCCTATAAATTCAAGATAACTTACAAATCGTTTAGTTGCAACGACCACTCAAATAAAAGAAGCAAACAGAGCCAGAGAAAATATTTTATTGTAGATCAGGTTCATTTAAGCAATACTTGCACTGAATAAAAATTATGCGCTTCAGCATACCAGTAAAGAAACGCATGCTTCATTTCAGAAAATGATTACTTCAGCAAAAACCCTTAAGCATGTACCCCTAGCAAAACAATTCGTCTCTTACGCACATGTGCATAATAAATTAAATATTTAAAGTTTTCATTTAAAAAATGTAACGAAGACTATAGAAGATATATAAATTTGAATTACAAAAACTTATTTGGGTAACACATTTAAAGGCCTTGGGAATAACATGGAAAATTAAGGACACGAGTGTCCTTGTGCTACACAAGGCAATTAATCACCTTCGATCCTCACCAGGGTAGCGACTGCACTTCCTCATGGCGGCGTGAAAAAGAGCATATCGGCTATGACATAGCAAAGCAAAAAATTACCTTGTCAATGCAAAAAAAAGAACAGAGCAATAAGGTCAACTAACATTAACAAAAACATGGCCCCTTGTGGCTCAACCGCGTTTTATGTAGGCTATACCAGGCAGATTCATGCTAAATAGCACTTACCGAAAAGGAAACGAAATAAGACACTATACTGTACGTTTTTTTTGGTAACATTACACATTCTGTGTTAGTGTATTTTTACATTTTTGTCGTGTTATTCGGAAAAAACTAACTTTGTGTATTTTTACACATTTCCTGCGCAAAATGACTACTATATCATGTAATTTTACACCAAATGTACATTGTTATTCTAAACATTCGACATTTTTGTAAAATTACAAAGTCTGCTGCAGCCACGCGGACGTCACGGCCTTAGACCAGTTTCTGCTCGCAGGCACAGCTTCAAGGTCAGTTGGGGCCTCTAAAGAAACCACTCCCAATGGCAGAGGCGGTGGCACAACACGTTAAATAAAATAACATTAACATGAATGTCGTATGCGAAAACGTTTTATGCGTAAAAATTTAAATCAAGTTTCTAAAACCTTAAAATACCTCTGAAATTGTATTTCATCATACAACGAATATTATTGTGACTTAATATTTTTAAATTCACAAACATGGTAATAACAAGTCGAAATATTCCGTCCAGCATTGATATATATATAAATGATTAAGTTTCCAAATTGAAAAGAAAAAAAAAATTGAAAATTTTGAGATAGCTCAGATCAAAAATAAACTTTGGTCGGGTGGGGTGATTTAAAACATATGTGAGGTTATCTGTCAAAATATATTTGATGGGGAAAATTTGGAAGCCATTTCCCGTCCAAACTCGACTGTCAAATATATCAGAGACAAACGTTTGACAGTGTCAGTAGCGTAGCCAGGATTTGTGTATTGGGGGGGGGGGGGGGGGGGGGTTAAGAAGCATGGGTCCCCCCCCCCCCTCTATTAAAGCGGGGGGTCCGGGGGTCCTCTCCCAGAAAAATTTGGATTTTAAGGTGTAAAATAGTGCTATTTGAGCAGTTTTCGGTACTTAAGTTTAAATATTATAATGGTAAAAATATTATTTTATTTTTAATAAAAAAATTGTTTGAGTGATGAAGTAAGAAATTAATTAAAGATATTTTAATCAATCCAAGTGCCTTGTCCACGTCCACTTAAAATCATAAATCATGCTCGAAGCTAGACAATACAAAAAAAAAAAAAAAGGAATAAAAATTGTTGGGTTTCGGCAGAACTGGTCTATTCCTGGAGCTTTAGCTTGAAGAGTTACCCAGTCACCTCCTGCTTATAATTACCACGTTGGTTAAATACAGTAGGTGTAAGATATTTGAAAGCTTGGGACCCGTCACGGCGTCACAACCTTATAGCTTCTGCTCGCGACAGGGGTAGGGGAAGGGAAGGAGAATCGGTAGGGCTCGCTTACTCTTCCCCTCCAGTGCAGTGGCCGGTGATAGCAGTAAGACACCTAGGCTTTTAGCTTTCAGATAAGAAAAAAATAGTGGCTAAGGGGAGGGGGGGGGGGTAGAACCTACGCCCCTGGACCGTATGTCAGGACCTTGAAGCAATCCGCGCGAAGGGGGACAGCAATTGGCGACCCGCTCGCGTGGGCCTTCCAAGTCTTTTCAAATTTTCAAAATTTTTCGTTGTAATCCCCGAGTCCGGAACAGGACGACGCACGAGGACAGACGCTTGTCGCGCCAGGACGGGAAGCAGGCGCGCCGGGGCGTGATAAGGCGGGCGCCGATGATCAGGTGTCGTCGCGTCCCACGCCGGCGTCGAGTCGAGTTGCCGCGATGCACCCGAAGCGAAGATTAGATTAGCGCCGTCGACACAGTATCGCGTTCGTTGCAATATCGCGTCGCGGGAGCATTGTTTCCCTCCACCCTACCCCCCCTCATGGGGTCCGAGTGGAACCGAACCTTGCCGAAGCTGCTGGCTCTGTGACACCGCGTGACCTCGGAGTGTTGCGTCCTCCGCAGGTTCGAGAACTCGTGGTTGCAGCAGAGGCCGTCGGCGAAACCCAGCCGCCGCTCGGACTGCACAGCCGCGGATACGGCCGCGTGTCTGGCCGGGGTCGTTACCGCAACGCCGAACGTACAATACCGCCGAATGCCAAATTCACCGCAACGCCGACAATTAGAAAACTGCTGTGTACCACGACGCCGAAATACAGTAACGCCGAAAAATGTTGCTGCGGGGAGGACGGGGGCCACAGGAGCAAAATGAAAAAAAAACAACTGAATGAATTTGTGTGCTAATCTTACCTAACCTAACCTTTGTGGCAGTCCTGCAATGACATTTTTCGGCGTTGATGTATTTCGGAGTTGTGGTATTTCGCCTTGTGGTAATTCGGCGTTGTGGTACACATCAGTTTTCTAGCTGTCTGCGTTGTAGTCAATTTGGCATTTCGGCGTTATGGTTTTTTCGGCGTTATTGTACGTTCGGCGTTGTGGTGCGTCCCCATGGCCGTCGAAATCGAGGAGGCGGGCGGCACAGCTGCCGAATCAAGTGCCGGACAGTTACGCCCTGGTGCCGGACAACAGCTGGCCAGTGGCGAAGGACGCGGAACACTAGCATGCGGGGCAGTGCGTTGTCGGAGAGAGTTATAGGCGAGACGGCTGTTCGCCTCGAGAGTGTGTGGACCGCGCGTTCCTGGCGCTCCCGCGGTGGGTCGTTATCTGCGCGCGCGTCGTGCGATGAGCGTCGCAGTCGGGCAGCCAGCGGCGGATTCACTTCGCCGGAGGTTCGCGTGTTCGAGCTCGTGACGAGCCGCGAGTTATTCATCCGCGTCAGTGGGCGACTGAGCGGCGAAGCCCGCAGACCTGGCGGGCGCAGTCGGGAGATTGTAATGTGATTTCGGGACGAATCCGTCAGAGCGATTGGAGGCGCGTTTTGATGGACCCCGTGACCCCGTGACCCCGTGACCCCGTGACCCCGTGACCCCGTGACCTGCTGACCCTGGAGGGACCGCACGGCCACGGCGGGGCTCGCCCCGAGTCTTGGACGAGCTCCCCTGCTCTCGCCGCAGCTGCCCGACCATGGGAGGCACCAGCCGGGCACCACCTGGAGGCACCGGACACCGTGCTACCGGCCACCAAGGGAGTCCAGGTAAGGCTCAACATCAGGGACCATGCGAGAGGAGCTGATCCCGGCATCTACCCTGGCTGGCAGCCGAGGTCCGGGCCAGGCGCACACACCTGCCGACTTTAGACACGTCTAGGGTTACCAGACGTCCGGCAAAAGGAGGACATGTCCTCCTTTTTATGTATTTTTTTGCGTCCGGCCGGATTTTCCTTAATGCTCCAAAATGTCCGGCTTATTTTATAAAGTGAGATAATTCTTGCAGTTACACTCTGAGTAAAGCGCGCGGTGCGCGCTAATGCGCTGTCCGCAGAGTCACCCCACTAGTAAGTAGTTCTATGACAGCTTGACAGGTAGCAGCACATGCAGAAGCACGTGTTTTTAATATGCTGTATATGCATAGTTTGTTTGATTCTTTATACTGAAACTGTATTAAATGCCAAAACAGTGTAAAATATCATACTCCATTTAATTAATTCATGGCTTTTTAAGAAAATATATTGTCCTCCTTTCTAGTGAAATGTCCTCCTTTTGCGAGATGAATGTCCTCCTTTTTTATTATCAGTGTCTGGTAACCCTAGACACGTTTCAACCGGGTAACTCATGATTCGTTTGCGCGTTTATTGAAGATCTCCATTTTGGGCCATAGTCCTCCAGATATACGGTGAACTAACAGAAACAGTACCACGGTATTAATATTTTCATTTTAACATAGCATGAGACTTATCACACGAATTTTTTTCGTGCTCTAATCATGCGTTACTAATAAAACGCCGGCATTTTCTTCTTGGCGGACACACGACTGAAAGGCTAGAGGAAAGAACCCAAAATAAGACTTTAGTTGCCATCGGCAAGGAAGAATTATGGGTAGGAACCGGATAAATTCAAGTTTTCACTGCCCGCGGCCGCCGGAAAGTGTACGGGCTAAATCGGCCACCCCATTCCCCACCCGGTCATGTCATAAGTTTGGACGAGCTCCGCCGTGGCGTCCCAGCAGAACATTTGCCGCGTATGAATGAGACGCTTAGTAATCACCCACAGGTATTTGCAGCAGCATACCGACTTCGGAGAACCACCATCATCTTGTGCCTCACACACCTCCCTTTGCAAAAGTACCCGGGTTCAGGCCAGGCCCCCCCCACATCATTCTGTGGGCCCCGTTACTAGAAGTCATAATGCCCCCCCCCCCCCTTTTTCTAACATATATAAAAATGTTTTTTCCCTTTATGTACATTGTTTTAGTTATATTTTTTTAACCTTTTCACAATTATTTTTAAAACACATTAAAACTAGTTTTAAGTCAGTGTTTCGATTGTCAACGTAAATTTATTTTGAATAATGGCAAATAAATGAGTGTAGGTGTTCCGCACTGTCAACATGGTGTCACGTCAATTGGTGGTGGTTTTGTTACTCACAGTTGTAGATTCAGACACGTTCTGTACGCACAGCATTTTCCGAATAATATTACTCTGGTGTCATACATATTTCATCGGTAACTAAATTTAGGCCTTACTGTTTAATTGTTTTCTATGAAAAGACCTATGGGCCCTCAGGGGCGTGCCTAGGGGGGAGGGGGGACGAGTGGGACCGGACACCCCCCCCCCCTCAGGGCTAAAAATTTTTAATATTAAATTCATAAAACTGACTATTATGAAGTTACGGCCAGTATTTTTAGATAGCCTAAATCAGCAATATTGAACATATTTTTCAACATTTTCCCGGGGGAGGACCCCCGGACCCCCCGCCTAGCTGGGGGGTATTCCATATTCCCCAGGCCCCACGGAAAGGCCCTAGCCTTCTGCCTGACCCCCCCCCTCCCCCCCACCAGAGCAAAATCCTGGGCACGCCACTGGGCCCCGTCGCCATAGCAACGGTAGCACCGGCCATGTGGGGGCCCTGGTTCTGGCCCCGAGAGGGAGGCCATACAGGCGCAGGTCGAGGAAATGACGGAGAGTGGAGTCATCGAGCCAAGCTCCTCCTACAACAGTCGCATCGCCGTGGCTACCATAAAGGATGGGAACCTGAGGTTCTGTGTCCATTTCAGGCCCATAAACAGTCTCACCATTCCGGCGCCGCCACCTCTTATTAGCATAACTGACGCCCTAGCTGGGCTCGGAGACGCACTCCATTTTCACTACAACCTCAACTGTGCATGCAAATGATTATTACAAATAAAATAATAATAGGACTGTAGTTCTAAATTAAATACGATTGGTAGAGTAAAAATTCAATCAAATTAAAGAATTTCAGTAACTGCTCAGTATTCAACATTACCTAATACAAACACGTGTGAAATTAACTTTTCATTTAGTAAAAATTATCGAGATAATTTTATTTAAAAATGAAAATTAAGAAATATTCTGAATGATTATACATATTACTTTACTAATTATATTTTTTTAAGTAATAATGTAATAGTTTATCAATTATAGTGCAAATAAATTATTCATACCGGAACATAACCTCACTTATATAAATACCCTTGAAAACGTTTATAGACACAATTTCTATCACTAATATTCTAAATAAATAAAGATTTTTAATCATACGGACCATTATTAAATATCAATTGCTAAAGTATATTATATCAAAACCCCTAAAATAATTTTTATTTGTATGTATCTTTTTTGTATATAGCCTTATTTTCATCCTATAAAAATTTCGTTGCACATTGTACGCGCATCCGCGACCGCGACCGGCCACCTACGACCGTGACCGGCCACCTGCGACCGTGACCGGCCACCTGCGACCGCGACCGGCCGCCTGCGACCGCGACCGGCCGCCTGCGACCGCGACCGGCCGCCTGCGACCGCGACCGGCCACCTGCGACCGCGACCGGCCCCCTGCGACCGCGACCGGCCCCCTGCGACCGCGACCGGCCACCTACGACCGCGTCCGGCCGCCTGCGACCGCGACCGGCCCCCTGCGACCGCGACCGGCCACCTGCGACCGCAACCGGCCACCTGCGACCGCGACCGGCCACCTACGACCGTGACCGGCCACCTACGACCGTGAAGGGCCACCTACGACCGCGACCGGCCACCTGCGACCGCGACCGGCCACCTACGACCGCGACCGGCCCCCTGCGACCGCGACCGGCCACCTGCGACCGCAACCGGCCACCTGCGACCGCGACCGGCCACCTACGACCGTGACCGGCCACCTACGACCGTGAAGGGCCACCTACGACCGCGACCGGCCACCTGCGACCGCGACCGGCCACCTACGACCGCGACCGGCCACCTGCGACCGCGACCGGCCACCTGCGACCGCGACCGGCCACCTACGACCGCGACCGGCCCACCTGCGACCGCGACCGGCCACCTGCGACCGCGACCGGCCACCTGCGACCGCGACCGGCCACCTGCGACCGCGACCGGCCACCTGCGACCGCGATTGTGACCGCAGTCGCAGGTGGCCAGTCGCCGGGACAGAGTGTTTCCTCTGAAACGACTGGCGACCGCCATTCGTCTTCGTTTCTAGTGCATTTCCTTTTGTGATGGCATGAACAGCGACTCTTAATAATAGTAACAGATTGAGATTGCGTCTAACATACCTTTTGGTGGAGGAAGAAGACGATATTACGCTCACGACAATGTTGGTCAGTTTTCATGAAAGAAGGAACGACGACGGTAGTATTATGAACTGGAAGGTTGCAAGCGCCCGTTGAAAACAAAAACGAATAAAACTAACACTTAAATTTAATATAGGTACGCAAAATTTTTATTTAAAATTTAATTTGATTTTAATATTGTGCAAATAAAAATTATTTCATATATATAAGTATATATAGTGAAAAAATTGACAAAAAAATATATAAAAAATGCTTCTGTGCCATTTTCCAATCATTTTAGCAACAATAATTTATGTGACCACAAAAGAAGAATATTATATAAAAAAAATTCAAATGGGCGTAGCTACAAAAAAGCAAATCTGCCAAAATAACTTTCGGGCATACATACATTATATTCATAAAAAAAAACAAAAACACAAATGGTTTTTAATAGAAAATTATGAACTTTAAAGATCAAAGCATATTTAAAAACATAAAAACCAAGATATTGGAAAGGGCATAAGTTCAAAACTCCAAACTCCAAATATCATTAAGAGATTCCCAGTGACGCAAACTTAGATTTCCATAAAAAGGAAAAAACAAATTCCACTGTTTTTTTCGTTTAGAGCTAAACTTTCTGAGATATAAGTATAGACATGTACCTGAGACACACTCGACCAATAATGAAACACAGACGATGTTACGTACAGCTAGTTTTGAGATCGTTTCGCCATAAATGCGTGCTCCTTCACATTACGCTTACAAGAGTCGTTATTATTATCGGCTATTTTTTCTCAGTTAAATCATGCAATCTATGAGAAATTAACAGACTTAATGACAACATAATCTTATTCTCACCAATGTTACAATTTAAAGTGGCCGTTATCACAAGTCATGTGAATTGTTATTCGATAGTAGCAATATGTAAGAAATGGTTTTCGCTTTGAAAATCACGTTGGGGTGTGGTCTGTTGGTACCATTAAATACTCTTAAGAAAAATTAGAAAAATTTCCTCACTGATATATGGATATTCTTATCCACTGCATTCATCGTAGATTTGTTAGCAAAATAATGAATTCTTAGAAAGTGATCATATCTGCATGGCAAACGTTCCATAGCCTACAACATAAACGTAAAACAAAAATTATATGTTTACGCTCAAAACATTAAAATGTTTAAACTATTTAAGAACGGTGTAAAATCATTTTAAAAAAATGTGAAGTGTTTAAAACGGATTCATAGTGTAGCTACATGTTTTAACACATTTGATGTAAAATATACTAAATTACAATAAAATTTATTAACTGTAAAACTACACACTTTAAGTCTAGGAAAAAAATATCCAAAGTCTAACATTAAATTAGTGATATTACTTTTGGCAGTAGAATTTTTTTTTATATACATTTGGTTTATATGTACAGTAAAACTTATTGATGTTTGCAATAACTATGGTTTGTAATTTATCATTTACTTAATACCATTATAGTAGCTAACTTAGTCATTAAGAAAGTTGTACTATTTCAATGACAATTCAGCTTGCTCTACTGTAAACATACTTACATGTTCAACAATTTTTGTTTTGTAGCAACATAACCAGCAGTTGCCCAAATTGAAACCAAATTATGTTTTTGGCGCAACAAAACATTTGGTGTTGAAAAGAAACAGGATTTATATAGTAGTTCCCTCATTGTCATATTTATAGTGTAAGAACATTAACGGGTAAGGATATGGATTTGAATTTAAAGACGCCATGTTAGTTTCTACAATTTTTTTGGCCATAGAAATTTATCTCATTTCATTTACAAATTTTGGTTTCGTTAAAGCAGATTATATTATTTAGTGGAATGCCTGAAGATAATATCGATTGGTTGCTACAAATAGCGTTTTGTATGGAATTTATTTTTGAGGCATGACAGGTGTAATAATACTCAATAGACACATAGTTATGTTCAATATAAATCTAGTGAGGTATGATCTCTGCTTAAACAAAGGCAAGTTTTCATAACTAAAATATTAAAAAAAAAAATAAGTTTTGCAGCCTCCAAGAAAATTATTTCTGCCATGAATATCGTAGTAGATAAAAAAATATATAATCGGCAGAATTGTAAACAAAACTTTGAATTTTGTAAATATGATGATAAAAATTTTCTGAAAAAAATGCTTTCTTATTTAATTTTAATTTTGAAATTATCAAAACTAAATATTAGGTATATATTTAAACGGTACACGGCTGTTACTTTGCACACAACTTAAAGGAGGTACAATGAACAATTCTGCCGATTAATTTTTTTAATACAACGTACAGAATTTAAATAATCTGAGTATAAAATATTGTGATTTAACTGTCACTTGCCGCTGATGAAAGGAACGAGTTCAACAGTTTGCCGCTAGAGCTCCGATTAGTTCCGAGTTTACTCACTAGATGCCTCGAATATCGCAGGAGTTCAGGCGGGAATATTATCGCTTCGAAACGGTCAAAACACAACACTAGTATCAGCAATAGTAATCAATGAATTGAAAACCGTCTCACGTTGTCGACAATTTTTATAGATATATTTGTCAGCTTTTCAGTGATGTAAATTATAATTAATATGCTTCACTTGTGACAAATTTATTCATAGAATATTTTTGATTTAAAATCATCTAACTACAATTACTGAATTGTTTTAGTAGATAGAGATTTATTATAATAGTTGAGCGCCTTAAAAAAACTTTTTTTGGAAATACTAAAGTGCTAAATATGATTATAATATCTAACCTGTTTCGTTTATGGGCATCTGCGTGAACGTCGCAAATTACATTTATTACAACATTATTTCACATATTATCTTAGTGACTTCATTATGTATTTTGATATGACTCTTTACCGTAACACATGATTGAATCCTGCAATCACGGTGTATTAAAATAATAGCAAAATGGTTTCATATAATAATATAACTTCCAAAGTCAATTAAAATTATTATTTATACTTCTACGTTCAAGACAAATAAATAATGTTTAAGATTTTATTTGAATATTTAAATTGTAAAAAAAATTGATTTGCAAAATGACAATGATTTTCTATCAATTTATTTGATTATATTTCTTTAGTTATATTTATTTAATTATGTTTCTTTAATTATATTTGTACCTCGACTTTAGCTCTGGTAGTATGGGCTATACCTCTGGGTGTAATGTTGCATAAATGAGTTATGATTAGAGACCCGGAAAATTCGCGGGTTCATTTCGTGTTATGCTAAAATTCAAATAATTATACTTTAGTGCTGCTTCTGTCATTGGTTCACTGTTAATCTGGAGGACTGAGGGCCAATTAGAGACCCTCACTCATAGAAGTGTCGAATCACAGGCCACCCAGTCGAGACTATTCACAAGTCAGCAGCCAATGAACAGTTGGCATTGGCCCGAGTGTGTAGAGGATATTGGAGTCTATCCTGGAGGTCATTGAACCCGCGAATTTTCCGGGTCTGTAGTTATGATCAAAATATTAATAGTTGGTATTGCAACTTTATAGAGATATTAAAAAAAATTAGTAACTGAAGGACCAGCTGCCTATGGCAACTTCCTCCCGTAATGATTTAGTTATGTATATAACGATACAAAAATAAGGGCCAATCTCTCGATGCTGTCGTTCAAGAATGGTTAACTAAAGGTCGTTTAAAATTACCTTAGGTTTTTAACAATGGATTTTTCACTACCCAAGCATTTATTGTATCACTAACCTTGAGCAGTTAAACATTTTCGTTAGTTACACAAGTTCGTTAGAAACACAATTACAAGGCAGTGGCGATTATTTTTTTTTCTCTTGGGGTCATGTAAAATTATGTTTGTAAACAAATATTGGCCAGAAAGAATTATATAGTTTTCAATTTAACTTCCGCTACATTATTTGCAACTATAAATGATCATAGAAACATAAGTTCCACGTGCGCGCACACACGCACGCATATGTATATATGTAAATACTTTTGAACAAGTGAAATGAGGAGTTTTAGGAAATAAACATTCAGGTAATTTTCCAAAATACAATTTTAAAGACCTTTTTACTGTGTTCTTACATTTGCAGTTAGATTTATTTAAATTCTTTGGCAAATATTACAATTTAAAAACTTTTTAAGTATGTCCCGTAATTTTTTTTAGGTAATTTTATTTGTGTTACAAGAAACCGAAGACCTTGCTGAAGTAAAATTATTATGTATATAAAATGTGTTTAAATGGGTTAAAATTGTTATAATTAAACTTTAGGGCCTAAATTTTGAATTGCTCGAATATGCAAAAAGTAGTTCACTCGCTCACACACTGGCCAATACAAATTCCAACCCACTGCCAAAAGGGCTGGAAACTTGAAATTTGGGTCGCAGCCTCAATGAGGAAATTCGGAAAATTACCAATTTTTATTTTCTAATTACTAAAAAAATAAAATTAAGAAATAGGCACGCACCTTTAAAATCGGTGTATACCTTCTTTCGGAAGAACGTTGTTGCAGAAATTATTGTTTACTTCTCATGCTTGTACAAATTGAACAGTACTGTAAATGTATTTGATGACTAGGGACCGGAAAAATTCGCGGGTTCAATGACCTCTAGGATGAACTCCATAGTTCTACGTACTCTCGGTAAAATGTCACCCACTCATTGGCTGCTGTCTTGTGAGACGTTCCATCGTAGAAGCCTGTGATTCGATAAAGCTTTGGTCAGGTGTTTCTCATTGGCCCAGAGTCATCCAGGTGAGTTGTGAGCCAATAGCAGAGGCGGCACTGAGGTATAACTATTTGTATTTAAGCCTATCACGAAATGAATTCGCGAATTTTTCCGGTCTCTATTGATGACATAAGCAATAGTAAGTTATTAGCTGATATTGAATACAAACAATTTTTTTCGTGACTAAAAAAAATAAGGTTCTCTGCTTGGCGAGTGATTAAATTATACTGATGTCAAAAAGATGTTATCGGGAAAAAATAAATAAAGTTATTTTATACCACTGATTCACTACCATAAAATCAAACTGCAAAGTCTTTGCAACTGGTATCTCACACAAGAAATATAAAACATATTCGTGCTTCATTTTGTATAAAAATAAAACATATATCATATAATATCGGGAGATAGCCTTGAAAATCGTGCATTTCACTAACATGGCCAATCAGACTCATAGTAATGTTTACGATGGCAATATTTTCGGGGTAGTTTTACGCTCAAAATTAATACAAAACCATATCAGAAATCCTTGTATGATCATTTATAATACTACAAAAAATCTTCCATTTCCTTCGAATTGTATTGAGCACTAAAATATTGATTTACTCTTGGCCCAGATTTTATTTGAAGATACTCTGTACAGTTTCGCTTGTTTGCATTGTTTATTTATCAGGTTTAAATCATGGCCAAATTAATTGAAGTGTAACACAAATTATTTATATATGTGTGTCTGGTTTGGAATCAGTATGATGTACTAGAAAAACTATGTCCTATCAGTGTAATGAATGGTTGTACCCTTATAAGCGTTGAATATTTATGAAACATTTTATTTCTTTGGTTTTTAAAGCCGCAGACTTGTATTTTATTTATTTCATTTAGACAACAACATGTGTCCGTGTTTTCTACATGGCACGCTCTGTAATATTTTATATTTTGAATGTTATAGTAATTTTGGCTTTTTAAAATCTGTGATTTATGTGCAGTAGAGTAATTTGTAATTTTTTTATAATTTCTTTTCATATTTTTAATGATACATTTGCTAATAGTATATACACTTCTCCATTTATTATAATACACACATATTCAATTATTGGAATTCTTTCAGAATGGGTATCACAATACTTCAAAAACTATTCTCCTGCATAAGAAAGGTGATAATTCCAGTAAAGAAAATTATCGTCCGAGACAGGGGCGCAACAAATAAATTTCCAAAGGGGGGGGGGGGGGCAATATACCTTTTTATAAAGAATCATCGATCCCCCCTAATGAAGTGGGGGGGTCCCGGGAAAATTTGTATTTCATGGTGGAAAATGGTGCTATTTAAGCAGTTTTATTATCTAAAAATTGATTACACAGCACTTTCTTTGCCCCCGTTTGCCCCCACTTCAAGGTTTCAGAAGGGGGGGGGGGGGGAAATACCCTTCCCCCCCCCTGTTGTTGCGCCCCTGGTCCGAGAGCAATTACGTCTTATATCTAGGGACACCTGTATTTCACGAATACATTTTGTGTCAAGGTATTTTACAAAACACTGGAGATTTTTCTTGTAATTATTGGCTGTGGTCGGTGATGACTGTTTTCCCGCACTTGACGGGGCCAATGAGGACGTAGTTACCGTACTGCTGCACGTCCGCTATTCGCCCAACCTCTAAGAAAAAAGCTACAGTTATGTGTGAAATAGCCTGTAAAAAACTGCTAGTTGAAAATACGTCTTCATTTGAAAGATTTTTGGTCATATTTTATATATCATTTAAATAATTTAAGAGGTCGTAAAATAAATATAATTTATTTTGTATTTTACTGGTATCAATAAATAAATTGACAGAATTAATTTATGGATATGGATGTTTAAAACGAAGTTTCAACAAACACATGTACTACATATTTAGCCTACCGATCGTTACTACAAAACAAAAGTACAATCATAATGTAAGTTGCCGTAAATTCACGTGACAGCGATGAAGTGTTAAAAAAGGACTAATTTCACATGCGTTTAAAAATAAAATCTAAACATCCTTTTCGGCTGGCAAAACATTGAACCTATCCGGATTCGTCAAAGGCAAGTGAAGTACGCAAGGTTGCAAACATGTAACTGCATTACTTTCTGATTAATTTTAATAAAATTATGCATATCTCCAAAAAATGTTCAGTTCAAATAAGTATTGTATTGGTGTTTGTATTAAAATATAATGTAGACCGGGTATATTTTTATTGTGTTTTAAGATTTGTTGACTTTTGTGCCTCATGTAGGTACTTCTGGTGAAAAGTGAAAATGTGATTATGTATTATTATCAGGGCCCAAAGCATAGTAACTATATGTTCGTTGGCCGAAAATGAATTGTAGTTATACTTGTATATCTAAGAAAAAGATTTGTATTTTGTATGAATGTAAGTATTTTATTATGTAAATTTGTATTACTTAAACAAATATTTCGTACTCATAATATCTAGTTTCAATTTAACTTAAAACATAATCAAATGATACACTCAGCAAAAAATATTTATTGGTTCGCAATTTTACATTGTTACAATATTTTAAAATTTAAATTTGCTATTCAGCAATATCAACTTCTAAAACGTGAGTAAAAATTATCATTAAATTATATCAATGGCATATTTATTGCATTAGTATTCCTTGCTCCTAGTCACTTACTCTGGTTGATTACCTTCTGTATAACCTCAGTGATCGTAATTTATGTACACCTTTTCCCCACTAAGACGATTCAGGTGCAGATTCTGGAGCAGTGTTTTTTCATGTACGGATGTGTCAATAAATCCATCAGTTTGGCGGTGGTGTTGAGGGGGGGGGGGGGGGTGGGGGGGATAACTTCTCTTAAAATATCACTTTATCTGTATGCACGATAAAATATCCTATGGTTAGCTCCCTCCGAAATATTCCTATACAACCTATGACATGTAGCCTACTCCTTAGAAATTTTACTTCCAACACGTTTGATTGCGTAGAGAAGGCGATTCTTCGAGTATGTGGCCCTTTCAGAATTAAATTATTATTATTAGTTACAACTGATGTTTATTTCGAGCCTCTTTGACTTCCAGTTCATACATAAAAGACGAACTACCAGTGATGCTTGACGTCACCAGTAGGGATAGCGTGAATGAGCTCCTCATTTCGCCAGACGCGACGGAAATACACAAGTACTTATATTGCAATAATAAATTACTAAATGATAGCTTAATTTTCGAAAATATGATTATGTTTTTTACAAGAAGTACGAATGCCAGGACATTTACTAATAACATCGTTTTTAAACATCACTAGAGCCACGGAAATTTCGCGCATTCATTTAGTCGCAAGCTAGAATGCAAACCACCACACTGTCGCACTGTGTTCATGATTGGACCGCAGTTATCTGAACACGCCCCTCTACGACCGTGAGCCAATGATGCCCAGCTAGGAGAGAAGTAAGCGAATCAGGTAGTGGCAAATAACAAGGATAAAAATGTTCTCGCTAAGAAATCAACCAATGGGAAAGTAAACATGGGTCGAGCACACCTATAACTTTGAATTCTATCCTGAGGCCAGAGGAATCCGCGAAATTTCCGGGACTCTAAACATCACATATAAAAAAGGAAGTGTAATCAAAAGCCACAAGCTGCAGGTCAGCTAAAAAAGCAAACCAAACATTTTTCTAGCTCTAGCCTCATGTATACATACTTAAAAACATAATACATTTAAAACACTAAAATTAATGCAATGACCTGCAATATTTTGAAGACATATATTCAGCTACAAAAAATTCTCCGATAGTATAAAAAGTTCGCCTGTATATATAGTTGCACAGAAAAATACAGTCCTAATCCGATATCAAATATAGCAAATAATACCGCTTTGCAACATAACGTCATGCTATTAAATGGTCAACGTTCAACTGTTTGTGTAATACACATACGCACACACCTGTGACAAAATGTGTAAAGAAATGAAATTTGTAGAAGCGCAAAACCTTTGTAGTACACACACACAGTTAAATATTTTTTTTTTTTTTTTACGGGGGCAGGAAAACTACATTACTGGCCAACTTATTTGAATGTAGTGGTCAGTTGTGCACGAGCGTTCTTCAAAAGAGATCAAATCTGATAGTTTTGGCCACATAATCACCGCAGTAAAACATACAATTTGTATATCGTATATGTGTAGTGCACCAAATTAATATTTATTATAATTACCTTAGGTTGCACTCGGTTACGTACGGGTTTCTAACTGAAATGTACCAAAAATAGTAATCTTTATTCTCTTGCGCTTTGTTGAGGATCGAGTAGTCTTGGGTGGGTGTGGTGGAAAGGGACAGAGAGGCAAAGGGATTGGAAATCTAAATGCTCGCCGAGGCAGAGTACACCGTTCCCCTACATCCCTCTCCATGACAGGTCGTAAACATGACACCCCGCTGGGCGATAAGAATTCTGAGAACAGCGTCCTCTTGCCCACCCCCCTCTTTTTTTCCGCGCGTCGCTACAACCATTGAATATATATAATGTATAGAAGTCGCGAGCCCAGGTTAAATTTTCTGTCCGGTTTCTCAGAAGAATTGTTGTAGTTCCAAGCTCCGCCGCTGCGATCGCTTTCATCGCTGGGTATCGGCCGTATACGCCCCTGGTGGTATTTGGCAGAACTAGGTTAACCAGCCAAGTCGTGACATCATCCTTTCCCCCCCCCCCCCATCCCAGCCCCCCTTCGAAAATCCAAGACCAACGATTCAAATTACCCGGCAGGTCTTATCAGCATCGTTAGGCGACCTTGAAGAGGAGCTTCCTTTACCGTCGTTTGCGAATGATGAAATCCCAAAAGAAGCTAGCCATGGAAATCACTGAATGATGGGATTCTGTACCCGAGTGAAGTGAAAATTAGCTAATAAAACTTTGTACTGGTCAAATAGTCAGTGTTCCGTTCAAAATATGGTTTTATTTTAAAAGTAAAATACTTATTTAAACTATATTTCGCGTTTGTACAAATTTACTTTTAGATATTGGCAAGGAAAATCAACATACCTTAAACAACCTTCTCTTATTCAACGTTATCTATTAAGTAGTAAAAGGGGTAAATATTATTTTAAAAAAAAAATGGAACCCACTAAATCAGTATTCAATAATAAAATACGCATATTAAAATTTTTTGTATTTAACTTTTTTCGGTAATAAAAATTCAGGATGATTTTGGTTTAATTGGTTTACGTATATTGCTATATTTTCTAAATCACATAGAAAAGGGAAAAGAGTAGGTACATCAGTGAAAATTCCAAAATCAATATGCGAGATAAGAAATTTGGTAACTGCTCTACATTTCAAATAAAAATGCATTGGTTTCATGAATACTGAAATGTATGCGTAATAAGGCATATTGTGTTATTATCCTAAGCATGACTATAACTAAAAAAATTACCGTAATTTAAAACGATGGCAGTCTTAACATACAATAAGTGCGCGAGTCTTAGTTTATATTTTAATTGGCTTCTTCGTCAGATGGAAAAGAGTTAAGATTTCATCAAGGAAAAATATATTCTCAAATTCACTAAACCGGGAGATAGAAAATAAGGTAGGTACTTAATTTTAAATAAAAGTTAAAATAGGCTTACGCTAAAACATTTAAAAATAAGTCGTAAAAATATTTTTATTTATTAAATATTTTCTATACTTGACAGTTCTTTGGGTATAATTCTTCAAAAATCTTTGGAATTTAATACATACTTTTCTTAAAATGGTAGAGTATCAGCAATACCCGGAAATTACGTGAGCAAAGCCACGGGTTATTAGATATACTTTTACTATAAAATAAAAACAACTATACATTTGTAGTTCACGAATGTGATATTTTGTTTATTGCTTCACAACA
This sequence comes from Bacillus rossius redtenbacheri, assembly GCF_032445375.1. Lineage (NCBI taxonomy): Eukaryota > Metazoa > Arthropoda > Insecta > Phasmatodea > Bacillidae > Bacillus > Bacillus rossius. The sequence goes on along the minus strand of NC_086331.1, from coordinate 4,633,859 downwards.
TTCATTTGCCAGTCTGAAATTTCATCGTACCACTTGTCAGAAATGTCACCAAAAATGATAGATAGATTTTTTTTGACGAATTTCAATTACGAGGAAACCTTTCGCAAGATTTTTTTCTTCGCAGTAGTCACTGGGACACCATTAATTTAAATCCACTAAGATAATAAAATTGTATGTATAATGATTTGTTTTTGTATATTTATATAACTTCCCAACCAATTTTTAATGATTTTCATGTGAGTAAAAACTTGTAAAGCAATTTAATTAACTGTGTCATAATTCTTCTGATTAGATGGAAATACAAACTTTTCATCCGTAATATACGATGATAAAATATATTTATTATTGCAAAATAATATTCACTGTTCAAATGCAAATTTAAATAGATTATTCATACATGTTTCCTGCTAATTAATGGTTTAACATAATAATTTTTAGTATAAAATCCTTTTTCTCTTGTGTTAAAATGGGTTGCTAAAATGAGGAATTATAAATATATCACTTACTAAGTCCGTGCACAGATTTACACAAAACAGTGAATGTAGATAATCTTTAATGGTAGTTTCTAATTTTCTGCCCTGAATAACATGAATTCGGTTGAATTCATACTAAAGTGAATTTTTTGAACAACTTAAATTGATGTAATAAATAAATATTTATTTTTTATTAAAAATCCACAAACTGTTTTTAAAATATAATATTTATCACGCCAGATCGAATAATAAACAAAAAATAGCTCTTATATGTTGTCTGTGTTTAAATAATTGTATTATATTTCATGGAAATAATATTTACCTTTCGGTTATTAAAAGAAAATATATTTGTATTCAAAATACTTGCGCATCGTTTTTACGAGCATAACTTGTGTATCTAACCTCAAAGCAAGGAATATAAAGAGTGGCAACTCAATGCTATAACAAAAACTCTTATTTTCTTTGGAGATCCGGGAAATGTGCGTTATTTATAAGCAACTTAACATAGTAAATCGTTAACTTTTCATATCAATGTTGGCAAAATTGATTTTTTTAGTGGTCATTCGTTACTGGGAATATTCACCATATAACGTTTAAGATTATTTATTTTGAATTACGAAACAACCAAAACATTATGTAAAAATGCTTCATCTTATGTTAAAAAAATTATAAACTGCATAGCCACAAAGTATGACATCATACCATTAGTTTCAGTTACTAATAACATTACGTGCACGCGTTTGAACAGTCATCGCAGCCATAGTTGTTTCATAGCTACCAAAATCATTCAACGTTGTCAAGCATTATTCCAAATTGTGTTTTGCCATTTTACTCAATGCGCCACTCCGTTAACACATTTTATAAATTCTGAACTACGAATGTCAGTATTTTTTTTTTTTTTTTTACGTTATTACGTTTAAGAAATTTCTGTAGTTTTCTTATAATTAAAACTTAAATTTTGATGTTGGCATCTTTTAACCGCACTTTTTTTTTCGGTGGCCGTACTGCTCCAATTCAGTTGCGCCCGCCCGTATCTAAGCGCTCGGATTTCAACAAACGGCACCGCCTCTCGATAGAGTGAGACAGAGAATTACGCGCATGACCTTGAAAAAAGCGATGCTACAGCGCTCTAGCGTGGAAGCTGGTAACTACGAGTACCCTCTTGTGGAAAGAAGAGCTGTCTAGCGGCGGAGCTAACAACTACCACAGTTTTGGATCCGAAAATTGGAATAATAAATCCTATCCCCTCGCGACTTCTATAAGTTATATATATTCAATGCTACAACCGTTCAATCGTACTGCTAGTGCGCTCTGTTGAGGACAAAGATAACTACGCGTGTCTTTGCCCGCTCGCGAGAAACTCAGGATCTTAGCCTTAAAACCAAAGTGATACCTATCTGTTACTATCTTTCCCCCTTTACAAATGTATTTATAATATAGTAATATATAATTCTATATTTACGTATAGGTATCTCTGTAGCAGTGCTGTTTGACAGTATGGTAAACTACACAAGTTTGACAGGGTGGTAAACCACACAAGTTTAACAGGATGGTAAACCACACGAGTTTGACGGTGGTAAACCACACAAGTTTGACAGGATGATAAACTACACGAGTTTGACAGGGTGGTAAACCACACAAGTTTGACAGGATGGTAAACCACACAAATTGACAGGATGATAAACCACACATGTTTGACAGGGTGGTAAACCGCACGTGTTTGAAAGGATGGTAAACCACACATCACGTCTGCACGTCGCGAACTTCGCTCGGTGATCATTATCAATAACGAGCTATCTACGATCTGGAGTCACTCCTCGGACCCGTTTAGCTCTCGGCACAGACTCTGCGACCACGTGACCCCTCGGCGACCAATCAAGGCTCTCGATGCATCGTTGGCAGGGGGGACGCACCACAACGCCGAAATAACCATAATGCCGAATGTCAAAATAGGCCACAACGCCGACTGTACCACAACGCCGAATTACCACAACTCCGAAATACACTAACGCCGAAAAATGTCATTGCAGGACTGCCACAAAGGTTAGGTTAGACTAGGTTAGACTAGGTTAGGCTAGGTAAGGCTAGGTTAGGTTAGGCTATGTTAGGCTAGCTAAGGCTAGGTTAGGTTAGGCTAGGCTCGGATAAGCTAGATTAAGTTAGGTTAGGTTATATTACGCTAGGTTAAGTTAGTTTAGGTAAGGCTAGGTTTGATTGTGGTATTTCGGCGTTAAGTTACATTTAAGAAACACACACAAATTCATTCAGTTGTTATTTCGGCGTTGTGGTACACAGCAGTTTTCTAGCTGTCGGCGTTGTGGTCAATTTTGACATTCGGCGTTATGGTATTTCGGCGTTGTGGTAACGACCCGTTGGCAGGCATCGCTAATTAGTACAGTTCAGAAAAATTTGGGTTATTCTCTGGTATCAGGATGATCTCCACACGCTTGCTGTACGCTAATAAGTCGGTGCTCCATGTTGATTGGCTGCCGCCACATTTAATCTTCCGGTCGGATTGCATGTGACTGGGTTATTTGAACATTGTAATGTTGTTATTGCATTGCCAAATTCGCGTATTCATTCGGTGATAGGCTAGAATTCAAACACATATGCCTGTTAGATAATTTTGCTATTGGCTTACTGTTCATCTCGACGAATCTCAACCAGTTATAAACCCTCAACCAAAGAAGGATCGAATAACAGACAAACCAGCTGAGACGACTGACAAGTAGGCAGCCAATGAACTTGCGTTATTTGCCCGAGTGTACAGGGGTATGTGCAGTCTATCCTGAAGGCCATCGAAACTTTGACTTTCAGCTGGTCTCGGAATCTTTTCGTGAAATGTGCATGCCCCCATCTTTTCGCGAAAAATACATGGCCCTACTAATTAGCCTTCTTTAATGGAAGAAAGGACTTATGAGACTAACATAATGTATGTATGTATGTGCGTGTGTCTTAAAACTACACCCTCTTGCCTTTTCTATTTCTGATATTAATTTAGCTCTCTGAAAGATAGTGGAGTTAGTTGTTTCCTCAGTTTCTAAGGTTAACAGTTTTTCAATTAGTCAAAATGGGGTTTGTAAAACACTAGCATTTGGCAAAGGGAAGAAATCAGGTTATCTAATTTCTTCCAAAATACGCGTCCCATTTAAAATCAAAACCACGTAAATATTTTTCTGAATTTTACCCTTCACTACAATAATCAAGAATTCGGCCATTTTCTTAGGTTTACTTAAATATAAATACATATAGTGTTGAATATTTTCCAGTTGACTACATATAAATAAATTTACCTAATTAAATTTGTATATTACTAAGAATGATTTAAGAATTTTTGACACGACAACGATGGCATTAAAAAAATTACCTTAAATCTATCTTCCTTAGTGCAAGACCCTTTCTAAGAACCTAAATAGGTAGAAGTATGGATATATAGCGGACTCGTTCAGTCGCAAGCTAGAATGCAAATCTTCGTACTCTTGCACCGTGTTCATGATTTGACAGCAGTTATTTGGACACGCCTCTATGCGACTGTGAGCCAGCGATTTCCATGTAGGAAAGAAGTGAGCGAATCCGGTACTGCCATTTAAAGAGAGCAAAAGGGTTCTTGCTAAGAATTCAGTCAATAGGAAAGCGAACGTTGGTAGAGCAAACAAAAGGCATTGGATACTATTAATTACTAGGGGCATGCACATTTCGCGAAAAGATTCCGAGACCAGCTGAAAGTTAAAACAATGTAGCACCGTCTGTGTTTCGTGATTGGGTGGGTTTCTTTCAGGTACATGTCAATTGTTAGGGACCGGAAAAATTCGCGGGTTCAATGATCTCTAGGATGAACTCCATAGTTTTACGTACACTCGGTCAAATGTCACCCACTCATTGGCTGCTGTCTTTTGAGACGTCCCATCGTTGCAGCCTGTGATTCGATAAAGCTTTGGTCAGGTGTTTCTCATTGGCCCAGTCATCCAGGTGAGTTATGAGCCAATAGCAGAGGTGGCACTGAGGTATAATTATTTGTATTTTAGCCTATCGCGAAATGAATTCGCGAATTTTTCCGGTCTCTATCGATTGTCACAACACCAATCACATGAAGTCTGTGCGGAATCAAACGCGTCCTGAGTGGCGCGGTGAAACAAGGCGACGACTTCTCTCGCAGACGACGGCAAATCACAAGGAAGAAACCGCTGGTGCGGGTATACCTTGTTGCAGTCTAGTAGACGTTCAGTTTTTTTTCCCGCGAAAAATGCCTGCCCCTATTAATTAGGTACTCCTGTTCACTAGTAGTTTCAGAAATAACCTGAACATGTAATACTGTTAACATTTCTCTCCATCTCTGTAAAGTTAAAAGCTTTAGTAGATTTCAGTACGCATTCAAGAATTTGTATCAAAATCCTAATAAATAAATCAACTAAACAAAGAGAGACATGACATAGCACATCTCACAAAGTTAGAAACATAACAACTTAGAACCACATAACATAGAACTGCTGTAAAACCTAGACGATTCTGTCTTGAATGTTACTAAATTATGTGTTTCTAGGTTATGTGATTCTAAATCATGACAACATACTACACAAAGCTAGAAATAATACACAACTTGAAACTGACATAACTTAGAAGACTGTATCTTGTATGATGTTGCCTTTGTGATGAAATCGGCGTCGACAAGACGCAAGGGTCGAGAAAAAAAAGGAAAAATGCACGCCGTCTCCTTGGTTGCCGTCAGACGCCAGACGAATTCGCGAAATTTCCGGGTATCTATGAATAGGGCAATATGACAAAATCTGCCAATCCAAACACAGCCCTAGGTCTCTCTCTACGATATGTTTCCTTGCCGCCTGATCTTCTTTCTTTTCACCTGCGGACCTGACTACCGCTGCACTTGCCTCGTCAGGGGTGTATGTGTGTTAGTGAGGCGGAATGATAAGTGCGACGCTCGCTGGTGCTTCTAGCGCGGTGTCTCCTCTGGACTGGCGCGCAGTCTTCTCGTCGTGCACAGGACAACTGTGAAACTTGAGCAGTCACCGTAACATTACATTGCGGAGAAATTAAGATAAAGATGTAATGCAAGTGCCTTAAGTTCTTTCAAGAATCTGTACCGGTTATTTACGCCTAAAAATTACTTTGAAAACATGCGTTTTAGCCATTTTAACTCTTCTAAAAACACGGTTGACAAACTTAATCCGAAATCAAAAGTATTTTCCGGCCCTCAGCGAACTCTTAAATGATTTTCATAAGCAGACGCCACTCGGATGTCTTGAGTAGAGACCCGTAAAATTCGCGGGTTTATTTCGTGTTATGCTAAAATTTAAATAATTATACCTTAGTGCTGCTTCTGTCATTGGTTCACTGTTAATCTGGAGAACTGAGGGCCAATTATAGACCCTCACTCATAGAAGTGTCGAATCACAGGCCACCCAGTCGAGACGACTCACAAGTCAGCAGCCAATGAACAGTTGGCATTTGCCCGAGTGTGTAGAGGATATTGGAGTCTATCCTAGAGGTAATTAAACCCGCGAATTTTCCGGGTCTGTAGTCTTGAGTAGTTACGTTGTTTTTCCTGAAGCTCTGCGCACCGTGTGTGTGCCCGGGTAGGCGGGGGCCACTAAGTGCGCGAGCTGTCCGAACTTACCTGTCGCCTCGTAGGTGACAAATTTAAGGGGCGTCGTTGGAGCCGCGACTCAGGCCCTCCATCTGTTCAGGCCGTAATCCTCCCGCGGATTTACGGTCGCGTCGCAGAGATACGAGCGCGACGTTTGAAGTCGGCCGCGCCGATGCTTCGCCTCCGAAGCGCGCTGACAAGTCGACGGCGGCAAATCTTCTAGACTACGTGCAAGTCTCCTTTATCTTGATCCTTGCGTCTCATCACGAAGGCAACATCATCCTAGATAGTCTTCTACGTTCCGTCAGTTTCAAGTTGTGTATTTCTTCCAGCTCTGTGTAGTATGTTGTCATAGTTTAGAATCACAGAACCTAGAAACAAATTGAAGACAGAATCTTCTAAATTTTACCAGTTCTAAGTTATGTGGTTCTAGGTTGTTATGTTTCTAACTTTTTGAGATGTGCTATGTCACAACTCTCTTTGTTTTGTTAATTTATTTATTAGGATTTTGATACACATTCTTGAATGCGTGCTGAAATCTGCCACAGCTTTTAACTTTAAAGAGTTGGAGATAAACGTTAACAGCTAAATGCTCAAGTAGTTCCTAAAACTACTTGTGAATAGTTGTGATTCATGGTAAGCAGGTTTTACAATTAAAAAAACAAGCAAACTTTGATACTGTTTCTTATTCTGGGCCGTTTTTTAGTTATTTAAACATAGCTACTTAATCTTGTTTTATTTCGAGGAAGGTATACTCGATTGAAACAGGGCCAAGTGTTTAAATTAATAATACATGTTTTAAAATAGTCCTTTGAAATTTCAAAATTTCACATAATTGATATTTAGATGCTGTAAGTACAGTATATATACTTGTGTTAAAGCTTATAAATAAATTTGTCTAAGGTAATGTGTTCCTAAAAAATGTTCAAAAAATGGGTTTTTATTCAGAATGCATTAAAATATCTTAATTTATTTTTAAAAATATATTAACTAAAAGGGTAAAATATTATTTAAAAACAGTGAGACGGTAAAAATATTTAAAATCCTGAAAAACCATTACGTTTTATTTAAAGCAGAATCGAAATAAAACATTTTTTTGTTAAACTAGTATGGAAACAATGCTTGTTCAATCACTAGGTAAATTAAACTGTAAGAAATTGACCACATAAAAAAGTTTATTTACATAATACGTAAACTGAAAAAAAATTGTTTTGCTACAAATATTATATATATATATATATATATATATATATATATATATATATATATATGTGGTTACATCAGCAACCATATAAGATACAGTGTGTCCCATAACTCAACCTGTAGACGAGAACAGTCGATAAGCCAGTAAATTATGGTTCAGAATCAAAAAACCAAAATTATAAAATTGTCTAAATTTCCAAGTTGAAATGGGATTATTTTTTTAAAGTTTTTAAATCCCCACCCGGCTCTAAATTATTAGATACTGTAACTAAATTATTAGATACTGTGAATACGGATCGGCCTGGCGCGCGTCGCACGGCCACTGACGTGAATATATTTACAACATATTTTGTTTTCTTCATAAAAATCGGTCATGTTGATCCTGAGAAAAAAAGTCTTCACCAAAAATACTAGTAGTATTTTTATCTTTGTTCCTCGTCCAGTCTCAAGGTTGAAATTTGGGGTGAGTTTGTAACCGATCAGACGCAACGTTTGGCCAAAATTATGAATGATTGCGCGTGGGGGCCGCTCACCCCTACTGTGGCCTTTATAAAAACACATTAGCTGTTCATTATGTAAAGATTTTTAAAGCAGATTTTTTTAAAATATGATTGAAAACAAAAGGTTACATTAATTAAAAGATTTAAAAAAATTGTAAATAGTAAAGATATGCATGATATAAAATTCACAGGAAACTAGCTTAATAAAAAAGCTTAAAATTTATTGAAAACTAAGCTATAATAAATATAAAATTAGAATATAATCTAATAAGATGTTCTAAAACCAAAAATTATGATAACAAAAATGTAACAAAAGAGTTTCCATTTCAATTTGATAAACAGTGGTTCTTCATAATAATGACACAATGTTATTTGGATTTAAAATATACATTGTTTAAATATAAAAAAAATTCAATTAAAAGGGTTAAAATTTGAGAAAAAAATATTAAAATTTCAGGGAATACAAAAAATTATGGGAAAAAAGGATTTGTCCTACACAGGCTCATATATTATTTACCCTCTTTTCTGAAGTTCACATGTGGGTACAAAAACTATATATACATTAATGTGTTTTAATGTAGCATTTTAGTTTGATGGTTTTTAAAATTATAGAAGTAGTTATAAATAAGTTTTTCTCTTTTTGTTGTAAGATCTAAGTTGAAAAGTATTTTGCACACCAACATACTACAACAAAAGCCAACTGGTAGAAAACGTTTTAGGAAGAGCACTTACGTTTTAAACAACTACATTATTTTGAAGTGCGTTACACACAGAAAAACAAGTGTTTGATTTTTTTTAAACAATTTTAATTTTTTTTATAGATCCCTCACATAAGTTTCATGAATAATATAAAACAAAGTAACTTAATTTTAGAACTTTGTATGGCAAATGTAGAAAATGTTCTTATTTTAATTTAATATAAATAATGCTACTAGAATTATGAGCCCATTGAACAAATATCTCACAGGAGCAATAGCTGAATGTGGAATATAGCAAAATTCTGCCATGTACTTAATTAATGGCAGGAATTGGGAAGGAGCAATTCCTGCCTTGGCCTCATCTTTTAAGAAAAATACTTAGTACACACAGGAACTCGAGTACCCAGACTAATTATTGGGGATTGACATGCACCAAAAATTCACATAAATGAGCTAGCAGAGACAAAAAAAATACATAACAAACACTTTCATTTGTGGTTTGAAAGGATTAACCATGCAAATAAGGAAATGTTGGGTACATTTTCAAAGAAATCAGCGTATTTCCCAAAAGAAAAATTAATTAGCAGGAATAATAAGCACATATACTGATACATTCTGAAATTAATTTTAGCATAAATACTGTCTATTTAATACATTATTAAGAATACAATATCAAAAACCTTTCAATCCTAGAGCATGTATTGACTAACATTATCATGGAGATTTACAATCAAATTAAAGGCTTGTTATAAAAATTGACTTCTGAGTAGGAACATTTTGTAAATCAACACTGGTCAATAGATCATCATATACATAGCTACCTGAAAACTGTCTGATCAAGTCACCATTATAAATAAAACTTGACATTGCATGCCTGCATTTAAACTTTATTATACAGCATATACTAATGTAGGATGGATGAATTCAACGTACTTTAAATGAACTTTAAATAAGGTAAATTGATTTAAGTGGTTTTTTGGACAAAGGTAAGCAAAAAAAACAGAAAACAACAAAAAAACATCTTAAAAAGATAATGTTATTCAGCTAACGCTATTAAAAATTAACTGAATGCTTTGAAATAAGCCCAAGAGATATTTTTCTTTATTCAAACATATCAATTTTTTACTTTATTCAAACGTATAAATTTCATACATCATCATATAAAAAACGTTTTTCCACAATTTTTTCTTTCAACACAACATGAATAAATATATATATTGTTTTGGCTTCCAAATTTTAACAATTTAGGTCCATAATATTATTAATCTTAACTGTTATGGTAACTAGTTTAAATTCAAAGTTGTCAAATGAAAATTTTATAAAAATTTCAATTAGATATCAGTATAAACTTATATAAATTACAATTTTATGTATTATTTTTAAGCTATAAGTAAAATCATATTAATATTAAGGCTTAAAAAAATTCAAGCTTATTATAAAAAAGTAAAAAGACCTTTCTTAAAAAGTTCAATCTGCCAGTGTACATAGGCATAAAAACAAACAAGAATGTAATTCAGCAAAATTCAATTTCTTGTTAGTGCTATCCACATTTTATAAGCAGCAATTATCTTGGCAAACTTCTTATTTGCATCAGTTCCACTAACAGTAAAGTTATTAAAGGAGCAATGAACTACGAATACCTTTCCGTGAGGTGATCTCTCTTCAACTGCATCACTGTAGATGGGGAATGGCCATCCCCTGTTAGCACAAAAATCTTGAATCCATTCCACAGGCTTTATAAACCTCAGACCTTTGAAACAATCGCCCTGTTCTTCAAAAGCATCGGCTGTCAACAACGGTATGTTTGGACAGCTTGACTCATTCCCTAGTATCTCTTCACGGTTCAGTATGCTTAACTTTTGCAGCATAATACTTGCAGCAGTATTCTCTGCCATAATTTTTGTCCAGCAGATTACTCTGATTACAACTACGCCTACTTTCACAAACATGGTGACTGTATTTTGGTCCTCGTTTTCCAAGTGTGGAAGTTCTTCGTAAATAGGCAGAGGCAAGTTATTGTACATACACAACTCTCTCAGTGTTACAACAGGATCGATTGTGCCTAAAGCAGAACTGGAATCGACACTTCTGTTCTTCAAAGGCAGCCCTGACATGGGTGTATGGTTAAGTAGCGCTTCATTGCTCGTCAGTACTTCTCCTGTGCTTCCGGAAATTTCTTGGTTTTTTTCAGTGATCAGTATGTTGCCTATTGCATTACATAAAGTTCTTTCATTTTCATCTGCTTTTACCTTTACACTAATGTTATTTTTTTCGTCCAAGTGAACCGGTCTCATTTGTGCTGGATTTTTACTCATTCTCAGAATTAGCTTACGCAAAAGATGCTTTGCGGCCTTAGACATTGCCATTTCTTCTGTGTTGCCCACACCTACATCACTCAAAGAACCTACACAAACCTTGGCCACAAACTTTGTGCTGTAAATCGGTTCTAATCCAGATTGCACAGCCATCTCTTGCAACTTTGAGATAGGTGACTCAGTTGCTGGATTAATAGAAAGGTGCTGTTTTTTGATAAAGCTTTTGACTTCAGTCTCTGTCCAATCTGTATCTGAAACAGCACAGTAAAGATGAGAAAAAGAAGAAAGACCCATATGAGTCTTGGCCATCCAAACCATCCACGGGTTTTCTTCAGGTTGCCCCGGTAACTTTTCAACGGGTACTGCAACGGAGACAGTTTCCAAGCACACTTCTGTCATGGCATATGTATCTTGAGGGTCTTCGTACAGGTGTTCGGCTATCGTTAACCTGCCAATCATCGGTGGCATTTCAGTTAAATACACGCCGTCACCAGCAGGTCCCGAGCTTGTCCATATCAGTCCTAGCTCGCAAATACACTTCCAGTTTTCACTGGAAGTATAATAATACAGAGGTACAGCCATCATAAACCTGTGAAGAAAGGAACAAATATGTTTTAATAGGTTATAAATCATAATGTATACTTTAATATTCTAAGTAAACAAAACAGATATCTTTGCGCAGGAATGTTTAATTTTTTTTCGGGTGCCTAGATATTTTTTTAATATCTGGCCCTCCCCTTAAAAAGCTTGCCTATATCTGCTCTAGAGTAATGGTCGCTGTGACAGTATGATGTAATCTATATATATTTTTTTTATTTTTTAAAGGTATTTTATAAGAAGTTGTTTAAAAAAAAAATTTTCTCATTATTTTATCATTTGCCACGTATTTTATTTACAAATCACTGAACAAAAATATAAGACACATAAAATTACAAAATGTCCGCAGATTAGTTTCAGAAGTGATCTGTGTCCCTCACAATGAGCAGGGTTGGGTATCACTTGTCGCTGCTATGGATGATCGCTAGCGACATGTGATCAGAGCACTGGAGAGCGATCGCCTTGCAAGAGACATGAGCTATCAGAGTGCTTCGCCGGCCACGCCAGACTTTGTGCCGGCCTCGTCATACTAACAATTGGGGCCCACTGTCTGGTACAGGAACAACCTGCTTATGTGACACAGGCTCATTTGTGATGGCCCCTGAGGTTTCCTCGCGCTGAAGCCTTCGCAATCAGGGTGACGTGGTAGCAACGTTAGGCTTTGCATGCTGGAAAAGACCCAAAAAAAACCCTTTCGAATGACGAGTAACCCAGTAGCAACTACTATCCTGAGGGTGGCAACCACACTGGAACACAATCTCACACGATGAATCAAGAGATTCGATAGTGAGAAGTACCTAGGAGCGCTAGGGTTTGATTTTCTGGCCAACGAGAGATATTTAGCAGCTGCGATAAAAGTATATGTTCCCTTTACTTTTTGTCGATTGGAAAAGGAGGAAGTTGCGGGATGATCGAGGATGGGGTGGGGGAGAAAATCATGCGAATGAAACTAGTTGAATAAGTGAATCATACCAAAATAAAGAAACTTTTCATATTCCGTTTTTTGTTATTGAATGAGTTTCTTTAAATGTATTACATGTTAGAATTTTATTTGTCCAAAGGGCATAGATTAATAAGCCAAATATTTGTTTTTTTTTTATTAAGACTAAATAACATATTCTAATAGTGAGATTCAAAAACTACCAGACAGACAAATAAAGTAATTTTGAAAAGGAAAAAAAAAAAGCCCTCTAGCATTACAACGTAAAATAAATTCCTAAAATTTTTTTTTCGAGTAATGCTAACAATGCATTAATGCAAGAAATTTATGCCTGAGAAATATGTTATTTCAGAGTAGATTGTTTATTATAGTTTACCATTAGCACTGAATTTAATAATGGCACATTAGTTAATTTTACTGTAATATGTGTCATAAGGACGAGAAACAGTTGTTGCCAATTGTTCAAACAAATTAGAAATAGTAAATTATATAAATGAAATTTATGAAATGGTGATAGTTACATAATCATTATTATGTGTTTATTGGGTTACATTATGTTAGGTTTTAAACTGCAATGTATTGTCTATTTGCTGCATTTTGCTTTATTTTGTTGATTTATGTTGTTTACATTAATCACTCTTTATTCAACCATTTGTGTGTTGCAGATTGACATATATATTTTTTTAAATCTTCTTGTATTTCCTTGGTAGCTTATGTGGTGAACTGCATTGCATTTTATAATGATTTATCATATTAATGTGTGTGATATTGCAATTTTTTTTAATATTACATACGTTTTACAAAAATAGTAGTTTGTATGTATTCTGTATTTATAATGATATTTAACATTTCTGTGACATGTTGGTATTTGAATAGGTTAGGTAAGTTGCATCAATAATAATAATAAATATTATTGTAAAGTTAAAACAATTATAAAAATAGTTTTTTTTCAGCCTGATAGGTTTCTGCATTTCTAGGTGATAGAAACTATCATGAATATTTGGTTTGGTTATTTCAGTGAAATTAAAAAAGGCAATGCAAAATCGTACAAATGGTTTATTAAGGTAGGTTGGCAATATTTAAAATGCTGTAAAAACAGTGAATAATTGGTTAGGTGGCATCATTAAAAATAATATAAAACCATTTGAAAGGTTGGTTACTAACATTTAAAATACCTACTGTAAAAAAATATGAGCACCATTAGTTAGGTTTAGTCAGTGGAAACAACCTGTAAAATCGATGTGTATGAATTATTTAATTTTTACTTTATTTTAATGAATTCTAGAGAAGTAATATTTGTGCAGAAAGGCATTACTGTCGAGGATAATTGTGTATTTAAGCACAATTAAAATGAGTAATGTTTCATAGAAAACTACCAAAAGTACCATTATATCAATCTTACAGCAATTTGCATTAAATTTAATGTGTTCTTGTTTTTTTTTTATCTATTTTCCCATAAATTACCTTTTAATTTTCATTGCTTTCCCCACTTATGAGCATGTCAGAATCTAATGAAAATTTAAACAATTCCCATGTAATTCTGAAGGATAGAAACTTTTCTGATGGAAAAAAGGTAACAAGTCAAAAACTGAAATGTGATACTCAAAACGTTTACAATTTTATTGAATGGTGGGTTAGAATTGCTACAACAAAAATTTGTAATATAAGAATTTTCAGTTGGGTAAAGTTAGATACATTGAAAATATTTTTTAATTGTGTAGACGATTGGTTATGTAATTTTAGCTACAAAAAAGGACTTTAAACTGGTGTAGATGATTGATTAGGTTAGCTACATTAAAAATACTGTGAGATTATGTAAAGAGTTGGTTTGGTTAGGTTAGCTGCATTAAAATATTAAAAATAATGTAAATGGTTAGCTATATTAGGTAAACTAATTAAATCAATGCATAAAATAATGACAACTGGTTACATTAAGTCAGCTACATTTCAAATTGGCCATTCCTAACCAACCTTTAAATTGGTCTTCATTTGTATTGTAGCTAAAATAATGATTTTACCAACATGGCAGCACTGACATAATTACCACCCCTGCATTTTAACAGGACACATGTGGACATATTTTTGCAATACACATTTTATAATTTGATAATTCATTTTCAAATTGATTTTAACATCCCTTGTTTCATGAAGTATACTATAGCCCTACCAAGTCTAATACATACCATGATATTGTTCATATATTGAAAGTGTCTTATTCCATACTGCAGTCCCACATGGTTTATTATATTTAAGATACTGCATGTGTATTATTTTATTGATTATTAATTTCGTTGTCTTTTTAACTTCTCAGGTATCATAAAGGGATACTTAAGCTATACGTTCGCAATACCGAAAATATATTCTTTTCTCTAATGTTATTTTCTCAGTAACAAGATCTTGGGCAGAGCAAGCAGGTGACTTTACCCCATCCAAAACACCCTATTCCGTCACTTCTAATGTAAGAACGTGTATGTTGTAATTAGTTCAGCACCACCATGTTAACGACTTCATCAGTATCCCTACCATACTGCGTTGTAAATGTAGTTTACTTTATTAATTAATCGACCTGCCCTCACCAAAATTAGAAAAATAATGTTATTTTTTCTCCTTACATAATAATATTTGTGATTCACCTAACAAAAGAAAATAAATATTTCACCAAACATAGCAAATGAAACACACACAACACCTCGCAACTAAAAGCAAATTGCACATAAAACACTACAACAAATCACTAACACTTATATATACCTGGTAAAAGTCGTACACTGCTGTTTTTCGGGAAATTAATAATAAAATTTCAATTTTTTAAAACACAATTGACGTTCTTGTATTCACCCTAAAATCAGCGTTGAAAAATTTCTACTGGTTTCTGAGAAATCATGTTTTTATCTTACTGCACAATACCTCTGCATTGTCGCAGGCAATAGCATTTTTTTGCTTTTCCATGTGGGTTTGTGTGTGTATATTTTTGAGAACTTTAGACAAATTGTGCGTATGGTCATTTCGTTAGGTTTGCTACCTTAAAAATACTTCAAAATATAATGAACAGTTGGTTAGGTTAGAATAGCTACATTAAAAATTCTGTAAATTATTTTTTTAAGTTGCTTAATAATTAAAAAATTAAGATGGAGCTGTACTGACCTAACCTACTTCACTAGATTTCACAGTATTGTTAATGTAGCTAACTTTACATAACCTAATAAACCGTGCAAAAATGTTTAGTATTTTAATTGTAGGTCAACTATTCTATAATTTCTCAGTCACTAAGTTAATGACAGATGATATGGTCATTATTATACACTTTTTTAACCGCTACTAATGTTGCTAGTGCGAGCTGGGAACTTTGATAACCAAACCAAGTATGCACAATATAATAAAGTTTTTTTAATGGAGCTAACCTAATCCAAACTAACATTTAAATGATGTAAGAAATTTAAAATCTTTATACAGAACATGCTGAAATGCTGTCTCGGAATGGACTGTATATATGTAAGCTTTGCGTATCATGTGTTCCTCCATAAATAAAAATGTTAAAAATAATAGTGATGACTAAATCATTGCATAATTATTTTAATGTAATCTATAGACAGTGATATTTCAAAAACCAATTGAAATATAAAGATGCTGTGTTCAGCGTAAGAACAGGAAGGAAGGTCTGGTATTAGAAAAACAATAGAATTTTTGAAATTTTATTGATTTCCTTGAAAGCCACTACGTAACAATTTTAACAGATCAATTTAAACCACCCACATTTATGGCTTTATGGCAACGTTCGTTTACTGTCAATATTACTTTTATATATATTAAATTTAAATTTTCCACTAAATTGATTAAAGTTTTTGTTTGTGGTTAAGTTAGCTACATTAGAAATATTAATCTTTTGTAAAAATGGTTGAATAGGTTAGGTTGAATACATTTATAATACTGTTAGTTAAGTATGGTTAGCCACATTAAAAATGTTGTGAAATGGGAAATTGGTAATTTCTGAGCTACCCTTGTAATTATTTTACAGAATAATATATGCAGCCAACCTTATTATAGCTAACCTAGCCAAACTGATTTATAACAAATTAAACCTAATGGTAGAACTCGTTGAAATTTTAAACTACTAGAAGAATCAAAACATCGTCTTAGAGAATGATTGAAATTCATGCTTAAACGTACTAAAAAAATTATGCAATTTACATTTTTATTTTATTAAATTAAATTATTGTTGTAGTATTTAATTTCGAAATATTGTGTGAAGAACACTTACCTAAAATATAAAAACGAAATTAAATTTTCAAACTATTTCAGTTCTTTCTCTTCCTTGCACAAATTAATGCATTAAATTAGTTCTCATATTAAGCGCATCGATAGACTAAGTCAACACAACCATTTACCACCTTGCAGGATGCTGGCTATGCAGGGTCTCCACCACACAAAATATCTCTAATACCAACTTTGCTTTACTACAGAAACCAACATGACTTTTGTGAAAGTTATGATTGAAGTGTAATTCATTCGATCATGTTCCTTTCTGTTAAAAACACCTCGGTTTTATTGGGTTTCATTTAAACATTATTTTTATAAACTTATATATGTGGGTTTATGAATAGGTATGTCAAATTTACTATTTCAAAAATAGTAACACGAGTGCCATTCCAACATTTAACATTCGTGTGTTCGTGAAAAAAAGTTGTATTTGGACTACAATTTGATTTCTAAGAATATTGCCTTCTTTCTGTAATTGGCAATGACAGTTTCTTAACAATTAAAGACAGTTATATTTGCAATTTTAAGTTAATTCTTTTTTTATGTACTGTACATGACAAAGATGGAAAATTTCCCCGTGTTGAAGTTTGATACATTTTTTTTTGCGTTATGTAATGGGTACTATTACACATATTCCGAAACGAATTTTTTTTCTCACTAAATATTGCAAAAATGTGTCATGTTTGGTTTGAATCAGAACGGGAGTGTTAGGCTTATGTAGGCTATACACATTTATTTGAAGAATGTAAATGTACTCCCGGAATGGAATGCACTCGAAATGAGTCAATTTTTTAATATGAGTTTCTTTCAATTACATTAGATTGTGAAAATATTTTTTTTTTCCTTTCTACCTCTATCGTGCAAACCTAGCCAACGTTTCTGCCATGCACACAGATATGTGTACAAAAATTTATTATTATTTATTATATTGTGTTTTTATTTACTTGCTGATTATTAATTAATAATATCACGGGCATGTGTTTCTTAATAAAAAAGGGGGGTTGTCTGTAAAGTCGGTTTACGAACGATAATTTTACATGATAACGCCATATAAAAACATTGATGAAAAATTGCATACTTTTTAAATTTCAAATATCATTTACAGTTTTTGCAAATTTAATTTAAATAATTTGTTTGAATATAATTACGAACAATTAGTTATAGAATTAAACTGAAATCAAATTAATGTCAATAAATTGTGAATTCGAAATGACTATTTTGGACAAATGAATCAAATTTTTTAAATTGCTGCTTTTAAAAAGCCCGCCTTAACCTGTTTGATATCATATAAGATATTCTTTAACAGTGGTGTGTGCCGGTTCTTGCACGCGCGGCTCAGGCGGAATATGACACTTTTTCGTGCGTGCAGCTGGGGTTCATCGATTTTTAAGACGTTATCACATAAAAAAACAAAGGATTTTCAATGTGTATGTAGGCCACAAAGCTCGCTTGGGAAATGGGCCTATGGTTGTCTCGGCGCCAGTCGTGTGACAACTCAAGGGCTTGACGCCCACCACGGGGTCCACATCGCCTTGTTCTTACCTCAGGTGGTCGCAGCAGCGTGGTTTCCTTTCAGTCATTCATCATCGGCCACGTGGCCAGCCCCTAGCTCACCGATTAGACTGTGTGTAGCGTTCGCAGTCTTCGTTTGCTAGTTTCAGTCTAGTCTTTCGCAGTTGACTCCCCTCCTCGGGAGTATACCGCGTTCATGGACTTTTCCTAGTCGCCCGCACTGGGCCGTCCTTGGACGACATGTGTGAACATTTCAAGAACTTTGTTATTTCTTCATTAGTTGCTTTAGGCCGCACCTATGCACATGTTGAAATGAGTCAGCCAGAGTCTTCGCTCGTGTTTAAGAGCAGGCATTCGCCACGTACGATACTTACATTGCCATTGTGTCGATGCTCCGCTTAACTGAGTGTTAAGGCGATTCGTGCATGGAAAATATTACTACAAAACTAATTTAACTGTACATATTTATTTTTGATGCTTCTTTTTAAGACATAATATACCTAGGATATTTTTAATAAACTTTTTTTTACTGAGTTATGTCATTTTAAATGAATTTATTTTTATTCCAAGCCAGAATTATTTAGAAAACACATAATTTAGTTAAACTTAAGCATAGTTAAAGAAAAGAGTGTACGAATAGGTTTCTGCACCTATAAAGGTAAGAAAAAAAAATTTCATCGTCAAATTTACAGTTTAATATTGACAATTTCCATTGATCACTGCTGGACTACTTCAGGAGCGATTTAAAGAATAAATTTAAATGAAAATGAAAACATAATTGGCAGAACACTATTGAGTTATGTATATATTTTCATATCCTTTTGTTTTTGATACGATCCGACTCAAAACACGCCCTCTGGAGTGACAGTTCTAGTGCTGCGTGTAAAACTCTCACCGCCGGGAAGAATGTCCCCGCAACGTGGCGCTGAGGGGCGGCGCTTGTCGGAACCAGGTAGTCCGGCGGAGCTCCGGCGGGCTGGCCGCAGCCTGCGGGAGGGGAGGGGGAAGAAAGGGGTGTAGAGGGAGGATGAGAGAGGAGGCCGAAGAAACGAAGGGTCTGTCAAGGTCGCGCTTCATAGTGGAGTCTATCTTCGCTCAAGCAAGGAAATTGTCTATGTACAGAAAAATTGGTACGGCGAAATTCTTTTTAGCGGTTATGTTTTGACTTGAAGTTGAATATTGAAACAGTGATTATTCTTTGTGGTGGTTGTTTACACATATGAATAAATTTTTACCCTCCAGATTAATATGTTTTGACAGCATAGAACATCAGTTGTGTATTCCGGTTAGTTAGGGTATGCTATATGCACACTAGAATGACAGATCTAAATTTAACCATAAAAATAGATTTTATATTTATTAAAATTTATTTAGAACATCAAATCAACACTAGGCTATTCCAGTTATATGAAATAAACAAAAATTGGAAATGTTAGCTAGCGATGCCAGAATGTCGGGCACACTAATTACAAATGTCCTTTTGTAATATTACATTGCACAGAACACTGAAACCCTAATACTTCAAGTGTTTGTTTACAGTTTTATTATTCTGTGCTACGTTATTTAAATTTATATCTTTAATTTATTTTGGGTTTTGAACTATATTTCTGACATTGTTACAGACGTTTGGGCTTTTATCTATGTAATTATTAAGTATTTGTGGCTTTTGGAATTACGTTTTTCACGGCCAGAAATTGCCAGAGGTTTCGGCGGAACTTTCAAAAAGTGCCTCGAGCCTATTGTTGTTAAAGTTACGCTACTAAAAAGAAGCTTGGTTTTGGCCGTTTTGGTGCGTGCAGCTCCGCATCAGGACGTTCCTACCATAAGTTATGTTACGTGTGCGGTAATAATAGTATGTATAAAAAGGTTATCATTAGACTGCTGATTGTATGTTAAGTTCCGATTTTAAAGTTATTAACGTCAGAAGATATCATTAGTCCAGTTATGGCCATTTTGTTATTACTCTATCACTAATGCTGTACTGACGCCCTGCAACTTTTTAACATTGCCGATTGATATTATGACTTTGTTGATGTTGCTGGGATAAACTAAAACCAGGCGATATTAAATATTATATTTACTAAATTAATAAGCCTCTCAGTATTATTAATGGCACGATCATATGAACATACAATGCACAACTATCTTAGTGGTCTTGAGTCTATAGGTCTTATGTTTTATCGGACAATTGATTTTATTTAAGAGTTAGTGAATTTTTCGAACAGTTAATCCATTTTTGAACTCTACATGAAACATTTACATTTGCGAAGTCGTGCCCGTGTACCTGGCAACGATAAATTTAAAAAAATCGGAGTGATATTTTGGTCAAATGGAATTACTGTATTGTTTATTCGTCTGTAAGTAATAAATCAGTCTTAAAATCAGTTAATTATTTTGTCTTCCTCTTTCGTATTCTAATTGAGATAAATATCAGATAAGAATGTGTTACTTGTATCACGACATCTAGGTATTATTTATCAGTAATTAATATTTTACTTTATTTTTTGTTAACTAATGTGCATAGGGCAGTGCACTAGACATCACTACCTGTGTGTAGTGTTGCGTTACACTTTTTAACGCATTAGAGTTCACATAAAATTATAAATCCAAAATTTCGTTTAAAAGTATAAATATCAGCGATCTATTTAATTAATTTCCAGTATAACTCAGTCAGTAAAACACTCGAAAATATGTATAGGACCTGTTAACCTAAATATTTGTTAACAGTTAAAATGAACCATGATGTGTTAGAGTGGTTTTTTTTTTTTTTTTCGTATATTAGAGGTATGTGACATCAAAACACGCATCTGTCGCCCATTGACTTTAAATACAGAATTATAAACTACATATTGTGAAAACATTCTGCAACAGTTTTTGCTGAACGGAAAAACACGGATGAGAAGAGAGACTAAATGTGTTTGGTAAGTGATTTTCGTCAAATGAAATGGAACAGGGCAGTGCTTATCAGAATGAAAGTACAGAACTACTTTTGTGCAAGGAAATGCATTTTACAAAGCCATTTCAAGAGAAATCACCTTTAAATGAAATAGATCTTGCTGACATGGAAGAAATAGACTTAGATTTAGAGGCCAAGCCCCTTTCAAGTGACGAAATTTCTCTTGAAGGGCTGAAATATGTTTCTGGCTATATAGCTCACCGTTTCAGAAATAAATATCCTGACCTTGGCACTACGGATTTCAATTCGGAGGACGATAGCTGGATACATGTACAATCAAAGGGTAACTTAAAATGTCCCACTAATGAATTTTTTGAATTAATAAAGATCGCTGAAATGTGTTTTGATAATGTTAATGGCAACAATTTGTGCAAAAAAGAGCGGATTTTTGAATCACTGACTAAAATTATTTGCGGAACTACTGAAAATAAATATCCAGAAGTTATATACTGTTTTGTCAGGACAAGAACGTATATGCGTATCAAGTATTTGAACATGAAATATTTTAACGAACAAGACCAAAAACGCAAAGAAAGTAATAAGATGAGGAAAACTACCCTCTAAGATTTTTCAGTGTGATAGTGTCCACTTTCCTTCACCATAATATGTATGTTCATAATTTATTTACGATGTTTTTTAACTACTATATTAAAGAAAAGCATTTATTGTGAATATCGCAGCAATTATGTAGGGCTTAAGGTATTTATTGTATTCCAAATATTGAGTATGTCATTTTTATTGCCTTTATTAAAAATAATATATATGTTAACAATGTAACAAAATTGCGATATTTTTGTATTGCTATTGCAATTTCGTTTCTTGTAAACATTATTGTAGACTTTTTCATATTGAAATTAAATTTGCTATAGGGTTGTTTGTATTTTAATTTTACAGTTATAAGATTTTTTATATGTTGTTTACTGTTTACAAACATTTGAAAAATATTTCCTTAACCATATTTCCATTTCCATGGCAATAGTTTTGTTAGCTTTTCGGGTAACTCTTCTACATGGATGATAAGATGGTGCGACATTTAAAACATATCACACCACCTTTACATAACTATTAAACTAAGAGGTGTTTTCTTTACATAATATTAAAGCACAATGTTTCCTTGTGGCATTGGTGATTTAGAATTTCCATTTATCTAGAAAAATGCGCTTTCAGAATGTTTTTTAACACACAGTGTTTCGGAAGGTTTTTGAAGAAAAACATTGACTACCCGTTTTATTTTTTTGCAGCTGAATTCGGGCACGTGCATGAAATATAATTATTCCATAGGAAGCGCAATGGTTTAAAGTATTGATGTTGAAGATTTGAAAAGATTTATTGAAATAGTGTGAGAGAACGAGCGAGTTGAGTGAGAAGATGTGCGGGAGTTGCAGAGGTTAGCTCTCAGCCACATGTGCGCAGTTACGGACAAAAAAATAATTCATTCTGCCTCCCCATGTCGAAGGATGAGTGAAAGAGAAACCTGTTCCTCCGGGAACAATCGAACCGTATCGGCTGTGTGTTAGAGGGAGAGCGAGATACAATTTCGAGGTTCGTTAGTTACCGCTAGATGGCAGGCCGCAGAGCGACCACCAGCAACACCCTTCCCGTCTGAAGGCCATCTCGCCACTGACGAGCTGGAACTAAGCTCCTGACCTCCCTACATAGTAACGGTCACCCACATAGGCATCTAGACTCTTTAGTGGTCATATGATACAAAATTCATTTTTTTCGGGCCTGTGACCATTTTTTACCGTGCACCAATCGCCTTAATGTTCGCGATGTGCGCTGATCGCCTAGCCGTCTGGCACCCTGTCGGAACTGGTGATTTTTCTGTTTCTAACCTAACTATAAACTAAGTGAGTTTGGGAGGGGTCTGGGTTAGGGAAAGACTTAAAGTGCGTCTCAGGCCGAACCCTATACGCTCTTATCATGCAGGGTTTTAATCCATGCGAGAGAGGAAGCATGCATCATGTTCTAGGAGGGGGATTGTTAGGCCAGCCATGGCAGCGATTGGTAGTGCTTTTGTCATCTACAGTTTTTTGAAGTGTTCATTATCCCGTGTTTTGTAGATCCACAAACGTTCTACCGTGTATTAGTGCTCATTGTGTACTACATCACTGACTTAAAAAGCTAGACAATCCATGACTAAGTTCCGCCGCCTGTTGGCCTGCATTCCGCATCATCGTCCTTGAACTGTTAACAAACCGCAATGCTCAGGTTCATCCAGTGCTCTTGTACGGTAACGTCTCGGACTGATTTCTGTGACAGCTCCGCGAACGAGTGACTGTCATCTTTATAAAACTAATCTTATGTTTATTAGGTTATAACTTATGTATTAATTTATCTGTTATTATACATTTATAAAGGTTTACATTATTCAAAATACAATGTGCATTTTTAAGTGACTAGTTGCACTTAAATACAAGCTTGCTTTCGTGAGTGCTAGATTTCCTGGTTAATTAAGTGAATATTGTTAGCAAAGTGTAAGAAAGGTGATATAATTTACTATATTATTTATTATGTTAGGTAATATACCTACACCGCTTTCCATCTATCCTGTTCTCATTTAATTACTATTATCATCCACGTGGCCAAGAACCACCCTGAGAGCGCGCCGGACATAGAATGCACCTGTCCTTATCTAGAGACAGGGCAGGCAACGACATATGGCGCCCAACTAGTAAGGCTAGCTATTTCGCAAACTACAGACTTACATAATTAAAAATTTCAAAAATTACAAAAACATCGCGAAATTCGTCTAGGTCCAAAGAACCACGCAGGGACAGGTGCATCGAGAGAGGAAGTCGGCGCGTTAGGAGGGCGCTGTATCGGCTTGCCGCTCGAGATAAGAGTGTGTACATTGATAAGCCATCACACGCGGATCAGATTTCGTCTTCGTACCGCGAGAACAGTGTCCCCCCCCTCCTCATGCATAACATAAAACTTTCTCGACGAGCGCAGTCGAGCACAACCGAAGACAGCATCTGCCGATCCGAGTTCAGATCAGCAGAACTTAGCCAAGCAACTTAGTTTTCCTTTCTTTCTTTAATGTATGATTAATTGATCCCCGCACGACCTACCCAGGGGATTTCCGTGTGTCTGTGCAGGTTTTTACCTGGGTCACTTTAGTTAGCCTTTAGGCTAGGCAACCAAAGAGGCGCCGGCCATGGTGCCAATCGCAGCCATGACTGGTCAATATAAATTCCAATTAGCACTCGATGCACGCTCCCTTGTTCATGCACGCTTAGGTCTTGCACTAACCTGCCACACCTACAAACACAACCACACCCTCACACAGTTAACTTAGGCTCTCATCAGAATTTTCGTAACGCTGTAAAATTGTAGCCCCCTCAGCAAAAAAGTTTCACTTCTAAAGTTTCGTCGCGACTTATACTTCATACGCACTAAATACCTGTGTGCCCGTCTGCTACACGCGACATTGTGTATTTCGGCAGATAAAGTATCTTCAATGCGATGAAAACAGTTCTAATAATTTATGAAATTATAAAAAACCATGATGAAGTATTTCCTAAGTAACGAAAAATATTATTATTTCTTTTTTTAATGTATAACAACTTCGCTCTTGGTATACGGCATGTTACAGCAATAATTTCTGGAATGGCCATGCATATACTGCTTCCACCCCCCTGGTGCAACTGGAGCCCAGACTGGATGGACCCTTCATGCCGACAGCTATGAATCGCCTCCGACAGCTGAGAAAACAGCTGGCAATGAGCGATGTCGCGAATACGATGTTTTGCATCACATCCCGGTGGAAATAAGAAAAAGATCATGTCCTCGGAGAGCTGAAAGCATCTTACCTCGGTGGCTTCAAGACGCGACTGGGCACAGTGCTGGCCGCTATTCCGAGTTGCAAAGACTGCTATATCTTTACAATTCATGCCGTTAACGTACTAATAATAAAAAAGAACAACGGTTCAATAACATAGTTAGTAATGAAAGCTTAGAAGTGTAGTTAATTTGCATGGTGAGATTACAAATAAAAAATAATTAAATATGTAAATGGCTTTCGGCTAGTTCGGGACCGGTGTTGGGGTTATATATTCAATATAATAAAGGTGTGGGATCCTGAAGTCACATGCCCACTTGGGAAATAAAATAAAAAATAATGTACAATATAACATGTTATTTAATAAAGGGACTATGCATTGAGACGTCTGCGCCCTCTTGCGGTAGTTTGTGGTATTTGCGGCGCGCTATTCAAAACATTTTAAATTTTATGGTGATAGATGTCTTCTGAGCGAATTTTCAATTTATTTAATCTTTATTTTATTTTTGTGATCATATTCTAAACTAATATATTAATGTACTTTTATCTGAGTGTTAAGATTTTTATAATTTAATACGTAAATGTTGTTAAATGGATTTCATAAGGAGTCACTGGAGCATTACAAAGTTGCACATGATACACTGCTACTTCTGTGAGATTTTTATGGTAGGCTATTTGTAGCTTACCTTAGCAAAACAACCTGTTGTTTTGTTGAGGGACTAAACTCAAAGGGGATGCGCGACTCCAGTTATAGTGGCCCCCCCTGTAACTACAATCTGTATGCTTTTACCAGTATTGTTCCCTCTTATTGAATATTTCATGAAACTAAAAGGTGTTATACTAAACGAAAGAAAACAACACCTCTTATTTTTATATGAATTTATATGATATTGTTTACCCTGCTTCACCTAAATGTAACTCAGTCACTTTAACTAACTATGTATCCACTTTCTTTGAGTGGGCAATTATCTCCTCACCCTCTTCAACATACCAAGGCGGTGGTACACGTTTTTTTATAACTTTTTTTATTGCTACCAGCTCGGTTTTAGGCTTGCTATGCCCTCTCTCCCCCCCCCCCCCCTGGGTTTGTAGATGGTAGGGGGTAGCGACATTAATATTTCAACAGCAGTTAACAGGCGTTAAAAACTCTTCAAAAGCCAGTAAAATCAATTAAACACCCGTCGGGAACTCACAATAATATAAATACAAATCGGTTAAAATTAATATAGCTCATTGATTCATATAAAAATTTTGGTAATCAGTAAATGCAACCTACCTTAGAACTTTTAGAACCTACGTGTATTGAGTATCTAATTACATAACAGAAACTTTGTTTGATAAAGAAATGGGTAATTGTAAATTTCCAAATTGTTTTAAAGTCAATAAAAATTAAATGTGGTTAATAAATTTTATGATTTTGAAGATATTTGTGGATTAGATTATTATAATGAATTAAAATGGTCACGTTTCGGTTTATTATTTTTTATTCAAAATATCTTATTGGTTATTAATTTTGTTAAATAAGATAACGTTTAATTTTTAATTACAGTGAGATACAATCACAAAAATATGGAATCATACCTCAAAAAGATAAACAATTTGTGTGAAAGTAATAAACCAAACAGTCTTAAAAAGATAAATTATATACAGCTATCGATTTCCAAAAAAATGTATATACAAATCATGGTAAGAAGAAGCTATGTGTACTTTAGATGAGATTTATAAGATCACATTACCTGTTCAGTATGATAAAATTTTTAAAACAGATTAATTTTAAAATATGAATGATAGTGAAAGTTATATTATTTATCAAGGTTTAAAATACATTTTAAAATAGTAAAAACTCCAGTATTAGTGATATACAATTCTCAGGAAACTAGCTTCATCAGAAAGCTTAAAATTAATTGAAAACTATAAAATATTAAATTAGAGTATAATCAATTAAGATGTTCTAAAAAAATTGTTAGCAAAAATGTAACAAAAGTGTTTCCATTTCAATATGATACAGAGTGGTTCTTCCTAATTATGACACAATGCCATTTGGATATTAAATATATTGCTTTAAATATTTAAAAAAAAATTATTTAACTTTGTATTTCGATGATAAATATTGAAATTTCATGTGGTCAAAAAAATTAATTGCAAAAACGTGTTTATCCTACACAAGCTCATGTACAATTTTAAATACAATTTTTTTAAGCTCACAAGTTGGTACAAAAACTACATTCATTAATGTTATTTAATTTAGCATTTTAGTTTCATGGTTTTGAGATTTATAGTAGTAGGTATAATAAAGTTTAGTTTCCCTTTTGTTGTAATATCTAAGTTGAAAAGCATTTTACACATCAGCAGAATGCAAAAAGCTAACTGGTAAAAAGATTTTTAGGAAGTACACTTACCTTTTAAACAACTGCATTATTCTGGAGTATGTAAAACATACGTAAACATTTCTTTGATTTTTTTAAAACAATTCACAATATTTTTACAGTCTCTGTCACAAAGAGTTTTATGCATTAATCGTATTAAACAAAGTAACTTAATTTTAGAACTTTCTGTGCATAATGTAGAAAATTTTCCTACTTTAATTTCATATTAATAATGCCACTAAAATTATGAGCACAGTAAACTGTAATCTTACAGGAGCAATAGCTGCTTGTGAAAAATAGCAGTATTTTGCCATGTGCTTGATTAATAAAAGTAATGGCAGGAATTAGGAAGCAGCAATACCTGTCTTGATCTCATTTAAGCATGATTCTTAAGCACTCAGAGGCATTGATGTTCCTTATGAGACAAAGAACCGAGATAGCAAAATACAATAGAACTCAAGTTCCAAAACTATTATTAAGGATTGACATGCATAAAAAATGCACATAAGTGAGCTAGTAGAGCCAAAAAAAAAAATTAATTACACAGCAAACACTTTTATTTGTGGTTCGGAATAATTAACCGTGGAAACGTGGATATGTTGGGCAAATTGTCACATAAGTCAGCGCCTTTTGTGAAAAGAAAAAAAAAAGAATTACCAGGAAGAATATGCACATATACATCTACATCTTGAAATATTTTTTGGCATAACAAACCGCCTATTTATTACATTATAAAGCCTTGTATTCCAAATCAGTTAATTTATAGGACTCACATTAAAGATTATACATTTTTGAACAAAAGTAATACCTTTATTATAAAATGGACTCTGCAATAATAAGTATAGGTTAAAAATAAAGTAATGAATAGTTTAATTTTTTTATTATTTTTTATTAAAACATGACTGATTTCACAATAGTTTTCAATAAGGCACTAAAAAATTACACAAACTACTGATTATATTGGAATGGCATTCCTCTGTATAGGATGTAGAAGTGGTATTAATAAAAATATTGAATTCATACTGGCAAAGGCAATGGTCATGACTGCACTCAAATTTCATCTGCTTGCAGAGTAAAAACTGTTGTATGTAGAAATGAAATGAGATTATTGATTTCTGTTATAGTGATAAAACTGCCAAAAGCATTTGTGTAACAAGTATGACTAAACATGCACTACTTGTCACCTGAGCATGGACGTAATTAGAAGAGGTAAGGGGAAATAACTTTTGAATAAGGGGATATTTTAAATTTATACACTAAACAAATATGTTTTCCAAAAGTGCTAAATAGCTAAATATATACAGTCACTAATTTAATATATACAGTAATCTCTTACTTAGGGCCGGTTTCACCAAGCAGGTTTAATTTTGTTACAAAACGAGATTTACAAAACTAGATTAAGTATAATCGTAAGTTTAATTCCGACGTGTGTTTCACCATCGTTACACAAGTTTAAATTAATTGAGATTTCTAAAACTCGATTTATAAATGCCTTCCACATAAAAACACCCATTACCTAGCTAATATACCCGAATATCTGTCGGAGATACCCGAATATGTATTTTTTCCCCTCTTGTAGATTCAGCTTTTGGCCGAGCGTAATTTATGGTGGCCGCATTAACCTAAAAAAAAACTTTATTATTTTGAAAAATTAGTAATATCGTGGAAATTGTCATATCGCATATAAACATGATTGGCAATGGTGCAGTTTCAGCTGTAATTAAAGAAAAGCGACAAATAAGTCGAAATCTTTCGCCACATGAGAAGTCAGTTTTGTTAGATCAGTCTATGTGCAGACTGTTTCGACAGACGGAAATGGGTTCTGAAGTCCACTTCATCATAGTTTTCAAAATAATTACTCATTTCGCGAATTGTACGAGGTCGACGCAAGGGAATAAAATCATCTCCATCCGAATCTTCTTCAAATATAACATTGTAAGCTGCTCGAGCCATTTGTTTACATATGTTAAGCGAGATTAGCTGCGCAAACTGGAAGAACTTGGCCAGTTATATAAAATCTCGCTTTACTCTGGAAAATCGAGATTACGCATGTGGTGAAACGCACAATCGACTAAACGAGTTTATATTGAAACTAATCGAGATTAATTTGCTTAAACTACTTTGGTGAAACCGGCCCTTAGTGTTATTCAGTAATACAAAACTTTCATATCAAGGACAATTATTTTAATGACTACCTGTTTTACATTTTTACCTTAATGATTTCTACCTCAT
Source organism: Bacillus rossius redtenbacheri (assembly GCF_032445375.1). Lineage (NCBI taxonomy): Eukaryota > Metazoa > Arthropoda > Insecta > Phasmatodea > Bacillidae > Bacillus > Bacillus rossius. The sequence goes on along the minus strand of NC_086331.1, from coordinate 4,604,424 downwards.
TTACAATTAACTCGGGCAACTTAAAGCAAAGTACCAATTGAAATTTTGATCTAATATACAATTTTATAATTTCTTCATCACAAATGTATGTTTTTTTTAACTTTCAAAACCATAGTACTTTTAGACATAAACAAAACATTGTGGTGTTAATTTATTTTCTTCTCGAGAGTACTGTTTGCTGACCTTGGATAATACCAGCATCACTAGGATTCATGGCCACTGCTACAAGTGGCTTCAGTTTATCAGCAGCGACAAAAAAGGGCTAATTTTAACTGATTTCGTGTTTCAGCTAATGATTCTTAATATGAATGGCTGTATTCCTGACTAACAGTATCATGTAGATTTACAGCTAAATTAAAAATTGTTATAAAAGTGACTCCTGAGTAAGAACATTTTGTAAATATACACTGTCAACAGATTATCATATATATAGTAAACTGAAAATTGTCTGAACAAGTTACCATTATACAATAAAATTGACTACAATCTTAATGTTTATACTGCCTATATTTAGAAGTTATTACACAGCTTATACTATATTAGGAATCATGAATGCTCTTTAAATGATTCCTTTTATGGAGAAAAATTATTTAAGTTTTTGACAAAACTAAACACAAAAATTATACAGAAAAAATGTCTTAATAATATTAATGGTAGTAAGCTAGGTGATCCAACTAATAACTGACTGAAGCAATGAAATAATAAAAATTAACTATTCTTAACATTGCAATAAGCCAAAAAATATTTTTTTTTACTTTATTCTAAAATATTAAGTTATACAAAATCACACAAAAAAGCTTATCTTTAAAAAAAATTTCCTTTAACAAATAACATAAATCAAACAAAATAGTATGTACATTTCTTATTTTTTTTATCAAAGTTAAAACAACTTTTATCTGAAAAATTTTAAAAGTTTACAGTTGTGGTAATAACTTGTTTAAAAGAAATGAAAGGATAATTAATTTTAGGAAAATTACGAATTAGATTTTTGTATATACTTATATTTTAATGCAAAAAAACATTTCTATATTATTTCCTAGCTGTGAGTGTAAAAAATAATTAATGAATCTTAAAAAACCTTAACCCTTAAAAAACATACTTAAAAACAATTCAAGTTTATTATAAATAAGGAAAAAAACCTCTTAATCTGCCAATGTTTATAGGCATCAAAACAAACAAGAACGTAATGCAGGAAATTTCAATTGCTCGTAAGTGCTCTCCACATCTTCAAGGCAGCAGCATCCATGGCATCCTTCTTAGTTACACCCATTCCACTTACAGTTAAGTTGAAAAAGCAGCAATGAACCAGGAATGCCCTTGCATGAGGTGGTCCCTGTTCACCTGCATTATAGTAGATGGGGAATGTCCATCCCCTGGCAGCACAAAATTCTTGAAGACTTTTCACAGGGTTTGAGGGCTCCAGACTTTTGAAACACTCGCCCTGTTTTTCAACAGCATCGTCTGTCAGCAACGGTGTGTAAGGACCGTATTCCTGATTCCCTAGTATCTCTTCACGGTTGAGTATGCTTAACTTTTGCAGCATAATACTTGCAGCAGTCTTCTCTGCCATACTTTTTGTCCAGCTGATTCCTCTGGCCTCAACTACGCCAACTTTCACTACCACAGTGATAGTACTTTGGTCTTCGTTTTCCAATTGTGGAAGTTCTTTATAAATGGGTAGAGGCAAGTTATTGTAAATACACAACGCTCTCAGTGTTACAACAGGATTGATTCTGTCTGAAGCAGAACTAGAATTGTCACTGCTGCTCTTCAAAGGCAGCTCTGATGTGGATGTATGGTTAAGTGGCGCTTCATTGCTCGTCAGTACTTCTCCAGTGCTTTCGAATATTTGTGGTTTTTTTTCAGTGATCTTCATGTTGCCTACTGCAGTACATAAATCTGTTTTATTTTCATCTGCTTCTACCGTTACACTAATGATATTTTTATCGTCTGGTCTCATTTCTGATGTGTTTTCACTGATTCCAGAGATAAGCTTACACATAAGTTGCTTTGCGGCTTCAAACTTTGCCATTCGTTTCGTGTAGCTCACACCTACTGCACTCAATGATGGTATGCAAACCTCGGACACAAAATAAGTGCATTTAGATTTTTTTCTGTACAACGGTTCCATACCAGATTGTACGGCCATCTCTTGCAACAATGAGATAGGTTTCTCACTGTTTTGATTCAAAGGAAGGTGCTTTTTTTTAATAAAGTATTTGACTTCAGTCTTGGTCCAATCTGTATCTGATACAGCACAGTAAAGAACAGAAAAAGAAGAAAGACAAAGTTGAGTCTTGGCCATCCAAACCATCCAAATGTTTTCTTCATGTTTTCCTGGTACCTTTTCAACGGGTACTGCAATGGAGACAGTTTCCAAGCACACTTCTGTCATGGCATATTTATCTTGACGGTTCTCATACAGGTGTTCGGCTATCGTCAACCTCCCAATCATCGGTGGCATTTCAGTTAAATAGACACCATCGCCTGCTGCACCTGAAGTAGTCCGTATCAGTCCTAACTCATAAATGGACTTCAATTTTTTAACACTGGTGTAATAATACAGAGTTACAGCCATCATAAACCTGTAAAAAAAGGAACAAATATGTTTTAATAGCTTGTAAATCACAACATTCACTTTCATATACTATGTTATAATTGTGCAATAAACTGTTCCCAGGTATCCTCGACTTCCTTTCTTTTAATCTATAACACACTTTAAAGGTATTTTTACTGTAGTTAACATGGCCTCACTCCATCCACACTATTATAAAGTATTTTTATTGTTTCTAACCTAACCAAGCCGACCATTCTCAAGAGATCACATTTGTCATAAATATGCCTGTTGTAGTGTACATCCTGATACCATGTTATTGATGATGATACCATCATAGCAGCACTTGTGTCATTACCACCCCTGCATTTTAACAGGACACTTGCGGAAACATGGGGAGTTTAGGGCGGGGAACATACACATGCTTGTTTAGCACTAAAAATATTTCTTAGTTAAATTAACTTTCGATGTTTAATATATTTTGCAATACACATTTTACAATTTTATTTTTAATTTTTAAATTGATTTTAACATCCCAAGTATTCTAAAGTATACTATAGCCCTACCTATTCCAGTATATACTACAATCCTGTACATATATTATTTTCCATGCCATATTCTATATTACAGTACCATCTGGTTTGGTATATTATGCGATACCATATCTGTATAATTTGATTGATTACTATTTTTGCTATGAAACAAAATTCCCACTTATCATAATGGGATATTTAAGCATTGCCTATTTATTATATTATAGATTACATAACCGAAAATACATTATGTACTCTAATATAATTTTTTCAGTAACATTATTTTGGGCAGAAAATTGCAGGTGAATTTCTCCGTCCAAAATACCTTATTCCCGCACTTCTACTGTAAGAACATATATGTTGTAATTAATTCAAAACCGCCTTGTTAACGACTATTTCAATACCCCTACCATATGTACTGTGATGTGTGTATATATATATTAATTAGTTGACCTACCCTTACCAAACATAGGAAAATAAGTTCTTTGTTCATTACCTAATAATTTGTATAAATCTTCTAACCAAAGAAAATTAATACATCACCTAACATCGCAAATGAAACACAACACACCTCGCACTTACAGCAAATAAAATACTCATAAAACACTTACAAATTACAAACCATTAAAAATCCATAGTAAATATTCTTACACCATGGCTCTAATCCAAACAAATAATAAAATTCAGAATTTTTTACACACTATAGACTTTCCTGTATTGACCCTTAAAACATCTTTGATAAATTTTGAGTGGTTTCTAAGAAATCACTGTTTATAGCTTAATACACAATGCCTGTGCATTGACGCATCAATACCATTTTTTAAGCTTTCCCATATGGGTTTGTGTGTTTCTCTTTCGGAGACTTTTAGACAAATTAAAAATACTTTAAAATATGACGGATGGTTAGTTAGGTTAGTATAGGTACATTAAACATTCTGTAAATTATTATTTTTTAAGTTGCTAAACAATTACAAATATAAGATGGAGCTATAATGACCTAACTAACCGTTTACTAGATTTCACAGTATTGTTAATGTAGCTAATGTAACCTAATCACCCGTCCAAATTTTTTAAATATTTTAAATGTTTATCGAGTATTCTATAATTTCTGTCACTTAAGTTTATGATAGTTGAAATTGACATTTTATACGCTTTTTATGCGCTACTAAAGTTGCTAGTGCGAGCTGCAAACTTTGATAACCTAACTAATCATCCACAATATATCAAATTATTTTTAATGGATCTAACCTAATCCTAACGACCATTTTGATGATGTAATAAATTTGAAATATTTATTCCGAACATGCTGAAATGCTGTCTCGGAATGGACTGTTTTGATGTAAGCTTCGCGTAACCTGTGGTCCTCCATATATAAGAATGTTAAAAAAAAATTCTGATGGCTGTATCATTGCATAATTATTTTAATGTAAGCTATAAACAGTGATATTTTCAAAACCAGTTGAAATAAAAAAAATGCTGTGTTCAGCGTAAGAACAGGAAGCTCTAGTATTAGAATAACAAAAGAATTTTTGGTATATAATTGATTTCCTTGAAAGTCACGATGTAAGAATTTTATCAAATCAATAAAAACCAACAACCTTTATGTCTTTATGGCAACATTCGTTTACAGTCAATATTACTTTTATATATATTAAATTAAAATGTTTAATTAATTTATTTTAAGATTTTATTTGTGGTTTAGTTAGCTGCATAAGAAATATTGATCTTCTGTGAGAATAGTTGTATAGGTTAGTTTGAATACATTTATAATACTGTTAGTTAAGTATGGTTAGCCACATAAAAACACAGCCAACCATCCACACTCTTTAAAAGTATTTCAAATTTTTCAACGAAACCCAACAGATCATTCTCTCTAAATAAATGGTTTGTAACAATTTAAAACCTAACATAACCACCATTTTGCCTACTGTACATGAAAAGTATGAAAATTTTCGATGTGTAGATGTCTGGTACATAAATGTTGTGTTTTATAATAAGCACTATTACATAGTTTCCTTAATACATCATTCGTTTATCCCACTAAATTTTCCAAAAATTAGTTATGTTTGGATTTGACAGAACCCATGTGGTCGCCTTATGTAGGCTATGCACATTTATTCATAAGAAAGTACATCTATTCCGGGATTGAAATGCACTCAAAATATGTTAATTTATATATGAACTTTGCTGAATTACGTTTATTGTGAAAATAAAGGTTATCCTTTCTACCCGTACCTACCTTGCAAACCTAGCCAACATTCTTACTCTACGGTAAACAAGTAGGCAATATCCTTGATAACAACATACGCCAATAAAACTCCACAAGTATTATAAAATAAATAATGACAGAAAAGATTGTTGTTTGAAATTTTCTTTATAAATGTATTGCAAAATTTCTTCAGAAATAATTGTCAATAAATTGTCCATAAAAGTTATTTTGTAATGACTTGCTGTTATTATAAAAATCTAAATGTACACATTCATAAATCATTTGCTGAACCAACAAACACAGCATAAAATATAATTTCACCTCAATGTAAACACAAAAATATGATATGATTTGCACCATAACAAAAAATTTTCAACAGGAATCTCTGTGTTACAGGTATAATATAGGTGTAAGTTTTTGGATTGCTAGTGTTAATACTATTTAGTGTTTTCCTTTGTATCTGTTTAATTTTGTTGGTTTCTGGTGTAAGGAAGTCTGTTTTTGTTGTTTTCTGTTCTTAGGCATTCTATACATTTATGTTGCAATTGAATGTTTTCAAATGTATTCTATTTAATTTGTCATGTTTTAATACAGGGCAGGTTTTATGGTCCTTTTTGCTAGTGCTTTCATTGTATTCTGTTGGTTTACATTTTTTTTTGTGGTAAAGTATTATATTGGTTTCTGTTGCTTTCTTTTGGTTTTGATTATCTTTTTTTGGATTTTCTTGTAAGTCACTGTGTTGGAGAGTGTTTTTTCCCTGTTGTATAATATTGTAGTTTGTTGGATTCTACTGTCAACTATTATATTATTTTCAGTTGTTTTATATTTTGTTATGTTTGTATCTGTTGGAAAAAACCATGTAGGAGTCATTGATTTCTATTGTTGTCATTATTTTATGTAGGTTTCTGTTATAAAGCCATTTGTTTGGGCTGCGGAATAACTGGTTGCTACACTGCATGGCAATTTCTAAGCAAAGATTAAAAATATTGTACAGAATTTTCATTGTAGCTATATCAACCTAACCAACCCTGCACATTATTTATAAGTATTTTTAATGAAGCTAACCTAACCTAACATAAATGACCATTCTCATGATGAATAAATTTTTATTATTAATACCGAACATGCACAAATGCTGTCTTGGAATGGACTATTGTGAATATAAGCTTCCCTGATAATGTGTTTATCCAAAAAAAAGAATGCTTAAAATAAATTGCGATGGCTGTGTAAATGCATAAATATTGAGTTGTAAGATATACTTAGTGATAACTCAAAAACCAATTGGAATATAAAGATGCTGTTTTCAGGGTATTTACAGATACGTCACTAGTATCGATAAGAAAGGTGTTATTTTGTTTTTTATTAAAATCCGGAAAAGCCGCTACGTAAGAGTATTACCAAGTCCATAAAACCCACTAACCTTTCTTGGTTTTATGGAAACAATAATTTACTGTCACTATTACTTTAATTTAATATTTAATTTAATTTTACCACTAGTTTACATTTAAGTTTAAATGTGTGGTTAGGTTAGCTACATTTGAAATACTGAGCTTTTGTGTGAATAGTTGATTAGGTTATATTGAATACATTTATAATACAGTTGGTTAGGTATAGTAAGCCTCATGAAAAACACAGTGAAATAAGAAATTGGTAATTTCTAAGCAAACCTTGTAATGATTTTACAGATTAATAAATGTAGCCTATCTTAACACAGCTAACATTCGTACTCTTTTAAGGTCTTTTTAATACAGCTAACCTAGCAAAACATTTTATTCACACTATTTTAAAGTGTTATCATTGTATATAATAAAAACAAACCAACCATTGTCACGAAATCACATATTTGTAACAAATTAAACCCCATGTGATAACTCGTTTGAAATTATAAAATTCTTGAAAAATCAAAACTTCCTTTTAGAGAATGATTTTAAAACATGCAAGAATGTACTTAAAAAAATTATAGAATATACAATTTAATTTTATTCATTTCAATTTTTAATTTTAGTATTTACGTTCTAAATTATCTGCAAAGAACACTTACCTAAAATATATATAACAGGGTAAAATTACCAAAAATTTCAGCTCTTTCTCTTCCTTGCACAAATTAATGGATTATATAAGTTCTCATATTAAGCAGATCAGTAGACTAACCCAGGGGTCGGCAACCTTTTGAGTCGGATGAGTCAAAAATTACAATTTACAAAATTTCAAAGTTTTTAAAGAGCCACAAAACATTTTCTTGCCAACAATAAATAGTACTTGCATAAATAAAGTTATTTGATGAAAAAACTAATCTATTTATTTATAAGAAAAAAATATAATACATACATAAATAGTGTTTTTTCAGAATTTTTTTTAGATAATATATACATGGTATTATTATATAAACACTTATTATTTAAGTAAAAAATTAAAACAATTAAACATTTACTTACAAAACTAACTTGTACTTCAATAACATACATTTGAGCAAACAAATGCAACGGGAGCGTTGGCTTTGCATTGTTTTAGAAAGTTTGGATAAATTTGGCTCATAACTTGTTTTTAGTTTCAAACACGACTCTAAATTTTCATTTGTTAGTTGGCTTCTTATTTTACTTTTAATTATATTCATGCAAGAGAACGCTTGCTCGCACGAATATGTCGATCCGAAGATAGTCAGCACTCCAAAAGCCAACTTCTTCACCTTACTGTAGCAATCTGGAAGACTATTCCATGCGTCAAATATAAGTGCCTCAACTCGCGGCATTTCTTTTCAAGCTGTCCACTTCTGTTGCGTTACGTACATACAATTCTGGACCTCCAACTCTTCCAACTTGCTTTTAAACTCTGTAAATTTTCCACTCCACAAAGCTTTACTTTTTAAATCGATCAATTGCATTTCTAAAGATCCAGTATTAACTCCAAATAGCTCAATGTGGATTTTGTTACTATTTGTTTTGAGAGGATTTACTATGAATGCTAGAGTGGTTTTGTTGGTTTTGAATTGCTGAAATCTGTCAGAAAATTCATCTTTAATTTTTTTATAACTGTGCTGAAGTAATTCGTGTCAACAGTTGCACTGGTTTTATCGTGATATTGCTTTAAAAATTGAAAATGAAGTAATTTACCGCTCTGAATATCTTCTGCAAAAAAAAATAATAATTTCTCTTCGAAACAAACCAATTCTTCTACCAAAACATAGGCTGGGTTTCCCTTTCCTTGCAGTTTTAGATTCAGCTCATTTAATTTCGCTTTGGTATCCACCATAAAGTAAAATTTTTGCAACCATTTACCGTTCTTTAACTCAGGGTGATTAATGCCTTTTTCATTGAGGAATGTATTTATTTCATTCAAGCACAAAGCAAAACGTTTCAACAGCTTACCTTTGGAAAGCCATCGCACTTTATTGTGAAGAAAGAGGTCGGAATACTGAGTCTCCATTTCGTTTAAGAATTCTTTAAACTGACGATGGTAGAGTGCTTTTGACAAGATACTGTTAATCTTGATTATCAAATTCATGACCTCAACTATTTTGGCCGGAAATGTTTGGGCAAAAAGCGCTTCTTGGTTTATTATGCAGTGAAACGTAAGAATTTCGTTCGTGCTTTATTTTGCTCTGAAGAATCGTTGTTGTCCCTTTATTTTTTCCTGTCATACTTCTGGCTCCATCAGTTGCTACTGAAACGATTTTATTTAAATTGATCTTATCTTCCGAGGCATTTTTGCACGGCATTCGCTATATCTTCCCCTCTAGTTTTTTCCGAGAGCGGTAGCAATCCTAGAAGTTCTTCTTTTGGACCTTGGGAATACACATACCTGACAAAAAGGGCAACTTAAGCCGTGTCTTTTATGTCGCAAGACTCATCTATAGCAGAAGCCAGTTGAATGTCTTCCACCTGCATATATGTTACATTTGAAGACATTTTAGCTATTCTATCTTGTACTGTTTTAGCGGATAGTGGCAAATCTTTAATTTTTTTTAAGATTTATGGTTTGTTTTTGAAATCACGAAACCGTTCTTCAGATGCACGTATGAAGTAATCTTTGACATACTCACAATCTGTGATTGGTTTGCCTTTTTTTGCAATTTATAGTGATACCGCGAAGCTTGCCAGATTAACATTACTTGTAGATTGCGTCCAGTTACTTAACCTAGAACTTGATTGCTTTTTTTGTTTTTGGAGTTCGTCGACAGCTTTTTTTCGTTCTTCGCCTGCTGGATATTTACTAGCAAACTGAGTATGTTTTGTAGTGAAGTGTCTCTCTGAATTTGATTTCTTATTGTGTGCGAGTTTTTCGTGGCAAATGAGACAAGTTGGAAGGCCATCTGAGTTGCATATGAAAGCGAACGACTCCATCCAATCACGATTGAATTCTCGATGCTCTTCTTCAGTTCTTCTCTTCTTTTTTTTGTAGATGCCATTATTGCGGTGAATCTGTAATAAAGAATTTTAAAAATTATTAATTAGGTATCCAAAACAGCAGATGACAAGTTTTGCAATTATTTACTATGTCAACGTATAACTACGTAAATAAATACGAGAATCTGGGCATAATGAAATATAATTTATCAAAAAACATTTTACATCGATATTTCCCAATTAAAATTCTTACCTAAATAAAATAAATAATTCTCTAATAATTTAATTATTAAAATAAATAATTTAGACACGAAACACCGTTTGTCTCACTCTCTCACGTACTGATTGACTATAAGTACATAGTTTCGTCACCTCTGTGGTCGCCTCCCGTGTGCGGTGATCGCCGACTGGCACGAACGGACTTGTCAGAACATGTTTATCACGGTGCAGTCTGCACAGTTTAGTTTTTTTTAAATTTTGGCAAATATTAGTTACATAGTTTACGAGTAAAGGTGTTATGCCCAGCTATGCTGAAATCAATGAAAATTGCCAAACATATAAACAATCTAAAACTGCAAATACCTATCTGCTTTGATCCTGAGTTCGAAAATAGGTTTATTAAATAACAATGTATAGGTACTTACAATTAGAATTATTATTTAAAAAGCTAATTTTTAAATAATAAAAGCTATAAAATAGATCAATAACAAAATAAGCAATTATTAAATATATTTTAATAAAAACACTTTCGCGGTATTTTTTGTTTCTTTTTTGACAATTCTTATTGACTTCAAAAAAGTAGTTAGGTATCTTATTTGGAAAAAATATATATACGTATACTATGTATTTTAAAAATATAATACTTATTATGTTACCTACCTTTACTTCGGTTTATTATTATTATTATATATGTAGTACATACATACCTTTGAGAAGATAATTCGCTTGTAACTCTTCTACTTGAAACAACAAACTATACGTCACAGCCAAAGCACTGGAGAAGACGCCAAACTGTGTTGCGTCGAAAGCTAATTAAAACCTACATAGAAACATCCGACGACGGCGTCATTCGGAGCTTCCGACGGACTGGCGACAGTGACGACGCGTGTCACGGGGGAGGGGTGCGGGGAAAAGCGAGTACAAGTGGCTGAGAGATAGAAATGGTGCCTTATCCTCGTTAATCAATTTAGAACAATTTTAAAATGTTTTTTTTTATAAAATAAATAATATTTGCGTATGGAACTAAAGAGCCGCAGCTTCACATCCAAAGAGCCGCATGTGGCTCGCGAGCCGCAGGTTGCCGACCCCTGGACTAACCTAACACAACCACGTAACACCTTGCAGGATGCTGGCTATGCAGGGTCTCCACCTCACAGAAATATTTCTAATACCAACTTTGCCTGGAAAAGGTGCTGGATCTGTAGAAAAATTACTTGAATGTTTATTCCTATTGTTTTATGCCATTTAGACAATTATGCAATGTTGATATGTTCCTATATAATAAATTAAATTATAGATTCACTACAATTACATCACATATTAGATGAAGAAAATTAGGCAAAAATCTACTTACCTAGAAAAATTTACTACGGAAACCAACACGGCGGTTGTGTGGCAGTTATGATTGAAGAGAATTTAATTGCATCCTGTTGCTTTCTGTTTAAGACACCTCAGTTTTTGTGCATTTTATTTAAACATTATTTATATAAACTCAAATGCAATGGGTTTAAAAATAGGTTTCTAGGTTCAATTTAATCATTTAAAAATTGTATCACGAGTACCATTCAAACTTTTAAATTTCGTGAGTTCGTGAGAAAATTCTGGTACATGAACTACAATTTAAAGTCTAAGAATATTATATTTGTTTCTGCGATGTACAAAGTTAGTTTCTTACCGGAAAAAAACCCCATTATGTGGGTTCTAGGTCATGTCATGTCACGACGACGGTATGAAGGAGCACCCAGAAGCAGGATCATACAGGTGGTGGACTGTTTGGTTGTACCACCTTCCCTTCTCCTTTCCCAACACCCGAAAACAAATTCCGCATAACTTCCTGCCAAGAAGTGACCGTGTTTGGCGCGTAGCACAACACACGCAAACGGAAAAAAAGATAAAAAAAAAAACTAGTAAATACCTCCAGGTGATTGATTTCAACAAGGTGATTTGAACAAGGTTTGGTGGGCAACTATTTCCAACTTAAAGGACTGCATCACTAAGGACAACTTCCTGCGCTGAAACAACTGACGGCGCAGACAGACGGAAACCGGGTCCCGCTGGAGGCTGCGATGTGCACGTCACTGGAGCTCACTGGACCTCACTGGACCTCACTGGACCTCACTGGACCTCACTGTACCTCACTGGAGCTCACTGGATGTCGCGCGAGGCGGTGGGTGGCCAGAGCTACGGGCCGACACTAGACTGGGGAAACCCGAGCATTAACACAAGGCGAACTGTCGGGAAGATGCAGGCTTGCAGAAAAGGATTTATGCCCGGTTCCAATTTAAAAAATTAAAAAATGGAGATGTCTGTAAAGTCGGTTTACGGACGATAATTTTACGTGATTGGGTCATAAGAAAAAATTCATAAAAAATATTATGATTTTTAATTTTCAAATATTATTTACAGATTTTGCAAATTTAATTTATTTGTTTAAATATAATCACGAACAATTTGTTAAAAAGCCCGCCTTAACCTATTTGATATTATAGAAGATTTTCTCGCACGGTGGTTGGCTGGTTCTTGCACACTCGGCTCAGGCGGTACGTGACAATGAGTTTTACTTTTTCGTGCGTGCAACCGGCGTTCATCTATTTATTAGACGTTTTCACGTCAAAAACAAGTGCAAGCAAGTCATGCGCACTACCGTACTCCCTACATGTCCAAAGTCGGTTCGAAATTAAAAATCTTAGTTAATTAAAACCAATGAAATTTCGGGATGCATCCGTCATTTGTTTTCAGTAATAGCATTTATCTGTATATACTACGAAATGATTATCCCGTGACATATAAACAACAATATGTGAGCACAGTTTTTGAAAATATAAAAATAGGTGTTATTTAAAATATTTAGTTATCCATTCTAACAAAGAATTTTTTTTTATTTACATGTTTTGCTAGTGACTTCTAAGTAAAAGTATTAATTAGTTATTAAAGAAAATAATGTAGCTCAGGACCCATCTTAGCTATAGCCCTCCGGGGTTTTTTATATACTGTATTTCGAGATACTTTGATTTGAGGTAATTTATATCAACAAATCAGGGAAAATTTATTTGATGACCTAGTAAATTATATAAATGAAATTTCTGAAATGGTGATAGTTACATAATAATTATGTGTTTATTGGGTTACACTATATTAAGTTTTAACTTCAATGTATTGTCTATTTGCTGCAGTTTTCTTTATTTTGTTGATTTATGTTGTTTACATTAAGCACTCTTTATTCAACCATTTGTGTGTTGAAGATTGTCCTATTAATTTTTTTAATTCTTCTCGTATTTCCTTGATAGCTGGTGTGGTGAACTGCATTTCATTTTATAGTGATTTATCATATTAATGTGTGTGGTAATGCAAATTTAATTTAATATTACATACTTTGTGCAAAAAAAGTATTTTGTATGTAGTCCGTATTTTTACTGATATTTAATATTTCTATTACTTATGTTGGTATTTGATTAGGTTCGGTAAGTTGCATCAATAATAATAACAATAAATATTATTGTAAAATTAAAACAATTATAAAAAAGTTTTTTTCCAGCGGGATAGGTTTTTGCATTTCTATGGTGATAGAAACTATCATGAATATTTGGTTTGGTTATGTCAGTGAAATTAAAAAAGGTAATGTTAAATCGTACAAATGGTTTATAAAGTTAGGTTGGCAATATTTAAATGCTGTAAAAAGAGTGAATAAATAGTTAGGTAGCATCATTAAAAATAATATAAAACCATGTGAAAGGTTGGTTACTAACATTTAAAATATGTAAAAAAATATGAGCACCATTGTTTAGGTTTAGTCATTGGAATAAAAACTGTAAAATCGATGTGTATGAATTATTTCAATTTTTATATTTACAATGTAATCCAGAAAAGTAATATTTGTGCGGAAGGGTATTACTGTCGAGGATATTGTGTGGTTCTGCAAAATTAAAATAAGTAATGTTTCATAGAAAACTACCAAAAGTACCATTATATCAATCTTACAGCAACTTGCATTAAATTAAAAAAATTTTAAAATCTATTTCTCCCAGAATTACCTTTTAATTTTCATTGCTTTCCCCACTACTGAGCATGCCAGAATCTAGTGAAATTTTGAACAATTCCCTGGTTATTCTGAAGGAAAGCAACTTTTCTGATGGAAAAAAGGTAACAAATCAAAAACTGAAATGTGATTCTCAGAATGTTTACCATTTTAATGAGTGGGTGGGTTAGGTTTGCTACAAAAATTTTCTAATATAAGAATGGTAGTTGGGTAGAGATAGATACATTGAAAATATTTTTTAATTGTGTGGACGATTGGTTATGTAATGATAGCTACAATAAAAGTACTTTAAAATAGTGTAGATGACTGATTATGTTAGCTACATTTAAAATACTGTGAGATTATTTAAAGAGTTGGTTTGGTTAGGTTTTCTGCATTAAAATATTTAAAATAATGTAAATGGTTATATTAGGTATACGGAATTTATCATTATATAAAATAATAAGGGCAACTCTTTAAAATAAGTCAGCTCCATTTCAAATTGGCCATTCCTAACAAACCTTTAAAATGGTCTAAATTTGTATTGCAGCTAACCTAACCTAACCAACACATGAAATATATTTAAAGTAAGTTTTAGTGTAGCTAACATAGCCTAACACCATCCAATTATTTTAATGTATTAAAAAGGTTTCTAACCTAACCTTACCCAGCCAATAACTATCACCAAGAGATCACATTTGTAATAAAAACACCTGATACCATACTAATAAAGATATTACCAACATGGCAGCACTGACATCATTACCACGCCTGCATTTTAACAGGACACACAAGGAAATATTTTTGCAATACACATTTTATAATTTGATAATTCATTTTAAAATTATTTTAACATCCCTCGTTTCGTGAAGTATACTATAGCCGTACCTTGTCCAGTATGTACCATAGTATTGTTCATATATCATTTACAGTGTCTTGGTCCATACTGCAGTCCCACCTGGTTTAGTATATTTAAGATACTGCATGTGTATTATTTGATTGTTTATTAATTTTGTTGTCAGTTAAACTTCTCAGGTATCATAAAGGGATAATTAAGCACAACGTTCGCAATATCGAAAATATATTCCTTTCTCTAATGTTTTTTCTCAGTAAATATATCTTAGGCAGAGCAAGCAGGTGACTTTATCCAATCCAAAACACCCTATTCCGGCACTTCTAATGAAAGAACGTGTATGTTGTAATTGGTTCAACACCGCCTTGTTGACATCTTCATCAATATCCCTACCATACAGCGATGTAATTTTATTTTACTTTATTAATTAATTGACCTGCCCTCACCAAACTTAGAAAAAATGATGTGATTTTTTCATTACATAATAATATTTGTAATTTACCTAACCAAAGAAAATAAATATTTCACCTAACATCCCAAATGAAACACACAAAACACTTCTCACCTTAAAGCAAATTGCACTTAAACACTACTACAAATTACTAACGCTTAAAATATCACTGGTTAAATTCTTACACAGCTATTTTTTCGGGAAATTAATAATAAAATTTAAATTTTTTAAAACACAATAGACGTTCTTATATTCACCCTAAATTCAGCGTTGAAAAATAACTCCTGGGACTCTGAGAAATCCCTTTTTATACCTTACTACACAATACCTCTTCATTGTCGCAGCCATTAGCATTTTTTTTTTGTTTTTCCATGTGGGTTTGTGTGTGTATATTTTCGAGAACTTTAGACAAATTGTGAGTATGGTCATTTGGTTAGGTTAGCTACCTTAAAAATACTTTAAAATTTAATGAACAGTTGGTTAGGTTAGTAAAGCTACATTAAAAAATGCTGTAAAATATTTTATTAAGTTGCTTACGAATTACAAATTTAAGATGGAGGTATACTGAACTAGCTAATCGTTCACTAAATTTCACAGTATTGTTAATGTAGCTAACCTAACTTAAACAACCATCCATAATCTTAAAGTATTTTTAATGTTTATTGAGTATTCTATAATTTCTCAGTCACTTAAGTTTATGAAACTGGAAATGTACATTTTATTCGCGTTTTTAATTGCTACGAAAGTTGCTAGTGCGAGCTGCGAACTTTGATAACCTAACCATCTACAATATATCAAAGTATTTTTAATGGATCGAACCTAATCCATTTAAAATATTTATACCGAACATGCTGAAATGCTGTCTCGGTTGGACTGTTTTGATGAAGTTTTGCATATCATGTGTTCCTCCATACATAAGAATGTTAAAATAAATTGTGATGACTGCATCATTCATAATTATTTTAATGTAAGCTATAAACAGTGATATTTCAAAAACCAGTTTATATATAAAGATGCTGTGGTCACCGTAAGAACAGGGAGGTCTGCTATTAGAAAAACAAAAGAATTTTTGAAAAATAATGATTTCCTTGAAAGCAACGACGTAACAATTTTAACAGATCAATAAAAACCACCCACATTTATGACTTTATGGCAACATTCGTTTACGGTTAATATTACTTTTATGTATACTAAATAAAAATTTTTCCACTAATTTGATTAAAGTTTTTATTTGTGGTTAAGTTAACTTCATTAGAAATATTAATCTTTTGTGAGAATGGTTAAATAGGTTAGGTTGAATACATTTATAATACTGCTAGTTAAGTATGATTATTCACATAAAAAATGCTGTGAAATGGGAAATTGGTAATTTCTGAGGTATCCCTGTAATTATTTTACAGAATAATACATGCAGGCAACCTTAATATAGCTAACCTAGCCAAACAGATTTGTATCAAATTAAACCTAACGGCACAAATCGTTGAAATTCTAATATTCTTGAAGTATCAAAACATCATCTTAGAGAATTATTGAAATTCATGCAAGGATGTACTAAAAAAATTATGCAATTTACAATTTATTTTATTAAATTCAATTTTTATTTGTAGTATTTTCTTTCGAAATATTTTGCGTATAACACTTACCTAAAATATATAAAAGGGTAACAATTACTAACTATTTCAGTTCTGTCTCTTCTTTGCACAAATTAATACATTAAATAAGTTCTCATATTAAGCACGTCGATAGACTAAGTCAACACAACCATGTAACACCTTGCTGGATGCTGGCTATGCAGTGTCTCCACCACACAAAATATCTCTAATACCAACTTTACTTTACTACAGAAACTAACATGACTGTTGTGTGACAGTTATGATTGAAGTGTTATTTTTCGATCCTGTAGCTTTCTGTTAACAACACCTCGTTTTTATTGGGGTTCTATAAAATTTATTTTAATAAACTCAAACGATGCGTTTAAGAATAGGTATTTCCAATTAACTCATTTAGAAATCGAAACAGGAGTGCCATTCCTACCTTTAATATTCGTGTGTTCATGAGAAAAAGCTTGTATTTGAACTACAATTTGAATACTAAGAATATTACTTTTTCTTTCTGCGATTGGCAATATCATTTTCTTAACAATTAATGAAAGTTATATTTGCAGTTTTAAGTTAATTAATATTTTACGTAGGTACTCGACATGAAAAATATGGAAATTTTCTCCATTTAGAAATTTGATGCATATTTTTTGTGTTGTGTAATAAGTACTATTAAACAGATACCGAAGCGGGTATTTTTTCCCCACTAAATATTGCAAAAATGTGTCATGTTTCGTTTGGATTAGAACGGGAGTGTTAGGCTTATGTAGGCTATACACATTTATTTGGAGTAAGTAAATGTACTCTGGGATTGAAATGAACTCGAAATGAGTCAATTTTCAATATGAGTTTCGTTCAATTACATTAGAATGTGAAAATAAAGCATTTTCCTTTCTACCTCTACCGTGAAACCTAGCCAACATTCCTGCCGTACACGCAGATATGTGTACACAAAATTAATTACTATAGTTTTATTTTTACATACAGATTGTTTCCAAAAGGCTGATTCTAACCATCGGTGCTCCTTGATTGTTTAGGCCGTTGTGCCACGAGTATGCCTGTCCTGAAGCGTGTTGCGCGCCATTAATGCCACAGCGGTGTAAGAAAGTGCAGTTAGTGGAACGGACCCATGGCCAATTTATCGATAGCCGCCCACGCGACTATCACGCAACATATAAATGTTCCCTCGCAGGATAATTATATGTCACTCCGCTAAATATAGTTCTCACATTTTATTGTGTTTTGCTTTAATTGTTGATTATCAATTAATATCATCATATGTTTCTTAGTAAAAAAAAGAGGGGTTGTTGTAAAGTCGGTTGCGAATGATAATTTTACGTGAAGTCATAACAAAACATTGATAAAAAAATGTATACTTTTTAATTTTCAAATATTATTTTCAATTTTTGGAAATTTAATTTAAATAATTGTTTAAATATAATCACGAACAATTAGTTATAGAAATAAACTGAAATTAAATCAATGTTAATAAATTGATAATTCGAAATGACGAAATTGGACAAATATATCATATTATTTTTATTTGCTGCTGCCTAACCTATTTTATATCATAGAAGATTTTCTCGCACGGTGGTTTTCCGGTTCTTGCACGCTCGGCTCAGGCGGATAGTGACACTTTTTCGTTCGTCCTTTCAGCCGGCGTTCATTGATTTTTAAGACTCTATCACGTAAAAAAAAAGGTAATTTAATAAGCCGGTAGGTCAAAAAACTCAGCGCTCTGGAAATGCGGCTTCTGATGGCTCGGCGCCAGTCGTCATATGACGACTCAAGGGCTTGACGCCCACCTTGGGTCCACATCACCTTGTTCTTATCTCGAGTGGTCGCAGCAGCGTGGATTACTGTCAGTAATTCTTCATTGGCCTCATGGCCAGCCCCTAGCTCACCACTTAGACTAACTGTGTGTAGCGTTCGCAGTCCGCGTTTGCGAGTTTAGGTCTAGTCTTTCGCAGTTGACTCCCCTCACCGGGAGTATGCCGCGCTCATGGACTTTTCCTTGTCGCCCGCACGGGGCCGTCCCTGGACGACATGTGTGAACACTTCACGGAACTTTGTCATTTCTTCATTCGTTGCTGTAGGTCGCACCTACGCACGTATTTAAACGAGTCGGCGAGAGTCTTCGCCCGTGTTAAAGGAGCAGGCATTCGCCACATACCCTACTTACATTGCCATTGTGTCTATGCTCCGCTTAACTGAACTGAGTGTTAATGTTCGCGAGGTGCGCTGATCGCCTAGCCGTCTCGCACATGGTTCAATCTGGTAATATTTTTCCTAACCTAACAAAGTGTGTTTGGGAGGGGCCTGAGACACTTAACGCTCTAATTATGCAGGGTTTAAGCCATTCAAGTGAGGAATCATGCATTGTGTGCTATTCTAAGTGGGAGATTACCAGCCATGGCAGCGATTGGTGGTACTTTTGTCATCTAGAGTTTTTTGTAGTGTTATTTATTCTGTATTTTGTACATCCATAAGAGTTCTGACGTGTATAAGTGCTCATTGCGTACTACATCACGGACTTAAAATGCTAGACAGTCCATGACTGCGTTCTGCCGCCTGTTGGCCTGCATTCCGCATCGTCGTCTTTGAACTGTTAAGGGGGTGCCTCCCACTTCAGATCATGATTTTATATTTAAATTAATCAATGATCAATTTTAGACTTTTTCGATTGTTTAACTTTCACGAATTGAAAAATATATACAACGTATTCTTTTTTATAATAGGCTGCCAAAGTTACATATTAAACAAGTTAAGGTTGTACAAATCTGGAGAATTTAACTTATTGCAGAACTGAAACCTTTTTATGTTTTACTGCAATGCCACTGCCTACTTCATGATGTGGTTTGCATTTCTATTACAAACACTCATTTCTTGTTTCTTGGCTGTGAAAATCGTAACAAATTAGAGAGTCTTAAAATGCCAGTGGCTATGCAGTTAAACCTAAAAATGTCCATTTCTGCATGAAATTAATTTCTCCTTATTTCTACAATCCAAAAACGTAAAAAAGTAACGTTGCAGCTAATTAAACAAAAAGTATGCGCTGTATATATATATATTTTATTTAGTGTAAGTTAAACTATTGTAAAAGTCTACACGTTTATCTGTAGTTACTGTAAATAAAAATCTTGACCTGAAATAGGAGGCACACCCTTAAGCATAATTAAAAAGAGCAATGTTTCATAGAAAAATACCAAAATAACCATTTCATCAATCTGACAGCAATTTGCATTAAATTAATGGTTTTTTTGGTATTTTTTTATCTATTTTCCTCAAAGTTCCCTTTTAATTTTCATTGCTTTCCCCACTACGGAGCATCTCGGAATCTAGTGAAAATTTGAACAATTCCCTGGGAATTCTGAAGAAAAGCATATTTTCACACGGGAAAAGGTAACAAGTCAAAAAGTGAAACGTGATTATCAAAATGTTTACCAATTTAATAAGTGGGTGGGTTAGGTTTGCTACAACAAAAATTTTGTAATGTTAGAATGGTCAGTTTGGTAAAGTTAGATACATTGAAAATATTTTTTAATTGTGTGGACGATTGGTTATATATTGTTAGCTACAATAAAAGTACTTTAAAATAGCGTAGATGATTGATTATGTTAGCTGTATTAAAAATACTGTTAGATTATGTAAACAGTTGGTTTGGTTAGGTTAGCTGCATTAAAATATTTAAAAATAATGTAAATGGCTAGTTATATTAGGAATACTGAATTAATAATTCTATAAAATAATAAGGGCAACTGGTTACATTAAGTCAGCTACATTTAAAATTGGTCATTCATAACCAACCTTTAAAATGGTCTAAATTTGTATTGCAGCTAACCTAACCTAACCAACACATGACATACTTCTTTTAAGGTATTTCTTTGTGTAGATAACCTAGCCTAACACATATACACATTATTTTAAAGTATTAAAAAAGTTTCTAACCTAACCTAACCCAGCTAATAATTATCAACAAGAGATCACATTTGTAATAAATAAACCTGATACCATACTAATGATATCACCAACATGGCGGCACTGACATCATTACCACGCCTGCATTTTAACAGGACACATGAGGAAATATTTTTGCAATACACACTATATAATTTGATAATTCATTTTCAAATTGATTTTCACATCCCTGGTTTCGTAAAGTATACTATAGCCCTATCTAGTCTAGTACATGCCATGGTATTGTTCATATATTATTTACAGTGCCTAGTTCCAACCTGCAGTCCCACCTCGTTTAGTATATTTAAGATACAGCATGTGTATTATTTGATTGTTTATTAATTTTGTTGTCAGTTAAACTTCTCAGGTATCATAAAGGGATACTTAAGCACTATGTTCGCAATACCTAAAATATATTTATTTCTTCAATGTTATTTTCTCATAAACAAATCTTGGGCAGTACAAGCAGGTGAGTTTACCCCATCCAAAACACCATATTCCGGAACTTCTAATCTAAGTACTTGTGTGTTTTAATTAGATCAGCACCGCAATGTTGACGACTTCATCAATATCCCTACTATACAGCAATGTCAATTTATTTTACTTTATTAATTAATGGACCTGCCCTCACCAAACTTAAGAAAAGTTGATTTTTTCTCTTTACATTTTTTTTGTGATTCACGGAACCAAAGAAAACAAATATTTCACCTAACATCGCACTTGAAACACGCAAAACACCTCGGCCCTAAAAGCAAACTGCACATAAAACATTACTACAATTCACTAACACTTACATATCCCTGGTAAAAGTCTTACACAGCGGTTTTTCGGGAAATGAATAATAAAATTTTAACTTTTTAAAAATAGGCCTAATAAATGTTCTTATATTCACCTTGAAATCAGCATTGAAAAATTTCTACTGGTTTCTGAGAAATCACTGTTTATATCTTACTACTCAATACCTCTGCATTGTTGCAGGCAATAGCATTTTTTTTGCTTTTCCATGTGCGTTTGTGTGTGTATATTTTTTGAGAACTTTAGACAAATGGTGAGTATGGTCATTTTGTTAGGTTAGCTACCTTAAAAATACTTTGAAATTATAATGAACAGTTGGTTAGGTTAGAATAACTACATTAAAAATTCTGTAAATTATTTTTTTTAAGTTGCTTAAGAATTAAAAATGTAAGATGGAGCTATACTGACCTAACTAACTTCACTAGATTTCCCAGTATTGTTAATGTAGCTTACCTAACATAACCTAATAAACTATCCATAATTTTTAAGCATTTAAAATATAGGTCGACTATTCCAAAATTTCTCAGTAACATAAGTTTATGAAAGTTGATATGGTCATTATTACACACTTTTTTAATCGCTACTAAAGTTGCTAGTGTGAGCTGCGAACTTTGATAACCTAACCAACCATGTACAATATATAAATTTTTTTTAACAAATTTAAAATATGTATACCGAACATGCTGAAATGCTGTCTAGGAATGGACTGTTTATATCTAAGCTTTGCGTATCATGTGTTCCTCCATAAATAAGAATTATTTTAATGTAAGCTGTGGACAGTTTTATTTCAAAAACCAGTTTAAATATAAGGATGCTGTGTTCAGCATAAGAACAGGAAGGTCTAGTAATAGAAAAACGAAAGAATTTTTGGAATTTAAATTATTTCCTTAAAAGCCACGATTTAAGAATTTCAACAGATCAATAAAAACCACCCACGTTTATGGGTTTATGGCAACATTCGTTTACGGTTAATATTACTTTTATGTATACTAAATAAAAATTTTCCACTAATTTGATGAAAGTGTTTATTTGTGGTTAAGTTAACTTCATTAGAAATATTAAGCTTATGTGAGAATGGTTAAACAGGTTAGGTTGAATACATTTATAATACTGTTAGTTAAGTATGGTTAGCCACATTAAAAATGTGTGAAATGGGAAAATGTTTTTTTCTGAGCTACCCCTGTAAGTATTTTACAGAATAATATATGTAGCCAACCAT
Organism: Bacillus rossius redtenbacheri; assembly: GCF_032445375.1. Classification (NCBI taxonomy): domain Eukaryota; kingdom Metazoa; phylum Arthropoda; class Insecta; order Phasmatodea; family Bacillidae; genus Bacillus; species Bacillus rossius. Next base: position 4,581,678 of record NC_086331.1, on the reverse strand, counting down.
ATATAGCTAACCTAGCCAAACAGATTTCTATCAAATTAAACCTAATGGCACAAATCGTTGAAATTATAAACTTCTTGAAGTATCAAAACATCATCTAAGAGAATGATTGAAATTAATGGCAGGATGTACTAAAAAAATTAGGAAATATACAATATTATTTTATTAAATTCAATTTTTACTGTAGTATTTACTTTAGAAATATTGTGCGTATAACTTTTACCTAAAATATATAACAGGGTAACAATTACCAACCTTTTCAGTCCTTTCTCTTCTATGCACAAATTATTGCATTAAATGAGATCTCATAATAAGCGTGCCGATAGACTAAGTCAACACAACCATGTAACACCTTGCAGGATGCTGGCTATGCAGGGTCTCCACCACACAAAATATCTCTTAATACCAACTTTGCTTAACTATAACAGAAACCCAACACGACTGTTGTGTGACAGTTATGATTGAAGTTTAATTCTTTTTATCCTGTTGCATTCTGTTAAAAACACCTCGGTTTTTTGGGTTTCATTTAAACATTATTAATAGAAACTTATATACAATGGTTTTGAGAATAGGTATTTCCAATTAACTCATTTAAAAATCGACACACGAGTGCCATTCCAATCTTTAAAATTCGTGTGTTTGTGAGAAAAAGCTCGTATTTGAACTACAATTTGAATTTTAAGAATATGACTTTTTTTTCTGTGATTGACAATGTCAGTTTCTTAACAATTAGTGAAAGTTATATTTGTAATTTTAAGTAAATTAATATTTTACGTACTGTACATGAAAAATATGAAAATTTTCGCAGTGTAGAAGTTTGATACATATTTTTTTGCGTTGTGTCATTAGTACTATTAAAAAGATTCCGACACATAATTTTTTTTCACACTAAATATTGCAAAAAGGTGTCATTTTTGGTTTGAATCTGAACAGGAGTGTTAGGCTTATGTAGGCTGTACACATTTATTTGTAGAAAGTAAATTTACTCGGGGATTAAAATGCACTCTAAATGAGTAGATTTTCAATATTAGTTTCTTTCAATTACATTAAATTGTGAAAATAACGCTTTTTTCTTTCTACCTCTATCGTGCAAACCTAGCCAACATTCCTGCCATGTACCATATTTGTGTACAAAAAATAAATGACTGGAAAGATAGTTGATGGAAGATATTTTGATATATACAGATTGTTTCCAAAAGGCTGATGCCAACCATCGGTGCTCCTTGAATGCTTATGCCGTTGTGACACGTCTATGCCTGTCCTCTGGGTGCCATGAACACCACAGCGGTGTTAGAAACTGTAGTGAATGGAATGGACCCACAACCGATATATCGATAGGCGCCCACGTGACTATCACGCAACATATAATTGTTCCCTCGCAGGAATATCATATGTCATTCTGCTACATATAGTTCCCACATTTTATTGTGTTTTGCTTTAATTGATGATTATCAATTAATAATATCACCATCATGTGTTTCTTAATAAAAAAAAAAGGGAGGGTTGTCTGTAAAGACGGTTTACGAACGATATTTTTACGTGATAAAGTCATAAGCAAACATTGATGAAAAATTGTACACTTTTTAAATTTCAAAAATTATATTCAGTTTTTGCATATTTAATTTAAATTATTTGTTTAAATATAATCACGAACAATTAGTTATAGAAATATACTGAAATCAAAGCAATGTCAATAAATTGTTGATTCGAAATGATAAAATTGGACAAATCAATCTATTTTTTTCAATTGCTGCATTTAAAAAGTCTGCCTTAACCTTTTTAATATCAGAAGATTTTCTCGCACGGTGGTTGCCGGTTCTTGCGTGCGCGGCACAGGCGGAACGTGACACTTTTTCGTGCGTTCAGCCGGCGTTCATCGATTTTTACGATGTTATCACGAAAAAAAAAACAAAACAAAGGTTATTCAATGCTTGAGTAGGCAACAAAACTTGCTCGGGAAATGCAGCCTCTGGTGGCTCGGCGGCAGTCGTGTGACGACTCAAGGGCTTGACGCCCACCACGGGGTCATCTCCTTGTTCTTACCTCGAGTTGTCGCAGCAGCGTGGGTTCCTTGCAGTCATTCATCAGCCAGCCCCTAGCTCACCGCTTAGACTTACTGTGTGTAGCGTTCGCAGTTAGCGTTTGCGAGTTTCTGTCTAGTCTTTCGCAGTTATCTCCCCTCCGCTGGAGTAGGCCGCGCTCATGGACTCACAGAACTTCTTTATTTCTTCATTCGTTTCTTAAGGTCGCACCTACGCACGTATTAAAACGAGTCGGCAAGAGTCTTCGCCCGTGTTTAAGGAACAGGCATTCGCCACATACCGTACTTTTATTGCAATTGTATCTATGTTCCGCTTAACTGAACTGAGTGTGCATGTTCGCGAGGTGCGCTGATCGCCTAGCCGTCTCGCACCAGGTCCGTACTGGTGATTTTTCTGTTCCTAACCTAACTAAAATCTAAGTGTGTTTGGGAGTGTTTTGGGTTAGGGAAAGACTCAGAGTGCGTCTCAGGCCGAAGCCTATACGCTCTAATCAAGCAGGATTTAAGGCGATTGGTGCACGGAAAAAAACGGTCACAGGCCCGAAAACAATAAATTTTGTATCATATGATCACTTAAGAGTCTAGATGCCTAAGTGGGTGACCGTTACTATGTAGGGAGGTCAGGAGCTTAGTTCCAGCTCGTCAGTGGCGAGATGGCCTTCAGACGGGAAGGGTGTTACAGGCTTTCGCTCTGCGGCCTGCCATCTATGAGAAAGTGCCAGAACCTCGAAGGTTGTAACTCGCTCTTTCTCTAACACACAGCCGATAAGGTTCTATCGTGCCTGGAGGAGGGGAAGGTTTAGCAGGTTTCTCTTTCACTCATCCTTCGCCATGGGGAGGCGGAATGGATTATTTTTTTGTCCGTAACTGCGCACGACATGTGGCTGAGAGCTAACCTCTGCCATTCCCGCACATCTTCTCACTCAACTCGCTCGTTCTCTCAAACTATTTCAATAAATCTTTTCAAATCTTCAACATCAATACTTTAAACCTTTGCGCTTCCTACAGATTAATTATATTTCATGCATGTGCCCGAATTCAGTTGCAAAAAAATAAAACGGGTAGTCAATTTTTTTCTTCAAAAACCTTCCGCAACACTGTGTGTTAAAAAAACATTCTGAAAGCGCATTTTTCTAGATAAATGTAAATTCTAAATCACCTACGCCACAAGGACACATTGTGCTTTAATATTATGCAAAGAAAAGACCTCTTAGTTTAATAGTTATGTAAAGGTGGTGTGATATGTTTTAGATGTCGCACCATCTTATCATCCATGTAGAAGAGTTACCCGAAAAGCTAACAAAACTATTTCCATGGAAATGGAAATATGGTTAAGGAAATATATTTCAAATGTTTGTTAACAGTAAACAACATATAAAAAGGCTTATAAATGTAAAATTAAAATACAAACAACCCTATGGCAAATTTAATTTCAATATGAAAAAGTCTACAATAATGTTTACAAGAAACGAAATTGCAATAGCAATACAAAAATATCGCAGTTTTGTTACATTGGTATCATATATATTATTTTTAATAAAGGCAATAAAAATGACATACTCAATATTTGGAATACAATAAATACCTTAAGCCCTACATAATTGCTGTGATATTCACAATAAATGCTTTTCTTAAATATAGTAGTTAAAAAACATCGTAAATAAATAATGAACATACATATTATGGCGAAGGAAAGTCGACACTATCACACTGAAAAATCTTAGAGGGTAGTTTTCCTCATCTTATTTCTTTCTTTGCGTTTTTGGTCTTGTTCGTTAAAATATTTCCTGTTCAAATACTTGATACGCCTATATGTTCTTTTCCTGACAAAACAGTTTATAACTTCTTCTGGATATTTATTTTCAGTAGTTCCGCAAATAATTTTAATCACTGATTCAAAAATCCGCTCTTTTTTGCACAAATTGTTGCCATTAACATTATCAAAACACATTTCAGCGATCTTTATTAATTCAAAAAATTCATTAGTGGGACATTTTAAGTTACCCTTTGATTGTACATGTATCCAGCTATCGTCCTCCGAATTGAAATCCGTAGTGCCAAGGTTAGGATATTTATTTCTGAAATGGTGAGCTATATAGCCAGAAACATATTTCAGCCCTTCAAGAGAAATTTCGTCACTTGAAAGGGTCTGGCCTCTAAATCTAAGTCTATTTCTTCCATGTCAGTAAGATCTATTTCATTTAAAGGTGATTTCTCTTGAAATGGCTTTGTAAAATGCATTTCCTTGCACAAAAGTAGTTCTGTACTTTCATTCTGATAAGCACTGCCCTGTTCCATTTCATTTGACGAAAAATCACTTACCAAATACATTTAGTCTCTCTTCTCATCCGTGTTTTTCCGTTCAGCAAAAACTGCTGCAGAATGTTTTCACAATATGTAGTTTAAAATTCTGTATTTAAAGTCAATGGGCGACAGATGCGTATTTTGATGTCCCATACCTCTAATATACGAAAAAAAAAAAAAAAAGAAAAAAAGCACTCTAACACATGTTGGTTCAGTTTAACTGTTAACAAATATTTAGGTTAACAGGTCCTATACATATTTTCGAGTGTTTTACTGACTGAGTTATACTGGACATTAATTAAATAGATAGCTGATATTTATACTTTTAAACGAAATTTTGGATTTATCATTTTATGTGAACTCTAATGCGTTAAAAGGTGTAACGCAACACTACACACAGGTAGTGATGTCTAGTGCACTGACCTATGCACATAAGTTAACAAAAAATAAAGTAAAGTATTAATTACTGATAAATAATACCTAGATGTCGAAATACAAGTAAAACATTCTTATCTGATATTTATCTCAATTAGAATACGAAAGAGGAAGACGAAATAATTAACTGATTTTAAGACTGATTTATTACTTACAGACGAATAAACAAATACCACGTATCCCACAATACAGTAATTCCATTTGACCAAAATATCACTCCGATTTTTTTTAACTATCGTTGCCAGGTACATGGGCACGACTTCGCAAATGTCAATGTTTCACGTAGAGTTCAAAAATGGATTTACGGTTCGAAAAATTCACTAACTCATAAATTAAATCATTTGTCCGATAAAACATAAGACCTATAGACTCAAGACCACTAAGATATGCGGAGCTCCACGCACCAAAGCGGCCAAAACCAAGCTTCTTTTTAGTAGAGTAACTTTTACAACAATAGGCTCGAGGCACTTTTTGAAAGTTCCGCCGAAACCTCTGGCAATTTCTGGCCGTGAAAAACGTAATTCCAAAAGCCGCAATTACTTAATAATTACATACAGAAAAGCCCAAACGTCTGTAACAATATCAGAAATATAGTTCAAAACCCAAAATAAATTAAAAATATAAATTTAAATTACATAGCACAGAAAAATAATACTGTAAACAAACATTTGAAGTATTAAGGTTTCAGTGTTCTGTGCAATGTAATATTATAAAAGGACATTTGTAATTAGTGTGCCCGACATTCTGGCATCGCTAGCTAACATTTCAATTTTTTTTTATTTCATGTAACTGGAATAGCCTAGTGTTGATTTGATGTTCTAAATAAATTTTAATACACATAAAATCTATTTTTTTTTGGTTAAATTTAGTTCTGTCATTCTAGTGTGCATATAGCATACCCTATCTAACCGGAATACACAACTGACTTTCTATGCTGTCAAAACATATTAATCTGGAGGGTAAAAATTTATTCATAGGTGTAAACAACCACCACAAAGAATAATCACCATGTCAGTATTCATCTTTAAGTCGAAACATAACCGCTAAAAAGAACTTAGCTTTACGAATTTTTCTGTACAGAGACAATTTCCTTCCTTGAGCGAAGATAGACTCCACTATGAAGCGCGACCTTGACAGACCCTTCGTTTCTTCGGCCTCCTCTCTCGTCCTCCCTCTACACCCCATTCTTCCCACTCCCCTCCCGCAGGCAGCGCCAGCCGGCTGGAGCTCCGCCGGACCACCTGGTTCCGACAAGCGCCGCCCTGAGCGCCACGTCGCGGGGACATTCTTCCCGGCGGCAAGAGTTTTACATGCAGCACTTGAACGGCCACTCCAGAGGGCGTGTTTTGATTCGTATCGTATCAAAACCAAAAGGATACGAAAATATATACATAACTCAATAGTGTTCTGCCAATTATGTTTTCATTTTCATTTAAATTTATTCTTTAAATCGCTCCTAAAGTAGTCCAGCAATGATCAATGGAAATTGTCAATATTAAACTGTAATTTTGACGATGAAAAAAAAAATTTTCTTTCTTTTATAGGTGCAGAAACCTATTCGTACACTCGCTTCTTGAACTATACTTAAGTTTAACATAATTATGTGTTTTCTAAATAACTGTGGCTTGGAATAAAAATAAATGCATTTAAAATGACATAGCTCAGTAAAAAAAGTTTATTTAAAAAGATCCTAGGCATATTATGTCTTAAAAAGAAGCATCAAAAATAAATAAGTACAGTTAAATTAGTTTTGTCGTAATATTTTCTATGCACGAATCGCCTTAAGCTATGCGAGAGAGGAATCATGCATTATGTGCTAGGAGGGGGATTGGCCAGCCATGGCAGCGATGGGTGGTGCTTTTATTTTCGAGAGTTTTTGTAGTTTTAACTATCCGGTGTTTTTGTACATCCATATGAGTTCTGACGTGTATAAGTGCTCATTGTGTACTACTTCACGGACTTAAAATGCTAGACAGTCCATGACTGTGTTCTGCTGCCTGTTGGCCTGCATTCCGCATCATCAACTTTGAACTGTTAAGGGGGTGCCTCCCACTTCAGATCATGATTTTATATTTATATTAATCACTGATCGACTTTTAGACTTGTTAATTTGTTTATCTTTCACAAAATGAAAAATATATACAATGTATACTTTTTGCATAATAGGCTACGAAAGTTAAACATTTTTGGCTTGTACAATTCAGGAGAATTTATTTTATTGCAGAACTGAAACTTTTTATGTTTAACTGCAATGCCACTGGCTACTTCATGATATGGTTTCCATTTCTATCACAAACACTTTTTTCTTGTTTATTGTATCTCAAAATCGCAACAAATTTGAGAATTAAAAATGCCAGGTAAAACTAATTAATATTTTCTAAAGGAAATTCAAACCTTTTCTTGAAAAAGCCAGTGGCATTGCAGTTAAACCTAAAAATTTTCAGTTCTGCATTTAATTAAATTCTCCTTATTTCCTCAACTCAAAAACGTAAAAAATGTATCGTGGGCAGCTTATAATGCAAAAAGTATGCGCTGTAAATATATATTTTATTTAGTGTAAGTTAAACAATTTTAAAAGTCTGCACGTTTATCTGTAATTACTATAAATATAAAATCTTGACCTTAAATTGGAGGCACTGCCTTAACTAACCGAAATGCTCATGTGCGCAGGGCTCTGCTCTTGTACTGTAACGTTTCGGGATGATTTCTGTGGCAGCACGGTGTACGAGTGACTGTTATCTTTATAGAACTAATCTAATGTTTATTAGATAACTTTGATATATTTATTTCTCAGTTATTATACGTTTATAAACTTTTACATTTGTCAAAATACCGCGTGTAATTTGAAGTGACTATATGCACCCGCATACAAGCTTGCTTTCGTGAATGCTAGATTTCCTGGTTAGTTAAGTGAATATTGTTAGCAAAGTGTAAGAAATTGGAAATAAATAACTATATTATATATATATTGTTATGTAATAAACCCACACCGCTTTCCATCTGTTCTGTTCTCATTTAATTACTATCTTCAGCCACGTGGCCAAGAACCCCCCTGAGAACTCGCCGGACATAGAATGCACTTGTTCTTATCTAGAGACAGGACAGGCAGCGACATATGGCGCCCAACTAGGGGTGGCTAGCTATTTCGCGAACTACATACTTACAAAATTCAAATTTGCAAAAATTAAAAAACATCGCGATATTCGTTTAGGTCCAAAGAACCACGCAGGGACGGGTGCATCGCGAGAGAGGAAGTCGCCGCGTTAGGAGGGCGCGGTATCAGCTTGCCGCTCGAGATAAGAGTGTGTATAGTGATAAGCCATCACACGCGGATCAGATATCGTCTTTGTGCCGCGTGAACATTATCCACCCCCCCCTTCCTGTCATTACATATAACCTTCACAGAACTCAGCAGACACTTAGAACTTAGCCAAGCACCTTAGTTTTCCTTGCTTCCTTTAATGCATGGTTAATTGATCCCCGCACTACCCGGCCCAAGGTTTTTCCCTGTGTCAGTGCAGGTTTTTACCTGGGTCACTTTAGTTAGCTTTTAGGCTAGGCAACCAAAGAGGCGCCGGCCATTGTACCAATCGCAAACATGACTGGTCAAAGAACCCCAATTAGCACTCGATGCGCGCGCCCTTTTTCTGCATGGTTAAAAACCGGCATGGTAGAGTGTATAGGCTTGGGTCTGAGACATGCTTAGGTCCACCATAAACCTGCCCCCCCCCCCCCCACACACACCCACACACTTAGTTTAACTTAGGCTCTCATCAGAATTTTCGTAACGCTGTAAAATTGTAGCCCCCTCAGCAAAAAAGTTTCACTTCTAAAGTTTCGTCGCGACTTATACTCCATACGCACAAAATACCTCTGCGCCCGTCTGCTACACGCCACATTGTGTATGTCGGCAATTAAGTATATTCAATGCAATAAAAATAGTTCTAAAAATTTATGAAATTATAAAAAACCAGGGTGAAATATTTCCTAAGTAAAGAAAAATTTTGTTATTTCTTTTTTTAATGTATAACAACTTCGCTCTTGGTATACGGCATTTGACAGCAGTAATTTCTGGAATGGCCATGCATATAATGCTTCCACCCCCCTGGTGCAACAGCTATGAGTCGCCGCCGACAGCTGAGAAAGCAGCTGGCAAGGTGCGATGTCGCGAATACGATGTTCCGCCACACATCCCGGTGGAAATAAGGAAAAGATCATGTCCTCGGAGAGCTGGAAGGATCTTACCACGGTGGCTTCAAGACGCGACTGGGCACAGTGCTGGCCGCTGAGGACAATGCGTCTTTATTCCGAGTTGCAAAATTGCTATATCTTTACAATTCGTGCCGTTAACGTACTAATAAAAAGAAATGGACAACGGTTCTTAAATAATGACATAGGTTGTAATTATAGCCTAAAAAAGTAGTTCATTTGCATGGTAAGATTACAAATAAAAAATAACTAAATATGGAAATGGCTTTCGGCATGTTCGGAACCGGTGCTAGGGGTTATTTATTCAATATAATAAACGTGTGGGATCCTGATTTCACATGTCCACTTGGGAAATAAAAGAAATAAAAATGTACAATATAACATTTTATTTAATAAAGAGACTATGCATTGACACTTTTGCGCCCTCTTGCGATAGTTTGTGGTATTTGCGGCGCGCTATTCAAAACATTTTAAATTATATGGTGATAGATATCTTCTGAACGAATTTTCAATTTAGTTTAGCTTTATTTTATCTTTGTGATCATATTATAAAGTAATATTTTAATGTACTTTTATCTGTGTGTTAAGTTTTTTTATAATTTAATAATTATATGTTTTTAAATGGATTTCATGAGTCACTGGATCATTACAAAGTTGCACATGATACACTGCTACTTCTGTGAGATTTTTATGGTAGTCTAATGGCAGCTTACCTTAACAAAACAACCTGTTGTGTTGTTGAGGGACTAAACTCAAAAGGGATGCGCGACTCCAGTTATAGTGGCCATCCTGTACCTACAATCTGTATGATATTACTAGTATTGTTCTCTCTTATTGAATATTTCATGAAACTAAAAGGTGTTTTACTAAACGAAAGCAAAGAACACCTCTTATTATTTATATGAATTTATATGAGATTGTTTACCCTGCTTCACCTAAATGTAACTCAGTCACATTAACTAACTACGTATCCAATTTCTTTGAGTGGGCAATTATCTCCTCACCCTCTTCAACATACCAAGGTGGTGGTACACGTTTTTTTATATTTTTTTATTGCTTCCAGCTGGTTTTTACGTTTGCCATCACCCCCCCCCCCCCCTAAACTCAACCAAAAGGGCTTGGTTGGGTGAGGGGGGTAGCGTCATTAATAGTTCAACAGCAGTTAACAGGCTTTAAAAACTCTTCAAAAGCCAGTAAAACTAATTCAACACCCGTCGGCAACTCACAATAATATAAACTCAAATCAGTTCAAATTAATATAGCTCATTGAATTCATATAAAAATTTTGGAAATTTGTAAATGGAACAAACTATAGAACTTTTAGATTCTACATGTATTAAATATCTAATTACAAAACAGAAATGTAAATTTCCAAATTGTTTTAAAGTCAATAAAAATTAAATGTGGTTAATAAATTATATGATTTTGAAGATATTTCTGGTTTAGGTTATTATAATGAATTATCAATGGTCACGTTTGGGTTTATTTTTTTAAAATCAAAATATCTAATTTGTAATTATGTTGTTGAAAAAATAACATTTAATTTTTAATTTCATATAGATACAATCACAAAAACATGGAATCATAGCTCAAAAAGTTAAACAATTTGGGTGAAAGTATTAAGCCAAACAGTCTTGAGAAGATAAATTATACACAGCTATCTATTTCCAAAAAAATTTATATACAAATCATTTTAAGAAGAAACTATGTGTACTTTAGATGATATTTATAAGATCACATTACCTGTTCAGTATGTTAAAAAATTTTAAAACAGATTCATTTTAAAATATGAATAATAGTGAAAGTTATATTACTTATCAAGTTTTAAAAAAACATTTTAAATTAGTAAAAAAACCAGTATACATGATATACAATTCTCAGGAAATTAGCTTCATGAGAAAGCTTAATATTTATTGAAAACTATAAATTACAAAATTAGAATATAAACAAATAACATGTTCTAAAAAAAATTGTTACCAAAAATGTAACAAAAGTGTTTCCATTTCAATATGATACAGAGTGGTTCTTCGTAATTATGACATAATGCCATATGGATATAAAATATATTGCTTTAAATATCTAAATATATATATATATATATATATATATATATATATAACATTGTATTTTGATGATAAATAGTGAAATTTCAGGTGGTAAAAAAATAAATGGCAAAAAAAGGTTTATCCTACACAAGCTCATGTAGCTACTATTTTAATTACCATTTTTTTAAGCTCACAAGTTGGTACAAAAACTACATACATTAATGTTGTTTAATTTAGCTTTTTAGTTTCATGGTTTTGAGATTTATAGTAGTAGGTATAATAAAGTTTAGTTTCCCTTTTGTTGTAATATCTAAGTTGAAAAGCATTTTAAACATCAGCAGAATGCAAAAAAGGTAACTGGTAAGAATAGTTTTGGAAAGTATAGTTTAAAAATAAAGTAATTAATAATTTAAATTATTTATTATTTTTAATGAAAACATGACTTATTTCACAAAAGTTTTCAATAAGGCACTACAAAATTACACACACTACTGATTATTATGGAATGGCATTCCACTGTATAGAATGTAGAAGTTGTATTAATAAAAATATTGAATTAAAACTGGCAAAGGCAATGGTCAATACTGCACGCAAATTTCATGTGCTTGCAGAGTAGAAACTGTTGAATGTAGAAATGAAATTAGATTATTGATTTCTGTTATAGTGATAAAACTGCCAAAAGCATTGTTTAACTAAACATTCATTACTTGTCACCTTATCAATGACGTAATTCTTGGGGGGGGGGGGGGGAGTCGCATTTGAATAAAGGGATATTTTAATTTTATACACTAAAATATGTTGTTTAGATATTCTAAATAGCTTAATTTATACAGTAACTAATTTAATATATAGATACAGTAGTCTTTTACTTAGTGTTATTCAGTAAAACAAACCTTTCATATCAAGGCCAATTATTTTTTATGGACTACCAGTTTTGCATTTTCACCTTAATGATTTCTACCTCATTTACAATTAACTCGGGCAACTTAAACCAAAGTAGCAATTGCAGTTTTGATCTAATGTACATTTTATAATTTTTCTTTACAATTTTTTTTTTTTTACTATTAGACATAAGCAAAACGTTGTGGTGTTGATTATTTTCTTCTCGAGAGTACTGTTTTCTGACCTTGTATAATGCCAGTATCACTTGAATTCATGGCCACTGCTACAAGTGGCTTCAGTTTATCAGCAGCGCCAAAAAAGGGCTAATTTTAACTGATTTCGTGTTTCAACTTAATGATTCTTGATAATAAACGGCTGTATTCCTGACTCACAGTATCATGGAGATTTAAAACTAAATTAAAAATTGTTATAAAGGTGACTCCTAATAAGAACATTTTGCAAATATACTCTGTCAACAAATCATCATATACATAGCTATCTGAAAACTCTCTGAACTAGTTACCATTATACAATAAAATTGACTACAATCTTAATGCATATACTGCCTATATTTAGACGTTATTACACAGCTTATACTATATTAGGAAGCATGAATGCCCTTAAATGGTTCCTGCTATGGACAATAATGATTCAAGTTGTTTTTTGGACAAAGGAAAACAAAAAAAAACTACAGAAAAAATTTCTTAAAAAAGATTCATTGTAAAAGGTTAGGTAATTATAGTAATAAATAACTGAACTATTTGAAACAATAAAAATCATCAATGCTCTAAATTACAATAAGCCGAAAGAGATTTTCTTTAATTTTATTCAAACATATCAAATTAATACAAAAACCACACAAAAAACTTTAGCAATATTTCTTTCAAAACATTACGTGGATCAAAACACTACATGTTATTAAATTTTGACATCCAATTTATACAATTTTTGTCTAAAAATGTTTAATAGTTAACATTTATGGCAATAAATTGTTTTAAAAAATGCAATTAATTTTAATTTTAGTAAAATTTAGAATTATATATTTGTATAAACTTATATTTAAATTGAAAAAGATTTTCTATATTATTTAAAGCTGTGATTGAAAAAAAAAATATTTGAAACATTCTTAAAAGAACTCAAGTTTATTATAAAAAAGGGGGAAAACCTTTCTTATGTTCCCAATGTTTAAGGCATCAAAACCAACAATAATGTATATGCAGAAAATTTCAGTTACTCGTAAGTGCTCTCCACATCTTCAAGGCAGCAACATCCATGGCATCCTTCTTAGTTACACCCTTTCCACTTACAGTTAAGTTGAAGAAGCAGCAGTGAAACACGAATGCCCTTGCATGAGGTGGTCCCTGTTCACCTGCATCATAGTAGATGGGGAATGTCCATCCCCTGGCAGCACAAAATTCTTGAAGACTTTCCACAGGGTATGAGGGCACCGCACTTCTGAAACACTCTCTCTGTTCTTCAACAGCATCGGCTGTCAACAATGGTGTGTTAGGACAGAGTTCCTCATTCCCTAGTATCTCTTCACGGTTGAGTATGCTTAACTTTTGCAGCATAATACTTGCAGCAGTCTTCTCTGCCATAACTTTTGTCCAGCAGATTCCTCTGGCCACAACTACGCCTACTTTCACAACTATGGTAACAGTATTGTGGTCCTCGTTTTCCAAGTGTGGAAGTTCTTCGTAAATGGGCAGAGGCAAGTTATTGTACATACACAGCTCTCTCAGTGTTACAACAGGATTGATTCTGTCTGAAGTAGAACTAGAATCGTCACTGCTGATCTTCAAAGGCAGCTCTGATGTGGATGTATGGTTAAGTAGCGCTTCATTGCTCGTCAGTACTTTTCCTGTGCTTTCCGAAATTTCTGTTTTTTTTTCAGTGATCAGCATTTTGCCTACTGCAGTACATAAAGCTGTTTCTTTTTCATCTGCTTTTACTGTTTCACTTATGTTATTTTTATCGTCCGGTCTCAGTTCTGATGTATTTTCACTCAAACCCAGAATTAGCTTACCAAATAATTGCTTTATGGCTTCAGACTTTGCCATTCGTTTCGAGTTGCCCACACCTACTGCACTCAATGATGGTACGCAAACCTCGGACATAAAATAGGTACATTTAGATGTTTTTCTGTACAACGGTTCCTTACCAAATTGTAAAGCTATCTCTTGCAACATTGAGATAGGTGACTCACTGTTTTGATTCAAAGAAAGGTTCTGTTTTTTAATAAAGCTTTCGACTTCACACTTTGTCCAATCTGTATCTGAAACAGCACAGTAAAGAACAGAAAAAGAAGAAAGATCAAGTTGAGTCTTGGCCATCCAAACCATCCAAATGTTTTCTTCAGGTTGCCCTGGTACCTTTTCAACGGGTACTGCAATGGAGACAGTTTCCAAGCACACTTCTGTCATGGCATATTTATCATGAGGGTCCTTGTAAAGGTGTTCGGCTATCGTCAACCTTCCAATCATCGGTGGCATTTCAGTTAAATAGACACCATCACCTGCTGCACCTGAAGTAGTCCATATCAGTCCTAGCTCATTAATGGACTTCAAGATTTCCACACTGGTGTAATAATACAGAGATACAGCCATCATAAACCTGTGAAAAATGGAACAAATAATTTTTAATAGCTTGTTAATCATTACATTTACTTTCATATACTATGTTAACATTGTGCAATAAAGTGTTCCCAGGTAACCACAAGTTCTTTTTTTTAAAGTTATAACACATTTAAAAGTTGTTTTTAATGTAGCTAACATAGCTTCACTCCATCCACACTATTATAAAGTATTTTTAATGTTTCTAACCTAACCCAGCCAACCATTCTCAAGATATCACATTTAAATGATTATGCCTGTAATAGTGTAGATCCTGATACCATGTTATTGGTGTTGTTACCATCATAGCAGCACTTGTGTCATTACCACCCCTGCATTTTAACAGGACACTTGCGGAAATATAGGGAGTTTAGGGCGGGGAACATACGCATGCTTGTTTAGCACTGAAAATGTTTCGTAATTGAACTAACTTTACATGTTTAATATATTTTGCAATACACATTTTATAATTTTATTTTTCATTTTCAAATTGCGTTAAAATCCCAAGTATTGTAAAGTATACTAATGCCCTACCTATTCCAGTATATACTACAATCCTGTTCATATATTATTTTCCATGCTATATTCTACAGTACCACCCGGTTCAGTATATTATGCGTTACCATATCTGTATAATTTGATGGATTATTATTTTTACTATGAAACAAACTTCTCACTTATCATAATGGGATATTTAAGCATTGTCTCTTTATTATATTATAGATTACAATATCGAAAATATATTACGTACTCTAATATAAATTTTCTGTAACATTATTTTGGGCAGAAACATGCAGGTGGATTTCTTCGTCCAAAATACCTTATTCCCGCACTTCTACAGTAAGAACATATATGTTGTAATTACTTCAGAACTGCTTTGTTCGCGAATATTTTAATACCCCTACCATACTGTGCTGTAAAAGTATTTATATATATTTTTTTAATTAGTTGACCTACCCTTTCCAAACATAGGAAAATAAGTTATTTGTTCATTACCTAATAATTTGTATAAATCTCCTAACCAAAGAAAATTGATATTTCACCTAACATCGCAAATGAAACACACACAACACACCTCGCACTTACAGCGAATAAAATACTCATAAAACACTATTACAAATTACCAACAAATATAATTCCATGGTAAAATTCTTACACCATGGCTTTAATGTAAATCAATAATACAGTTTAGAATTTTTTAACACACTATTTACATTCCTGTATTTACCCGGGAAACAGCCTGGATAAATTTCTACTGGTTTCTAAGTAACCACAGTTTATAACTTATTACACAGTGCCTGTGCATTGACCCAGCAATTAAATTATTATAGCTTTCCTGTGTGGGTTTGTGTGTTTATCTTTTGGAGAACTATAAACAAATTAAAAATACTTAAAAATATTATGAACAGTTGGTTAGGTTAGTATAACAACATTAAAAATTCTGTAAAATATTTGTTGTTGTTGTTGCATAAGAATTACAAATTTAAAATGGAACTCTACTGACCTTACTAAACGTTCACTAAACGTTCACTAGATTTCACAGTATTGTTAGTATGGCTAACCTAACCTAATCTACCGTCCATAATTTTTAAGTATATTAAATTTTGGTCGACTATTCTATAATTCTCAGTCACTTAAGTTTATGAAAGTTGAAATGGACATTTTATACGCCTTTTTATCTGCTACTAAAGTTGCTAGTGCGAGCTGCGAACTTTGATAACCTAACCAACCATCCACAATATATGAAAGTATTTTTTGATTGAGCTAAACTAATCCAAACGACCATTTTAATGATGTAACAAATTTGAAATATTTATACCGAACATGCTGAAATGCTGTCCCAGAAAGGACTGTTTTTATGTATGCTTCGCGTATCATATGTTCCTCCATATATAAGAATGTTAAAAAAAAATTGTGATGACATGCAAAATTGCATAATTATTTTAATGTAGGCTATAGAAAGTGATATTTCAAAAACCTGTTGAAATATAAAGATGCTGTGTTCATCGTAAGAACAGGAATGTCTAAAATGAGAAAAAAATTTTTTTTTGAATTTTATTGATTTCCTTGAAAGCCACGATGTAAGAATTTTATCAGATCAATAAAAACCACCCACCTTTATGGCTTTATGGCAACATTTGTTTGCTGTCAATATTACTTTTATAGATATATAAATATAAATTTTCCATTAATTTAATTAAAGTTTTTATTTTTGGTTAAGTTAGCTACATAAGAAATATTGATCTTTTGTGAGAATTGTTGTATAGGTTAGGTTGAACACTTTTATAATACTGTAAGTTAAGTATACACAGCCAACCATCCACACTATTTTAAAGTATTTCAAATTTTTACAATGAAATCCAACAGACCATTCTCTCTAAATCAATGGTTTGTAACAATTTAAAACCAAAACATAACCACCATTTTGCCTACTGTACATGAAAAGTATGAAAATTTTCACTGTGTAGATATTTGATGCATATATCTGGTTTTCTATAATAAGCACTTTTACATAGTTTCCATAATACATAATTTTATCCCATGTATTTTCCCAAAAATGAGTTATGTTTGGATTTGATCAAAACTAAAGTGGCCGCCTTATGTAGACATTGCACATTTATTTATAAGAAAGTATATCTATTCCGGGATTTAAATGCACTTAAAATGCGTTATTTTATATATGAATTTTGCTCAATTACGTTTAATGTGAAAATAATGGACCCCTACCTATCTTGCAAACCTAGCCAACATTCTTACTCTGCAGGTAAATGTTTAGGCAATATCTTTGAAAGCAACATACCCTGATATAAAAAAAACCAAAAGGATTATTAAATAAATAATGACAGAAAAGATAGTTGCTGAAATATTTTTTTATAAATAAATTACAAAATTTCTCCATTAATAATAGCCAATAAACTGTCCATACAAGTTATATTGTAATGATTTGCAGTGATTAAAAAAATCACATTCTACACATTTATAGATGATTTGCTGAACCAACGAACACAGCATGAAATTTATTTTCACCTCAATTTATAAATTAAAATATAAAATAATTTGGACCATACCAAAAAATTTTCAACAGGAATCTTAGTGTTTCCTGTTGAGTGACAGGTATTATTTAGGTGAAAATTTTGAATTGCTAGTTTTAATAGTATTTAGTATTTTCCTTTGTATCTATTTATTTTTGTTGGTTTCTGGTGTAAGAAAGTCTGTATGTATTTGTATTTTTCTGTTTTCAGGCATTCTGTTCGTTTATGGTGCAATTGAAATTTTTCAAATGTATTCTATTTTATTTGTCATGTTTTAATGCAAGGCAGTTTTTATGGTCATTTTTGCTAGAGCTTTAATTGTATTCTGTTGGATTATATTTTTTTGTGATAAGGTATTATATTGGTTTCTATTGCTTTCTATTGGTTTTGATTGTCTTATTTTGGATTTTCTTGTAAGTCACTGTGTTGGAGACTGTTTTTTTCCTGTTGTATAATATTGTAGTTTGTTGGATTATACTTTCAACTTTTATATTCTTTTCAGTTATTTATATTTTGTTATGTTTGTTTCTGTTGGAAGATAACTCTGTTGGAGTCTATTGTTTTTTGTTGATTGTCATTATTTTATGCAGGTTTCTGTTATAAAGCCATCTGTTTGGGTCTGCTACACTGCATGGCATTTCCTAAGCAAACATTAAAAAATATTGTACATAATTTTTAATGTAACTATACCGACCTAACCAACCATGCACAATATTTTTAAGTAATTTTAATGAAGCAAACCTAACCTAACCTAAACGACCATTCTCATGATTGAACCGATTTGTAATATTTATACCGAACATGCACAAATGCTGTCTCGGAATAGACAATTGTGAATGTTAGCTTTGCTGATCCTGTGTTTCTCCAAAGAAGAATGCTTAAATTAAATGGCGATGGCTGTGTCAATGCATAGATATTGAGTTGTAAGCTATACTGAGTGATAACTCAAAAACCTATTGGAATATAAAGATGCTGTTTTCAGGAAATCTACAGAAACATCTCTAGTATCCAAAAGAAAAGGGTATTTAGTTTTCTATTAACTTCTGTAAAAGCCGCCATGTAAGAGTGTTACTAAGTCCATAAAAACCACTAACCTTTCTTGGTTTTATGGAAACAATAATTTACTCTCACTATTATTTTATTTAATATTCAATTTAATGTTATCACTAGTTTACAAATAAGTTGTAATGTGTGGTTAGGTTAGCTACATTTGAAATACATACTGAGCTTTTGTGTAAATAGTTGATTAGGTTATGTTGAATACATTCATAATACAGTTGGCTAGGTATAGTAAGCCTCATTAAAAATACTGTGAAATGAGAAATTGGTAAATTCTAAGCAAACCCTGTAATGATTTTACAGAATAATAAATGTAACCAATCTTAACACAGCTAACATTAATAATCTTTTAAGATCTTTTTTATTTAGCTAACCTAGCGAAACATTCCATGCACACTATTTTAAAGTATTTTTAATGTATATAATAAAACCAAACCAACCATTCTCGCGAAATCACAGATTTGTAACAAATTAAACCCCATGTGATAACTCGTTTGAAATTAACTACTTGAAAAAATAAAAACATCCTCTTAAAGAATGATTGAAAAACATGCAAGAATAAACTAAAAATAAATTATCGAATTTACAAATAAATTTTATTCAATTTAATTTTTATTATAGTATTTGCTTGCGAAATTATCTGCAAAGAACACTTACCTAAAATATATAACAGGGTAACAATTACCAACTATTTCAGCTTTTTCTTTTCCTTGCACAAATCAATGTATTAAAAAGTTCTCATATTAACCACATCAGTAGACAAACCTAAAACAACCACGTAACACCTTGCAGGATGCTGGCTATGCAGGATCTCCACCACGCAAAAATATCTATAATACCAACTTATCCTGGAAAAAGGTTTTGGATCTGAAGAAAAATAATTACTTGATTGATATTTCCTATTGTTTTATGCCATTTAGACAATTATGCAATGTTGATATGTTATTATTAAAAAAAAATTAATTATAGAGTACTTCAATTACATAATGTTTTAGAAGAAGATAAAAAGGCAAATCTGTACTTAACCAGCAAAATGTACTATGGAAACCAACACGGCTGTTGTGTGACAATTATGATGGATGAGTATTAATTTGCATTCTGTTGCTATCTGAAAAAACACCTCAGTTTTATTGGGTTTAATTAAAATATTATTTATATAAACTCACATGCGATGGGTTTAAATATAGATTCCTAAGTCCAATTTACTCTTTAAAAATTGTTTCACGTGTACCATTTCAACTTTTAAAATTCGTTAGTTCTAAAGAATAGGCTTACACATAAACTACAATTTAAAGTCTAAGAATATTATAATTTTTTCTGTTATGTGCGATGTCAGTTTCTTACTAATTAATGAAAGTTATATTTGCATTTTTTTTTGTTTTTTAATTATGGTTGACGTTGTACTTCCTCTTTATTTAACTAAAACCCGGGTCACAGTCCTGTCCGCGGCACAACATTCCGGCCATGGCCATTGTAGTGCCACCACTCGTCACCAGATGGCAGTTGTACAAATGAACAGACAATGTTATATTAAGATATGTTACGTTATGTTAGGACATGTTATGATTGTAAATATTTATGAAGATTAATAAGTGTGTAGTGTAAGTATGTTTCGTATTCTTGTGAATAACATTGTAAATTCAAATCAGCCAAAGTGATAGCAATATGTAAAATATGTTAACACGAACGATTGTAGAAGGAAAATGTATATATAGTGCAGGCTAATAGCTCTCCTCTCTCCCAGCCTATCTGGGAGAATAAATACCATCACAGCAAATTGTGACATTATTGGTGTGTGTGTGTGTGTGTGTGTGTGTGTGTGTGTGTGTGTGTGTGTGTGTGTGTGTGTGTGTGTGTGTGTGGTGTGTGTGTGTGTGTGTGTGTGTGTGTGTGTGTGTGTGTGTGTGTGTGTGTGTGTGTGTGTGTGTGTGTGTGTGTGTGTGTGTGTGTGTGTGTGTGTGTGTGTGTGTGTGTGTGTGTGTGTGTGTGTGTGTGTGTGTGTGTGTGTGTGTGTGTGTGTGTGTGTGTGTGGTGTGTGTGTGTGTGTGTGTGGTGTGTGTGTGTGTGTGTGTGTGTGTGTGTGTGTGTGTGTGTGTGTGTGTGTGTGTCTGTCTGTCTGTCTGTCTGTCTGTCTGTCTGTTCTGTCTGTCTGTCTGTCTGTCTGTCTGTCTGTCTGTCTGTCTGTCTGTCTGTCTGTCTGTCTGTCTGTCTGTCTGTCTGTCTGTCTGTCTGTCTGTCTGTCTGTCTGTCTGTCTGTCTGTCTGTCTGTCTGTCTGTCTGTCTGTCTGTTCTGTCTGTCTGTCTGTCTGTCTGTCTGTCTGTCTGTCTGTCTGTCTTCTGTCTGTCTGTCTGTCTGTCTGTCTGTCTGTCCTGTCTGTCTGTCTGTCCTGTCTGTCTGTCTGTCTGTCTGTCTGTCTGTCTGTCTGTCCTGTCTGTCTGTCTGTCTGTCTGTCTGTCTGTCTGTCTGTCTGTCTGTCTGTCTGTCTGTCTGTCTGTCTGTCTGTCTGTCTGTCTGTCTGTCTGTCTGTCTGTCTGTCTGTCTGTCTGTCTGTCCTGTCTGTCTGTCTGTCTGTCTGTCTGTCTGTCTGTCTGTCTGTCTGTCTGTCTGTCTGTCTGTCTGTCTGTCTGTCTGTCTGTCTGTCGTCTGTCTGTCTGTCTGTCTGTCTGTCTGTCTGTCTGTCTGTCTGTCTGTCTGTCTGTCTGTCTGTCTGTCTGTCTGTCTGTCTGTCTGTCTGTCTGTCTGTCTGTCTGTCTGTCTGTCTGTCTGTCTGTCTGTCTGTCTGTCTGTCTGTCTGTCTGTCTGTCGTGTCTGTCTGTCTGTCCTGTCTGTCTGTCTGTCTGTCTGTCTGTCTGTCTGTCTGTCTGTCTGTCTGTCTGTCTGTCTGTCTGTCTGTCTGTCTGTCTGTCTGTCTGTCTGTCTGGTCTGTCTGTCTGTCTGTCTGTCTGTCTGTCTGTCTGTCTGTCTGTCTGTCTGTCTGTCTGTCTGTCTGTCTGTTCTGTCCTGTCTGTCTGTCTGTCTGTCTGTGTCTGTCTGTGTCTGTCTGTCTGTGTCTGTCTGTGTCTGTCTGTGTCTGTCTGTGTCTGTCTGTCTGTCTGTGTCTGTCTGTCTGTGTCTGTCTGTCTGTCTGTGTCTGTCTGTCTGTGTCTGTCTGTATGTCTGTGTCTGTCTGTGTCTGTCTGTCTGTCTGTGTCTGTCTGTCTGTCTGTCTGTGTCTGTCTGTCTGTCTGTCTGTCTGTCTGTCTGTCTGTCTGTCTGTCTGTCTGTCTGTCTGTCTGTCTGTCTGTCTGTCTGTCTGTCTGTCTGTCCTGTCTGTCTGTCTGTCTGTCTGTCTGTCTGTCTGTCTGTCTGTCTGTCTGTCTGTCTGTCTGTCTGTCCTGTCTGTCTGTCTGTCTGTCTGTCTGTCTGTCTGTCTGTCTGTCTGTCTGTCTGTCTGTCTGTCTGTCTGTCTGTCTGTCTGTCTGTCTGTCTGTCTGTCTGTCTGTCTGTCTGTCTGTCTGTCTGTCTGTCTGTCTGTCTGTCTGTCTGTCTCTCTCTCTCTCTCTCCTCTCTCTCTCTCTCTCTCTCTCATCTCTCTCTCTCCTCTCTCTCTCTCTCTCTCTCTCTCTCTCTCTCTCTCTCTCTCTCTCTCTCTCTCTCTCTCTCTCTCTCTCTCTCTCTCTCTCTCTAGCTCTCTCTCTCTCTCTCTCTCTCCTCTCTCCCTCTCTCTCTCTCTCTCTCTCTCTCTCCTCTCTCTCTCTCTCTCTCTCTCTCTCTCTCCTCTCCTCTCTCTCCTCTCTCTCTCCTGCTAGCGACTCTTCGTGAGACCGCGGGCCTTCCTCTCTCCTACTCCCATACTTTCCGCTAGCGACGACTCCTTGCGAGACCGCGGGCACCTTCCTTGTCAGCACGTCCTCGGTCAGCTGCACTGGGCCGAACGGTCCACTCCCGCCTCAGAGTGTAAGGCTGCTCTACCCAATAGCTGGCGCCGGGCAAACAGCATGACAACCGAACGACCGAGCGACGTCCACCCCATCTCCACATCTTCACCAGAGACGAGGCCGCGACATTTGGCGCCCGAACGTGTGGCACACAGCAGTGCATCCAAACATGCATATGGGGCGGACAGCTACCACAACAGGACGCATAGTGCTACTAGAGTATAGTGGGCTAGCGCATCAGGACCCATGCGAGTTTACGCAGTGGTGTAAGGGACAGTTGACACAATGCGGGGTGCAAATATAAGAATGGACACAATGCACGAGTGAGCAATTGCGCGGGCAAGCTCGTGAGTGGTGGAACCTGTGTAGACGCTATGACCTGCAGTGGCAGGAGTTCGCTACCAGCTTAACACGGCGCTTTGACGACCGCATGGCAGTCATGCGCTGTAAGGCTCGCTTTCACGGCGAGTCCCAAAAGGACTCAGAGTCAGTAGAGCTGTTCGTGGCAAACAAGCTGCGGCTGTACCGGCGCATAGCCCCAGGAGAAGACCCCGAGCAAGCTTTACCAGAAGTTACGGCATTAATACGAGAAGAATTGAAACCATCCTCAGGCCATACTGCAATGGGACGGTAGAGGACTATGTACGACAGGCAACAGCTACAGAAGGCAACCTACGACACCTCCTGGGACGTCGGACCGGAACAACTATCCCCGAACGAGGGCCCAGACAGCAGGTCGTAGCACCTGCATTGACAAGCAGGGTCATACCGCAGGAACGTCCATGGCGGACAGTAACATGGGCGATCGAGGGCCCACCTGGTGGGACAGACCAGAAAACATCTCCAGAATGGCGGAATGCAGGCAATCGGCGCGATGGAGACCGACCACCACAGTGCCGTCTTGGATGCTCACAGGGCACATATCACTGGCATCAGGACTGCCAGA
The DNA here is from genome assembly GCF_032445375.1 of Bacillus rossius redtenbacheri. NCBI lineage: Eukaryota > Metazoa > Arthropoda > Insecta > Phasmatodea > Bacillidae > Bacillus > Bacillus rossius. The sequence goes on along the minus strand of NC_086331.1, from coordinate 4,558,198 downwards.
GACACCAACAGCGACAACAACCAGTGGGAAATGAGCAGTAGGGGGTGTAGGACCTACAGACCTACCCCCGCGCCAGCCAATCCCCTGCCGCAAGCCACGGAGAACAACCTAGAACATCTGGGGCAGCTCACCACGCTAGAAAACCGACTGATGCGTATCCCCATCACCCTGAATGGGAGACCGACTGCCGCACTTATAGACACAGGGGCGAGCCATGTGTTTGTCGCCCAGCACTGTGTACCACCCGCAGATATCACACCCAGACATTGTGCCCTGCACCTTGCTACGAACACTGGAACCGGGACAGCCATTGGAGATGCCATCATCACAGTGGGTATACGGGAGATGGTGACCCAAACTCCAGCAGTCGTGGTAGAAGGACTCAGAGAAGATTTGGTACTCTGACAGCTATTGTTGGTAGATCAGGACGCCTTGATTTCGCCAGCATGAGGCCTGGTAAATTTAAGTAAACGTGAGCACCTGGCAGTATATACACTAGGAAGCATACCACCTTCCGACAGGGCACACGATCACAGACCAAGAGACACGACCTGTCGCCTGCTCACTGTGGGATATGATGACCCCCCTCCAGCGGACCTGATCGAACTCAAACAACGGGTTCTCGATGCCCAACACACCTCCCCAGATGCTGAGAGTCGACGAGCAAAGCAAGCAGAAGGACTGGATGAGATATGGACTATGAGAGAGGGCATGTTGTGTACAAAGGGGATAGGAACCAATCAGGAATGGCGCACCTATGTACCACCGGAAGCATAAGAAGCCGTTCTACGCTTCATGCACGATCATGACCTGGCAGGACATCCAGGAGCATACCAAACCCGACGGGCAACCAGCCAGCACTACCACTGGCCCGGCATAGCCCGGGACATAAGGGAGTATTTAAGGACCTGCGAGAAGTGCCAGTAGCGATTGCAAGAATCCTGCAGACGTAATTCTTTCCATGATGGAGATACCCCAGGGACATCCTGATGGACAATGCCAGCCAGTTCATCGGAAGGCAGTGGCAAGAATTATGTCGGGCATGGCAAGTGGAACACCGGACTACGTCGGCTTACCATCCATGAGCCAACCTAACGGAGAGATGAAACCAGGAGCTGAGGCACCCGGCACGAATGCAGATCCTTGATGTCACTGGATCACCAGAGGCGGGCGTAAGCACCACAGAGGAGCAACCCCTGGTGACAGAACTGGACAACATTGAGACAACAGAACCACCCTCTCCTACCCGTGGTGGATGGGGGCATGGAGCCTCCCTCGCCGATGCCGAATTCCGGGTCAAGGTGGAGGAACCAGCTGAGGACAACCAGAGACACCGCCGACGACGACACCGGCCCCCACTGTACCTGGCAGATTACGTCACAGGCTGCGAACTGGACACACTGGTGAATGGCGACCCAGGGAGTTCGTAACCAGCAGGCCAGCCCTGATGCTCGCAACCACTAGGAGAGAAGGCATCATGAACCTGCTGGAGGGCACACAGACGGCCTAGACCCGGGCTATTCCGGGAGGGGGGGGGGGCCTGACGTCGTACCTCGGGTATCGGGTCACAGCCCTGTCCGCAGCACAACATTCCGGTCATGGCCATTGTAGTGCCACCACTCGTCACCAGAAAGCAGTTGTACATATGAACAGACAATGTTATATTAAGATATGTTATGTTATGTTTATACATGTTATGATTGTAAATATTTATGAAGATTATTAAGTGTGTAGTGTAAGTATGTTTCGTATTCTTGTGAATAACATTGTAAATGCAAATCAGCCAAAGTGATAGCAATATGTAAAATTTAACACGAACGATTGTAGAAGAAAAATGTATATATAGTGCGGGCTAACAAGCCTAGACAGCTTTCCTCTCTCCCAGCCAATCTGGGAGAATAACTACCAACACAGCAATTAGTGATATTATTTGCTTACCTTTCTCTTTCTCTCTCTCCTCCCCTGCTAGCGACTCTTCGTGAGACCGCGGGCATCCCTCTATCTTACTCCCATACTTTCCGCTAGCGACTCCTTGCGAGACCGCGGGCACTTTCCTTGTCAGCACATCCTCGGTCAGCTGCACTGGGCCGAACGGTCCACTCCCGCCTCAGAGTGTGAGGCTGCTCTACCCAAGAGCTGGCGCCGGGCAAACAACACAACTGAACGACCGAGCGCGTCCACCCCGTCTCCACATCTTCACCAGAGACGAGGCCGCGACACGGTAATATCCACTCGTCGGAATTAGTTATTTACACTGATCTCTTGTATTGCCACGGGGTGGTTAGGACCGTACATAAGCCTGTCATTCCGGGAGGCGTTTTGCAGTTTAACCTTTTTATAACTACAACCAGCACACGAGGCAGGCGTTCAGAGCTCCGTATAATAAATATCCGTGTCGCATACCTCGAGCAGTTCTCACGCATGTGACCACATGTGCAAGTGTGTGTGAGTACCCAGCGGCCTGTGGGACGTAATAAGCCCACGTGAGCATTAGGCATAGCGTGTACTCGATGCTTATAGCAGGCCAGGTTCAGGTAGTCTTATAATGATGAATTGGAGGGGAAACGAGTAACGTCCCCACACTGGTGACGTCACACCTTGAGAGTAGAGTCGCTGTCGGGTTCGTGACCCCTAGACACGGTGGAGCCCACTGTCTTTTTTCAAACATTCGCTAACTGAACCTATGCTGCAACAGGCAATCTAATGTATGGCAAAGAATATTTAATGATTAGGCAGCTTTCAAAATAATCTGGCTCCTTAACTTACACATCTTTCAGATTATTAACTCTGGAAATGTCTGTGCAAGGCCTTCAGAATAACTTTCCAGATGTTTTCCACGTTCTAAAAATACAAAAAGTGTTTTCAGTTTTTTTATGGATTTTTATTGTTTCAACTTTGAAGATGTTGAGCAAAAAATATGCTATAAAACATGTAGAAAAGAGAATTATGGATTATAAAAAATTGAAAAATTATAATAGGTATGGTGGGGCACATTGACACAAAAGTTTTCAAGTGCTTATTTTCGTTGGCTTCTTTATGTGGTACGAATGCCTTTTTGACCTATAATAGATACACATTATATAACTGTCAAAAACTATTTTAAAAAACTTTTAATTAACTTAGATGAATTGTGTTAAGTATATTTCCGATAAAACTAATATGCATCATTGTGCCCCACTTCTAGGGTAGATTCGTACAAAGCATCGAATACATTGGTTTGAAATAGGGTGGATAGAAACATTATTTTGAAAACTTTTTTTTTTCATTATAATGATTAATTATTTCTCGAATACAGCAAACAGAAAAAAATGAAATATAAAACTTTATTAATTTTCTACACAAATAAATAAATAAAGCAAATATTGCAAAATTTTTCACTTCATTAGTTTTCTTTATGAGTAATGAAAATTTATCAAACTAAAAACCAAAAATTTTTTAATATTTTTTTTCTAGTTGTGGTGACTTCTGCTTCCACAACGAGAGAAGAGACTTGTCCTGAAGTGACTGCCACCAGTGATAGGTACTTGTGTGGCAGATGTCTAACCCCACAGGTGCTTTACCTATATAAGCGCGCGCGCGGCCCACCCACAGCAGCGCAGTGTACGGGGTAACCACGTGACTGGGGAGTGGTCACGAGACTCGTAACGTGCTGTCCTTCTCTTCCAGCCGTCCAGACTGAAGTAGGAGTAAACAGGAGGTTCTTGATTGTCAAAGAACATATGGTAATCCGAGCGATATTTAAACCCCCGACCTCGGCACTTAAGAGGCCGAGCAGCCGGCCAATCACAGCCTAGGCCGGACCCCAACCTAGCTGTTGCGGATTGGTGAGAAATCTCCGCCAACAACACTCGTATTGCTGGCAGTTCGTCATCAATAGTTTCAAGTATTTAGTTATATAGTACACACTACTTTTCCGTTTAACATGCGAACAACACAACAGACACTATAACCACCAAACAAATCACAATGCGGATTCAAAGTAGTGTGAAGAACGCAGGTGTATGGTCAGCCCCCTCAGGGTAACTTCCTGTTGTGTTAGGGCTGACTCTCATGTCTGAAGTCATGGCTCGCCTGGCAGGCTTCACCTCTAATGCCGGCTGTGTTTCTGAAAGGCACAGAAGATTTGGAATCGCACGTTCATGAATACCTTAAGTATTAATTATGTATTAATTAATTTTAAGTAATAATTTATTCTACAGCTTTAGGCGCTCACGCCACTGTCGAGTTCTGGACAACCAGGGCTCTAAAATGATAGATTTTAGATTTAAGAATAGGCTGGCTGGCAGCCTGGTAGGAATCGACAAAAGTAGTTCCCGAAACAAACAGTGCCACAAAAACAAATGCGGACAACAATGTCCAAGCTCCCGCCCTTGTCTTAGTATTTTAATTCTACTCTGTTCAACTCTTCTTCCAGAACCATCCTTCTGTTTCTTGTAATCAATCTGCTTGATATTAATGCATTAAATTTTGCATCCCGCATGTCTGAGCCCAGGGTTTTTTCCCTTGTGTCCATTCAGGTTTTACCTGGGCCCAACTTATCTAGTTTTAGTCGGGAATAGTCAGTGAGGGGAGTTAGTCATGGCGCCAATCGCTGCCATGGCTGGCCAATCCCTCTCCTAGCACACGATGCATGCTACCCCCTCCTGCATGGCTAATACCTAGCATATAGGCTTCGGCCTGAGGCGCACTTAGAGTCCTCCCTTCCCAGACCCCTCCCACACACTCATAGCTTTAAGTCAGGTTAGGAAAAAATATAAAAAGAAAAACGCTTAAGAGCAGAACAACATCGGCGACCAAAGGAAGCGCTGCTCTACCGTAAGAAATACCTGCCGCCCTGCCTGGCCACCGAGAAGACCGGCACTATGCTCGAATGAACTACAAACACCGGTATTGGATCTGGCCTCTGCAAAGGGTAAGCTGGACTTTATTTTTCGTCGTCAGTCGGACTTAGCCTGAATGCGCCAGCAGCAACGCCGGGGCAATACGAGACAGTCAGCGACCATGTACCAAAGGTAACCAACAACGAGTAGAGTGTCGACTGTGTGGCGACCAAGACACTCGTTGGAGAAGTTGTGGAGGAGGGCACTTAGGGCACTTGGTAGCAACGAGTCTGAGACATTCGGACAAGAGTAGATGTGTATAGACACTCGTATTTTTAAGGATAAAGTTATTCGTGGAACTGAAGAGTTATTACAAGTGAGGTCAGACAGAGGCAAGCATACCTAGGCAGTGTGAGACAATTCCTGGCTTAGACTCCTGTACACCAGAATTGACACATCGAGTAGGGTGTTCGCTCGGTCCAAAGCCATTCCCGGAGCAAGATACTATTTGGAAGTTACAATACACTGGTGTGAGTGTGACAGGTGCGGACATCGGGACAGTCAATCCAAAGGTGTTCGTGGCCTGTCCTTCGCACCTCTCTTCGCGGTCGTCAAGGGGACTTCAGGTTCCTGGACAGCAGTGCACCAACGAAGTCCATCCACGGTGTCGTAAGGGAAGCAGGGCGCTGATTGGCCGGTGCGGTGCCTGCATTGACGACTCGGCGAGCGACGCCCGGGACAGGACGACCACCGAGTGTTGAGGCGAGTGTATTGTACCTTGTAGCACGAGGGGTCTGTTACATGTAGATATTCTTGTAAGCCATAGTGCAGGCTGGACTTAAGTTATAACGTAGAATATTTAGTAAGATAACTTGTGCATAATCACAACCATAATTTTCTCTTGTAATTTTTCCTTTGTTAAAAGTTGTGTCTTATATATATTTTGAATGTAATCAACTTGTTCCTAATTAACGTAAATTCATTGTCAATCGCTCTTGTTTATTTGTTTCATAAAGTAAATCGAGCTGAGGAACTTCAAATTATTTCCAAATCTGTTTTTAAAAGAGTAATAATTAATTATGCTGGCATTTTATGTATTGTTGTAATTGCTAACATGTGGCTTATATTTATGTTGGCAGACAGCTGGTGTATCATTGCGGGTCAAGTTGAAGATCAGAAATTGATGCTCGCAAGGCAACTTGAGTGTGTCGTATTAACATGTTTATGGTTTTTATTTTATTATTTAATGTTAATAAATCGTGTTACTCTCACAACACAGTCTTCTTGTGTCGCTCTAATTAATTTGCTAGTTTTCCCTATCCGGAGGCAACATTCTTCAACAGCAAAACATTAAAAGCATGAATTAATATCACAGCAAAAAAATGAACTACCCTGAATTATTCCCCGCCAGCATCGGCAAAAGAATGTTGTTATCACTAAAATGACTAAAGTAATGTTTTTTACAACCTACATAGAGAAAATGTATATATTTGAAACACAATCTGGTTTTTAGAAAAAAATAATTAATAGGTACCTATATATTTATAAAAATAATGAACAGCAATTAGTTAAATAAAGTCAAAAATGTTTATAAAGCTTTGCAGATATATGATATTCTTTACCTATCTTTACCTGAATGTGGCTTAATCACATAACTATGTAGCAACTTCCTTTGAGTGGGCAATTATCTCACCCATTAACATAACCAGGTGGTGGTATACTTTTTTTTTTTTTTCAAAAATTTGGTATTGCTCCCAGCTGGATAGTAATTATGCAATGCCTCCCCGTTGGGGAGGAGCTTACAATATTTAATCATTCAACAACATATTACAGACATTAAGATATGTTCAAAAACCATTAAAACTAATTGAACACCCGTCGGGAACTATGCTCACGATAATATAAATTTTAATCAGCATAAATTATTATAGCTCATGAATCCATATTAAAATATTGGAATATTGTTAATGGAACTAACTGGAGAATTTTTGGAACCCTAATATATTTTATATGAAATTGCAAGAAAACAGAAACTTTGATAAGTAAAGAAATGGGTACATATTTTGATTTTCGAAATTGTTTAAAAGACAATAAAATTTAATATGGTTAAATAACATTTATGATATTGAACATATTTCTCAATTAGATTATTATAATGAATTAGCAATGGTCATTGTTATGTTTATTATTTTTTAATAAAAATATCTTATTGTTGTTTTAATATTGTTGAATTAAATAAAGTTTAATTTTTAATTACAGAGAGATACAATCACTAAAACAAGGAATCATACATCAAAACGTTAAAGAATTTGTGTGAATGTATTTAAAAAACAATCTTAAAAAGTTATCATTTTTATACAGCTTTCAATTTCCAAAAAAAAAAAAAAACAAATCATAGTAAGAAAAAGCTATGTGTACTTCAGATGATATTTATAATATCAAATTACCTGAACATTATGTAAAGATTTTTAAATTAGATTTATTTTAAAATATGAATGATAGTGAAAGTTGTTTTTAGTTATCAAGGTTTTAAACAATTTTTAATTGTAAAAATACCAGTATGTATTATATACAATTTTCAGTAAACTAGCTTCATGAAAAAGCTTAAAATTAAATGAAAACTAAGTTATAATAAATAAAATAAATTAGAATATAATCAAATAAGATGTTCTAAAACCAAAATTTTTGTAAGGAAATATGTAACAAAACAGTGTCCATTTAAATATGATAAAGATTGGTTCTTCCTAATTATGACACAATACCATTTGGATATTAAATATGTTGTTTTTAATATATAAAAATTTAAAATATCGTAATTTGAAGAAAACTATTGAAAATTAACGTGGTAAGAAGATAAATTGTAAAAAAGGGTTTGTCCTACACAAGCGCATATGCTATTTTATTTAACCTCATTTCTGGAGCTTACAAGTTGGTGAAAAACTACATACATTAATGTTGCTTAATTTAGCATTTTAGTTTCATGGTTTTGAGATTTATAGTAGGTAGTAGTTATAATAAAGTTTAGTTTCCCATTTTTTTGTAAGATATAAGTTAAAAAGCATTTTACACATCAACTGAATGCAACGAAACTAACTGGTAAAAACAATTTTTTTTTAGGAATTACAATTAAATTTTAAACAACAACTTTATTCAGGAGTTTGTTCAACACATAATTTTTATAATTTCATTTCAAATGTATATATTTTTTTACTTTCAAAAACATAGTACCTATCTACTTTAAGACATAAACAAAATATTGTGGTGTTGATTTATTTTCTTCTCGAGAGTACGAAATAGTGGACTTGGATAATGCCAGCATCACTTGGATTCATGGCCACTGTGGCAAGGGGCAACAGTTTTCCAGCAGCGACAAAAAAAAAAGGCAAATTTTAACTGATTTCGTGTTTTAATTAAGGATTTTCGATATTAATGGCAGTATTCCTAACTAAACGTATCATGGAGATTTACAATTAAATTAAAAACTTAATATTAAAATTACTCCTGAGGAGGAATATTTTTTAAATATACACTTTTAACAGATTATCATATACATAGCTACCTTTAAACTGTCTGAACACGTTACCATTAAACAATAAAATTGACTACAATCTTAATGTAAAATACTGCTTGTATTTAGACTTTATTACACAGCTTATACTAATGTAGGAAAGATGAATGCTTTTTAAATTGTAAAAAATGATTTCAACTGTTTTTTGGACAAAGGAAAGAAAAAGAAACTCCAGATAAAATTACTTAGAAATATTAATTGTAAAGGTTAGGTAATTATACTAATAAATAACTGAACGCTTTTAAAGAAAAAAATTTATCAATGCTCTAAATTTTAATAAGCCGAAAGAGAATTTTTTTTATTTTATTCAAACATATCAAATTATACAAAAAACTTTAGCAATTTTTTTCTTTCAAGACATAACATGGACCATAACACTACATGTTTTTATTTTTTTGACATCCAATTTAAACAATTTTTGTCTAAAAAATTAAAGGTAACATTTATGGTAGTAAATGGTTTTAAAAAATGCAATGAATTTTAATTTTAAAAAATTTTAGAATTATATATTTGTATAAACTTATATTTAAATTAAAAAAAGTTTTTCTATATTATTTCCTAGCTGTGATTGAAAATAAAAAAATACTTAAAACATTCTTAAAATAACTCAAATTTATTATAAAAAGGGGGGGGGGGTGAACCTTTCTTAACTTCCCAATGTTTATAGGCATCAAAACCAACAAGGATGTATATGCAGCAATTTTCAATTACTGGTAAGTGCTCTCCACATCTTCAAGGCAGCAGCATCCATGGCATCCTTCTTAGTTAAACCCATTCCACATAAAGTTAAGTTGAAGAAGCAGCAATGAACCACGAATGCCCTTGCATGAGGTGGTCCCTGTTCACCTGCATCATGGTAGGTGGGTAATGTCCATCCCCTCGCAGCACAAAATTCTTGAAGACTTTCCACAGGGTTTGAGGGCAGCGCACTTCTGAAACACTCGCCCTGTTCTTCAACAGCATCGGCTGTCAACAATGGTGTGTTAGGACAGAGTTCCTCATTCTTTAGTATCTCTTCACGGTTGAGTGTGCTTAACTTTTGCAGCATAATACTTGCAGCAGTCTTCTCTGCCATTATTTTTGTACAGCAGATTACTCTGGTCATTTCTGCACCTACTTTCACAACCATGGTGACATTATTTTGGTCCTCGTTTTCCAAGTGTGGAAGTTCTTCGTAAATAGGCAGAGGCAAGTTATTGTACCTACACAACTCTCGCAGTGTTACAACAGGATTGATTGTGTCGAAAGCAGAACTAGATTCGTCACTGCTGGTCTTCAAGGACAGCTCTGATGTGGATGTATGGTTAAGTAGCGCTTCATTGCTCGTCAGTACTTCTCCTGTGCTTCCGGAAATTTCTTGGTTTTGTTCAGAGATCAGCATGTTGCCTACTGCATTACATAAAGCTGTTTCTTTTTCATCTGCTTTTTCCGTTTCACTGATGTTATTTTTTTTGTCCAAGTGAACCGGTCTCATTTGTACTGCTGGATTTTTACTCATTCTCAGAATTAGCTTGCGCAAAAGATGTTTTGCGGCTTTAGACTTTGCCATTTCTTCTGTGTTTCCCAGACCTGCGTCTCTCAAAGAACCTACGCAAACCTGGGCCACAATCTTTGTGTTGTAAAACGGTTCTAATCCATATTGCACAGCCATCGCTTGCAACTGTGAGATAGGTGACTCAGTTGTTGGATTAATAGAAAGGTGCTGTTTTTTGATAAAGCTTTTGACTTCAGTCTTTGTCCAATCTGTATCTGAAACAGCACAATAAAGATGAGAAAAGGAAGAAAGACCAATATGAGTCTTGGCCATCCAAACAATCCACAGGTTTTCTTCAGGTTGCCCCGGTACCTTTTCAACGGGTACTGCAACGGAGTCAGTTTCCAAGCACACTTCCGTCATGGCATACTTATGAGGGTAGTCTTCATACAGGTGTCTTGCAATCGACCTCCTGTTCATGTAGGGTGGCATATCAGTTAGATACACGCAGTCACCAGCAGGTCTCGAGCTTGTCCATATCAGTCCTAGCTCGCAAATACTCTTCCATTTTTTATTGGATGTGTAATAGTACAGAGGTAGAGCCATTGTAAGCCTGTGAAAAAAAGGAACAAAAGTTGTAAATCAAAATGTATACTTTAATTGTCTATGTTAACAAAACATATATCTTTGTGCAAAAATGTTTAATATTTTTCGGGTGTCTTAATATTTTTTTTATCTGGCCCTCTTCTTAAAAAGCTTGCCTATAGATATCCGCTCTAGAGAAATGTTCGCTATGTCAGTATGATGTAATCTTTATATTTTTACTTTTTTAAGGTATTTAATAGAAGTTATATTTAAAAACATTTTTTTTCATTATTTCATCCTTGCCACGTATTTTAATTACAAATCACTGAACATAAAAATAAGACATAAATACATTATAAAATTCCATAATAATTCATGTGTGACTGGCCCTCAGATTAGTTTCAGAAGTGATCTCTGTCCCTCACAATGAGCAGGGTTGGGTATCACTTGTCGCTGCTATGGATGATCGCGAGTGACATGTGATCAGAGCACTAGCGAGCGATCGCCTTGCAAGAGTCATGAGCAATAAGAGTGCTTCGCCAACCACGCCAGACTTAGTCTGGCCTCGTCATACTAACAATTGGGGCCCAATGTCTCGTACAGGAACAACCTGCTTATGTTGTCCGGAAAGTGACACAGGGACAATTGTGATGGCCCCTGAGGTTTCCTCACGCTGAAGCATTCGTAATCAGGGTGACGTGGTAGCAACTTTAGGCTTTGCATGCTGGAAAAGACCCAAAAAAAAAACCCTGTCGAATGACGAGTAACCCAGTAGCAACTACTATCCTGAGGGTGGCAACCACACTGGAACACAATCTCGCACGATGAATCAAGAGAGCTAGGGTTTGATTTTCTGGCCAACGAGAGGTATTTAGCAGCTGCGATAAAAGTATACGTTTCCTTTAAGTTTTGTCGATTGGAAAAGGAAGGAAGGTGAGGGATGATGGAGAATGGGGTGGGGGAGAAAAACATCAGAATGAAACTAGCTGAATAAGTCAATCTTTTCATATTTCATTTTTAGTTATTGAATGTGTTTTTTTTAAATGTATTATGTATTAGAATTTTATTTGTCCAAAGGGCGTAGATTAATAAGCCAAATATTTGTTTTTTTATGTAGACAAAATAACATATTCTAATATTGAGATTCGCAACCTACCAGACACACAAATTAAGTAATTTTGAAAAGGAAAAAAAAAAAAACCCTCTAGCATTACAACGTAAAATAAATTCCAAATTGTTTTTTTTTTTTTTTTTTTTTTTTCGAGTTTTGCTAACACAGTATGTATGCAAGAAAAAATTACGCCTGAGAAATATGTTATTTCAGAGTGGATTGTTTATTATAGTTTACCATTAGCACTAAATTTAAAGTGGTACATTAGTTAATTTTACTGTAATTTGTGTCATAAAGACGAGAAACAGTTGTTGCCAATTGTTCAAGAAAATTAGAAATAGTAAATTATATAAATGAAATTTATGAAATGGTGATAGTTACATAATCATTATTATGTGTTTATTGGGTTACACTTTATTAAGTTTTAAATTTCAATGTATTGTCTATTTGCTGCAGTTTGCTTTATTTTGTTGATTTATGTTGTTTACATTAATCACACTTTATTCAACCATTTGTGTGTTGCAGATTGACCAATTTATTTTTTTTAATTCTTCTCGTATTTCCTTGATAGCTGAAGTGGTGAACTGCATTGCGTTTTATAATGAATTATCATATTAATATTTGTGATATTGCAAATTTATTTTATATAACATACATTGTCCAAAAAAGTAGTTTGTATGTACTCTGTATTTTTAATGATATTTAACATTTCTGTGATTTATGTTGGTATTTGATTAGATTAAGCAAGTTTCATTAATAATAATAATAAATATTATTGTAAAATTAAAATAATTATAAAAAAAGAGTTTTTTTCCCAGCCGAATAGGTTTTTGCATTTCTAAGTGATAGAAACTATCATGAATATTTGGTTTGGTTATTGTAAATAAATCAAAGTATAAAATAATGGCAACTGGTTACGTTAAGTCAGTTAAATTTCAAATTGGCCATTCCAAACCAACCTTTATAAATGTCTTAATTTGTATTGCAGCTAACGTAGCCTAAACACATCCTCATTATTTTAAGGCATTAAAAAGGTTTCTAACCTAACCTAACCCAGCCAATAATTATCAAAAAATGTTCACATTTGTAATAAATAAGCCTGATACCATACTAATAATAATATTACCAACATGGCAGCACTGACATGATTACCACGCCTGCATTTTAACAGGACACATGTGGAAATATTTTTGCAATACACTTTTTATAATGTGATAATTCATTTTCAAATAGATTTTAACATCCCTGGTTTTGTGAAGTATACTATTGCCCTACCTAGTCTACTAAATACCATGGTATTGTTCATATATTATTTACAGTGTCTTATTCCATACTGCAGTCCCACCTGGTTTAGTATATTTAAGATACAGCATGTGTATTATTTGATTGTTTATTATTTTTGTTTACAAATATACTTCTCAGGGATCATAAAGGGATACTTAAACACTACATTCGCAATACCGAAAATATATTCCTTTCTCTAATGTTATTTTCTCAGTAACAATATCTTGGGCAAAGCAAGTAGTTGACTTTACACCATCCAAAACACCATACACCGGCACTTCTAATGTAAGAAAGTGTGTTAGAATTAGTTCAGCACTAACTTGTTGAAGACTTCATCAATTTCCCTACCATACTGCGATGTCAATTTATATTACTTTATTAATTAATTGACCTGCCCTCATCAAACGTAGAAAAATGGTGTGATTTTCTCTTTACTTCATAATTTTTGTGATTAACCTAACCAACGAAAATAAATATTTCACCTAAAATCACAAATGAAACACACAAAACACCTCGCACCTAAAATCAAATTGCACATAAAACATTACTATAAATAAATAATGTTTACATATCCCTGGTAAAAGTCCTACAAGCAGTTTTTCGAGAAAGCAATAATAAAATTTCAACTTTTTAAAAAAAATTAGACGTTCTTGAATTCAAATTAAAATCAGCATTGAAAATTTTCTACTGAATTCTGAGAAATTACTGTTTATATCTTACTACACAATACCTCTGCATTGTCGCAGAGATTAGCATTATTTTTTGCTTTTCCATGTGGGTTTGGGGGTGTATATTTTTGAGAACTTTAAACAAATTGTGAGTATGGTCATTTGGTTAGGTTAGCTACCTTAAAAATACTTCAAAAAATAATGAACAATTGGTTCGGTTAGAATAGCTACATGAAAATTCTGTAAATTATTTTTTAAGTTGATTAAGAATTAAAAATTTAAGGAGCCTACTGACCTAAGTAACTTCACTCGATTTCACTGTATTGTTAATGTAGCTAACCTAACATAAACTAATAAACTGTCCATAATTTTTAAGTATTTGAAATTTACCTTCCTCTTCCATTCTATAATTTATCAGTCACTTAGGTTTATGAAAGTTCATATGGTCATAATAATACACTTTTTAAACGCTACTAAAGTAGCTAGTACTAGCTGCTCACTTTGATAACCTAACCAACCATGCACAATATAACATTGTTTTTTTTAATGGATCTAACCTAATCCAAACTACTATTTAAATGATGTAACAAATTTAAAATATTTATACCGAACATGCTAAAATGCTGTCTCGGAATGGACTGTTTAAATGTAAGCTTTGTGTATCATGTGTTCCTCCATAAATATGAATGTTAAAAAAAAAAATTGTGATGACTGTATCATTGCATAATTATTTTAATGTATTCTATAGACAGTGATATTTCCAAAACCAGTTGAAATATAAAGATGCTGTGTTCGGCGTAAGAACAGGTAGGTCTAGTATTAGAAGAAAAAAAAGAATTTTTCGAATTTCATGGATTTCCTTGAAAGCCACAATGTAAGAATTTTATCACATCAATAAAAACCACCCACATTTATGGCTTTATGGTAACTTTCGTTTACTGTCAATATTACTTTTATATATATTAAATTAAAATTTACCACTAATTTGATAAAAGTTTTTATTTGTAGTTAAGTTAACTTAAGTAAATATTAATTTTTTGTGAGAATGGTTAAATAGGTTGGGTTTAATACTTTTATATTACTGCTGGTTAAGAATGGTTAGCCACATTAATAATGGTGTGAAAAAGGAAATTGGTAATTTCTGAGCTATCCCTGTAATTATTTTACAGAATATTATATGCAGCCAACCTATAGCTAACCTAGCCAAACAGATTTGTAACAAATAAAACCTAATGGGACAACTCGTTGAAATTTATAAACTATTTGAAGAATCAAAACATCGCCTTAGAGGATGATTGAAATTCATGCAAGGATGTACTAAAAAAATTAAAAAAATTACTATTTTATATTATTCAATTTTTATTGAAATTTACTTTCGAAATATTGTGCGAAGAACACTTACCTAAAATATAAAAAGAAATTAATATTTCAAACTAATTCAGTTCTTTCTCTTCCTTGCACAAATTAATGCATTAAATTAATTCTCATATTAAGCACATCGATAGACTAAGTCAACACAACCATGTAACAGCTTGCAGGATGCTGGCTATGCAGGGTCTCCACCACACAAAATATGTTTAGTACCAACTTTGCTTCACTACAGAAACCAACACGACAGTTGTGTGACAGTTATGATTGAAGTGTAATTCATTCGATCCTGTTGCTTTTTATTTAAAAACACCTAGATCTTGTTTGGTTTCATTTAAACATAATTTATATAAACTCATATACGATGGGTTTAACAATAGGTATGTCCAATTTACTCATTTAAAAATCAAAACACGAGTGCCATTCCAACCTTTAAAATTCGTGAGTTCGTGAGAAGGAGTTGTATTTGAACTACAATTTGAATTCTAAGAATATTACTTATTTTCCTGTGATTGACAATGTCAGTTTATCAACAATTAGTGAAAGTTATTTTTGCAATTTTAAGTTAATTCATATTTTATGTAATGTACATGAAATATATGGAAATATTCGCCGTGTAGAAGATTGATACATATTTTATGTGTCGTGTAATAAGTAATATTACACGGATTCCGAAACGTATATATATTTTTTTACACTAAATATTGCAAAAATGTGTCATGTTTGGTTTGGATCAGAACGGGAGTGTTAGGCTTATGTAGGCTATACACATTTATTTGAAGAAAGTAAATGTACTCCGGGATTGAAATGCACTCGAAATGAGTCAATTTTCAATATGAGTTTCGTACAATTACATTATATTGTGAAAATAAAGCATTTTCCTTTCTACCTCTATCGTGAAACCTAGCCAACATTCCTGCCATACACGCAGATATGTGTAGAAAAAATAAATTACTGTAGATATTTTGATATATACAGATTGTTTCCAAAAGTCTGACGCCAATCATCGGTGCTCCTTTATTGCTTAGGTTGTTGTACCACAGTATGCCTGTCCTGCAGCAGGTTGCACGCCATGATCGCCACAGCGGTGTAAGAAAGTGCAGTTAGTGGAACAGACCCACGGCCAATATATCGATAGCCGCCCATGCGACTATAACAAAACAGGAATATCATATGTCAATCCGCTAAATATATTTCCTAAATTTTTTTGTGTTTTACTTTAATTGCTGATTATCAATAAATTCATAATATCACCATCATGTTTTTCTTAATAAAAAAGAGGGGTTGTTAAAAAGTCGGTGTGCGAACGATAATTTTACTTGAAGTCATAAGAATACGTTGATGAAAAATTGCATACTTTTTATTTTATAATATTATTTACAATTTTTGAAAATTTAAGTAAACAAATAGTTTAAATATAATCACTAACAATTATTTCTAGAAATAAACTGAAATCAAACCGATGTTAATAAATTGTAAATTCGAAATGATGAAATTGGACCAATATATAATAAAAAATTTGTTATCGCTGCTTTTAAAAAGCCCGTCTTAACCTGTTTGATATCATAGAAGATTTTCTCGCAAGTTGTTTGGCTGGTTCTTGCACGCTCGGCTCAGGCGGAACGTAACCCTTTTTTGTTCGTGCTTGCAGCCGGCGTTCATCGATTTTTAAGACATTATCACGTAAAAAAAACAAATTTTATTCAATGTGCGGGTAGGCCACGAAGCTCCCTTAGGAAATGCGGCCTCTGGTTGGCTCGGCGCCAGTCGCCGTGTGACCAGTCAAGGGCTTGACGCCCTCCACGGGGTCCACATCGCCTTATTCTTACCTCGAGTGGTCGCAGCAGCGTGTGTTCCTTTCAGTCATTCCCTATCGGCCAGATGGCCTGCCCCTAGATCATCGCTTAGCCTGTGTGTAGCATTCGCAATCGGCGTTTCCGAGTTTAGGTCTAATCTTTCGCAGTTGACCCCCCTCACCGGGAGTATGCCGCGCTCATGGACTTTTCCTTGTCGCCCGCACGGGGCCGTCCTTGGACGACATGTGTGAACACTCCACCGAACTTTGTCATTTCTTCATTCGTTGCTGTAGGCCGAACCTACGCACATGTTGAAACGAGTAGACGAGAGTCATCGCCCGTGTTTAAGAGCAGGCATTCGCCACATACTGTACTTAGATTTCCATTGTAGCTTAACTGAACTGAGTGTTAATGTTCGCGAGGTGCGCTGAACGCCCAGCCGTCTCACACGCGGTACGAACTGGTAATTTTTTTTTCTAACCTTACTAGGTGTGTTTGGGAGAGGTCTGGGTTAGGGAAAGACTCAAAATGTGTCTCAGGCTGAAGCCTATATGCTGTAATCTTGCAGGGTTTCAGCCATGCGAGAGGGGAAGCATGCATTATGTGCTAGGAGAGGGATTGATTGGCCAGCCATGGAAGCGATTGGTGGTGCTTTTGTCATCTAGAGTTTTTGAAGCGTTAACTATCCCCTGTTTTTGTACATCAATAAGAGTTTTACCGTATATAAGTTCGCATTGCGCACTACATCATGGACTTAAAATGCTAGACATTCCATGACAGCTTTCTGCCACTTGTTGGCCTGCATTCCGCATCATTGTCTTTGTTAAAAGTTTTTGTATTTGTACAAATCAGGAGAATATAATTTA
The DNA here is from genome assembly GCF_032445375.1 of Bacillus rossius redtenbacheri. Taxonomy (NCBI): domain Eukaryota; kingdom Metazoa; phylum Arthropoda; class Insecta; order Phasmatodea; family Bacillidae; genus Bacillus; species Bacillus rossius. Next base: position 4,540,658 of record NC_086331.1, on the reverse strand, counting down.
TTGCAGAATTGAAACTTTTTATGTTTAACTGCAATGCCACTGGCTACTTCATGATATGGTTTGCATTTCTATCACAAACACTCATTTCTTGTTTCTTGGCTGTCAAAATCGTAACAAATTTGAGAATTATGAAATGCCAGGTAAATTAATTAATATTTTCTAAAATAAATTAAAACCATTTATTTAAGTAGCCATTGGCTATGCAGTTAAACCTAAAAATTTTCAGTTCTAGATTAAATTAAATTCTCCTTATTTCTACAACCCAAAAACGTAAAAATTGTAACATTGGCAGATAATTATGCAAAAGTACGTGCTGTAAATATTTTTTATTTAGTGTAAATTAAAAACAATTGTAAAAGTCTACAAGTTTATCTCTTATAACTGTAAATATAAAATTTAACTGAAATAGAAGGCACCCCCTAAAGCACAATTGAAATTTGTAAATTTTCATAGAAAACTACCAAAATTACCATTATATCAATCTTACAGCAATTTGCATTAAATTTTATGTTTTCTTGTTTTTTTTTTATCAATTTCCCCAAAATTACCTTTTAATTTTCATTGGTTTCCTCACAACTGATAATGTCAGAATCTAGTGAAAATTTGAACAATTCCCTGGTAATTCTGAAGGAAAGCAACTGTTCTGATGGGAAAAAAGGTAACAAGTTAAAAACTGTAATGTGATTCTCAAAACATGTACCATTTTAATGAGTGGGTGGGGTAGGTTTGCTACAACAAAAATTTTGTAATATAAGAATAGTCAGTTGGGTAAAGTTAGATAATTTGAAAATATTTTTCAATTGTGTGTACGATTGGTTATGTAATGTTAGCTACAGTAAAAGTACTTTAAAATAGTGTAAATGATTGATTAGGTTAGCTACATTAAAAACACTGTGAGATAAGGTAAACAGTTGGTTTGGTTAGGTTAGCTCCATTAAAATATCTAAAATAATGTAAATGGTTAGTTATATTAGGTATACTGAATTAATAATTCTATAAAATAATAAAGGCAACTGGTTACAATAAGTCAGCTACATTTCAAATTGTTTATTCCTAACCAACCTTTAAAATGGTCTTAATTTGTATTGCAGCTAACCTAACCTAACCAACACATGAAGTACTTTAAGGTATTTTTTAGTGTAGCTAACGTAGCCTAACACACTATCCACATTATGTTGAAGTATTAAAAAAGTTTCTATCCTAACCTACCCAGCCAATAATTATCAACAAGAGATCACATTTGTAATAAATAAGCCTGATACTAAACTAATAATGATATCACCAACATGGCAGCAATTACATCATTACCATGCCTGCATTTTAACAGGACACATGAGGAAATATTTTTGCAATACACCTTTTATTATTTGATAAATAGTTTTAAATTAATTTTAACATCCCTGTTTTCGTGAAGTATACTATAGCCCTACCTAGTCTAGTACATACCATGGTATTGTTCATATATTATTTACAGTGTCTTATTCCATACTGCAGTCCCACCTGGTTTATTATATTTAAGATACTGCATGTGTATTATTAGATTTTTTATTTATTTTGTTGTCAGTTAATTTCTCAGGTATCATATTGGGATACTTAAGCACTACGTTCGCAATACCGAAAATATATTCTTTTCTTTCTCTAATGTTATTTTCTCAGTAACAATATCTTTGGCAGAACAAGCAGGTGACTTTACCCCATCCAAAACACCATACACCGGCACTTATAATGTAAGAACGTGTGTTGGAATTAGTTCAGCACTAACTTGTTGAAGACTTCATCAATTTCCCTACCATACTGCGATGTCAATTTATATTACTTTATTAATTAATTGACCTGCCCTCACCAAACGTAGAAACATGGTGTGATTTTCTTTTAACATCATAATTTTTGTGATTAACCTAACCAACGAAAATAAATATTTCACCTAAAATCACAAATGAAACACACAAAACACCTCGCACCTAAAAGCAAATTGCACATAAAACATTACTATAAATCAATAATGTTTACATATTCCTGGTAAAAGTCGTACACAGCTTTTTTTCGGGAAATAAAGAATAATATTTCAACTTTTTAAAAAAAAATAGACGTTCCTGTATTCACACTGCAATCAGCGTTAAAAAGTTTCTACTGGAGTCTGAGATATCACTGTTTATGAAAGTTCATATGGTTATTATTATAAACTTTTTATACCGCTACTAATGTTGCTAATGCGAGCTGCTCACTTTGATAACCTAACCAACCATGCACAATATAACATTGTTTTTTTTAATGGATCTAACCTAATCCAAACTACTATTTAAATGATGTAACAAATTTAAAATATTTATACCGAACATGCTAAAATTCTGTCTCGGAATGGACTGTTTAAATGTAAGCTTTGTGTATCATGTGTTCCTCCATAAATATGAATGTTAAAAAAAAATTGTGATGACTGTATCATTGCATAATTATTTTAATGTATTCTATAGACAGTGATATTTCCAAAACCAGTTGCAATATAAAGATGCTGTGTTCAGTGTAAGAACATGAAGGTCTGGTGTTAGAATACCAAAAGAATTTTTTGGAATTTTATTGATTTCCTTGAATGCCATGGCGTAAGAATTTGAACTGTTCAATAAAAACCTCCCACATGTATGGCTTTATGGCAACATTCGTTTACTGTCAATATTACTTTTATATATATTAAATTAAAATTTTCCATTAATTTTATTAAAGTTATTATTTGTGTTTATATTAGCTACATTCGAAATATTATTCCATTGTGAAAATAGTTGAATAGGTTAGGTTGAATACATTTATAATACTGTTAGTTAAATATGGTTTGTCACATTAAAAATGCTGTGAATTGGAAAATTGGTAATTTCTGAGGTATCCAGTAATTATTTTATAGAATGATATATGCAGGCAACCTTAATATGTCTAACCTAGCCAAACAGATTTGTAACAAATTAAACCTAATGGGACAACTATTAAAAATTTTAAACTACTTGAAGTATCAAAACATCATTTAAGAGTATGATTGAAATTCATGCAAAGATGTACTAAAAAAAATTTGTAATTTACAAATTTATTTAATTCAATTCATTTTTTATTGTAGTATTACCTTTCGAAATATTGTGCGAAGAACACTTACCTAAAATATAAAAACGAAATTAAAATTTCAAACTATTTCAGTTCTTTCTCTTCCTTGCACAAATTAATGTATTAAATAAGTTCTCATATTAAGCGTGTCGATAGACTAAGTCAACACAACCATGTAACAGCTTGCAGGATGCTGCCTATGCAGGGTCTCCACCACACAAAATATCTCTAATACCAACTATGCTTTGCTACAGAAACTAACACGACTGTTGTGTGACAGAGTTATGTTTGAAGTGTAATTCATTGATCATGTTGCTTTCTGTTAAAAACACCTCGGTTATATTGGGTTTGATTTAAACATTATTAGTATAAACTTACATACGATGGGTTTAAGAATAGGTATGTCAATATTACTCAAAATTATAAATCGAAACACGAGTGCCATTCGAACATTTAAAATTCGTGTGTTCGTAAGAAAAAGCTTGTATTTGAACTACAATTTAAATTATAAGATTATAACCTTTTTTTCCGTGATTGGCAATCTCAGTTTCTTAACAATTAGTGAAAGTTATATTTGCAATTTTTAGTTAATTAATATTGTACCTACTGTACATGTAAAATATGGAAATTTTTGCAGTGTAGAAGTTTGATTGTGCAATAAGTACTATTACACTGATTCCGAAACATTAATTTTTTTTTCCCCACTAAATATTGCACAAATGTATCATGTTTGGTTTGGATTAGAACGGGAGTGTTAGGCTAATGTAAGCTATAAACAATTTTATTTGAAGAAAGTAAATTTTCTCCGGGAATGAAATGCACACGAAATGAATCAATTTTTTAGTATGCGTTTCTTTCGATTACATTCGATTGTGAAAATAAAGCATTTTCTTTTCTACCTCTATCGTGCAAACCTAGCCAATGTTCCTGCCATGAACGCAAATATGTGTACAAAAATAAATGACTGGAAAAATAGTTGATGGAAGATTTTTTGATATATCCAGATTTTTTCCAAAAGGCTGACGCCAACCATTGGTGATCCTTGAATGCTTAGGCCGTTTATCCACGTCTATGCCTGTCTTGCAGCGTGTTGCGCGCCATGAATGACACAAAGGTGTAAGAAAGTGCAGTGAGTGGAACGGACCCACGGCCGATATATCTGTAGCCGCCCACCCAACTATCACGGATCATAGAGTTGTTCTTTCGCAGGAAGATAATGGTATATGTCGATCCGCTAAATATAGTTCACACATTTTATTGTGTTTTGCTTTAATTGCTGATTATCAATTATTAATATCACCATCATATGTTTTTTAATGAAAAAAAGGAGGCGTTGTCTGTATAGTCGGTTTACGAACGATAATTTTAAACGATAACTTTATAAAAAAAAGCATTGATGAAAAATTGCAAACTTTTTAATTTACAAATATGATTTACAGTTTTTGCTAATTTCATTTAAATTATTTGTTTAAATAGGTATAATCACGTACAATTAGTTATAGAAATATTTTGATTTCAAATTAATGTCAATAAACTGTTAATTAGAAATGACGAAATAGACAAATAAATCAAATTTTTTAAATTTATGCTTTTAAAAAGCCTGTCTTAATATGATTGATACAATAGAAGATTTTCTCGCACGGTGGTTGGCCAGTTCTTGAACGCGCGGCTCAGGGGTAACGAGACACTTTTTCGTGCGTGCAGCCGGCGTTCATCGATTTTTAAGACGTTATCACGAAAAAAACAAAGGTTATTCTATGTGTGGGTAGGCCACAAAACTCAGCGCTCTGTGTACTTGGCTCGGGAAATGCGGTTTCTGGTGGCTCGGCGCCAGTCGTCGTGTGATGACTCAAGGGCTTGACGCCCACCACGAGGTCTTCATCGCCTTGTTCTTACCTCGAGAGGTCGCAACAGCATGGGTTCCTTTCAGTTATTCTTCATCGGCCACGTGGCCAGCCCCTAGCTCACCGCACAGCCTAACTTTGTGTAGCGTTCGCAGTCCGCGTTTGCGAGTTTAGGTCTAGTCTTTAGCAGTTGACTCCCCTCCTCGGGAGTATGCCGCGCTCATGGACTTTTCCTTGTCGCCCGCACTGGGCCGTCCCTGGACGACATGTGTGAACACTTCACGGAACTTTGTCATTTCTTCATTCGTTTCTGTAGGCCGCACCTACGCATGTTTTGAAACGTGTCGGCGAGAGTTTTCGCCCGTATTTAAGGAGAAGGTGTTCGCCTCGTACCGTACTTACATTGCCATTGTGTCGATGCTCCGCTTAACTGAACTGAGTGTTAATATTCGCGAGGTGCGCTGATCGCCTAGCCGTCTCGCACGCGGTCCGAACTGGTGATTTTTATGTTCCTAACATAACTAAAATCTTTTTTGTGTTTGGGAGGGATCTGGGTTAGGGAAAGACTCAAAGTGCGTCTCAGGCCGAAGCCTATACGCTCTTATCATGCAGGGTTTAAGCAATGCTGGAGCGGAAGCATGAATTATGAGTAGTTGGAAATAGGGGGTTCAAGCACAGGCGCAGGAGCCAGGAGCCCGCCATCTTGGATGACGTCATCGGCGGCCATCTTGGATGACGTCATCGGCGGCCATCTTGGATGACATCATCATGACCTTTGACCTTGACCTTTGACCTTGCTAATCTATGCCAATCTATGTCAATTAGTATGCCAATCTATGCTAATCCGTATGTTAATCCATGCTAATCCATATGTTAATCCATGCTAATCCATATGTTAATCCATGCTAATCCATCCGCCATTTTATATTTCTAGAAATTTCCACCAACTTCGAATCGTGACGTCACCGTTGCACTTTTCGTCACGGCCGCCATCTTGGATTCGAATTTTTTTTTTCGAACTTTTGAAATTCGATGTAATCATCAGCCGCCATCTTGTTTCGTCTGCTGGTGGCCGCCATCTTGTTTTCGTCTGCTGGTGGCCGCCATCTTGTTTCGTCTGCTGCATGCCGCCATCTTGTTTCCGTCTGCTGGAGGCAGCCATCTTGTGACGTCATATAGTTCTGTTGGTCGCCACCAGATAGCAGCAGGGATTATTTTATTTTTTTCTTTAACTAAAATATTTTCAGTGCCGAGGCTGGGATTCGATCCATGGGACGTGAAAACGTCCAGGATGTCGTGGTTACGAGGCGGACACCTTGACCACTAGACCACGAGACCAATTGGGATATGGTGGAATAAATAATCTATATATGCCACGTACTGACGTCAAGTTTTATGATAAAAGGGGGGAGGGTGTCTTTGCCTTCCCAAATGCATGAAATTCAAATTATTATTATACCATCGCCATCTTTAATTCCAGCACAGACTACCAGATGGCGCCAAATTCAAATATTAGTTAGGGAGTCGGCAGGCAGGTGTCGCATGCCGCCATCTTGGCGCTTCCTTTGCGGCCTCGATGCAGGTCATAACAGCATGATATAAATAGGTAATAAATACCTCTTCCTCAGGGAACTCAGTGAGAATGTTGAGGGTGGAGGATGTAAGGTGGTAATGTATATCATTAAAGTCCATACCTATGTAGCGACGTACTACATCCATTACAAATTCCCGAACATCGTCCATCGTAACACTGTTTAAATTACAATCGCAAACACTCTCCGCGTAAACACTGGTGGAAGCCATGATGATAGGAGCGTGGTTAGAAGCAGACTACCACGTTAGTGGAGCGATGCTGTGAGACCCCAGAACTCGCTCGAAATATCCTGCACAACACATTCCATTAGCCCGGGAATGTCACAAACAACATTTACAAATACCCTGAGTGGCTCTGTGTGTTTCCTCCTACCCGAACACGCGCTGTTGTGAAAGCCTCTTCCCAAGCACAGACGTCACTCCCGCAGCAGACAAAACAGGCGTATGCTACAGGAGCTAGAACAATTGAATAGCCAAATATATATTTAGACTACCCAACTTCATAAATGACATGAGACAATTCCTGTGCGATAATCATACTTTAAATAATGCAATGTATGTATAAACAATAATCATGACTAAGTACTTGAAAAAAAAATGTAAATGAGGTGTTATTCACCTTTAGCGCTTCTCGATTTCTGTATCTGCTACCCACGAATTAAACTGAGACGGGAAACCCCACCATTTCACAAAAGACCGGCCATTTCTTCGTTTGAGAACTTTTTCCACCAAATATGTGTCCGGATACATCGTAGGCTGGATCTCTTCAGCATAGAAGCCACCACGAATAGGCTTGTGGTCCAAGTCTTCGAGGTAGTAGGTCCTGGGTTCCGATTCACGAACATGTGTCACACGGAAAAGTTCAGAACTCCAATTCATCGTGAAACCTTTCTCAAAGACACCTTTCTGCTTGGAGATTCTCACAATGTCACCAACATTAGCTTTATGCTTGCGTGTATCTTTCTTCTTCGTGTTGGTGAATACAGTCCCAAGCAGACGATCATCCTTTACATCTTTAGGCTTCATTTTCGTGGTAGAATGCACTGTGGAATTATATTCACTTATAAGTTTCGACAAAAGATCCAACCATTTGTAATTACCATTAACTGTGAACTGACGCCACATCTTGGTGCGCAATGTTCTGTTAAACCTTTCTACTACAGAAGCTTTAACATTACTAAATGTGGAGTAGTGATTGATACCATGCTTTTTCATCAAAGCCTTGAAGGATGCATTGTAAAATTCCTTGCCAAGATCTGTCTGTAGGTGTGACGGTATGCGCCCATCACGCAGAATGTCTGCCATAGCCTTGGTTACATCGGCTGCATTCTTCGATTGTACAGGTCTGGCCCAGGCAAACTTGCTATACACATCGATGACTGTTAGCATGTACTTGAAGCCCTTGTTTATTCGTGAATATGGAATCATCTCAACAAGGTCTGCCTGAAATAAATCATTAAGACCATACACTATAACCTTACGACGTTTGTAGTTCCGTCTTGCAGGAGCATGAAGCTCTCGGGCAATCCCAGCTTTACTCATGATATGTAACCTGCTTCACGCAGTTCTTCCAGAATAGAGAGTATTTCGTTATCGTGACCACTATGTCCGGCTGATTGTGAAGCCAGTAACAAGCGAAGTCGAGAAACTAACTCGTTTGGATCATCCCAGTAAATATAGTCTCTTTTGCGCTTCAAATCAAATGTTTTTTGCACTAGTCCACTACCTTTCCGCTGCGACCCGATACCTCCAAACATGTGGTATATAATGCCGAATTTTGGATGTTCCAATGTCTTATACTGTCCAGTCAAAGCATTATTATTTTTAAAATATCCATTCGTGATTTCAAGTAAATGTCTATACTGTTTTAAGGCCATGTCGGAGTATACAGATGGATCTCGTGTGAATATTAGTTCGTATAAGCCAGGTGCAGCCCGAAAAACTTCATCATTCACACGTACCTCACTTTTGGGGAGAAAGAATATTTCTGAATTTCCTATAAACCATCTGTTTTTGCGACGATATACTCCATATATGACATCATTTACTCTAGGGTTAAAATTACTTAGATATGTTTGTGCTTCATCGGTATTGGATTCATCTGATGTAGTAGGTTCAGAATTCTGATGTTTCCTATACCATAGATTCAGTGGTAAATCATCATCGCTGCTACTAGATGTAGCCTTAGGTTGAGGGTTTTTAAAAGTAGATTGTAAGGGTTCTTGTTTCACAATGGGCGCAGGTGCTACCTTTTCAAGTCGGGAAGTAATTGGTTGAAAAATAGCTTCATTGATTTCATTACGCTCTAGGCGAGCCCGTTTTGCTAATAAATATTTAGCACGTACATTCTTAATGACGTGGTCTAGCTTATCTGCCTGGAGCGACATAACTGAAGACAAACGAGATAACTGAAGTCTTATATAGCTCTAAACCCGAACCGATAAAAGTGAGGACAATCGCACTTGTGTACCCAGCTTTACATCCTACGATGTCTTAGGCTTAGTACGGGGAGCTATTGGTTTAGGAGTCGCAGGCTTCGGTAGAGCTATTGGTTTAGGAGCAGCAGGCTTCGAACCTGTATTGATGAGAGAAAGTAATTTATGTATATCATTCTTCATGCTATCGACAGTGCGAGCCATTTGTGTAAACCGCTGAGTGTTATCTATGCTACTTACACTTATTGTCTGGAAAGCATCTGTTAAGTTTGATGTTAGCACATCTTTAACACTAGTCAAAATCGATTCACGCAACTTTCCTTCAAATGAAAAGAGCTTATTTTCCAACACCGAAGTAAACATGTCACTTAATTTTATTAGCATTTCAGAAAGATTTTTATTCAGTTGATCCACAGAGTGCTGCTTATTCGTTTCCATAGTATGCAAGTAGTTGGTAAGCTCTAATTGTACACTTCTCATGTTAGTGAGTGAGCTATTGAGTCCAGTAAACCATTGCTTCAACTCATCCGAAATGGTTCTTAAGGCATGAGTAATCAATCCGGAAATACCGTCAACATAGTTTTTATTAACAGCATCATCAGGATCTTTAGGTGTAGCCACGCGTTTCAAACGTTTACCATCCGCACTGCATTGTCCATCATATGTAGGAATCAAACACGACTCATACTGACGTTTAAGACTCCCACCACCAAACTTGGAGACGCTATTGTTCATTCTTCAATGATGCACAACTATGAAGTGGTCGAAACCGCAACGATATCGTCCTTTAAGTAGGGGACTGTCCTTTACAATCACCAGAAACCCATGCTCATGTTTCCAGCATAATGAGCACATATCTTTAAAAATATTAAATGTCATGTCTGTGTTTACATGATCATCATAAGCGTGACGTAAATTAAGTTCGTCCATGCGGAAAAGTACTATAAAATTCGCGTTATCGCGGAGCAAATGTTTGGGTATACAGCTATATGTCTGACACAGGTATATGCAGTCTACCTTGGCATGTCTGCCCATGGAAAAGTACTCTTTAATTATGCCTTGCTTCTCGCATGCAACATCGTCGAAAATAATCACCGAATTAGGCTTCGCTTCGTCAGGGGGCACCACATTGGTATTATCGTTAAATGGAAAATACTCCACTCCTTCCACCGAGCGTAGAACATTGGCTAAGCGCAAGTACTTTGGCTGTTGTAGTGATTTCGAGTATAGGTACACGTTTTCGAACCGAAGACCGTTTGGTTCCTCTAGTAAACTCAGTAGTACACACGTTTTTCCGCAGTGAGCATTCTACGCATACGTGGCACTTTCACCAAGGCAGATGGTACAGCACCGGATAATGCAAAAATTATAAACAATGGAATAATGCATATGATGAGTCGGATAGCATATGAGCTGAATGGTGTTCAGATTGATGAGTGTCGAGATGTGGGGACTGTATCTACCGTGAAAAACTACTTGTCACGCACAAGTGATGAAAATGGACTTAGTGAAATGTCAGGGTGGAGTCTCGAAGAGAACTACACACAGATCACTGTTTCACCATCCCAAAGAACACGGCTTCTTCGACTGGTGGAGAAGGGAAAAAATATCGACCTAGCTTTTAGATCGTGGAGCATAGAATCATATCCTAGTTTACCACATGCTCAAACAATTTCTTGGAATGTGAAATCGAGTTTTTCCACAGAGAAGCCACGGTATATAATCGTAGCATTTCAAACTGCTAGACATAACACCATTAATGCTGATAAATCGAGATTTGATCACTGCGACGTAAAGAATATCAAAGTATACCTCAACTCAGAAAGCTACCCCTACATTGATTTAGAAAACAATTTCACTAATGGGTATTACTTACTTGCATATAACATGTATGCAAACTTCCAGTCGAGTTTCTATGGACGGCAATGTGCACCGCTTTTGACTCCTCAAAGTTTCAAAGACAGAGCAACTCTGTTTATGTTTGATGTATCTCGCCAGGATGAAAGGATTGCTTCAAATGTAATAGATTGCAAAATTGAAGTTACAACTTCAAGGAACATCCCTGCTTTAACTCAAGCCTTTGCGATTATACTACATGATAGACTTGTATCGTATAACCCAAGAGACAAAACTGTTAAAATACTGACCTAGAAAGGATATTGGCTTAGTCTCGTCTCGACCGCCATGACGAAATGTGTAAACCTCCAAGGCTTCTCTAGTCAGTATGGGTTTATTATCAAGGAACTTAGCATTGCAGATGAAGAAGGAAATGTAATAACACGTAACTTTCAACCTCCATTTAAATGGCGATATCTCACCAGGAAGCATCAAAAAACAAATGCTTGGCTCACTAGAAATTTTCATGGTTTACATTGGGAACACGGACTCTTTCCTTATGCTTCAATACCCAACATATTGACAAGTCATCTGACCGGACCTGTATTGGTTGTAGGAATAGAGCAGAAACGGTGGCTGGCTAGCTATTGTAAGCATAATGTGCTAATATTAGATGTACAAGCAGAATATGACTGTCCATCATTGAAAGAAATAAATAAATTGTACACGTGCAATAATACATGTCCAGGTCCGATCTCAAGACACAATGCAAGCATGCTTAGGGCTTGGATGGTTGATCACCGCGTTGGAATGTTGGAGGGCGTCAGCAAGGCGGTGGGGACAACAACGGAAGCAACGGTACATGTGACTGGACTGGAGGGGGGTCCTAACGGTATAAATTGACATCAACACCCTAGACACAGCAGTCAACTCATAGTCGAGTGGGTATAGTGCTGCTGCTACAAATTCAAGCAAATGCCGTTCGATCCGTCTGCAAAGTATGCGGAAGTAACGCCGGGATTTCGCCGTGTGAACTACATCACCGAGGATGGATACTTTCAACTAGAGGTCTGCAACTTCGGTCATCACTGGACCAGTGATTGTGACGAGGAGGCTCCGGACATCATCGAGACATCCTGCAACAAGGTAGATTGTGTCGTCCATTATCTAAGACCTGACAGTACATTCCCTACAACATTAAAAGCGCTTAAGGCTGCATCAGCGACTGAAACTATAAGCTCGGAACCAGACTATTCCTCAGTAAGGTGCGAGTTGCGGCGCAACACCGATCCGGAGGCAGTTATTAGTTGGAAGGAACAGTGTGACGGGTTTATTCACAACACCACCTACGTTAACCATCATTGGTACACATCCTGCAGCTTTCTACTGTGTAGACTCTACCGCTTCACACCCTTCAGTTAAATTTGTAAGCTAAGAAGCAATTTGAAGGTTCGTGCGGTTGTTATTATGTCTTCACGCCATGACAATGATTTCAACAGCTTGTGGCGGAATACGTGTGAATGTATTAGGACCATACCCTTAGAGGACATACCAAGTGAAGCAGAGGATGAGGAAACATTTCTACACAATTGGTTTGAAATCGAGTACTGCAGACAACATGGGCGACGCTGGTCACGTGAAGAGCCGTGGGGACGATCCCCTGAGCGTGATCGTTCGCCAATAGAGTCCGCACATCAAGTTTTTAGAGATGTACCTACAATTCAACCTGCTCGTGAACCAATGTTACCACCAATCATCGCTGTTGAACCACTGCCAATTGCATCTCGTCAATCACCTCCTACATCAATCAAAGAGAGACCGTCACCTCCATCAATTGTGGGGAGACCAGCACGGACATCGCATCTCATGCTAGGAGCAAATCTAACGTCTAACATTATAAACGTAAGTGAATCAGCAATTAACATCTCATAGAGTATAGTATACAACTGAAAACAATTTTAACAATGGACTGTTCTAATAAATGCTCTACTCTATGGAATTGCATAACAGACATATTTATTCAAGTGATACATATATTTTTAAATACGACCCTCGCCTCGTGCGATGGCAGTCGAGCTGAAACTGTGGTGGTGTAAGGACCTACAGCAGAAGTAGTTAACCAAGATGTCTAACTTTCAACCGAACATGATATACTCCAGTGTAACGCCCGGTCTAGGTACTGTTGATTACAGTGAGTCTATCGACGGGGTTTTAAAACATTTTTCGGAGAGATGTGACGCTGTGTTTCACGTGAAACAGGTTTTAAACCCAGGACCTCAAGATACACCTCTAGAAGTTATCAACTGTCTGGGCTATGGACATTGTAGTGTGAATATGATGAGAGACGATACAGTTCTCCCTGCAACACCTGAAGAGGTTTTCGCACATGCATTCAACCTACCAGCTATTCGGTCACCACCAGCATCTGCATGTGGCCAGACTTCGCCAGTACAGACATCAACTGCCTGTACCCAGATGGGTGCTACATCGCCAGCACCTACTACATCAGTAGCAGTCCAGCCTAAACACCGGCGTCAGCTTCGCCTTCCTACATCTCGCAAGAGTCGAACCCGAGATCTCAGTCATCTAGGTCCGATCAGTGAAGACACCACTCAAGTATGTTCCACAGAAAACACTAGTGATGAAAGAACTGTTGAGATTGCCCGTGTAGCTGTACGTTCATTACTTCTGGAACTATTGAGCAAAGTATAATGTTATTTATATCAATTTTCTCTTTAATATGTATTTCAGAGTTTATTATACTCTATGTAACTTGTAGTTATGCTTAATATTTAGGTATTGGGTCTAGAGTTAATGTTGCCTTTGTCACTATGATGTGTAGTGTGTGAATATTATGTGATTTTATTACTCGTTATTTACTTCTTTTAAATCATCGATTGTTCTTACCCCTTGCTGTTTGTAATAAGATTTAAATAAATATGTGTTTAACATTTACGTTGTTTGCTTTAATTTCAAAACATTTAATTGCCGCTATTATTGAATTGTAACTATAAGTTATTAGTCTCCTCAGCTAGAGTGATTGCTTTAATACATAAATTCTAACACTACCTTCGAGATGTCTTCCGCCACTACGAGAAGAGAGAGAGACTCTACACAACACCAATATTTTATAAATACTCTATCATATTTAATAAACATACATTAATAAATAATAATAATATGGCTACAGGTTCCAAACTTATCTCGACTGGTTACACATTGCATAACACTTGTAGGTTTTTAAATTCAAACTTGGCACCATCCGGCGACAATACCTTGAATTAAAGATGGCCGACAGTGGTGCCATCCGGTAGCGACTTTATGAATTAAAGATGGCGATGGTGGCGCGCTCCGGCGGTAACTTTAGGAATTAAAGATGGCGACGGTGGCACACTCTGGTAGCAACACTAGGAACTAAAGATGGCGATGGTGGCGTCATCTGGTATCGATTGTATGAACTAAAATATGGCGACAGTGGCGCCATCTACCAGCCAACTTGAGAACCAAGATGGCGGCGCCTCTGGCAACTAATTTTTGAATTTGGCGCGCGATACTAGCGACATCTACCAGCCAACTTGAGAACCAAGATGGCGGCGCCTCTGGCAACTAATTTTTGAATTTGGCGCGCGATACTAGCGACATCTACCAGCCAACTTGAGAACCAAGATGGCGGCGTCTCTGGCAACTAATTTTTGAATTTGGCGCGCGATACTAGCGACATCTACCAGCCAACTTGAGAACCAAGATGGCGGCATGCGACACCTGCCTGCCGACTCCCTAACTAATATTTTGAATTTGGCGCCATCTGGTAGTCTGTGCTGGAATTAAAGATGGCGATGGTATAATAATAATTTGAATTTCATGCATTTGGGAAGGCAAAGACACCCTCCCCCCTTTTATCATAAAACTTGACGTCAGTACGTGGCATATATAGATTATTTATTCCACCATATCCCAATTGGTCTCGTGGTCTAGTGGTCAAGGTGTCCGCCTCGTAACCACGACATCCTGGACGTTTTCACGTCCCATGGATCGAATCCCAGCCTCGGCACTGAAAATATTTTAGTTAAAATAAAATAATCCCTGCTGCTATCTGGTGGCGACCAACAGAACTATATGACGTCACAAGATGGCTGCCTCCAGCAGACGAAAACAAGATGGCGGCCACCAGCAGACGAAACAAGATGGCGGCTGATGATTACATCGAATTTCAAAAGTTCGAAAAAAAAAAATTCGAATCCAAGATGGCGGCCGTGACGAAAAGTGCAACTGTGACGTCACGATTCGAAGTTGGTGGAAATTTCTAGATATACAAAATGGCGGATGGATAAGCATGGATTAACATATGGATTAGCATGGATTAACATATGGATTAGCATAGATTGGCATACTAATTGTCATAGATTGGCATAGACGTTTTCACGTCCCATGGATCGAATCCCAGCCTCGGCACTGAAAATATTTTGGTCTTAATGATTTATTTCAGGCAGACCTTGTTGAGATGATTCCATATTCACGAATAAACAAGGGCTTCAAGTACATGCTAACAGTCATCGATGTGTATAGCAAGTTTGCCTGGGCCAGACCTGTACAATCGAAGAATGCAGCCGATGTAACCAAGGCTATGGCAGACATTCTGCGTGATGGGCGCATACCGTCACACCTACAGACAGATCTTGGCAAGGAATTTTACAATGCATCCTTCAAGGCTTTGATGAAAAAGCATGGTATCAATCACTACTCCACATTTAGTAATGTTAAAGCTTCTGTAGTAGAAAGGTTTAACAGAACATTGCGCACCAAGATGTGGCGTCAGTTCACAGTTAATGGTAATTACAAATGGTTGGATCTTTTGTCGAAACTTATAAGTGAATATAATTCCACAGTGCATTCTACCACGAAAATGAAGCCTAAAGATGTAAAGGATGATCGTCTGCTTGGGACTGTATTCACCAACACGAAGAAGAAAGATACACGCAAGCATAAAGCTAATGTTGGTGACATTGTGAGAATCTCCAAGCAGAAAGGTGTCTTTGAGAAAGGTTTCACGATGAATTGGAGTTCTGAACTTTTCCGTGTGACACATGTTCGTGAATCGGAACCCAGGACCTACTACCTCGAAGACTTGGACCACAAGCCTATTCGTGGTGGCTTCTATGCTGAAGAGATCCAGCCTACGATGTATCCGGACACATATTTGGTGGAAAAAGTTCTCAAACGAAGAAATGGCCGGTCTTTTGTGAAATGGTGGGGTTTCCCGTCTCAGTTTAATTCGTGGGTAGCAGATACAGAAATCGAGAAGCGCTAAAGGTGAATAACACCTCATTTACATTTTTTTTTCAAGTACTTAGTCATGATTATTGTTTATACATACATTGCATTATTTAAAGTATGATTATCGCACAGGAATTGTCTCATGTCATTTATGAAGTTGGGTAGTCTAAATATATATTTGGCTATTCAATTGTTCTAGCTCCTGTAGCATACGCCTGTTTTGTCTGCTGCGGGAGTGACGTCTGTGCTTGGGAAGAGGCTTTCACAACAGCGCGTGTTCGGGTAGGAGGAAACACACAGAGCCACTCAGGGTATTTGTAAATGTTGTTTGTGACATTCCCGGGCTAATGGAATGTGTTGTGCAGGATATTTCGAGCGAGTTCTGGGGTCTCACAGCATCGCTCCACTAACGTGGTAGTCTGCTTCTAACCACGCTCCTATCATCATGGCTTCCACCAGTGTTTACGCGGAGAGTGTTTGCGATTGTAATTTAAACAGTGTTACGATGGACGATGTTCGGGAATTTGTAATGGATGTAGTACGTCGCTACATAGGTATGGACTTTAATGATATACATTACCACCTTACATCCTCCACCCTCAACATTCACACTGAGTTCCCTGAGGAAGAGGTATTTATTACCTATTTATATCATGCTGTTATGACCTGCATCGAGGCCGCAAAGGAAGCGCCAAGATGGCGGCATGCGACACCTGCCTGCCGACTCCCTAACTAATATTTGAATTTGGCGCCATCTGGTAGTCTGTGCTGGAATTAAAGATGGCGATGGTATAATAATAATTTGAATTTCATGCATTTGGGAAGGCAAAGACACCCTCCCCCCTTTTATCATAAAACTTGACGTCAGTACGTGGCATATATAGATTATTTATTCCACCATATCCCAATTGGTCTCGTGGTCTAGTGGTCAAGGTGTCCGCCTCGTAACCACGACATCCTGGACGTTTTCACGTCCCATGGATCGAATCCCAGCCTCGGCACTGAAAATATTTTAGTTAAAGAAAAAAATAAAATAATCCCTGCTGCTATCTGGTGGCGACCAACAGAACTATATGACGTCACAAGATGGCTGCCTCCAGCAGACGGAAACAAGATGGCGGCATGCAGCAGACGAAACAAGATGGCGGCCACCAGCAGACGAAAACAAGATGGCGGCCACCAGCAGACGAAACAAGATGGCGGCTGATGATTACATCGAATTTCAAAAGTTCGAAAAAAAAAATTCGAATCCAAGATGGCGGCCGTGACGAAAAGTGCAACGGTGACGTCACGATTCGAAGTTGGTGGAAATTTCTAGAAATATAAAATGGCGGATGGATTAGCATGGATTAACATATGGATTAGCATGGATTAACATATGGATTAGCATGGATTAACATACGGATTAGCATAGATTGGCATACTAATTGACATAGATTGGCATAGATTGGCATAGATTAGCGTAGATTGGCATAGATTGGCATAGATTAGCATAGATTAGCATAGATTAGCATAGATTAGCAAGGTCAAAGGTCAAGGTCAAAGGTCATGATGACGTCATCCAAGATGGCCGCCGATGACGTCATCCAAGATGGCCGCCGATGACGTCATCCAAGATGGCGGGCTCCTGGCTCCTGCGCCTGTGCTTGAACCCCCTATTTCCAACTACTATTATGTGCTAGGCCATGGCAGCGATTGGTGGTGCCTTTGTCATCTAGTGTTTTTTGTAGCTTTGATTTTGTACTTCCATAAGAGTTATACCATGTATAAGTGCTCTTTGCGTACTACATCACAGACTTAAAATGCTAGACAGTCCATGACTGCGTTCCGCTACCTGTTGGCCTGTATTCCGTATCATCGTCTTTGAACTGTTACGGGGGTGCCTTCCACTTCAGGTCATGATTTTATATTTATATTAATCACTGATCAACTCTTAGAATTTTTCGATTGTTTTACTGTCACGATTTGAAAAATATATACAATGTATACTTTATGCATAATATGCTGGCAAAGTTACATTTTTAACGTTTTTGGGTTGTAAAAATCAGGAGAATTTAATTTATTGCAGGACTGAAACGTTTTAGGTTTAACTGCAATGCCACTGGCTACTTCATGATATGGTTGGCATTTCTATCCTAAAAATTCTTTTCATGTTTCTTAGCTGTCAAAATCGTAACAAAATGAAGAATTTGAAATGCCAGGTGAAATTAATTTACATTTTTCTGAAAGAAATTCAAACCATTTCTTGAAGTATCAAGTGGCTACGCAGTTAAACCTAAAAATTTTGTTTTAAGATCTAATTTGAAAAGGATTTTACACATCAGCAGAATGCAAAAAAGCTCCTCGGTAAAAAGAATTTTAGGAAGTGTAGGTTAAAAATAGAGTAATTAGTAATTTAAATGTTTTATTATTTTTAATGAAAACATGACTGATTTCCCAATAGTTTTCAATAAGGCACTACAAAATTATACGCACTACTGGCATTCCTCTGGATAGGATGTAGAAGTGGTATTAATAAAAATATTGAATTAAAACTGGCAAAGGCAATGTTCATGACTGCAAGCAAATTTCATCTGATTGCAGAGCAAAAACTGTTGAATGTAGAAATGAAATGAGATTATTGATTACTGTTATAGTGATAAAACTGCCAAAAGCATTTGTGTAACAAGTATGACTAAACATGTATTAATTGTCACCTAGGGAGGGACGCAATGAGAAACGGGGGGGGGGGGGGGGGGGGAAGTCACTTTTAAATAAGGGGATATTTTAATTTTATACATCAAAAAATATATTTTCTAAAAATGCTAAACAGCTAAAATTATACAGTGACTAATTTAATATATACAGTAATCTCTTACTTAGTTTTGTTCAGTAAAACAAACCTTTCATATCAAGGACAATTATTTTTTACGGACTTCGTACCTGTTTTGCATTTTCACCTTAATGATTTCTACCTCATTTACAATTAACTCGTACAACTTAAACCAAAGTACAATTTAAATATTATATAATATACAATTTTATAATTTCTTCATTACAAATGTATGTTTTTTTTTACTTTCAAAACGAAAGTACTTTTAGACATAAACAAAACATTGTGGTGTTGATTTATTTTCGTCTCGAGTTTTTCGTTTGCTTACTTGGATAACTATGCTCGAATGAACTACAAACACCGGTATTGGATCTGGCCTCTGCAAAGGGTAAGCTGGACTTTATTTTTCGTCGTCAGTCGGACTTAGCCTGAATGCGCCAGCAGCAACGCCGAAGCAATACGAGACAGTCAGCGACCATGTACCAAAGGTAACCAACAACGAGTAGAGTGTCGACTGTGTGGCGACCAAGACACTCGTTGGAGAAGTTGTGGAGGAGGGCACTTAGGGCACTTGGTAGCAACGAGTCTGAGACATTCGGACAAGAGTAGATGTGTATAGACACTCGTATTTTTAAGGATAAAGTTATTCGTGGAACTGAAGAGTTATTACAAGTGAGGTCAGACAGAGGCAAGCATACCTAGGCAGTGTGAGACAATTCCTGGCTTAGACTCCTGTACACCAGAATTGACACATCGAGTAGGGTGTTCGCTCGGTCCAAAGCCATTCCCGGAGCAAGATACTATTTGGAAGTTACAATACACTGGTGTGAGTGTGACAGGTGCGGACATCGGGACAGTCCGGCCAAAGGTGTTCGTGGCCTGTCCTTCGCACCTCTCTTCGCGGTCGTCAAGGGGACTTCAGGTTCCTGGACAGCAGTGCACCAACGAAGTCCATCCACGGTGTCGTAAGGGAAGCAGGGCGCTGATTGGCCGGTGCGGTGCCTGCATTGACGACTCGGCGAGCGACGCCCGGGACAGGACGACCACCGAGTGTTGAGGCGAGTGTATTGTACCTTGTAGCACGAGGGGTCTGTTACATGTAGATATTCTTGTAAGCCATAGTGCAGGCTGGATTTAAGTTATAACGTAGAATATTTAGTAAGATAACTTGTGCATAATCACAACCATAATTTTCTCTTGTAATTTTGCCTTTGTTAAAAGTTGTTTCTTATATATATTTTGAATGTAATCAACTTGTTCCTAATTAACTTAAATTCATTGTCAATCGCTCTTGTTTATTTGTTTCATAGTGGAAAGGGAGCTGAGGAACTTCAAATAATTTCCAAATCTGTTTTGAAGAGTAATAATTAATTATGCTGGCATTTTATGTATTGTTGTAATTGCTAACATGTGCCTTATTTTTATGTTGGCAGCCAGCTGGTGTATTATTGCGGGTCAAGTTTAAGACCAAAAATTAATGCTCGCAAGGCAACTTGAGTGTGTCGTATTAACATGTTTATTGTTTTATTTTATTATTTAATGTTAATAAATCGTGTTACTCTAACAACACAGTCTTCTTGTGTCGCTCTAAATAAATTGTTTGTTTTCCCTATCCGGAGGCAACATTCTTCAACAGCAAAACATTAAAAGCAGGAATTAATATCACAGCAAAAAAATGAACTACCCTGAATTATTCCCCGCCAGCATCGGCAAAAGAATGTTATCATCACTAAAATGACTAAAGTAATCTGTTTTTTACAACCTACAAGGAGAAAATGTTTTTTGAAACACAATCTGGTTCTTAGAAAAAAGTAATTAATAGGTACCTACATATTTATAAAAATAATAAACAGCAATTAGTTAAATAAAGTCAAAAAATGATTTTAAAGATTTGCAGATATATGATATTATTTACTTATATTTACCTGAATGTGGAATAATCACATAATTATGCAGCAACTTCCTTTGAGTGGGCCATTAACATAACCAGGTGGGGGTACTCTTTTTTTTCTTCAAAAATTTGGTATTGCTCCCAGCTGGATAGTAATTTTGCAATGCCTCCCCTTTGGGGGAGGGGCTTACAATATTTAATAGTTCAACAACATATTAGAGATATTAAGATATGTTCAAAAACCATTAAAACAAATTTAACACCCGTCGGGACCTAAGCTCACGATAATATAAATTCTAATCAGTTTAAATTATTATAGCTCATTTAATCCATATAAAAATATTATAATATTGTAAACGGAACCAACTGGAAAAACTTTGCAACCTAAATATAGTTTGTTAAACACATAATTTTTATAATTTCTTCATTTCAAAAATATATTTTTTTTTTACTTTCAAAAAAATAGGACTTATCTACTTTAAGACACAAACAAAACTTTGTGGTGTTGATTTATTTTCTTCTCGAGAGTACGGAATAGTGGACTTGGATAATGCCAGCATCACTTGGATTCATGGCCACTGTGGCAAGTGGCTAGAGTTTTCCAGCAGCGACAAAAAAAAAAAAGGCAAATTTTAAACGATTTCTTGTTTCAAATAACTATTTTCGATATTAATGGCCGTATTCCTGACTAACAGTATCATGGAGATTTACAATTTAATTAAAAACTTGTAATAACAATTTATTCCTGAGTAAGAAAATAAATTGTTAATAAATACTGTCAACAGATTATGATATATATAGCTACCTTAAAACTGTCTGAATAAAATACCATTAAACAATAAAATTGACTACAATCTTAATGTAAAATACTGCTTGTATTTAGACTTTATTACATAGCTTATACTAATGTAGGAAGGATGCCTGATCTTTAAATGGTAAAAATGTTTTCAGCGGTTTTTTGGGTAAAGTTAAACAAAAAAAACTCTAGAAAAAAATTTCTTAAAAAAGACAAATTGTAAAAGGTTAGGTAATTATACTAATAAATAACTGAACGCTTTGAAACAATATGAATCATCATTGCCCTAAATTACAATAAGCCAAAAGAGATTATTTTTTACTTTATTTAAACATATCAAATTAATACAAAAACAATACAAAAAACTTTAGCAATTTTTTCTTTCAAGACATAACATGGATCTAAATACTATATGTAGGCTTTTTTTTTTTTTTTTCAATTGAAATTTTTTTTAAAAGTTAACATTTATGGTAACAAATTGTTTAAAAGAAATGCAATGAATTTTAATTTTAGTAAAATTTAGAATTATATATTTTTATAAACTTATATTTAATTTGAAAAAAATTAATTCTTTATTATTTCCTAGCTGTGATTGAAAATAAAAAAAAATATTTAAAACTTTCTTAAAGAACTCAAGTATATTATAAAAAAAGAACAAACATTTCTTAACTTCCCAATGTTTATAGGCATCAAAACAAACAAGAAAGTAATGCAGGAAATTTCAATTACTGGTAAGTGCTCTCCACATCTTCAAGGCAGCAATATCCATGGCATCCTTCTTAGTTACACCCATTCCACTTACAGTTAAGTTGAAGAAGCAGCAGTAAAACAAGAATGCCCTTATATGAGGTGGTCCCTGTTCACCTGCATCATAGTAGATGGGGAATGTCCATCCCTTGGCAGCACAAAATTCTTGAAGACTTTTCACAGGGTTTGAGGGCACCGCACTTCTGAAAAACTTGCCCTGTTCTTCAACAGTATCGGCTGTCAACAACGGTGTGTAAGGACAGAGTTCCTCATTCCCTAGTATCTCTTCACTGTTGAGTGTGTTTAACTTTTGCAGCATAATACTTGCAGCAGTCTTCTCTGCCATTATTTTTGAACAGCATATTACTCTGGTCACAACTGCGCCTACTTTCACAACCATGGTGACAGTATTGTGGTCCTCGTTTTCCAAGTGTGGAAGTTCTTCGTAAATGGGCAGAGGCATGTTATTGCACATACACAACTCTCTCAGTTTTACAACAGGATCGATTGTGTCGAAAGCAGAACTAGAATCGACAGTTTTGTTCTTCAAAGGCAGCCCTGACATAGGTGTATGGTTAAGTAGCGCTTCATTGCTCGTCAGTACTTCTCCTGTGCTTCCTGACATTTCTTGGTTTTTTCCAGTAATAAGCATGTTGCCTACTGCATTACATAAAGCTCTTTCATTTTCATCTGCTTTTACCTTTACACTAATGTTATTTTTTTCGTCCAAGTGAACCGGTCTCATTTGTGCTGGATTTTTACTCATTCTCAGAATTAGCTTACGCAAAAGATGCTTTGCGGCCTTAGACATTGCCATTTCTTCTGTGTTGCCCACACCTACATCACTCAAAGAACCTACACAAACCTTGGCCACAAACTTTGTGCTGTAAATCGGTTCTAATCCAGATTGCACAGCCATCTCTTGCAACTTTGAGATAGGTGACTCAGTTGCTGGATTAATAGAAAGGTCCTGTTTTTTGATAAAGCTTTTGACTTCTGTCTTTGTCCAATCTGTATCTGAAACAGCACAGTAAAGATGAGAAAAGGAAGAAAGACCAATATGAGTCTTGGCCATCCAATCAATCCACAGGTTTTCTTCAGGTTGCCCTGGTACCTTTTCAACGGGTACTGCAACGGAGTCAGTTTCCAAGCACACTTCTGTCATGGCATACTTATGAGGGTGGTCTTCGTACAGATGTTTTGCAATGGACCTTCTGTTCTTGTAGGGTGGTCTGTCAGTTAGATACACTCCGTCACCAGCAGGTCCCGAGATTGTCCATATCAGTCCTAGCTCGCAAATACACTTCCAGTTTTCACTGGAAGTGTAATAATACAGAGGTACAGCCATCGTAAGCCTGTGAAAAAAGGAACAAATATGTTTTAATAGGTTGTAAATCATAATGTATACTTTAATATTCTAAGTAAACAAAACAGATATCTTTGTGCAAGAATGTTTAAATTTTTTTTCGGGTGCCTAGATATTTTTTTTAATGTGGCCCTCCCTTTAAAAATCTTGCCTATATCTGCTCTAGAGTAATGGTCGCTATGACAGTATTATGTATCTATATTTTTTTCTTTTTTAAGGTATTTTTTAAAAAGTTATTTGAAAAAAAATTGTTTCATTATTTTATCACTTGCCACGTATTTTATTTACAAATCACTGAACAAAAAATATAAATACATAAAATTATAAAATGACCGCAAATTATTTTCAGAATTGATCTGTGTCCCTCACAATGAGCAGGGTTGGGTATCACTTGTCGCTGCTATGGATGATCGCTAGCGACATGTGATCAGAGCACTGGAGAGCGATCGACTTGCAAGAGTCTTGAGCAATCAGAGTGCTTCACCGGCCGCGCCAGACTTTGTGCCGGACTCGTCATACTAACAATTGGAGCCCACTGTCTGGTACAGGAACAGCCTGCTTATGTGACACAGGCTCATTTGTGATGGCCCCTGAGGTTTCCTCACGCTGAAGCATTCGTAATCAGGGTGACGTGGTAGCAACGTTAGTATTTGCATTCCGGAAAAGAACAAGAAAAAAAAACCTGTCAAATGACGAGTAACCCCGTAGCAACTACTATCCTGAGGGTGGCAAACACACTGGAACACAATCTCACACGATACGTCAAGAGATTCGATAGCGAGAAGTACGTAAGAGCGCTTGGGTTTGATTTTCTGGCCAACGAGAGGTATTAGCAGCTGCGATAAAAGTATATGTTTCCTTTATATATTTGTCGATTGGAAAAGGAAGGATGGTGAGGGAGGATGGGGTGGGGGAAAAAATCATGCGAATGAAACTAGCTGAATTAGTCTATAATACCAAAATAAAGAAAATTTTCATATTCCATTTTTAGTTATTGAATGTGTTTCTTTAAATTTATTATGTATTAGAATTTTATTTGTCTGAAGGGCATAGATTAATAATCCAAATAATTGTTTTTTTACTAAGACTAAATTACATATTCTAATATTGAGATTCACAACCTACCAGGCACACAAATTAAGTAATTTTGAAAAGGAAAAAAAAAAAGCCTTCTAGCATTACAACGTTAAATAAATTCCTAAAATGGTTTTTTTCGAGCAATGCTAACAATGGATGATTGCAAGAAATTTATGCCTGAGAAATATGTTATTTCAGAGTAGATTGTTTTTATAGTTTACCATTAACACTAAATGTAAAATGGTACATTAGTTAATTTTACAGTAATTGGTGTCATAAGGACGAGAAACAGTTGTTGCCAATTGTTCAAACAAATTAGAAATAGTAAAGTATATAAATGAAATTTATGAAATGGTGATAGTTACATAATCATTATTATGTGTTTTTTTGGGTTACATTATATTAAGTTTTAAACTTCAATGTGTTGTGTATTTGTTGCAGTTTGCTTTATTTTGTTGATTTTTGTTGTTTACTTTAATCACTCTTTATTCAACCATGTGTGTGTTGCAGATTGTGCTATTTTTTTTTTCTTCTATTTTTCTTGTATTTCCTTGATAGCTGATGTGGTAAACTGAATTTTTTCTATAATGATATATCATATTAATGTGCGTGATATTGCAAATTCATTTTAATATTAAATACTTTTTGCAAAAAAAGTAGTCTGTATGTATTCTGTAATTTTAACGATATTTAATATTTCTGTGTCTTATGTTGGTATTTGATTAGGTAAGGTAAGTTGTATCAATTAAATAATAATAATAAATATTATTGTTAAGTTAAAACAATTAGAAAAAAAAAGAGTTTTTATTCTAGTCGGTAAGTTTTTTGTATTTCTATAATGATAGAAACTATCATGAATATTTGGTTTGGTTATGTCAGTGAAATTAAAAAAGGCAATGTAAAATCGTACAAATGGTTTATTAAGTTAGGTTGGCAATATTTAAAATGTTGTAAAAAGAGTGAATAATTGGTTAGGTAGCATCATTAAAAATAATATAAAACCATGTGAAAGGTTGGTTACTAACGTTTAAATTACTGTAAAAAATATGAACACCATTGGTTAGGTTCAGTCCGTGGAAAAAAACTGTAAAATCGATGTGTATGAATTAATTCAATTTTTTTATTTACAATGTATTATAGAAACGTAATATTTGTGCAGAAGGGCATTACTGTCGAGGATAATTGTGTAGCTAAGCACAATTAAAATGTGTAATGTTTCATAGAAAACTACCAAAAATACCATTATATCAATCTTACAGCATTTTGCAATAAATTTAATGTTTTCTTATTTTTTTATCTATTTTCCCATAAATTACCTTTTAATTTTCATTGCTTTCCCCACTACTGAGCATGTCAGAATCTAATGAAAATTTGGACAATTCCCGTGCAATTCCGAAGGACCAAAACTTTTCTGATGGAATTAAGGTAACAAGTCAAAAACTGAAATGTGATACTCAAAACGTTTACCATTTTAATCATTGGGTGGGTTAGGATTGCTACAACAAAAATTTTGTAATAGAATAGTCAGTTGGGTAAAGTTAAATGCATTGAAAATATTTTTTTATTTGTGTGGACGATTGGTAATGTAATGTTAGCTACAATAAAATAACTTTAAAATAGCGTAGATAATTGATTAGGTTATCTAAATTAAAAATACTGTGAGATTATGTAAACAGTTGTTTGGTTAGGTTAGCTGCATTAGAATATATTAAAATAATGTATATGGTAAGTTTTATTAAGTAAGATTAATAAATCATAGTATAAAATAATGACAACTCGTTACATTAAGTCATCTACATTTCAAATTGGTCATTCCTAACCAACATTTAAAATGGTCTTAATTTGTATTGCAGCTAACCTAGCCTATCACCATCCTCATTATTTTAAAGTATTAAAAAAGTTTCTAACCTAACCTAAACCAGCCAATAATTATCAAAAATAGATCACATTTGTAATAAATAAGCCTGATATCATACTAATAATGATATTACCAACATGGCAGCACTGACATCATTACCACACCTGCATTTTAACAGGACACATGTTGAAATATTTTTGCAATACACATTTTATAATTTGATAATTCATTTTCAAATACATTTTAATATCCCTAGTTTCGTGAAGTATACTATAGCAAGAGAACCGGAAAATTCGCGGGTTCAATGACCTCCAGAATACACTCTAATATCCTCTACACACTCGGTCAAATGCTAACTATTAATTGGCTGCTGACTTGTGAGTCGTCTCGACTGGGTGGTCTGTGATTAGACACTTCTATGAGTGAGGGTCTCTAATTGGCCCTCAGTCCTCCAGATTAAAAGTTAACCAATGACAGAAGCAGCACTAAGGTATAATTATTTGAATTTTAGCATAACACGAAATGAACCCGCGAATTATCCGGGTCTCTAAAGTTACCAAGACTACTATATACGACTGTATTGTTCATATATTAATTACAGTGACTTATTCCATACTGCAGTCCCACCTGGTTTAGTATATTTAAGATCCTGTATGTGTATTATTTGATTGTTTATTAATTTTGTTGTCAGTTAAACTTCTGAGGTATCATAAAGGGATATTTAAGCACTACGTTCGCAATACCGAAAATATATTACTTTCCCTAATGTTATTTTCTCAGTAACAATATCTTGGGCAAAGCAAACAGTTGACTTTACCCCATCCAAAACACCATATTCCGGCACTTCTAATGTAAGAACATGTGTGTTGTAATTAGTTCAGCACTAACTTGTGGACGTCTTCATCAATTTCCCTACCATACAGTGATGTCAATTTATATTACTTTATTTATTAATTGACCTGCCCTCACCAAACTTAAAAAAATGATGTGATATTCTCTTTACATAATAATTTTTGTGATCCACCTAACCAATGAAAATACATATTTCACCTAACATCGCAAATGAAATACACAAAACACGTCGCACCTAAAAGAAAATTGCACTTAAAACATTACTACAAATCAATAACGCTTACATATCCCTGTTAAAAGTCTTACACAGCAGTTTTTCGGGAAATAAATAATAAAAATTCAACATTTTAAAAAACAATCGACGTTCTCGTATTCACATTAAAATCAGCGTTGAAAATATTCCACTGATTTCTGTGAAATCACTGTTTATATCTTACTACACAATACCTCTGCATTGTCGCAGCCATAATTTTTTTTTCTTTTCCATGTGGGTTTGTGTGTGTATATTTTGGAGAACTTTAGACAAATTGTGAGTATGGTCATTTGGTTAGGTTAGCGACCTTAAAAATACTTTAAAATATATTGAACAGTTGGTTAGGTTAGAATAGCTACATTCTGTAAATTATTTTTTTAAGTTGCTTAAGAATTAAAAATGTAAGATGGATCTATACTGACCTAACTAACTTCAATAGATTTCCCAATATTATTAATGTAGCTTACCTAACATAACCTAATAAACCATCCTTAATTTTTAAGTATTTTTATTGTAGGTCGACTATTCTATAATTTCTCGGTCACATAAGTTTATGAAAGTTGATATGGTCATTATTATACACTTTTTTAACCGCTACTAAAGTTGCTAGTGTGAGCTGCGAACTTTGATAACCTAACCAGCCATGCACAATATATAATTTTTTTTAATGGAGCTAACCTAATCCAATCTACCATTTAAAGGATGTAACAAGTTTAAAATATTCATACCGAACATGCAGAAATGCTGTACCTTAAAAGCCCACAACGTAAGAATTTTAACAGATCAATAAAAACCACCCACCTTTATGGCTTTATGTCAACATTCGTTTACTGTCAATATTACTTTTATATATATTAAATTATAATTTTGCACTAATTTTATTGTGGTTATTATTAATGGTTAAGTTAACTTCATTAGAAATTTTAACATTTTGTGAAAATGGTTAATTAGTTAGGTTGAATACTTTTTTATTACTGTTAGTTAAGTATGGTTAGCCACATTAAAAATGCTGTGAAAAAGGAAATTGGTAATTTCTGAGCTACCCCTGTAATTATTTTACCGAATATTATATGCAGCCAACTTATAGCTAACCTAGCCAAACAGATTTGTAACAAATAAAACCTAATAGGACAACTCGTTGAAATAATAAATTATTTGAAGAATCAAAACATTGTCTTAGATGATGTACTAAAAATATTATGGATTTACAATTTTATTTCATTTAATTCAATTTTTATTGTAGTATTTACTTTCGAAATATTGTGCGAACAACACTTACGTAAAATATAAAAACGAAATTAATATTTCAAACTAATTCAGTTCTTTCTCTTCCTTGCACAAAAAATGCATTAAATTAGTTCTCATATTAAGCACAACGATAAACTATGTCAACACAACCATTAACACCTTGCAGGATACTGGCTATGCAGGGTCTACACCACACAAAATATCTCTAATACCAACGTTGCTATACTACAGAAATACAAATCGACTGTTGTGTGACAGTTATAATTAAAGTGTAATTCATTTGATCCTGTTGCTTTCTTTTAAAAACACCTAGGTTTTGTTTAGTTTCATTTAAACATTGTTTATATAAACTCATATACGATGGGTTTAACAACAGGTATGTCCAATTTACTTATTTAAAATTCGAAACACGAGTGCCATTCCAACCTTTAAAACCCGTGAGTTCGTGAGAAAAAGTTGTATTTAAACTACAATTTCAATTCTAAGAATTTTATTTTTTTCCTGTGATTGACAATGTCAGTTTCTTAACAATTAGTGAAAGTTATATTTGCAATTTTAAGTTAATTAATATTTTATATACTGTTCATGAAAAATATGGAAATTTTCGCTGTGTAGAAGTTTGGTAACATATTTTATGCGTCGTGTAATAAGTACTATTACACATATTCTGAAACATGTATATTATTTTAACAATAAATATTTCAAACATGAGTCATGTTTGGTTTGGATCAGAACAGGAGAGTTAGGCTTATGTAGGCTTTACACATATATTTGAAGAAAGTAAATGTACTCCGGTATTTAAAAGCACTCAAAATGAGTCATTTATAATATAAGTTTTGTTAAATTACATTAGATTGTGAAAATAAAGCATTTTCCTTTCTACCTATATCGTGAAACCTAGCCAATGTTCCTGCCATACACGCAGATATGTGTACAAATATAAATAACTGGAGATTTTTTTGATATATAGAGATTGTTTCCAAAAGGCTGATGCCAACCATCGGTGCTCCTTGATTGTTTAGGCCGTTGTGCCACGAGTATGCCTGTCCTGCAGCAGGTTGCGCGCCATGAACGCCACAGCGGTGTAAGAAAGTGCAGTTAGTGGAATGGACCCAAGGCCAATATATCGATAGCCGCCCACGCGACTATCGCGCAACATATAACTGTTCCCTCGCAGAAATATAATATGTCATTCCGCTAAATATAGTTCACAGATTTTATTGTGTTTGGCTTTAATTGCTAATTATCAATTAATATAACACCAGCATGTGTTTCTTAATAAAAAAAAAGGGGGGCAGTTTTAATTACGGTGTGCGAACGATAATTTTACGTGAAGTCATAAGAATACATTGATGAAAAATTGAATACTTTTTAATTTTCAAATATCATATTCAGTTTTTGCAAATTTAATGAAATAAATAGTTTAAGTATAATCACCAACAATTATTTATAGCAATAATCAGAAATCAAATCAATGTCAATAAATGTTAATTCGAAATGCCGAGATTATACAAATAAATAAAAATTTTGAAATTCCTGCTTTTAAAAAGCCTGCCTTAACCTGTTTGATATCATAGAAGATTTTCTCGCAAGTTGTTTGGCCGGTTCTTGCACGCTCGGCTCAGGCGGAACGTGACACTTTTTCGTTCGTCCTTGCAGCCGGCGTTCATCGTTTTTTAAGTCAGCACGTAAAAAAAATATATATATATGGGCGGGTAGGCCACAAAACTCAGCGCTCTGTGTTCTTGGCTCGGGAAATGTGGCCTCTGGTTGGCTCGGTGCCAGTCGTCGTGTGACGACTCAAGGGCTTGACGCCTTCCACTGGGTCCACATCGCCTTGTTCTTATCTCGAGTGGTCGCAGCAATATGTGTTCCTTTCAGTCATTCCCTATCGGCCAGATGGCCTGCCCCTAGATCATCGCTTAGCCTGTGTGTAGCGTTGGCAATTGGCGTTTGAGAGTTTATGTCTAGTCTTTCGCAGTTGACTCACCTCCCCAGGAGTATGCCTTGCTCATAGACTTTTCCTTGTCGCCCGCTCTGGGCTGTCCCTGGACGACATGTGTGAACACTTCACGGAACTTTGTTATTTCTTCATTAGTTGATTTAGGCCGCACCTATGCACATGTTGAAAGGAGTCGGCGAGAGTCTTCGCCCGTGTTAAAGGAGCAGGCGTTCGCCACATACCCTACTTACATTGCCATTGTTACTATGCTCCTCTTAACTGAACTGAGTGTTAATGTTCGCGAGGTGCGCTGATCGCCTAGCTGTCTGAAACACGGTCCGAACTGGTAATTTAATGTTCCTAACCTAACTAGATGTGTTTGAGAGATGTCTGGGTTAGGGAAAGACTCAAAATGCGTCTCAGGCCAAAGTCTATACGCTCTAATCATGCAGGGTTTAAGCCATGCGAGAGAGGAAGTATGCATTATGTGCTAGGAGAGGGATTGATCAGATATGGCTGCGATTGGTGGTGATTTTGTCATCTAGAGTTTTTTGTAGCTTTAAAAATCCAGTGTTTTTGTACATCCATAAGGATACTACTGTGTATAAATGCTCATTGCATACTATATCAGGGACTTAAAACTCTAGACAGTTAATGACTGTGTTCTGCCGCCTGTGTGCCTGCATTCCGCATCATCGTCTTTGAACTGTTAAGGGGGTGCCTCCTACTTCAGATCATGATTTTATATATATATATATATATTTATCACTGATCAACTTTGGACTTTTTCATTTCTTTAAATTTCGCGAAATGAAAATTATATATAACGTATACATTTTGCATAATATGCGGCCTAAGTTACATTTTTTATGTTTTTGGGTTGTACAAATCAGGAGAATTTAATTTATTGCAGAATCGAAACTTTTTATGTTTAACTGTAATGCCACTTGCTACTTCATGATATGGTTTGCATTTATATCACAAAAACTCATTTCTTGTTTCTTGGTGGTCATAATCGTAACAATGCCAGGTAAAATTAATTAATATTTTATGAAAGAAATTTAAATCAATTCTTAAAGTAGCCAGTGGCATTGCAGTTAAAACTAAAAAAGTTTCAGTTCTTTAATAGATTAAATTATCCTTATTTGTACAATCCAAAAATGTTAAAAAAGTGACTTTGACAGCTAATTATGCAAAAAGTATGCGCTGTATATATTTGTTATTTAGTGAAAGTTAAACAATTGTATAAGTCTACATGTTTATTTGTAATTACTGTAAATATAAAATCTTGGCCTGAAATAGGAGGCACACACTTAAGCATAATTAAAATGAGTAATGCTTCATAGAAAACTAACAAAATTACCATTTTATCAATCTTACAGAAATTTCTATTTAAATAAATGTTTTCTTTTATCTATTTGCTCCAAAATTCCCTTTTCATTTTCATTGCTCTCCTCACTAATGAGCATCAAAGAATCTACAGAAAATTTGAACAATTCCCTGATAAATCTGAAGCAAAGCAACTTTTCTGATGGAAAAAAAGTAACAAGTCATAAAGTGATATGTGATTCTCAAAACGCTTACCATTTTAATGAGTGGGTGGGTTAGATTTGCTACAACAAAAATATTTTAATATAAAAATGGTCAGGTGGAAAAAGTAGGATACATTGAAAATATTTTTTAATTGTGTGGACGATTGGTTATGTAATGTTAGCTACAATGAAAGTACTTTAAAATAGTGTATATTATTGATTAGGATAGCTACATTAAAAATACTGTCATATTATTTAAACAGCTGGTTTGGTAAGGTTTGCTGCATTAAAATATTTAAAATAATGTATATGGTTGGTTATATTAGGTAAACTAAATAAATCATAGTATAAAATAATAAGGCCAACTGATTACAATTAATAAGCTACATTTCAAATTGATCATTTCTAAACACCCTTTAAAATGGTCTTAATTTCTATTGCAGCTAACATAACCTATCCAACACATGACATACTAATCATCAAAAAAAAGATCACCTTTGTATTAAATAAGCCTGATACCATACAAATTTTGATATCACCAACATAGCAGCACTGACATCATTACAATGCCTGCATTTTAACAGGACACAAGAGGAATTATTTTTTCAATACAAATATATAATTTGATAATTCATTTTGAAATTAATTTTAACATCCCCTGGTTTTGTGAAGTATACTATAACCCTACCTAGTCTAGTACATGCCATGGTACTTTTCATATATTATTTACAGTGTCATTTTCCATACAGTAGTCCCACGCGGTTTGGTATATTTAAGATACCGCATGTGTATTATTTGATTGTTCATTAATTTTGTTCTCAATTAAACTTCTCAGGTATCATAAAGGGATACTTAAGCACTACGTTCGTAATACCGAATATATATTCCTTTCTATAATGTTATTTTTTCAGTGACAATATCTTGAGCAGAACAAGCATGTGAATTTACCCCATCCAAAACACCATATATACACTCATGTAAGAACGTGTATGTTGTAATTAGTTCAGCACTGCCTTGATGACATCTTCATCAGTATCTCTATCATACTGCGATGTAAATTAATTTTACTTTATTAATTAATTGACCTGCCCTCACCAAACTTAGAAAAATGATGTCTCTTTCTCTTTACATATTAATTTTTGTGATTCGCCTAACCAAAGAAAATAAATATTTAACCTAGCATCGCAAATGAAACACACAAAACACTTCGCAACTAAAAGCAAATTGCACATAAAACATTACTACAAATCACTAAGGCTTACAAATCCCTGTTAAAAGTCTTACAGAGCAGTTTTTTGCTAAATTATTAATAAAACAACAACTTTTTAAAACACAATAGACGTTCTTGTATTCACCTTAAAATCAGCGTTGAAAAATTTCTACTGGTTTCTGAGACATAACTGTTTATATCTTACTACACAATACCTCTGCGTTGTCGCAGCCATAATTTTTTTTTGCTTTTCCATGTGGGTTTGTGTGTGTATATTTTTGAGAACTTTAGACAAATTGAAAGTATGGTTATTTGGTTAGGTTAGCTACATTGAAAAATATTTTTAAATATAATGAAGAGTTGGTTAGGTTAGAATAGCTACATTAAAAATTCTGTAACTAACATCACTAGATTTCACAGTATTGTTAATGTAGCTAACCTAATAAACCGTCCATAATTTTTAAGTATTTTAAATGTAGGTGTCCTATTCTATAATTTCTCTGTCACTTAAGTTTATGAAAGTTGATATGTTATATTATGATACACTCTAACCGCTATAAAGTTGCTAGTGCGAGCTGCGAACTTTGATAACCTAACCAACCATGCATAATAATTTAAAAAAAATTTTAATGGAACTAACCTAATACAAACTTCCATTTAAAGGATTAAACAAGTTTAAAATATTCATACCGAACATGCTTAAATGCTGTCTCGGAATGGACTGTTTATATGTTAGCTTTGCATTTTATGTGTTCCTCCATAAATAAGAAAGATAAAAAAAGTGACAACTGCATCATTGCATATTTATTTTAATGTAAGCTATAAACTGTGATATTTCAAAAACCAGTTGAAATATAAAGATGCTGTGTTCAGCTTAAGAACAGGAAGGTCTAGTATTAAAAAAAAAAAAAAAAACATTTTTCGGAATTTAATTGAGTAGGTACCTTGAAAGTTCACGACGTAAGAATTTTATCAGATCAATAAAAACTACCCACCTTTATGGCTTTATGTCAATATTCGTTTACTGTCAATATTACTTTTATATATATTAAATTAAAATTGTCCACTAATTTGATTAAAGTTTTTAATTGTGGTTAAGTTAACTTCATTAGAAATATTAATCTTTTGTGAGAATGGATAAATAGATTATGTTGAATACATTTATAATACTGTTAGTTCAGTATGGTTAGCCACATTAATAATGCTGTGAAATGGGAAAATGGTAATTTCTGAGATATCCCTGTATATATTTTACAGAATAATATATGCAGGCAACCTTAATATAGCTAACCTAGCCAAAATGATTTGTAACAAATTAAACCTATTGGGACAACTCGTTGAAAATATAAACTTCTTGAAGAATATAAACATCGTCTTAGAGAATGATTGAAATCCATGCAAGGATGTACTAAAAAAAAGTATAAATTTTTCAATTTTATTTTATTCATTTCAATTTTTATTGTAGTATTTACTTTCGAAATATTGTGCAAAGAACACTTACCTAAAATATTAAAATCAAAATTAAAAGGTCAAACTATTTCAATTTTTCCTCTTCCTTGCACAAATTAATTCATTAAATCAGTTCTCATATTAAGCACATCGATAGACTAAGTCAACACAACCATGTAACATCTTGTAGGATTCTGGCTATTCAGGGTCTCCACCACACAAAATATCTTTAATAGGTACCAACTTTGCTTTGCTACAGAAAGCAACACGACTGTTGTGTGACACAGTTATGATTGAAATGTATTTCGTTAGATCATGTTGCTTTCTGTAAAAAATTCCTTGGTTTTATTGGGTTTCATTTATACAATATTTATATAATCTCATATACGATGGGTATAAGAATAGGTTTGTCAATATTACTCATTTAAAAATCGAAACACGAGTGCCATTCCAACATTTTAAATTCGTGTGATCGTGAGAAAAAGCTTGTATTTGAACAACAATTTATTTTCTAATATTATTACCATTTTTTCTGTGATTGGCAATGTCAGTTTCGTAACAATTAATGAAAGTTATATTTGAATTTTTAAATTAATAAATGTTTTACGTACTGTACATGAAAAATATGGAAATTTTCGCCGTGTAGAAGTTTAATGCATATTCGTTGCATTGTGTAAGATGTACTATTACATAGATTCCGAAAAATGAATTTTTTTTCACACTAAATATCGCAAAAATGTGTCATTTTTGGTTTGAATCAGAACGGGAGTGTTAGGCTTATGTAGGCTATGCACATTTATTTGAAGAAAGTAAATGTACTTTGGGATTGAAATGCACTCGAAATGAGTAAATTTTCAATATGAATTTCTTTCAATTATATTAGATTTTGAAAATAAATCTTTTTCCTTTCTACCTCTATTGTGCAAACCTAGCCTACGTTCCTGCCATGCACGCAGATATGTGTACAAAAAATAAATCACTGCAAAGATAGTTGATAGAAGATATTTTGATATAATACAGATTGTTTCCAAAAGGCCCTAACTCTTGATGGCAACCATAAGTGCTCCTTGGTTGCTTAGGCCGTTGTGCCATGTCTATGCCTGACCTGCAGCGGATTGCGCACCATGAACGCAATAGCTGTGTAAGAAAGTGCAGTTAGTGGAATGGACCCACGGCCGATATATCGATAGCCGCCCACGCGACTATCATGCAACATATAATTGTTCCCTCGCAGGAATATCATATGTATTTCCGGTAAATATAGTTCTCACATATTATTGTGTTTTTTTAATTGCTGATTATCAATTAAAAATATCACCATAATGTGTTTCTTATTTAAAAAAAAGAGTGGTTGTTGTAATTTGGGTGTGCGAACGATAATTTTACGTGAAGTCATAAGAATACATTGATGAAAAATTGAATACTTTTTAATTTTTTAAATATTTCTTACAGTTTTTGCAAATTTAATTAAATAAATATTTTAAATATAACCACTAACTATTATTTATAGAAATAAACTGAAATCAAATCAATGCCAATTAATGTTAATTCGAAATGACGAAATTATACAAAAAAAATAAAACATTTTAAATTGCTGCTTTTAAAAAGCCTGCCTAAACCTGTTTGATATTAAAGAAGATTTTCTCGCACGGTGGTTGGCCGGTTCTTGCACGGTGGTTAGCTGGTTCTTGCACTCTCAGCTCAGGCGGAACGTGACACTTTTTTGTGCGTGCAGCCGGCGTTCATCGATTTTTAAGGCGTTATCACATAAAAAACAAAGGATATTCAATGTGCAGGTAAGCCACAAAGCTCGCTTGGGACATGCGGCCTCTGGTGGCTCAGCACCAGTTGTCGTGTGACGACTCAACGGCTGACACCCACCTCAAGTGGTCGCTGCAGCGTGGGTTCCTTTCCGTCATTCATCATTGGCCACGTGGCTGGCCCCTAGCTCACCGCTTAGACTAACTGTGTGTAGCGTTCGCAGTACGCGTTTGCGAGTTTCAGTCTAGTCTTTCGCAGTTGACTCCCCTCCCCGGGAGTAGGCCGCGCTCATTGACTTATACTATATCATGGACTTAAAATGCTAGACATTCCATGACTGCTTTCTGCCACTTGTTGGCCTGCATTCCGCATCATTGTCTTTGTTAAAAGTTTTTGAATATAATTTATTTGAGAATTGAAACAAATTTGAGAATTATTAAATGCCAGGTAAAATTAATTAATATTTTCTAAAAGAAGTTCAAACCATTTCTTGAAGTAGCCAGTGGCTATGCAGTATAACCTATAAATTTTCATTTCAGCACTAAATTAAATTCACCTTATTTTTAAGACCCAACAACATAAAAAATGTAACATTGGCAGATAATTATGAAAAAAGTATGCGCTTTATATATATTTTATTTAGTGTAAATTAAAAACAATTGTAAAAGTCTGCAAGTTTATCTGTTAGTACTGTAAATATAAAATATTGACCTGAAATAGGAGGAACCCCCTAAAGCACAAATAAAATTAGTAATTTTTCATAGAAAACTACCAAAATTGCCATTTTATCAATCTTACAGCAATTTGCATTAAATTTAATGTTTTCTTTTTTTTTTATCTAATTTCCCAAAAATTACCTTTTAATTTTCATTGCTTTCCTCACTACTGAGCATGTCAGAATCTAGTGAAAATTTGAACAATTCCCTGGTAATTCTGAAGGAAAGCAACTTTTATTATGGAAAAAAGGTAAGAAGTTAAAAACTGAAATGTGATTCTCAAAATGTGTAACATTTTAATGGGTGGGTTGGTTAGGTTTGCTACATCAAAATTTTTGTAATATAAGAATGGTGAGTTATGTAAAGTTAGATACATTGAAAATATTTTTTAATTGTGTGGACGATTGGTTATGTAATGTTAACTACAATAAAAGTACTCTAAAATAGTGTAAATTATTGATTTGGTTAGCTACATTTAAAATTCATTGAGATTAGGTAAAGATTTGGTTTGGTTAGGTTAGCTCTATTAAAATATTTAAAATAATGTAATTGGTTAGTTCTATTAGGTATACTCAATTAATAATTCTAAAAATAATAAAGGCAACTGGTTGCAATAAGTCAGCTACATTTCAAATTGTTTATTCCTAACCAACCTTTAAAATGGTCTTAATTTGTATTGCAGCTAACCTAACCTAACCAACACATGAAGTACTTTTAAGGTATTTTTTAGTGTAGCTAACCTAGCCTAACACACTATCCACATTATTTTAAAGTATTAAAAATGTTTATATCCTAACCTAATCCAGCCAATAATTATCAACAAGAGATCACATTTGTAATAAATAAGCCTGATACTATGCTAATAATGATATCACCAACATGGCAACACTGACATCATTAACTCGCCTGCATTTTAACAGGACACATAAGGAAATATTTTTGCAATACACATTTTATTATTTGATACATCATTTTAAATTGATTTTAACATCCATGTTTTCGTGAAGTGTACTATAGCCCTACCTTGTCTAGTACATACCATGGTATTGTTCATATATTATTTACAGTATTTATTTCATACTGCAGTCCCACATGGTTTATTATATTTAAGATACCGCATGTGTATTATTTGATTGTTTATTGATTTTGTTGTCAGTTAACTTCTCAGGTATCATAATGGGATACTTAAGCACTACGTTCGCAATACCAAAAATATATTCCATTCTCTTATGTTATTTTCTCAGTAACAATATCTTGGGCAGAGCAAGCAGGTGACTTAACCCCATCCAAAACATCCTATATTCCGCACTACCAATTGAAGAACGTGTATGTTGTAATTAATTCAGCACCGCCTTGTAGATGACTTTATCAATATCCCTACCATACTGCGATGTCAATTTATATTACTTTATTAATTAATTGACTTGCCCTCCCAAAATTAGAAAAATGATATTATTTATTCCTTACATAATAATATTTGTGATTCACTTAACCAAAGAAAATAAATATTTAACCTAACATCGCAAATGAAAAGCACAAAACACCTCGCACTTAAAGCAAATTGCACATAAAACATTACAACAAATCACTAACGCTTACATATCCCTGGTATTCGGGAAATTAACAATAAAATTTAAACTTTTTAAAACACAAAAGACGATATTGTATTTTTCCTAAAATCAGCGTTAAAATCTTCTACTGGTTTCTGAGAAATCACTGTTTATTAAAGTTGATATGGTCATTATTATACACTATTATAACCGCTACTAATGTTTCTAATGCGAACTGCGTTCTTTGATAACCTAACCAACCATGCACAATATAACAATTTTTTTAATGGATCTAACCTAAACCAAACTATTATTAAAATGATGTAACAAATTAAAAATATTGATATAGAAACATGCTGAAATACTGTCTCGGAATGGACTGTTTATATGTAAGCTTCGCGTATCATGCATCCCTCCATAAATAAGTATGTTAAAAAAAATTGTGATGACTGCATCATTGCATGATTATTTTAATGTAAGCTATAGACAGTATTATTTAAAAAATCAGTTGAAATATAAAGATGCTGTGTTCAGCTTAAGAACAGGAAGTTATAGTATTAAAAAAACTAAAGAATTTTTGGAATTTAATTGAGTACCTTGAAAGCCCACAACGTAAGAATTTTAACAGATAAATAAAAACCAACCACCTTTATGGCTTTATGGGTACATTTGTTTACTGTCAATATTACTTTATATAAATTAAATATTTTCATTCATTTGATTAAAGATTTATTTGTGGCTAAGTTAGCTACATTAGATATATTAATCCTTTGTGAAAAAGGTTGAATTGGTTAGGTTGAATACATTTATAATACTGTTAGTTAAGTATGGTTAGTCA
Organism: Bacillus rossius redtenbacheri; assembly: GCF_032445375.1. Taxonomy (NCBI): domain Eukaryota; kingdom Metazoa; phylum Arthropoda; class Insecta; order Phasmatodea; family Bacillidae; genus Bacillus; species Bacillus rossius. Next base: position 4,500,694 of record NC_086331.1, on the reverse strand, counting down.
CATAAAAATGCTGTGAAATGGGAAATTTGTAATTTCTGAGGTATCCCTGTAATTATTTTACAGAATAATATATGCAGGCAACCTTAATATAGCTAACCTAGCCAAACAGATTTTTAACAAATTAAACCTATTGGGACAACTTGTTGAAATTTTAAACTACTTGAAGTATCAAAACATTGTCTTAGAGAATGATTGAAATTCATGCAAGGATGTACTAAAAAAAAGTATTGAATTTACAATTTTATTTTTTCAATTCAATTTTTATTGTAGTATTTACTTTCGAAATATTGTGCAAAGAACACTTACCTAAAATAGTACGAATTTAAAACTTCAAACTGTTTAAATTTTTCCTCTTCCTTGACAAATTAATGTATTAAATAAGTTCTCATATTAAGTATGGCGATAGACTAAGTCAACACAACCATGTAACAACTTGCAGGATGCTGCCTATGCAGGGTCTCCAACATACAAAACATCTCGAATACCAACATTGCTTTACTACAGAAACCAACACGACTGTTGTGGGACAGTGTTATGATTGAAGTATATTTCATTCGATCATGTAGCTTTCTGTTAAAAATACCTCGGTTTTATTGGGTTTCATTTAAACATTATTTATATAAACTCATACACGATGGGTTTAAGAATAGGTATGTCAAAATTACTCATTTAAAAATCGAAACACAAGTGCCATCCAACATTTAAAATTCGAGTGTTCGTGAGAAAAAGCTTGTATTTGAACTACAGTTAAAATTCTAATATTATTACCTTTTTCTTCTGTGATTGGCAATGTCAGTTTCTTAACATTTAATGAAAGTTATGTATATGCAATTTTTAGTTAATTAATATTGTACGTACTGTACATGAAAAATATGGAAATTTTCGCAATGTAGAAGTTTGATACATATTTTTTTGCATTGTGTAATAAGTACTATTACACAGATTCCGAAACATCAATTTCTTTTTACAAAAATTATTGCACAAATGTGTCATGTTTGGTTTGGATCAGAACGGGGGTGTTAGGCTTATGTAGGCTATACACATTTATTTGAAGAAAGTAATTCTTCTCCGGGAATGAAATGCACACGAAATGAGTCAATTTTTTAATATGAGTTTCTTTCAATTACATTAGATTGTGAAAATAAAGCATTTTGTTTTCTACCTCTATCGTGCAAACCTAGCCTACGTTCCTGCCATGAACGCAGATATGTGTACAAAAAATAAATGACTGGAAAGATAGTTGATGGAAGATTTTTTTATATATCCAGATATTTTTCAAAAGGCTGACGCCAACCATTGCTGCTCTATGGATGCTTAGGCTTTTTTGCCACGTCTATGCATGTTCTGCAGCGTGTTGAGTTCCATGAACGCCACAGAGGTGTAAGAAAGTGCAGTGAGTGGAACGGACTCACGGCCGATATATCTATAGCCGCCCACCCAACTATCATGCAACATATAATTGTTCCCTCGCAGGAATATCATAAGTCATACCGTTAAACATAGTTCTCACATTTTATTGTGTTTTGCTTTAATTGCTGATCATCAATTAATAATATCACCATCATCTGTATTTCTTAATAAAAAAAAGGGGGTTGTCTTTCGAGACGGTTTACCATCGATAAGTAATTTTACACGATAACTTCATAAAAAAACTTTGATGAAAAATTGCAAACTTTTTAATTTTTAAATATTATTTACAGTTTTTGCAAATTTCATTTAAATAATTTGGTTAAATATAATCACGAACAATAAGTTATAGAAATAATATGAAATCAAATTAATGTCAATACATTGTTAATTAGAAATGACGAAATGCTTTTATATTTTTGTATGGCTTTCAGCTGGTTTTTAGGTTTGCAATCCCCCCCTCCGTACAGGGCTTGGTTTTGGTGAGGGGGTAGCGATATTAATAGTTCAACAGCAGTTAACCGCAGTTAAAAACTCTTCAAAAGCCAGTAAAACCAATTCAACACCCGTCGGCAACTCACAATAATATAAATACAAATCAGTTCAAATTAATATAGCTCATTGAATTCATATCAAAATGTTGGAAATTTGTAAATGGAACCAACTATAGAACTTTTAGAACCTACATGTATTGAATATCTAAATATAAAACAGAAACTTTGTTTGATAAAGAAATGGGTATTGTAAATTTCCAATAAAAATTAAATGTGGTTAATAAATCTTATGATTTTGAAGATATTTCTGGATTAGATTTTTAAAATAAATCAACAATGGTCACATTTTGGATTATTATATTTTATTAAAAATATCTTGACATGTCTCGGTAGCAGCGTCCAGTTCTGGTACAAGGAAGGAGGGAAAGGCTCTAGAGTGTAATTCTCTAAAGGCCTCTCGAGGATGAAAAGCTGCTCCAGCGAAGACTGTTCAGAACACCAGATTGTAGTTTCCTGCTGTATTTCCCCAGATTTCTCTGGGGTAAGGTTCTCTGACTGGTACAGTACAAGCCAAGCTTATATACAAGTCGGTTACATTATCATTACAGTCAATATTTACAGATTTAGCCTTTGCAGTATGTTCTATAAGATGTCACTGACTGCCCTGATCATATGCTAATTTCTGAATCTCGAGATGCTCCCAACACGAGCGGAAGCCCGCTCCTTCCCTGAGTAATGCCACAATGAATCCCACTTATTTACATTCTGCAGCAGGCGCCATCTATTGGCTCCGGGTGCATCACAATCTTACAGGATAACTAGCTTAGGTATAGAGATTGGGTAAAAAATAACCTGCAGTGTCGGGGCAGCCATGTTTGATTCAGGGATGAGCATGTACATCTCGCACAAGGTGGCCGATGCCAAATGCAGGACACGACAATATGTTACACTTTGTTCGTAGTTATTAGATATGTGGACGGGGTAACCACGTGACTGGGGAATGGTCACGTGACTCGTCACTTGATGTCCTTCTCTTCCAGTTGTATAGACTGGAGGAGGAGTAAACAGGAGATTCTTGATTGTAAAAGAACATAGGGGAAGGCAATCCGAGTGATATTTAAACCCCGAACCACCGCGCTTAAGAGGCCGAGCAACCAGCCAATCACAGCCTAGGCCGAACCCCAACCTAGCTGTTGCGGATTGGTGAGAAATCTCCGCCAACAACACTCGTATTGCTGGCAGTTCGTCATCAATAGTTTAAATTATTTAGTTATATAGTACACACTAAAATTATTTTCGCGTTAAACATGCGATTAACACAACAGACACTAAAACCCCCCAAAAATCACAATGCGGATTCAAAATAGTGCGAATACGCAGGTGTACGGTCGGCCCCCTCGGGGTCTCAGCCTGTTGTGTTAGGGCTGACTCTCGTGTCTGAAGGCATGGCTCGCCTGGCAGGCTTCACCTCTAATACCGGCTGTGTTTCTGAAAGGCATGAGATTTTGAATCGCACATTCTTCGATACCCTAAGTATTAATTATGTTTTAATTAATTAAAGTAATAATTTAATCTACAGTTTTAGGCGCTCACACCATTGTCGTGTTCTGGCCCAGCGGGGCTCAAAAATGATAGATTTTAGATTTAAGAATAGGCTGGCCGGCAGCCTGGTCGGAAACGAATTAAGTAGCCCCCGAAACAAACAGTGACACGAAAACAAATGCTGACAACAATGTCCAAGCTCCCGCCCTTGTCATAGTAGTTTAATTGTATTCTCTTAAATTCTTTTTCCAGAACCATCCTTCTGTTTCTTGTAATCAACCTGCTTGTTGTTATTAATACATTACATTTTTCATCCCGTATGTTTGTGCCCAGGGTTTTCCTTGTGTCCATTCAGGTTTTACCTGGGCCAAACTTATCTAGTTTTTAGTCTAGGATAGACAGTGAGGGAAGTTAGTCATGTCGCCAATAGCAGTCATGGCTGGCCAATTACCTCCTAGCACATGATGCATGATACCTCTCCTGCATGCGTACCTATCCTGCAAGAATAGAGCATATAGGCTTCGGCCTGAGACGCACATAGAGTCTTCCCTACACAGACCCCTCCCACACACTCATAGCTATAAGTCAGGTTAGGAAAAAATATAATAAAAAATGCTTAAGAGCAGAACAACATCGGCGCCCAGAGGAAGCGCTGCTCTACTGCAACAAAGACCTGCAGCCCTGCCTGGCCACCGAGAAGACCGGCACTATGCTCGAATGAACTACAAACACCTGTATTGGATCTGGCCTCTGCAAAGGGTAAGCTGGACTTTATTTTTCGTCGTCAGTCGGACTTAGCCTGAATGCGCCAGCAGCAACGCCGGAGCACTACAAGACTGTCAGCGACCATGTGCCAAAGGTAACCAACAACGAGTAGAATGTCGACTGTGTGGCGACCAAGACACTCGTTGGAGAAGTTGTGGAGGAGGGCACTTGGTAACAGCGAGTCTGAGACATTCGGACAAGAGTAGATGTGTATAGACACTCGTATTTTTAAGGTTAAAGTTATTCGTGGAACTGCAGAGTTATTACAAGTGGACAATGATACGTGCAAGTGGATGTATGTGACATTATTTTACAGTGTAATCAGACATAGGCAAGCATACCTAGGCAGTGTGAGACAATTCCCGGCTTAGACTCTTGTACACCAGATTTGACACATCCAGTTGCGTGTTCACTCGGTCCAAAGCCATTCACGGAGCAAGATACTTTTTTGGAAGTTACAATACACTGGTGTGAGTGTGACAGGTGCGGACATCGGGACAGTCCGGCCAAAGGTGTTCGTGGCCTGTCCTTCGCACCTCTCTTCGCGGTCGTCAAGGGGACTTCAGGTTCCTGGACAGCAGTGCACCAACGAAGTCCATCCACGGTGTCGTAAGGGAAGCAGGGCGCTATTGGCCGGTGCGGTGCCTGCATTGACGACTCGGCGAGCGACGCCCGGGACAGGACGACCACCGAGTGTTGAGGCGAGTGTATTGTACCTTGTAGCACGAGGGGTCTGTTACATGTAGATATTCTTGTAAGCCATAGTGCAGGCTGGATTTAAGTTATAACGTAGAATATTTAGTAAGATAACTTGTGCATAATTACAACCATAATTTTCTCTTGTAATTTTTTCTTTGTTAAAAGTTGTGTCTTATAAATATTTTGAATGTAATAAACTTGTTCCTAATTAACGTAAATTCATTGTCAATCGCTCTTGTTTATTTGTTTCATAGAAGAAAGGGAGCTGAGGAACTTTAAATTATATCGAAATCTTTTTTGATGAGTAATAATTAATTATGCTGGCATTTTATGTATTGTTGTAATTGCTAACATGTGGCTTATATTTATGTTGGCAGACAGCTGGTGTATCATTGCGGGTCAAGTTGAAGATCAGAAATTGATGCTCTCAAGGCAACTTGAGTGTGTCGTATTAACATGTTTATGGTTTTTATTTTATTATTTTATGTTAATAAATCGTGTTACTTTCACAACACAGTCTTCTTGTGTCGCTCTAATTAATTTGCTAGTTTTTCCCTATCCGGAGGCAACATTCTTCAACAGCAAAACATTAAAAGCATGAATTAATATCACAGCAAAAAAAATGAACTACCCTGAATTATTCCCCGCCAGCATCGGCAAAAGAATGTTATCATTAAAATGACTAAAGTAATGTTTTTTACAACCTACATAGAGAAAATGTATATTTTGAAATACAATCTGGTTTTTTAAAAAAAAATTATTAATAGGTACCTACATATTTATAAAAATAATGAACAGCAATTAGTTAAATAAAGTCAAAAATGTTTATAAAGCTTTGCAGATATATAATATTCTTTACCTATCTTTACCTGAATGTGGCTTAATCACATAACTATGTAGCAACTTCCTTTGAGTGGGCAATTATCTCACCCATTAACATAACCAGGTGGTGGTATACTTTTTTTTTTCTTCAAAAATTTGGTGTTGCTTCCAGCTGGATAGTAATCATTCAATGCCTCCCCGTTGGGGAGGGGCTTACAATATTTAATCGTTCAACAACATATTACAGACATTAAGATATGTTCAAAAACCATTAAAACTAATTTAACACCCGTCGGGACCTATGCTCACGATAATATAAATTTTAATCAGCATAAATTATTATAGCTCATGAATACATATAAAAATATTGGAATATTGTTAATGGAACTAACTGGAGAATTTTTGGAACCCTAATATATTTAATATGAAATTGCAAGAAAACAGAAACTTTGATTAGTAAAGAAATGGGTATTTTGATTTTCAAAATTGTTTAAAAGACAATAAAATTAAATATGTTTAAATAACATTTATGATATTGAACATATTTCTGAATTAGAATATTATAATGAATTAGCATTGGTCATTTTTATGTTTATTTTTTTTTAATAAAAATATCTTATTGTGGTTTTAATATTGTTGAATTAAATAATGTTTAATTTTTAATTACAGAGAGATACAATCACTAAAACAAGGAATCATACATCAAAACGTTAAAAAAATTTCTGTAAATGTATTAATATAAACAATCTTAAAAAGTTATCATTTTTATACAGCTTTCGATTTCCAAAAAAAAAAAAAAAAAATAAATACAAATCATAGTAAGAAAAAGCTATGTGTACTTCAGATGATATTTATAATATCAAATTACCTGTACATTATGTAAAGATTTTTAAATTATTTTTATTTTAAAATATGAATGATAGTGAAAGTTGTTTTTAGTTATCAAGGTTTTAAACAATTTTAATTATAAAAATACCAGTATGTATTATATACAATTTTTAGTAAACTAGCTTCATGAAAAAGCTTAAAATTAAATGAAAACTAAGTTATAATAAATAAAATAAATTAGAATATAATCAAATAAGATGTTTTAAAACCAAAATTTTTGTTAGCAAATTTGTAACAAAACAGTGTCCATTTAAATATGATAAAGATTGGTTCTTCCTAATTATGACACAATACCATTTGGATATTAAATATGTTGTTTTTAATATATAAAAAATTAAAATATCGTAATTTGAAGAAAACTATTGAAAATTAAGGTGGTATAAACATAAATTGTAAAAAAGGGTTTGTCCTACACAAGCGCATATGCTATTTTATTTAACCTCATTTCTGGAGCTCACAAGTTGGTGAAAAACTACATACATTAATGTTGTTTAATTTAGCATTTTAGTTTCATGGTTTTGAGATTTATAGTAGGTAGTAGTTATAATAAAGTTTAGTTTCCCATTTTTTTGTAAGATATAAGTTAAAAAGCATTTTACACATCAACTGAATGCAACGAAACTAACTGGTAAAAATAATTTTTTTTTTTTTAGGAATTACACTTAAATTTTAAACAACAACTTTATTCAGGAGTTTGTTCAACACATAATTTTTATAATTTCTTCATTTAAAATGTATATATATTTTTACTTTCAAAAACATAGTACCTACCTATCTACTTTAAGACATAAACAAAACATTGTGGTGTTGATTTATTTTCTTCTCGAGAGTACGGAATAGTGGACTTGGATAATGCCAGCATCACTTGGATTCATGGCCACTGTGGCAAGAGGCAACAGTTTGTCAGCAGCGACAAAAAAAAGGCAAATTTTAACTGATTTCGTGTTTCAATTAAGGATTTTCGATATTAATGGCAGTATTCCTTACTAAAAGTATCATGGAGATTTACAATTAAATTAAAAACTTAATATTAAAATTACTCCTGAGGAGGAATATTTTTTAAATATACACTTTTAACAGATTATCATATACATAGCTACCTTTAAACTGTCTGAACACGTTACCATTAAACAATAAAATTGACTACAATCTTAATGTAAAATACTGCTTGTATTTAGACTTTATTACACAGCTTATACTAATGTAGGAAAGATGATTACTCTTTAAATTGTAAAAATGATTTCAACTGTTTTTTGGACAAAGGAAAGCAAAAAGAAACTCCAGATAAAATTACTTAGAAATATTAATTGTAAAGGTTAGGTAATTATACTAATAAATAACTGAACGCTTTTAAAGAAAAAAAATTTATCAATGTTCTAAATTTTAATAAGCCGAAAGAGAATTTATTTTATTTTATTCAAACATATCAAATTAATACAAAAAACTTTAACAATTTTTTTCTTTCAAGACATAACATGGACCATAACACTACATGTTTTTATTTTTTTGATATCCAATTTAAACAATTTTTGTCTAAAAAATTAAAGGTAACATTTATGGTAGTAAATGGTTTTAAAAAATGCATTGAATTTTAATTTTAGAAAAATTTAGAATTATATATTTGTATAAACTTTTATTTAAATTAAATAAAGTTTTTCTATATTATTTCCTAGCTGTGATTGAAAATAAAAAAAATACTTAAAACATTCTTAAAATAACTCAAATTTATTATAAAAAGGGGGGGGGGGGAACCTTTCTTAACTTCCCAATGTTTATAGGCATCAAAACCAACAAGTATGTATATGCAGCAAATTTCAATTACTGGTAAGTGCTCTCCACATCTTCAAGGCAGCAGCATCCATGGCATCCTTCTTAGTTAAACCCATTCCACATAAAGTTAAGTTGAAGAAGCAGCAATGAACCACGAATGCCCTTGCATGAGGTGGTCCCTGTTCACCTGCATCATAGTAGGTGGGTAATGTCCATCCCCTCGCAGCACAAAATTCTTGAAGACTTTCCACAGGGTTTGAGGGCAGCGCACTTCTGAAACACTCGCTCTGTTCTTCAACAGCATCGGCTGTCAACAATGATGTGTTAGGACAGAGTTCCTCATTCTTTAGTATCTCTTCACTGTTGAGTGTGCTTAACTTTTGCAGCATAATACTTGCAGCAGTCTTCTCTGCCATTATTTTTGTACAGCAGATTACTCTGGTCATTTCTGCACCTACTTTCACAACCATGGTGACATTAATTTGGTCCTTGTTTTCCAAGTGTGGAAGTTCTTCGTAAATAGGCAGAGGCAAGTTATTGTACCTACACAACTCTCGCAGTGTTACAACAGGATTGATTGAGTCTAAAGCAGAACTAGATTCGTCACTGCTGGTCTTCAAGGACAGCTCTGATGTGGATGTATGGTTAAGTAGCGCTTGATTGCTCGTCAGTACTTCTCCTGTGCTTTCGGAAATTTCTTGGTTTTTTTTCAGAGATCAGCATGTTGCCTACTGCATTACATAAAGCTGTTTCTTTTTCATCTGCTTTTTCCGTTTCACTGATGTAATTTTTTTCGTCCAAGTGAACCGGTCTCATTTGTACTGCTGGATTTTTACTCATTCTCATAATTAGCTTACGCAAAAGATGTTTTGCGGCTTTAGACTTTGCCATTTCTTCTGTGTTTCCCAGACCTGCGTCTCTCAAAGAACCTACGCAAACCTGGGCCACAATCTTTGTGTTGTAAAACGGTTCTAATCCATATTGCACAGCCATCACTTGCAACTGTGAGATAGGTGACTCAGTTGCTGGATTAATAGAAAGGTGCTGCTTTTTGATAAAGCTTTTGACTTCAGTCTTTGTCCAATCTGTATCTGAAACAGCACAGTAAAGATGAGAAAAGGAAGAAAGACCAATATGAGTCTTGGCCATCCAAACAATCCACAGGTTTTCTTCAGGTTGCCCTGGTACCTTTTCAACGGGTACTGCAACGGAGTCAGTTTCCAAGCACACTTCCGTCATGGCATACTTATGAGGGTAGTGTTCATACAGGTGTCTTGCAATCGACCTCCTGTTCATGTAGGGTGGCATATCAGTTAGATACACGCAGTCACCAGCAGGTCTCGAGCTTGTCCATATCAGTCCTAGCTCGCAAATACTCTTCCATTTTTTATTGGATGTGTAATAGTACAGAGGTAGAGCCATTGTAAGCCTGTGAAAAAAAAGGAACAAAAGTTGTAAATCAAAATGTATACTTTAATATTCTATGTTAACAAAACATATATCTTTGTGCAAAAATGTTTAATTTTTTTTCGGGTGTCTTAATATTTTTTTTTAACTGGCCCTCTTCTTAAAAAGCTTGCCTATAGATATCCGCTCTAGAGAAATGTTCGCTATGACAGTATGATGTAATCTTTATATTTTTACTTTTTTAAGGTATTTAATAGAAGTTATTTTTAAAAATATTTTTTTTCATTATTTCATCCTTGCCACGTATTTTAATTACAAATCACTGAACATAAAAATAAGACATAAATACATTATAAAATTCCATAATAATTCATGTGTGACTGGCCCTCAGATTAGTTTCAGATGTGATCTCTGTCCCTCACAATGAGCAGGGTTGGGTATCACTTGTCGCTGCTATGGATGATCGCGAGTGACATGTGATCAGAGCACTAGCGAGCGATCGCCTTGCAAGAGTCATGAGCAATAAGAGTGCTTCGCCGGCCACGCCAGACTTAGTCTGGCCTCGTCATACTAACAATTGGGGCCCAATGTCTCGTACAGGAACAGCCTGCTTATGTTGTCCGGAAAGTGACACAGGGACATTTGTGATGGCCCCTGAGGTTTCCTCACGCTGAAGCATTCGTAATCAGGGTGAGGTGGTAGCAACTTTAGGCTTTGCATGCTGGAAAAGACCCAAAAAAAACCCTGTTGAATGACGAGTAACCCAGTAGCAACTACTATCCTGAGGGTGGCAACCACATTGGAACATAATCTCGCACGATGAATCAAGAGAGCTAGGGTTTGATTTTCTGGCCAACGAGAGGTATTTAGCAGCTGCGATAAAAGTATACGTTTCCTTTACTTTTTGTCGATTGGAAAAGGAAGGAAGGTGAGGGATGATGGAGAATGGGGTGGGGGAGAAAAACATCAGAATGAAACTAGCTGAATAAGTCAATAATACCAAAATAAAGAAACACATTTCATATTCCATTTTTAGTTATTGAATGTGTTTCTTTAAATTTATTACATATTAGAATTTTATTTGTCCAAAGGGCATAGATAAATAAGCGAAATATTTGTTTTTATTTAAGACTAAATAACATATTATAATAGTGAGATTCACAACCTAACAGACACAAAAATTAAGTAATTTTGAAAAGGGAAAAAAAACACTAGCATTACAATGTAAAATAAATTCCTTAAAATGATTTTTTTCCGAGTAATGTTGTCGCGGCCTCGTCTCTGGTGAAGCTGTGGAGACGGGGTGGACGTCGCTCGGTCGTTCAGTTGTGTTGTTTGCCCGGCGCCAGCTCTTGGGTAGAGCAGCCTCACACTCTGAGGCGGGAGTGGACCGTTCGGCCCAGTGCAGCTGACCGAGGACGGGCGGACAAGGAGTAGCTAGCAGGAAGATTGGGTGTAGAAGAGAGGATGCCCGCGGTCTCACGAAGAGTCGCTAGCGGAAAGGATGGAAGTTGGAGAGAGGGATGCCCGCGGTCTCACTAAGAGTCGCTAGCGGATGGGTGGGCAGAGAGAGGTAGAATGAGAGAGAGAGAAGGAAGCCCGCGGTCTCACTAAGAGTCGCTAGCAGAGGATTGCCCGCGGTCTCACAAGGAGTCGCTAGCGGATAGGTGCGAGAGAATGAGAGAGAGAAGGAGAGAGAGAAGGAAAGCCCGCGGTCTCACGAAGAGTCGCTAGCTGAGGAAAGGAAGATGAGGAATTCAAGCCATTGATACCACTTTTGACTGAGGTAATGTTTATTCTCCCCGATTGGCTGGGAGAGAGGAAAGCTCACAATGGTATTTCTACTCCCAGAGGCTTGTTAGCCTGCACAATTTATACAAGTTTCTTCTAGAACCATTTGTGTTAAAGTTTTACATATTTCTATCTATTTTGCATGATGATGATCTTTTGCATTTTACAATATTATTTCCACATCTACAAAACATACTTCCAGTATACACTTAAATAATCTACCTAAATATTTACAATAATAACATATGTAAAATAACTATGATACATTGTCTCTTTATATTTACACTGCCATCTGGTGACGAGTGGTGGCACTACCAGGGCCATGGCTGGAGTGTTGCGCCGCGGACAGGACTGTGACCCGGGTTTTTGTTTAGTAAAGAGGAGGTACGACGTCAATGTTAACAATGCATGATTGAAAGAAATTAATGCCTGAGAAATATGTTGTTTCAGAGTAGGTTGTTTATTATAGTTTACCATTAGCACTAAATTTTAAATTGAACATTAGTTAATTTTACTGTATTTTGTGTCATAAATACGAGAAACAGTTGTTGCCAACTGTTCAAACAGATTAGAAATAGTAAATTATATAAATGAAATTTATGAAATGGTGATAGTTACATAATCATTATTATGTGTTTATTAGGTTACACTATATTAAGTTTTAAACTCCAATGTATTGTCTATTTGCTGCAGTTTGCTTTATTTTGTTTACATTAATCACTCTTTATTGAACCATATTTCCTTGATAGCTGATGTGGTGAACAGCATTGCATTTTATAATGAATTATCATATTAATGTGTGTGATATTACAAATTTATTTTAATATTACATGCTCTTTGCAAAAAAAAGTAGTTTGTATGTATTCTGTATTTTTAAAGATATTTAATATTTCTGTGACTTATGTTGGTATTGATTCGGTTAGGTAAGTTGCATCAATAAAAATAATAATAATAAATATTATTGTAAAGTTAAAACAATAATAAAAAAAGAGTTTTTTTCAGCCAGATAGGTTTTTGCATTTCTAGGTGATAGAAACTATCATGAATATTTGGTTTGGTTATGTCAGTTAAATTAAAAAAGGCAAAGTAAAATCGTACAAATGGTTTATTAAGTTAGGTTGGCAATATTTAAAATGTTGTAAAAAGAGTGAATAATTGGCTAGGTAGCATCATTTAAAATAATATAAAACCATGTAAAAGATTGGTTACTAACATTTAAAATACTGTAAAAAAATATGAGCACCATTGGTTAGGTTTTGTCAGTGGAAAAAAACTGTATAATCGATGTGTATTAATTATTTTTTAAAGTTTTTATTTACAATGTATTCTAAAAAAGTAATATTTGTGAAGAAGGGCATCACTGTTGAGGATAATTGTGTAGTTAAGCATAATTAAAATGAGTAATGTTTCATAGAATACTAACAAAAGGAACATTTTATCAATCTTACAGCAATTTGCATTAAATTTAATGTTTTCTTGTTTTTTTTTTATCTATTTTCCCAAAATTTCCTTTTAATTTTCATTGCTTTCCCCACTACTGAGCATGTCAGAATCTAGTGAAAATTTAAACAATTTCTGGTAATTCTGAATGAAAGGAACTTTTCTGATGGAAAAAAGGTATCAATTTAATAACTGAAATATGTTTCTCAAAATGTGTTCCTTTTTAATGAGTGGGTGGGTTAGGTTTGCTACAACAAAAATTTTGTAATATAAGAATGGTCAGTTGGGTAGAGTTAGATACATTGAAAATAATTTTTAATTGTGTGCACAATCGGTTATGTAATGTTAGCTACAATAAAAGTACTTTAAAAAGTGTAGATGATTGATAAGGTTAGCTACATTAAAAATACTGTGAGATTGTGTAAACAGTTGGTTTGGTTAGGTTAGCTGCATTAAAATATTTAAAATAATGTAAATGGTTAGTTATAAAAGGTATACTGAATTAATAACTTTATAAAATGATAAAGGCAACAGGTTACAATAAGTCAGCTACTTTTCAAATTGGTCATTCTTAACTAACCTTTAAAATGGTCTTAATTTGTATTTCAGCTAACCTAACCTAACCAACAAATGAAGTACTTTTAAGGTATAGTTTAGTGTAGCTAACCTAGCCTAACACACCATCCACATTATGTTTAAGTATTAAAAAAGTTTCTATCCTAACCTAACCCAGCCAATAATTATCAAAATGAGATCACATTTGTAATAAATAAGCCTGATATCATACCAATAATGATATTACCAACATGGCAGCACTGACATCATTACCACGCCTGCATTTTAACAGGTCACATGTAGAAATATTTTTTTCAATACACATTTTATAAATTGATAGATCATTTTAAATTGATTTTAACATCCCTGTTTTCGTGAAGTATACTACCTAGTCTAGTACATACCATGGTATTGTTCATATATTATTTACAATGTTTTATTCCATACTGCAGTTCCACTTGATTTATTATATTTAAGATACTGCATGTGTATTATTTGATTGTTTGTTAATTTTGTTTACAGTTAAACTTATCAGGGATCATAAAGGGATATTTTAGCACTACGTTCGCAATACAGATATATATATTTTTTTTTTAATATTATTTTCTCAGTAACAATATCTTGGGCAGAGCAAGCAGGTGACTTTGACCCATCCCAAACTCCCTATATTCGGCACTACCAATTGAAGAACGTGTATGTTGTAATTTGTTCAGCACCGCCTTGTTTTGATTTATCGTTATCACTATCATTCTGCAATGTATATGTATTTTCCTTTATTAATTAATTGACCTGCCCTCACCAAAATTAGAAATATTATGTAATTTTTTCCTACATAATCATAATTGTGATTTACCTAACCAAAGAAAAAGAAAAATATTTCACCTAACATCGCAAATGAAAAACACAAAACACCTCGCACCTAAAACAAATTGCACATAAAACACTACTATAAAATCACTAACGCTTACATATCCGTGGTATTAGTCGTACACAGCTGTTTATCGGGTAATTAACAATAAAATTTCAACTTTTTAAAACACAATATACGTTCTTGTATTTATCCTAAAATCAGCGTTAAAAAATTTCTACTGGTTTCTGAGAAATCACTCTATATGAAAGTTGTTACGGACATTATTATACACTCTTCTAACCTCTACTAATGATGCTAGTGCGAGCGTCGAACTTTGATAACCTAACCAACCATGCACAATATAACAAAGTTTTTTTTAATGGAGCTAACCTAATCCAAAATCCCATTTAAATGATGTAACAAATTAAAATATTTATACCGAACATGATGAAATGCTGTCTCAGAATGGACTGTTTATATGTATGCTTTGGGTATCATGTGTTCCTCCATAAATAAGAATGTTAAAAAAAAAATTGTGATGAGTGCATTATTGCATAATTATTTTAATGTATGCTATAGACAATGATATTTCAAAAACCAGTTGAAATATAAAGATGCTGTATTCAGCATAAGAACAGGAAGGTCTGGTATTAGAATAACAAAAGAATATTTGGAATTTTAATGATTTCCTTGAAAGCAACGATGTAAGAATTTTAACAGTTCAATAAAAACCACTCACCTTTATGGCTTTATGGCAACATTCGTTTACTGTCAATATTATTTTCATATATATTAAATTTAAACTTTCCCTTAATTTGATTAAAGTTATTATTTGTTAAGTTAACTTCATTATAAATATTAATCTTTTGTGAAAATGGTTGAATAGGTTAGGTTGAATACATTTATAATACTGTTAGTTAAGTATGGTTAGTCACATTAAAAATTCTGTGAAATGGGAAATTGGCAATTTCTGAGGTACGGTACCCTCTGTAATATTTTACAGAATAATATATGCAGCAACCTTAATATAGCTTACCTGGAAAAACAGATTAGTAACAAATTAAACATAATGGGACAACTCGTTGAAATTTTTAACTACTTGAAGAATCAAAATATCGTCTTACAGAATGATTGATATTCATGCAGGATGTACTTAAAAAAGTATGGTATTTACAAATTTTATTTTATTCAATTCAATTTTTATTGTAATATTACCTTTCGAAATATTGTGCGGAGAACACTTACCTAAAATATAAAAACGAAATTAAATTTTCAAACTAATTCAGTTCTTTCTCTTCCTTGCACAAATTAATGTTTTAAATAAGTTCTCATATTAAGCACATAGATAGACTATGTCAACACAACCATGTAACACCTTGCAGGATGCTTGCTATGCAGGGTCTCCACCACACAAAATATCTCTAATACCAACTTTGCTTTACTACAGAAACCAACACTACTCTTGTGTGATAGTTATGATTGAAGTGTATTTCATTCGATCCGGTTACTTTCTGTAAAAAACACCTAGTTTTTGTTTGGTTTCATTTAAACATAATTTATATAAACTCATATACGATGGGTTTATCAATTGGTACGTCCAATTTACTCATTTCAATATCGATACACGAGTGCCATTCCAACCTTTAAAATTCGTGAGTTCGTGAGAAAAAGCTTGTATTTGAATTACAATTTGAATTCTAAGAATATTACTTATTTTCCTGTGATTGACAATGTCAGTTTCTTAAAAATTAGTGAAAGTTATATTTGCAATTTTAAGTTAAATAATATTTTACGTACTGTACATGAAAAATATTGAAATTTTAGCCGTGTAGAATTTTAATACATATTTTTTTTGCGTTTTGTAATAAGTAATATTACACGGATTCCGAAACGTATATATATTTTTTTACACTAAATATTGCAAAAATATGTCATGTTTGGTTTGGATCAGAACGGGAGTGTTAGGCTTATGTAGGCTATACACATTTATTTTAAGAAAGTAAATGTAATCCGGGATTGAAATGCACTCGAAATGAGTCAATTTTCATTATGAGTTTCGTTCAATTACATTATATTGTGAAAATAAAGCAATTTCCTTTCTACCTCTATCGCGCAAACTTAGCCAACTTTTCTGCCATACACGCAGATATGTGTACAAAAAATAATTTACTGGAGATTTTTTGATATATACAAATGTTTCCAAACGAGTTCTATTGAGGTGCAAAGTAAGTCGTTTAAGTTTTTCTGTGGTCCAAAGAAATAACAAAAAAGATAAATAATAATAAATTATTCGTGTTCGAATCTTTTTTAGAATGACAAAAGAAAAGAACAAAAAATATCAACAAAAATATACAAAATGTTGGGAGACCGATCCCGAGCTTCAAGGTTAGTAAACATGTATTCCTTTTATCAAAATTTAATTCGTAAATATGTGAAATCGTGGCCAAATTTGAATAATTCAGTGGAATTTTATTCAGACGTTTTCGAAGATTGCGATTCTGGTGGACACAAACATTTTGAAAATATCGCCAAATTTTCGATGGCTCTTCTCACACTCAAGTCAAACGCAAGTGTTAAACGTGCTTTTTCAACTTATAACGTAATTAAAAATAAATTACGGAATTGATTATCTCTCGAATTGCTGCAAAGCATAATGATGGTGCGATTCACTTTGCAAAGAGACGGCGGCTCGTTTGTCAAATTTGTTTCTTCTGACCGTATGATCAAATCATTTAACGTCAATATGTACGATTTCAAAAATATCAGCAACAGCAAAACGCAGCGCGATAACCAGGCCGATGCCTTCGACGAAATATTAGAAGCTTATCCCAATGACATTTAATAATATTGTGTTAGAAGGGAAAAAAATAGACATTGAAGCAATTCGTTTTTTATTTTAATTCTGTTTCGTTTGATTTGATTAACATATATCAGTCATTGATTAACATATATAAATATGTAAAATGTACTCACATAAATACAACAGCTATTTTTTACTACTTCAAGGCATTTTTAATTCATATTTGAAATTACCTCTCAAACCAAGTATACAACAAAAACTTTAGGGGTTTTTGATCGACAGTTAGGGGTATTTTAAGTTGGTCCTAGGGGGAACATTTTGTAGGAGTTGGCATCACTGCGAAGACGAGCAGTAAGTTATAAGGTGGGGCAGGAAGTGTTGGTGTTTACTCCTATCCGGGAAAAGGGGCTTTCGGAGAAGTTGTTTCATCGGTGGTTTGGTCCTTTTATTGTTGAGAAAAAAATATCCGATAACCTATATCGGTTCAAAAAGGGTTATTGTGATTTTTTTTTTGTGTTGTCAATTGTGAGCTCTGTTTGTATTGTGTCTAGATTGTTTGTAAGGAATTCGAGTATTTGTTTTGTATTTTAACGTGTGATACATTTCATTTAGGTCCTGGGTAATTTTGTTTAATAGTGATTTATCAGTTCGATATTTGGTTTTCAAGTAGCCTGTAAGAGTGTTTCAGATACCCTCAAAGCCACTCGGGCCCTCATAATGAAGACTACTGGCTGGTGGCTACTGACGGGCATGCTGGTGCTGTCTCGAGGGGATGACGCGTCTAATTTGCCGTTCCAACCTGAGACAGTGGGGGTCATCGCTGGCGCCCATTTCGAACCTTTACCAAAGGTGGTGTATACCTCATCTCTACCATTAAATTTTAAGGTCCCCTGGCCATTGCAATTGTCAGAAATTCATGAAGGTTTAACACTTTTGAGTTCCTCTAATGCATCCTCTGACCGGTGTTCAGTTTTCCGGGAATTAAAACAGGTTATGTTTTACTCAGATATGTTGATGAATAAACTAAATGATGCAGCTGGTGAGGTTTTGGAGTATGACAGTGTGGTTAATATAGAAAAGCGAGGCTTATCCTTTATTGGAGATTATGTAAGATGGTGTTGTGATGTGGGAGTGACTAGTCAATTAGAAAGTTTATTTTTAAATCAGCAACAGATTTCTCTGCATATTGATCAGATGGAAGCACAAATCATAGATGACCATGAGGCGCTTGCCAATTTGAGTAATCCTATTAGTGTTGTTAATGAAGCCATGTTAAGTGTTTTGAAACGAGTTCAAACTAAATTCACTAACCTTACTGATTACCTGAGAACTTTTAAAGAGGCAACGACAGTTCGTTTTTCAGGGATGGTACAAGAAATCGGTCACTCTTTTCAGTTACAATTATTGTTAGCATCTCAGTTAGCTAAGCAAGCTCACACTCTAACTCGTATTGAAGTTTTGGATCAATGCCGCTCACATAAGATTCCTTCTGTTTTGATTACACCGGCTCTTTTACAGGAAAAATTGCATGATTTGGAAGCTATCCTTACTAAAGATGGTTATAGATTAGCAATTAGTAGTACTCAAGTACAGGCTTATTTCCATTTGCCTATTTGTAGATGTAATGCATTTAAAGAAAGTTTGTATGTGTCAGTCAAAATCCCTATTGTACGTTATAACTCTAATTGGAAGTTGTTTCAGTTCGTTGGTATATACCATTTCGTTGGAAGAATAACACATGTCACCTAGAACATGAACCAAACTTTTTAGTGGTGGATGGTGACCACCTAGTGACGATCCAAGGACGTAATTTGTTGGACTGCCGGCCTTTGGAGGAAAAATTGAGTTTTGTGCCTAGATTTTCAGGAAGTGAATTGGGAAGTGAGTTGTGTCCCAAAGCTTTGTTTCAAGGGGTTACGATCAAAAGACTTGCAGAACTTTGTACTTTTCAATGCCGTTCCGGAACTCACCTCATGATCATGCAGGCTGGGCCGGAACGCTATTTTTTGACTCAACTTAGGGGCAAGGTGGAGTTACAG
The DNA here is from genome assembly GCF_032445375.1 of Bacillus rossius redtenbacheri. Taxonomy (NCBI): domain Eukaryota; kingdom Metazoa; phylum Arthropoda; class Insecta; order Phasmatodea; family Bacillidae; genus Bacillus; species Bacillus rossius. Next base: position 4,481,425 of record NC_086331.1, on the reverse strand, counting down.
TGTGCCAAGAATCCTAACCAAACTTTGTTTATAGATGACGAAGAACGACCAGGTGCTGTGGACATAGAAGTTCCATGTGACTGTCGATTGTATTTGAATAGTGAATTGAAAATTAATGAATTGTACCCTTGTGATTATAGTTCAAAGTCAAAGTTTCAACTACTTCATGTGATTCCAGCAGTCTGGACTAAGCTAAAGAAATTAAAGATTTTCCCACGGACTGCTTCCAGCCACACAGTTTTTCCCTCGTTGGAGGATTGTTTAGATGATGACTTGCCCTCTATCATTCCTCATTTGAATTTTACGGTTACTCGGTTCACTAGATTGGACCCCATTTCTTTGAATAAACCGGTTGAAGTATTAAGTTTCATGGTCAGACCTGTTCAGAGTATTGCATTATTTGTGATAGGGGGCACTCTATTTTTGATTATTTTTAGAAATCCATACCTTGTGGGTATTAATATTTCTGCGTGTAGCTGCTCTGGATGAGACTACTATGTTAAATGTGGAATTTACTGTTATGGTTTTTATATTAGGAATTGTAATTGATATGTTGGCTATTCTTATCTGGAAGTGTATTGAACTTAAACGAAGTGCGCAGAAAAATTTGGAGATATCTTCCCCAGTCACGCCTGTTGTGGCATCCACGAGGAGAGACTATGGACTTACGAGAAAGATTACGTAATGAAAATGTAATAAAAGCCAAATTGTGCCGACACACTGGTGATGAATTTCTTGTAAACATCACGCTTATCGAACCATGATGTAAATTTTCTTTGATTCATGTACTCTTCCTATTTGCTTATTGTTATCGCGGTTTGTAATAATTATTTAAAGATGGTATTTGTTGTTTAATGAAGAATTAGCTATGATTTTAAAACAAAGTAAGTTACGACAAACTACTTGGGCACATTGGTGTATTGTTTATAAAGATCTAGATTTTGCTTGTTAACCAGGGATGACACTAGGTGTCTTGTATTTTGATAGGTTATGTTGGGTTGGAGGTTAAGCTAATAGGGAGTGCCTTATCTCCTTTACCTTCCATCACTACTCCTACCAGTGTCTTGTACTGTGCATATTAACCAGATTCCCATGGACTCGGAGAGCCAGAACCATCTTCAAACTCGGCATGTGGTGTTAGTGAAGAAGATGAACTGTTATTAGCATCATTCATCGCGTTCATCCTCATTACCGAGGATCTGGTACCATACAGCCTGTACCTGGTGGTGGGGAAAAGTAACTGTTTTCCCTTCCAGGAATTGTTGTGAGCTGTGCATTACTCCTGTGGAAGTGAATTCGTCCGATGACCCCAGTTGATTGCGACATGTATGTGTGGACTCTCAGTTTCTAGAAGAGAAGATAATGTTTGGTCACAGTGAGGTTCGTCGTTATCATTGCATTGCTATGTTGAGAATCCAGTGCTGTATTTCTGTACTAGTGATTTTGGTGAACGTTCTATCCTGCAGCTGGTTGCTGCCATTACGATTCTGTGAAGATTTTGGACTTCAGCTAACTTTTGTCCCCTTCGAACTACCTTCTGGTTCCTACCTAGAGGCATATCCTCTTTTGTCCTCGATCCTCTTAAGAAGGGGAAGAATATGTGTTGCAAATTACTTGTTTTGCTTGGGTTACCCTTTATTTGTAGGTTATGAATTTTGTATCATAATTATTGAATCTGTGGGGTAAATAGGCACCTAGCTTCATCAATGGTTAGGCTTTTTGGTTTCACATACCTACATTGTTTGAGATTTGCCTATGTTAGACACTGTTAAATGACATTAATGAAATGTTAAATTTACAATTTTGTTTTTTTCTATTGTTAAAGTATGTTGCTACCCCTATGAGAGTTTGTGTTTTAGATCACCTAAGAATATTTTTTTTTGTTTTTTTGTTGGTGAATCTGATGCTGGGTATGAAAGTTTTACAGTATTGACAGATGGCACTACTGGCGACATGCAGTAGAGATGGCTGGAGGTGAGGGGCGCTGTTCCGATGGTTAAACCCTGGGCTTGGAGACGAACTGCGGATCGCTCTCCGGGATCATTGCTCCAGCTTCTACTTCGAGCTGATCTGTCTCCCATGCCCCGCCTCTCTCGGCTGTATGCCAGTCAAGTTAGACTTGAATGTGCTTGTACACAGTTTAAGTGAAAAACCTCAAGATTCCTTTTTACTCAATACAACTATGTACAGGGGCGCAACAACCTTAAAACCCGAAACCTTAAAGTAGTGGCAAACGGGGGCAAAGAAAGTGCTGTGTAATCAATTTTAGATAATAAAACTGCTTAAATAGCACCATTTTCCACCTTGAAATACAAATTTTCCTGGGGGAGGACCTCTGGCTCCCTGAACCCCCCCCCCCCCCCCCCTTCAATAGGAGTGATCGATGATTCTTTATAAAAAGGTATATTGGTCCTCCTTTGGAAATTTAGTTGTTGCGCCCCTGACTATGCATACTCATAAATGGAGATACAAAAATTGTTATTTTATCTTGTGAGCAATAGGATAAATTTTTGGATACCTCGAACCCATCTTTAAGCTTTGCTTCGTTTGTTATGTCATCGATTCTCCTCTGGCCGGTCTTGCTATGACTTTTCGGAATTGGCTCGTGCCTCTCAGGCTTCTTATGTAATCTAAATTGTTAACATTGTAAAATTTTCTTTGAATCCATTGTATGTAAATTTAAAGTTGTTGTTCTTGGCTTGTGGGGCACAAGCCCTCGTCGTCCGGAGTGATGTCACGCGGTAAACTTTTACGTGAAGGGTTTATTGAACTTGGCTTTGCACAAGTAGTGCTTTGTGAGTCCGCTTGAGTGCCTGACGCTGGCTTGCGACACTCGGGTGTTGTATTTTGTCTTCCCGGCGCGGTAGATTGCTAACGCTCTCTGTTTTTCTGGGACGTGGCGTGATTCGCCGCCCGAGGGCCTGGCCAGCTATGCGGGTGGTTTCGACAGTGTGGCCTGGAATCTCCGGGAGCATTGGCCGCCCTGGTTGTTTTCGCGCGGGTGTTGGTGTCGCAATCTGGCGGAAGAAATGCGAGTCTGGCACGACCGGTGAAGAGGGGATAGCATCGGTTGGTGCATGGCGGTTGTGTTGTGAAATCGTGGCCAGGATTTCTGTTTTCGCTAGGTGTGTTCTCGACTGATGACGATGTTTGGGGGGGGGGGGGGGGGGGGAATTAATAAATGGGCCACCCTGGGTGTCCCGGGGGTGATTCTTCTCGGTGAGGTGTTTGAGGACTGTCGGTCCCTCCCACCTGGCTGGTAGCTGCGTGCTGCCACTCGGAGAAGGTGTTGTAAGTAATGGCGAACTCATAATTAGCTTTTCAGCTAGAGTAAAATAAAGCATGTGGGTGTAATTTTATTCATGTTAGGACGGCTTAACTTTTTGTTTCTTTCCAGGAGGGCAGGCAGTTTGGTATCCATAAATGTTAAATTCCTTTCGTTAATTTAGCTGGAGGATGGGTCGAGGTGTTTGCAAACATTACTTATTTCTTTTTAAAAGTTAATACTCGTACTAAGAAGTGGATAAATTATTGTTTATTTATTTCAAAGGAGTATTTATTTATTTATTTATTTATTGTGAACAGAGTAGTTAGACATTAGTAGTATATGAATGGGGCTCCTGCGGCTGGCTTCTGGCTGTGGAGCGGGGAGCCGAGCCACATCTCTGACGTCACGTCCATCTCTGACATCACGGCGACCATCTTGGATGACCATTGACCTTGACCCTTGACCTTGACCCTGGCGGCCATTTTGGATCCGCCATCTTGGATCCGCCATTTTGGATGACGTCATTTTGTTTTCTATAACTTACCACCATTTTGTTTTCCGGCATTTTGAATTATGACATCACCGTTGCATTTTCCGTTACGCCCGCCATCTTTAACTTTTTTATTATCAGATTTTAATGATAAAAATTTTAAAAATTATAAAAAAATTAAATTAATAAAATTTTAATATATTTTTTTTTAAAAAACGTACTTTTTAGACACGGAGCTCAGAGTCCTCGGTTCGAACCCGACGAGGTCAAAAAATTAAAAATGGCAACCGATCCTTCCCCTTGTGGTGGGTGCTGACAGACTCGCCCCCACCACTTTTTACCATGTACATATAACATCATCTAGTATGACATCATGACCGCCATCTTGTCTTCGATGTTGGAAGCCATCATCATTGTATCGGCGGCTAGAGTGCACTGACGCCATGTTAGTTTGATTCTAACCCGCTAGAGTGCAGTAATCATTTATTATTACTGTGACACCCTCCATTTTGAAATTCGGCCGCCATATTGAAATCATGTAATAATGTAGCTAGAAAAGCAGGAAAAGTTCCAAAATTCATTAAATAAATCACTCATTAATTTACATATTGATTCGACCGATTCCTGTCCTCGGTTCGATACTTGATCGATGCAATAATGTTTAATTTTATGTAAAAAATAATAATTTTAATAAACCATGTTCAACATTCTTAAAGAGACTCAAAATCCTCTACTACCATCATCCTATCAGACATAAAGACCACCATATTGGAAATTCGTAATTATAATGCTAGAGATTCGGGAAAAAGTTAAAAATTCATTAAATAAATTTGTAATCTATATACTGATTGATTGGATCGACTAAGGTCCTTGGTTCGATCACTGGCCGATAAAAAAAAACAACTTTAATATTTTAAAAAGAACCACTAAAGTGACAAGTTTGAGAAAATAAAAAACACCACAAGTTCTATTAAAAAAAATTTATTACATAAATTCAATACACTACTACAAGTACATAAAAAAAACACTGACAAATTACTAAAGCCTTTTTGGATTCCTCGATTCAAACAGTCTTCTTATTGTACGGACTAAGCCTTTTACATGTCTTTAAATGTCTATCCGATCAGGTCATCATCGCAGCCAGAGACGGACTGAAGTTCATATCACTTATATTATCTCATTAGTCGGTACAACACATGAGTCAAATCAATAACCATGTTCATTATATGTCTCGGAGCATTTTTTATAATGACGATGTAAGCTATCGAGACGTGAAATTAGTTTATTGCACTTATTGCACTGAAATTGTATTCTTTGATCATTATTAGAACAACCGCTTCTTTCATGTCTGCGAGCATTTGAGGTGATAGTAAATGATGCACCACAGTATTTGCACTGATGCGAAGTACGCTCTTCATTAATTGAAGAATCCATTGCTGATGATGAAACTTCAGCTGATGGTGGAACAGCACATATCGGTTCGCAAGAACAGGTAATTACGCGACTTATGCACCAAAAGAAACAAACTAGGCGATCCTTACACCACCGACGTCAGTAACAAACCGAGCGTCCTGCTGTCTAGGACTCGCTTATATACATGCACCGTATGGAATAATACGATAGTCATATCAATATCAATTTACTAAAATACTAGAGTCAAAACAACATTAAAAAATAGAAGCACCATCAACAAAAAAGGAAGCAAATTTGGAAGCACCTACAAAAAAGGAAAAACAAAAGGAAGCACCGACAACGAAAAGGAAGCACCGCCAACGAAAAGGAAGCACATTTGGAAGCACCGACAACGAAAAGGCAGCACCGGCATCGAAAAGGAAGCACATTTGGAAGCACTGACAACGAAAAGGCAGCACCGGCATCGAAAAGGAAGCACATTTGGAAGCACCGACAACGAAAAGACAGCACCGGCATCGAAAAGGCAGCACATTTGGAAGCACCGACAACGAAAAGGCAGCACCGGCATCGAAAAGGAAGCACATTTGGAAGCGCCGACAACGAAAAGGCAGCACATTTGGAAGCACCGACAAAGAAAAGGCAGCACCGCCAACGAAAAGGAAGCACATTTGGAAGCACCGACAACGAAAAGGCAGCACCGGCATCGAAAAGGAAGCACATTTAGAAGCACCGACAACGAAAAGTCAGCACCGGCATCGAAAAGGCAGCACATTTGGAAGCACCGACAACGAAAAGGCACCACCGGCATCGAAAAGGTAGCACATTTGTAAGCACCGACAACGAAAAGGCAGCACCGGCAACGAAAAGACAGCACATTTGGAAGCACCGACAACGAAAAGGCAGCACCGTCATGGAAAGGCAGCACATTTGGAAGCACCGACAACGAAAAGACAGCACCGCTAACGAAAAGGAAGCACATTTGGAAGCACCGACATCGTAAAGGCAGCACCGCCAACGAAAAGGCAGCACCGCCAACGAAAAAGCAGCTCATTTGGAAGCACCGACAACTATAAGGCAGCACCGACAACGAAAAAGCAGCACATTTGGAAGCACCGCCAACGAAAAGACAGCACATTTGGAAGCACCGACAACGAAAAGGCAGCACCGCCAAGGAAAAGGAAGCACATTTGGAAACACCGACAACGAAAAGGCAGCACCGCCAACGAAAAGGCAGCACCGCCAACGAAAAAGCTGCTCATTTGGAAGCACCGACAACGAAAAGGCAGCACCGCCAACGAAAAAGCAGCTCATTTGGAAACACCGACAACTAAAAGGCAGCACCGCCAACGAAAATACAGCACATTTGGAAGCACCGCCATCGAAAAGCAGCACCATCGACGATAAGGAAGCACATTTGGAAGCACAAGTTACGAGAACTAAGTTTTAGTTATAAATCAGAATACAAGAAATAAAAACATTAAATTTTTACAATTCAAATTATTTATTTTATTTCTGTACATTATACAAATGCAAGTAAAAAAAGCCATTATTGTATGTAGCCAGCTTTCCTCAGTTCTTTGAGTATGAAGGTTATTTCTTTGATGCACGAATAGTTTCCTGCACAATGCGAGCCATGTAGAAGTCTTAGCCGGTCAACCAATATGTTTGGATCTTTCCATGATGTGTAATCAATCTCTTCTACCTCCATTTTACTTGCTTGTCTATTATAAATATTATGATCTCTGGTGTATTCCGTTTTAACACCAACCTCAGGGTAACTTTCATTATCGAGATAGTGATCATCACAAGCTTGATCAGATTTATTTAATATATCTCGACGTTTCCATCGTTTCAGTCTCAGGTCACTGACACAGTCTTCGATCTTGCCCGCTTTAGCTTCTTCATCACAGTCTATGTCTTTGTCAACAGCCTCAGAGTCGCTGTAGCATTCACCGTAGAAGGCATCATCTTCACCCAGATTACCGTAAGAATTCGATGCCGATGATGTCGAAGCGTCTTCATCGTCTTCATGCTTCCTTTTTAGGAGTCCATCATTTTTACAGAGTAGGAAAGATCTACTTGAATTCGGCTGGAATGTATTCTCACTTTTCACGTTAAGGATTCTTTCATTGTCTTCATTCTTCCATAAATCAACATCATCCTTCAATTTAAGTTTTTTGTCGAGATCGGAAGAGCCGCGATCATAATCTCTCCCAAGACAAGGAAAATTATTGTTGTAATGCAAATCGCTCTTCCTTAACCTAGTAGAGCCATCGTTGTCCTCTAGCTTGTACGCAGGCTTGGCGTTACAAGTTCTGTCATGTCTTTTTAAGCTCTCTCTCCGCGTAAACGACTTGCTACATCTAACACAACTTATCATATTACGTAGTGGATTTTTAACACAGTCATTCTTCTCGTGTTGTCTTCCATTCTTTCTCAAGATAAATTCTTTGCTGCAAAACTTACACCTGTGTCCTTTCAATACAGCAACAGTCACCGAATCAGGATTTATATTAGTTACTGAGACTATTGTCAGATGCAAACTGAGTGAATTAAATTAGATACATTACTTAAATAGAATTTTCTAAATATTTCAACAGCAAGAATTAAGTTACCTCATACAAAATAAATTGTTTCATGTGGTTTCGATTATTAGCATGAGATGTCGCCACGTGTTGTGTTGAGTCATAATTTATTTAGTTCTTTTATGTGGTATGCGGGATGCTCACTAACGTTCACAAAACAAGGATGGCTTTGATAGACATCAAGGAGAAGGAAGTTTGTCTTTCATGTTAATGCTTCTCAGCTGTCTCAAAGCATATTATTTGTCTGAGTAAAGTTATTATTTTTTAAATCCACCTGATAAAAATATTGTATGTTCTGATTTATTGACAGAATTTCACTGATTAAATGTAACTCTGAATAGAAATGTCATGTTCAGTAAGTAAAAAATTCTTCATGCAGAGATAGATCTCTCACAAATAATCAGGAGCACTCGGTGAAAATCATCAGATGTCTAGCCAGGAATAATCAGAAACACTTGGAGAAAGCCATCAATATAATATCAAGATTAATCAGAAGCACTCGGAGAAATCCATCAGATGTCTAGTTAGGTATAATCAGAAGAACACGGAGTAAACCGCCATAATATTGTCAAGAATAATCGGAAGCTCACGGAGAATACCACCATAATATTGTCAAGAATAATCAGGGGCACACGGAGAAAACCACCATAATATTAACAATAATAATCGGAAGCACACGGAGAAAACCACCATAATATTGACAAGAATAATCGGAAGCACACGGAGAAAACCACCACAAGTTTTCTTTGATATCATAAAAATACAGAAAAAAATTATTTAATAAATAACAAAAAAAAATTAATAAAAAATTTTAAATGACAAAATAAAATACAAAAATACATAAAATTCTGGCTTGTACTAGAACTATATCTTTGCTCAACAATGAGAAGTTCACAAGCTAGCAGAATCTGTTTATGTATTTTTGTATTTTATTTTGTCATTTAACATTTTTTATTAATTTTTTTTTGTTATTTATTAAATAATTTTTTTCTGTATTTTTATGATATCAAAGAAAACTTGTGGTGGTTTTCTCCGTGCGCTTCCGATTATTCTTGTCAATATTATGGTGGTTTTCTCCGTGTGCTTCCGATTATTATTGTTAATATTATGGTGGTTTTCTCCGTGTGCCCCTGATTATTCTTGACAATATTATGGTGGTATTCTCCGTGAGCTTCCGATTATTCTTGACAATATTATGGCGGTTTACTCCGTGTTCTTCTGATTATACCTAACTAGACATCTGATGGATTTCTCCGAGTGCTTCTGATTAATCTTGATATTATATTGATGGCTTTCTCCAAGTGTTTCTGATTATTCCTGGCTAGACATCTGATGATTTTCACCGAGTGCTCCTGATTATTTGTGAGAGATCTATCTCTGCATGAAGAATTTTTTACTTACTGAGTCATGACATTTCTATTCAGAGTTACATTTAATCAGTGAAATTCTGTCAATAAATCAGAACATACAATATTTTTATCAGGTGGATTTAAAAAATAATAACTTTACTCAGACAAATAATATGCTTTGAGACAGCTGAGAAGCATTAACATGAAAGACAAACTTCCTTCTCCTTGATGTCTATCAAAGCCATCCTTGTTTTGTGAACGTTAGTGAGCATCCCGCATACCACATAAAAGAACTAAATAAATTATGACTCAACACAACACGTGGCGACATCTCATGCTAATAATCGAAACCACATGAAACAATTTATTTTGTATGAGGTAACTTAATTCTTGCTGTTGAAATATTTAGAAAATTCTATTTAAGTAATGTATCTAATTTAATTCACTCAGTTTGCATCTGACAATAGTCTCAGTAACTAATATAAATCCTGATTCGGTGACTGTTGCTGTATTGAAAGGACACAGGTGTAAGTTTTGCAGCAAAGAATTTATCTTGAGAAAGAATGGAAGACAACACGAGAAGAATGACTGTGTTAAAAATCCACTACGTAATATGATAAGTTGTGTTAGATGTAGCAAGTCGTTTACGCGGAGAGAGAGCTTAAAAAGACATGACAGAACTTGTAACGCCAAGCCTGCGTACAAGCTAGAGGACAACGATGGCTCTACTAGGTTAAGGAAGAGCGATTTGCATTACAACAATAATTTTCCTTGTCTTGGGAGAGATTATGTTCGCGGCTCTTCCGATCTCGACAAAAAAATTAAATTGAAGGATGATGTTGATTTATGGAAGAATGAAGACAATGAAAGAATCCTTAACGTGAAAAGTGAGAATACATTCCAGCTGGATTCAAGTATATCTTTCCTACTCTGTAAAAATGATGGACTCCTAAAAAGGAAGCATGAAGACGATGAAGACGCTTCGACATCATCGGCATCAAATTCTTACGGTAATCTGGGTGAAGATGATGCCTTCTACGGTGAATGCTACAGCGACTCTGAGGCTGTTGACAAAGACATAGACTGTGATGAAGAAGCTAAAGCGGGCAAGATCGAAGACTGTGTCAGTGACCTGAGACTGAAACGATGGAAACGTCGAGATATATTAAATAAATCTGATCAAGCTTGTGATGATCACTATCTCGATAATGAAAGTTACCCTGAGGTTGGTGTTAAAACGGAATACACAAGAGATCATAATATTTATAATAAACAAGCAAGTAAAATGGAGGTAGAAGAGATTGATTACACATCATGGAAAGATCCAAACATATTGGTTGACCGGCTAAGACTTCTACATGGCTCGCATTGTGCAGGAAACTATTCGTGCATCAAAGAAATAACCTTCATACTCAAAGAACTGAGGAAAGCTGGCTACATACAATAATGGCTTTTTTTTACTTGCATTTGTATAATGTACAGAAATAAAATAAATAATTTGAATTGTAAAAATATAATGTTTTTATTTCTTGTATTCTGATTTATAACTAAAACTTAGTTCTCGTAACTTGTGCTACCAAATGTGCTTCCTTTTCGTCGATAATGCTGCCTTTTCGATGGCGGTGCTTCCAAATGTGCTGTATTTCCGTTGGCGGTGCTGCCTTTTAGTTGTCGGTGTTTCCAAATGAGCTGCTTTTTCGTTGGCGGTGCTGCCTTTTCGTTGTCGGTGCTTCCAAATGAGCAGCTTTTGCGTTGGCGGTGCTGCCTTTTCGTTGGCGGTGCTGCCTTTTCGTTGTCGGTGTTTCCAAATGTGCTTCCTTTTCCTTGGCGGTGCTGCCTTTTCGTTGTCGGTGCTTCCAAATGTGCTGTCTTTTCGTTGGCGGTGCTTCCAAATGTGCTGCTTTTTCGTTGGCGGTGCTGCCTTTTAGTTGTCGGTGCTTCAAAATGTGCTGCTTTTTCGTTGTCGGTGCTGCCTTATAGTTGTCGGTGCTTCCAAATGAGCTGCTTTTTCGTTGGCGGTGCTGCCTTTTCGTTGGCGGTGCTGCCTTTACGATGTCGGTGCTTCCAAATGTGCTTCCTTTTCGTTGGCGGTGCTGTCTTTTCGTTGTCGGTGCTTCCAAATGTGCTGTTTTTCCATGACGGTGCTGCCTTTACGTTGTCAGTGCTTCCAAATGTGCTGTCTTTTCGTTGCCGGTGCTGCCTTTTCGTTGTCGGTGCTTACAAATGTGCTTCCTTTTCGATGCCGGTGCTGCCTTTTCGTTGTCGGTGCTTCCAAATGTGCTTCCTTTTCGTTGGCGGTGCTGTCTTTTCGTTGTCGGTGCTTCCAAATGTGCTGTTTTTCCATGACGGTGCTGCCTTTACGTTGTCTGTGCTTCCAAATGTGCTGTCTTTTCGTTGCCGGTGCTGCCTTTTCGTTGTCGGTGCTTACAAATGTGCTTCCTTTTCGATGCCGGTGCTGCCTTTTCGTTGTCGGTGCTTCCAAATGTGCTTCCTTTTCGATGCCGGTGCTGCCTTTTCGTTGTCGGTGCTTCCAAATGTGCTTCCTTTTCGTTGGCGGTGCTGCCTTTTCTTTGTCGGAGCTTCCAAATGTGCTTCCTTTTCGTTGGCGGTGCTGCCTTTTCTTTGTCGGTGCTTCCAAATGTGCTGCCTTTTCGTTGTCGGCGCTTCCAAATGTGCTTCCTTTTCGATGCCGGTGCTGCCTTTTCGTTGTCGGTGCTTCCAAATGTGCTGCCTTTTCGATGCCGGTGCTGTCTTTTCGTTGTCGGTGCTTCCAAATGTGCTTCCTTTTCGATGCCGGTGCTGCCTTTTCGTTGTCAGTGCTTCCAAATGTGCTTCCTTTTCGATGCCGGTGCTGCCTTTTCGTTGTCGGTGCTTCCAAATGTGCTTCCTTTTCGTTGGCGGTGCTTCCTTTTCGTTGTCGGTGCTTCCTTTTGTTTTTCCTTTTTTGTAGGTGCTTCCAAATTTGCTTCCTTTTTTGTTGATGGTGCTTCTATTTTTTAATGTTGTTTTGACTCTAGTATTTTAGTAAATTGATATTGATATGACTATCGTATTATTCCATACGGTGCATGTATATAAGCGAGTCCTAGACAGCAGGACGCTCGGTTTGTTACTGACGTCGGTGGTGTAAGGATCGCCTAGTTTGTTTCTTTTGGTGCATAAGTCGCGTAATTACCTGTTCTTGCGAACCGATATGTGCTGTTCCACCATCAGCTGAAGTTTCATCATCAGCAATGGATTCTTCAATTAATGAAGAGCGTACTTCGCATCAGTGCAAATACTGTGGTGCATCATTTACTATCACCTCAAATGCTCGCAGACATGAAAGAAGCGGTTGTTCTAATAATGATCAAAGAATACAATTTCAGTGCAATAAGTGCAATAAACTAATTTCACGTCTCGATAGCTTACATCGTCATTATAAAAAATGCTCCGAGACATATAATGAACATGGTTATTGATTTGACTCATGTGTTGTACCGACTAATGAGATAATATAAGTGATATGAACTTCAGTCCGTCTCTGGCTGCGATGATGACCTGATCGGATAGACATTTAAAGACATGTAAAAGGCTAGTCCGTACAATAAGAAGACTGTTTGAATCGAGGAATCCAAAAAGGCTTTAGTAATTTGTCAGTGTTTTTTTTATGTACTTGTAGTAGTGTATTGAATTTATGTAATAAATTTTTTTTAATAGAACTTGTGGTGTTTTTTATTTTCTCAAACTTGTCACTTTAGTGGTTCTTTTTAAAATATTAAAGTTGTTTTTTTTTATCGGCCAGTGATCGAACCAAGGACGTTAGTCGATCCAATCAATCAGTATATAGATTACAAATTTATTTAATGAATTTTTAACTTTTTCCCGAATCTCTAGCATTATAATTACGAATTTCCAATATGGTTGTCTTTATGTCTGATAGGATGATGGTAGTAGAGGATTTTGAGTCTCTTTAAGAATGTTGAACATGGTTTATTAAAATTATTATTTTTTACATAAAATTAAACATTATTGCATCGATCAAGTATCGAACCGAGGACAGGAATCGGTCGAATCAATATGTAAATTAATGAGTGATTTATTTAATGAATTTTGGAACTTTTCCCGCTTTTCTAGCTACATTATTACATGATTTCAAGATGGCGGCCGAATTTCAAAATGGCGGGTGTCACAGTAATAATAAATGATTACTGCACTCTAGCGGGTAAGAATCAAACTAACATGGCGTCAGTGCACTCTAGCCGCCGATACAATGATGATGGCTTCCAACATCGAAGACAAGATGGCGGTCATGATGTCATACTAGATGATGTTATATGTACATGGTAAAAAGTGGTGGGGGCCAGTCTGCCAGCACCCACCACAGGGGGAAGGATCGGTTGCCATTTTTAATTTTTTGACCTCGTCGGGTTCGAACCGAGGACTCCGAGCTCCGTGTCTAAAAAGTAGGTTTTTCAAAAAAAAAATATATTAAAATTTTAATAATTTAATTTTTTTATAATTTTTAAAATTTTTATCATTAAAATCTGATAATAAAAAAGTTAAAGATGGCGGGCGTAACGGAAAATGCAACGGTGACGTCATAATTCAAAATGCCGGAAAACAAAATGGTTGGAAAGTTCGAGAAAACAAAATGACGTCATCCAAAATGGCAGATCCAAGATGGCGGATCCAAAATGGCCGCCAGGGTCAAGGTCAATGGTCATCCAAGATGGTCGCCGTGATGTCAGAGATGGACGTGACGTCAGAGATGTGGCTCGGCTCCCCGCTCCACAGCCAGAAGCCAGCCGCAGGAGCCCCATTCATATACTACTGACATTAATTACATTATTTATTTATGTGTTGGTCATAATAATTTACCGGAAATAAACCCGAAACAATGTGGGATAAATAATACTTTTATTTCAGTCAACACCCTACACCCCCTGTCCCAAGGAGGTTAGACATCCCTGTACCAGCTCTATGGCTACCTTTCCCCCCCTCCCCCTCATTTTTTTTCAATGATGCTGAAATTTTAAGATGTTATTTTATTATTTTTATTTCGAGTGACATTTTGCAGGTCTTGACGGAGTCCGAGGGGCTTCCTCCACAATATATTCAAATAAGATGTTCTAAAACCAAAATTTTTGTTAGCAAAAATGTAACAAAACAGTGTCCATTTCAATATTATAAAGAGTGGTTCTTCCTAATTATGACACAATACCATTTGGATATGAAATATAATGTTTTAAATATCTTAAAAATTAAAAAATTGTTATTTGAAGAAAACTATTAAAATTTCAGGTGGTAAAAAAAAATAAATTATAAAAAAGGGTTTGTCCTACACAAGCTCATGTGCTATTTTATTTAACCACATTTCTGAAGCTCACAAGTTGGTGCAAAAGCTACAAACATTAATTTTGTTTAATATAGCATTTTAGTTTCATGGTTTTGAGATTTATAGTAGTAGCTATAATAAAGTTTAGTTTCCCTTTTTGTTGTAAGATCTAAGTTAAAAAGCATTTTACACATCAACAGAATGCAACAAAACTAACACCTAAATTTTTTTTTTTTTTTAGGAATTACACTTAAATTTTAAACAACAACTTTATTTAGGAGTTCGTTCAACACAGAATTTATATAATTTATTCATTTTAATGCATATATTCTTTACTTTCAAAAACATAGTACTTTAAGATATAAACAAAACATTGTGGTGTTGAATTATTTTCTTCTCGAGAGTACGGAATGCTGGACTTGGAAAGTGCCAGCATCACTTGGATTCATTGTCACTGTGGCAAGGGGCTACAGTTTTTCAGCAGCGACAAAAAAAGGTAAATTTTAAATGATTTCGTGTTTCAGCTTAAGGATTCTCGATATTAATGGCAGTATTCCGAACTAACAGTATCATAAAGATTTACAATTAAATTAAAAACTTGTTATAAAAATGACTCCTGAGGAGGAACATTTTTTAAATATACACTGTCAACAAATTATCATATACATAGCTACTTGAAAAATGTCTGAACAAGTTACCATTATTTAAAAAAAATTGACTAAATCTGAATGTAAATTACTGCTTGTATTTAGACTTTATTACATAGCTTATACTAATGTAGGAAAGATGAGCTCTTTAAATGGTAAAAATGATTTCAGTTGTTTTTGACAAAGGAAAGAAAAAACTCCAGAAAAAATTTCTTAAAAAATATTGTATGTAAAAGGTTAGGTAATTATTCTAATAAATACCATAGCTGAACGCTTTGAAAGTATAAAAATCATAAATGTTTTAAACTGCAATAAGTTGAAAGAGATTTTTTATTTTATTCAAACATATCAAATGAATACAAAAAAAATCCAAAAAATTTTAAAAATGTTTTCTTTCCAGACATAACATGGATCGAAACACTACATGACTTAATTTTTTTGACATCCAATTTAAACAATTTTTGTCTAAATACTTTCAAAAGTTAACATTTATGATAATAAATTTTTTAAAAAATGCAATGAATTTTAATTATAGTAAAATTTAGATTTATATATTTGTATAAACTGACATTTAAATTGAAAAAGTTTTTCTATATTATATCCTACCTGTGATTGAAAATAAAAAAAAACATTTAAAACATTCTTAAAATAACACAAATTTAGTATAAAAAGGGGGTAAATCCTTTCTTAACTTCCCAATGTTTATAGGCATCATAACAAACAAGAATGTAATGCAGAAAATTTCAATTGCTCGTAAGTGTTCTCCACATATTTAAGGCAGCAGCATCCATGGCATCCTTCTTAGTTACACCCATTCCACTTACAGTTAAGTTGAAGAAGCAGCAGTTAAACACGAATTCCCTTGCATGAGGTGGTCCCTGTTCACCTGCATTATAGTAGATGGGGAATGTCCATCCCCTGGCAGCACAAAATTCTTGAAGACTTTCCACAGGGTTTGAGGGTACCTCACTCCTCAAACACTCGCCCTGTTCTTCAACAGCATCGTCTGTCAACAACGGTGTGTTAGGACAGAGTTCCTCATTCCCTAGTATCTCTTCACGGTTGAGTATGCTCAACTTTTGCAGCATAATACTTGCAGCAGTCTTCTCTGCCATACTTTTTGTCAAGCAGATTACTCTGGTCACAACTACGCCTACTTTCACAACCATGGTGACAGTATTGTGGTCCTCGTTTTCCAAGTGTGTAAGTTCTTCATAAATGGGCAGAGGCAAGTTATTGCACATACACAACTCTCTCAGTGTTACAACAGGATCGATTGTGTCTAAAGCAGAACTAGAATCAACATTTCTGTTCTTCAAAGGCATCCCTGTCATAGGTGTATGGTTAAGTAGCGCTTCATTGCTCATCAGTACTTCTCTTGTGCTTCCGGAAATTTCTTGGTTTTTTTCAGTGATCAGTATGTTGCCTATTGCATTACATAAAGTTCTTTCATTTTCATCTGCTTTTACCTTTACACTAATGTTATTTTTTTCGTCCAAGTGAACCGGTCTCATTTGTGCTGGATTTTTACTCATTCTCAGAATTAGCTTACGCAAAAGATGCTTTGCGGCTTTAGACTTTGCCATTTCTTCTGTGTTGCCCACACCTACATCACTCAAAGAACCTACACAAACCTTGGCCACAAACTTTGTGCTGTAAATCGGTTCTAATCCAGATTGCACAGCCATCTCTTGCAACTTTGAGATAGGTGACTCAGTTGCTGGATTAATAGAAAGGTGCTGTTTTTTGATAAAGCTTTTGACTTCAGTCTTTGTCCAATCTGTATCTGAAACAGCACAGTAAAGATGAGAAAAGGAAGAAAGACCAATATGAGTCTTGGCCATCCAAACAATCCACAGGTTTTCTTCAGGTTGCCCTGGTACCTTTTCAACGGGTACTGCAACGGAGACAGTTTCCAAGCACACTTCTGTCATGGCAAACTTATGAGGGTGGTCTTCGTACAGATGTTTTGCAATGGACCTCCTGTTCTTGTAGGGTGGCATGTCAGTTAGATACACTCCGTCACCAGCAGGTCCCGAGCTTGTCCATATCAGTCCTAGCTCGCAAATACACTTCCAGTTTTCACTGGAAGTGTAATAATACAGAGGTACAGCCATCGTAAGCCTGTGAAAAAAGGAACATATATGTTTTAATAGGTTGTAAATCATAATGTACACTTTAATATTCTAAGTAAACAAAACAGATATCTTTGTGCAAGAATGTTTAAATTTTTTTTCGGGTGCCTAGATATTTTTTTAAATGTGGCCCTCCCTTTAAAAATCTTGCCTATATCTGCTCTAGAGTAATGGTCGCTATGACAGTATTATGTACCTATCTATATTTTTTTCTTTTTTAAGGTATTTTTTAAAAAGTTATTTGAAAAAAAATTGTTTCATTATTTTATCACTTGCCACGTATTTTATTTACAAATCACTGAACAAAAAATATAAATACATAAAATTATAAAATGACCGCAAATTATTTTCAGAAGTGATCTGTGTCCCTCACAATGAGCAGGGTTGGGTATCACTTGTCGCTGCTATGGATGATCGCTAGCGACATGTGATCAGAGCACTGGAGAGCGATCGACTTGCAAGAGACTTGAGCAATCAGAGTGCTTCACCGGCCACGCCAGACTTTGTGCCGGACTCGTCATACTAACAATTGGAGCCCACTGTCTGGTACAGGAACAGCCTGCTTATGTGACACAGGCTCATTTGTGATGGCCCCTGAGGTTTCCTCACGCTGAAGCATTCGTAATCAGGGTGACGTGGTAGCAACGTTAGTTTTTGCATTCCGGAAAAGAACAAAAAAAAAAACCCTGTCAAATGACGAGTAACCCCGTAGCAACTAATATCCTGAGGGTGGCAACCACATTGGAACACAATCTCACACGATGAGTCAAGAGATTCGATAGCGAGAAGTACGTAAGAGCGCTTGGGTTTGATTTTCTGGCCAACGAGAGGTATTAGCAGCTGCGATAAAAGTATACGTTTCCTTTACATTTTGTCGATTGGAAAAGGAAGGAAGGTGAGGGATGATGGAGGATGGGGTAGGGGAAAAAATCATGCGAATAAAACTAGCTGAATTAGTCTATAATACCAAAATAAAGAAACTTTTCATATTCCATTTTTAGTTATTGAATGTGTTTCTTTAAATTTATTATGTATTAGAATTTTATTTGTCCAAAGGGCATAGATTTATAAGCCAAATATTTGTTTTTTTACTAAGACTAAATTACATATTCTAATATTGAGATTCACAACCTACCAGGCACACAAAATAGTAATTTTGAAAAGGAAAAAAAAAAAGCCTTCTAGCATTACAACGTTAAATAAATTCCTAAAATGGTTTTATTCGAATAATGCTAACAATGCATGATTGCAAGAAAGTTATGCCTGAGAAATATGTTATTTCAGAGTAGATTGTTTTTATAGTTTACCATTAACACTAAATGTACAATGGTACATTAGTTAATTTTACAGTAATTGGTGTCATAAGGACGAGAAACAGTTCTTGCCACTTGTTCAAACAATTTATAAATATCAAATATATATATATATATATATATATATATATATATATATATATATATATATATATATATATATGAAATTTATGAAATGGCGATAGTTACATAATCATTATTATGTGTTTTTTTTTGTTACACTATAGTAAGTTTTAAACTTCAATGTGTTGTCTATTTGCTGCAGTTTGCTTTATTTTGTTGATTTTTGTTGTTTACATAAATCACTCTTTATTCAACCATGTGTGTGTTGCAGATTCTGCTATTTTTTTTTTAATTCTTCTTGTATTTCCTTGATAGCTGATGTGGTGAACTAAATTTTTTCTATAATATATCATTATATGTGTGTTATATTGCAAATTAATTTTAATATTACATGCTCTTTGCAAAAAAAAAAGTAGTTTGTATGTATTCTGTATTTTTAAAGATATTTAATATTTCTGTGACTTATGTTGGTATTGATTCGGTTAGGTAAGTTGCATCAATAAAAATAATAATAATAATAAATATTATTGTAAAGTTAAAACAATAATAAAAAAATAGTTTTTTTCAGCCAGATAGGTTTTTGCATTTCTAGGTGATAGAAACTATCATGAATATTTGGTTTGGTTATGTCAGTGAAATTAAAAAAGGCAATGTAAAATCGTACAAATGGTTTATTAAGTTAGGTTGGCAATATTTAAAATGTTGTAAAAAGAGTGAATAATTGGTTAGGTAGCATAATTAAAAATAATATAACACCATGTGAAAGATTGGTTACTAACATTTAAAATACTGTAAAAAAATATAAGCACCATTGGTTAGGTTTTGTCAGTGGAAAAAAAATTGTATAATCGATGTGTATTAATTATTATTTAAAGTTTTTATTTACAATGTATTCTAGAAAAGTAATTTTTGTGCAGAAGGGCATCACTGTTGAGGATAATTGTGTAGCTAAGCACAATTAAAATGAGTAATGTTTCATAGAATACTACCAAAAGTAACATTTTATCAATCTTACAGAAATTTGCATTAAATTTAATGTTTTCTTGTTTTATTTTATCTATTTTCCCAAAATTTCCTTTTAATTTTCATTGCTTTCCCCACTACTGAGCATGTCAGAATCTAGTGAAAATTTGAACAATTTCTGGTAATTCTGAATGAAAGGAACTTTTCTGAAGGTATCAATTTAATAACTGAAATATGTTTCTCAAAACGTGTTCCTTTTTAATGAGTGGGTGGGTTAGGTTTGCTACATCAAAAATTTTGTAATATAAAAATGGTCAGTTGGGTAGAGTTAGATACATTGAAAATAATTTTTAATTGTGTGCACGGTTGGTTATGTATTGTTAGCTACAATAAAAGTACTTTAAAAAGTGTAGATGATTGATTAGGTTAGCTACATTAAAAATACTGTGAGATTCTGTAAACAGTTGGTTTGGTTAGGTTAGCTGCAATAAAATATTTAAAATAATGTAAATGGTTAGTTATAAAAGGTATAATGAATTAATAATTTTATAAAATAATAAAGGCAACAGGTTACAATAAGTCAGCTACTTTTCAAATTGGTCATTCTTAACCAACCTTTAAAATGGTCTTAATTTGAATTGCAGCTAACCTAACCTAACCAACAAATGAAGTACTTTTAAGGTATAGTTTACTGTAGCTAACCTAGCCTAACACACCATCCACATTATTTTTAAGTATTAAAAAAGTTTCTATCCTAACCTAACCCAGCCAATAATTATCAAAATGAGATCACATTTGTAATAAATAAGCCTGATACCATACTAAAAATGATATTACCAATATGGCAGCACTGACATCATTACCACGCCTGCATATTAACAGGACACATGAGGAAATATTTTTTTCAGTACACATTTTATAATTTGATAAATCATTTTGAATTGATTTTAACATCCCTGTTTTCGTGAAGTATACTACCTAGTCTAGTACATATCATGGTATTGTTCATATATTATTTACAATGTTTTATTCCATACTGCAGTTCCACCTGGTTTATTATATTTAAGATACTGCATGTGTATTATTTGATTGTTTGTTAATTTTGTTTACAGTTAAACTTATCAGGGATCATAAAGGGATATTTAAGCACTACGTTCGCAATACAGATATTTTTTTTTCTTTAATGTTATTTTCTCAGTAACAATATCTTGGGCAGAGCAAGCAGGTGACTTTGACTCATCCCAAACTCCCTATATTCGGCACTACCAGTTGAAGAACGTGTATGTTGTAATTTGTTCAGCACCGCCTTGTTTTGATTTATCGTTATCCCTACCATACTGCGATGTATATGTATTTTCCTTTATTAATTAATTGACCTGCCCTCACTAAAATTAGAAATATTATGTAATTTTTTCCTACATAATCATAATTGTAATTTACCTAACCAAAGAAAAAGAAAAATATTTCATCAAACATCGCAAATGAAACACACAAAACACCTCGCACCTAAAAGCAAATTGCACATAAAACACTACTATAAAATCACTAACGCTTACATATCCGTGGTATTAGTCGTACACAGCTGTTTATCGGGTAATTAACAATAAAATTTCAACTTTTTAAAACACAATATACGTTTTTGTATTTACCCTAAAATCAACGTTAAAAAATTTCTACTGGTTTCTGAGAAATCACTCTATATGAAAGTTGTTACGGACATTATTATACACTCTTCTAACCTCTACTAATGATGCTAGTGCGAGCGTCGAACTTTGATAACCTAACCAACCATCCACAATATAACAAAGTTTTTTTTGATGGAGCTAACCTAATCCAAAATCCCATTTAAATGATGTAACAAATTTGAAATATTTATATCGAACATGCTGACATGCTGTCTCTGAATGGACTGTTTATATGTATGCTTTGGGTATCATGTGTTCCTCCATAAATAAGAATGTTAAAAAAAAAAATTGTGATTATTGCATAATTATTTTAATGTATGCTATAGACAGTGATATTTCAAAAACCAGTTGAAATATAAAGATGCTGTGTTCTTCATAAGAACAGGATGGTGTGGTATTAGAATAACAAAAGAATATTTGGAATTTTATTGATTATCCTTGAAAGCAACGATGTAAGAATTTTAACAATTCAATAAAAACCAGTCACCTTTATGGCTTTATGGCAACATTCGTTTAGTGTCAATATTATTTTCATATATATTAAATTTAAACTTTCCCTTAATTTGATTAAAGTTATTATTTGTTAATTTAACTTCATTATAAATATTAATCTTTTGTGAAAATGGTTGAATAGGTTAGGTTGAATACATTTATAATACTGTTAGTTAAGTATGGTTAGTCACATTAAAAATGCTGTGAAATGGGAAATTGGCAATTTCTGAGGTACGGTACCCTCTGTAATATTTTACAGAATAATATATGCAGCAACCTTAATATAGCTAACCTGGCCAAACAGATTTGTAACAAATTAAACCTAATGGGACAACTCGTTGAAATTTTTAACTACTTGAAGAATCAAAATATCGTCTTACAGAATGATTGATATTCATGCAGGATGTACTTAAAAAAGTATGGTATTTAAAATTTTATTTTATTCAATTCAATTTTTATTTTAATATTACCTTTCGAAATATTGTGCGGAGAACACTTACCTAAAATATAAAAACGAAACTAAATGTTCAAACTAATTCAGTTCTTTCTCTTCCTTGCACAAATTAATGCATTAAATAAGTTCTCATATTAAGCACATAGATAGACTATGTCAACACAACCATGTAACACCTTGCAGGATGAAGCCTACGTTTCACAAAGGGTTGAGGACCAACCCGAACATGCCCGAAGACTTCACCTTCGGCCAACTTCGTGACTTTGTTTTTATTTTCATAACAGCACGGCCATGTTGGTGGAAATCAAAAACACTTATTAATAATAATTGTAAGCTTAAGTGTTTGATCCATAGAAAGAAAGTGCATATTTAGTAATAATCTTAAGATTATTATTCACTGTTATATTACAAGTATTCGTTATGTTCAGGATCTTTCAACGCACTAAATTAAAACAGCAAGCATCATGTACCTCGGGATCAAGTGTAAAACTATGATATGCGATACTGAACTTTAACTAACTTTCAGATTTGCGTGTTAATTAAGAGATATGTATCATCATTTAGTTCATATTTTCTCTCTACAGGTTTTAAAGTTTAGCCTAGGTTGACGTAATTTTTTTCGTATCACGTGTCCAAATTGATCCCTTGGTTTTGTGGTACAAGATGCTTGCTGTTTTAATTTGTTACGTCTAAAGAGTATGGACATAACAAATACTAGAACATCACAAGACAAACAAATTATCTCAGGTGTTGTGAAATAATTTCTTTTGTAACTGTTTTACATTCATATATAAATTGTAATAACACAAGTTAGTATGCCCATGTTCTTTCAATGTACCAAATCAAACATCAAGCAAAATGTACCACAGGAACAATGTATACAAGATCATGCCTTCTGGATCAAGGGATGAATTTGAATATGTTATACGGAACTTTTACCAATTTCACTTTCGGGACAAGTATGTATCACAATATCATTATCACATTAATGATGACATTAACATGGCACATTTATGTCATTACCATATCTGCATTATTATGTGACTAGCATGATTATATGGGGGTTTTAGTTGGGGAGTATTCTAATGCTTGTTTTGCACAAAATATGTTTGTGTATTAAACTAGCTTTCTGGTAACGTATTTTATGCTATGGCCATGCTTATTCTAGATTTAGAACATACCTACTACAGTATATATTTTACCTGTGGTATCATATTCTATACTTAAGAACAAGCCCTACCTGTACTAGTATAATAGAACACCATACTGAAGATATATTACATTTCATTATTATTTCTCAAGATATATATCTGATGTAACAGAAGCATATGAATGTCCTCCGTCCAAAAGTTTTTTTTCCAGTGTTTGTACTTTAAGAACGTACAGGTATGTGTGAATGCACAGGTATTATAATGCAAGCTTTAAACTTTGATTACTTGCTAACCTGTAGAAATTTAAAGTCTGTTTTCAGGATAAATTCAGGGCTATGACTAGTGTCAAAAAAAGTTTTTGTCTAATTTTTTTTTAGTTTGTGGAAAAGCCACAACGTAAGATTATTACCCACCTCTCTCCTAACAGCAAATAAAATGCACAGTGTAATTGTATTGTTTTGCGGCTTTTAAATGAATAAAGAAAAAAATTCTGAAAAACTTTTTTTCACATCCTGACATGTATCGAAATATTTCCCAAGAGAATGTTGAGGTACTTTAAGTTGTTTATCGTTTTTAAAACTGCACAAGATTTTATTAAGTTTGTTTTAATCAACAAAAGTAAGAAGAGTAAAAATTATAACTTTTTTTTTTTACTTCCTGATATGTTTTTCAGACATTACCCAAGAGAGCAATACTTGCAGCAAGAAACACATAACTCCATATGTGACAAAATCTGATTATGAGGCCCTTGTTTTTATTGAAGCAAGCTTTTTGCAAGCACAGCAGGGACTCGCACATGGCGGCGCTTGCGATATCGCAATCATGAATGTTAAAACTATAAAACTATTGGTAGACTGCTTGATGTAACACAGTGCTGTCTTACAAAATGATTCCAAAGCATTTCAGGAAGCAAAAGGTATTTTGTAATTTTTATTTTCTTGTTTGCAAAAAATCTGATAAACTATAAAATTTCAATGAACACAAAACACTACTACTTAATTACTATAACATTTTATAAAATCATAAAAATAAACCACCTACTTTTCTGGCTGCTTGTCTTAAGTTTACACAAAAAATATTTACTGTTCTGCCATTAATCTTACTTAGTGTTGCAGCATACAGTATCGCAAAATGCAGTCACTACTACAATCACCACACGTTTATATTCTATACATCTACCTGAGAAACATTAAGAGCTAAGTGCTGTTAACTATTGTTACCACTTGTATTTATAAGCAGTAGTAGTTTTTTTTTAATTAATGTGTGTAGGTGCTAATTTTGCCATTGCATTAAATCACCAAACACTCTTTGTGATGTAGGTATACGATATTTCCAATTTTTTATGTAACTGAATGTTTGACAAATATTAAAAACAAAAAAAAATATTGAAAGCTGTGAATACATGAAGAACAGTATACATTTAAATAAGATAGGCCTACCAAAACTATCGAGCTTATCAAATTATACATATACTTACCAAATGAAATGTGTTGACCATCTGGTGTGTATCATGTTGCCATGAATATTATTTTTCTGCTATATAGTTTCTGTTAAATACTATGTATTACTTTATTGCTCTACAGTTTCTGTTATGGACTTTGTCTCCAGATTGCCATTTATATGACTTATTCTCTACATTCTCAGTACTTGTAATTGTTTCTGTTTGTTGCAGGTATGTAAGGAAATTAGAAAATGAGCTGAAACATTAAGGGGAATGGAAAGGTAAAATATCTTGGGAATGCTGGAATCGAATATCAAGGATAAAATCTGAACTACTCATCATATTTCTTTGCGGTTTGTTTTGCCAACTAGATAATTTAATTACAGAGGGTTGTGTGTACAGAAGTGGCCACAATAATGCATAGTTTTTTAGAAAAAAATTAAATAACTTTATGCAGAAATAAGGGGTATTAGCCACAAAATTATAAATTATACCAAAATATAATTTTTGCATGGTGTAATACAATATTATCTAGAGCTCTATAATACAGAATTTTACGTAATTGCTCAACAAGCGTGTCCTTCCTTACCTAAATGTTGCATGGCAGGTTTTAATTGGTTAAAATTCCTTTAAAATTCAGCGATCAAGTGTTTTTCACTTTGATTATAATAGAGTTCTAGATAATATTATATTACACAATATAAAAATTACATTTTGGTATAATTTTTAATTTTGTGGATAATACCCCTTATTTATGCATAAAGTTATTTAATTTTTTTTTTAAAAACTATGCATTATTGTGGCCTCTGCTGTACACACAACCCTCCGTAATTAAATTATCTAGTCGGCAAAACAAACCGCAAAGAAATATGATGAGTAGTTCAGATTTTATCCTTGATCTTCGATTCCAGGATTCCCAAAATATTGTACCTTTCCATTACCCTTAAACTCCTTGGACACTCCATAGAAAGGAAGAATTATTTTCTGTTTAATGCTGGCATGTGAAGACATTAGAACATTTTCTTGTAGATTAAATTCTTTGGACATTCAATGAAAATGAATTATTTTGTGAATTTTTGTTATAATAGTGTTTTTTTATTTCACTTAGAATTTTATTTCATTGCCAGTTAATTGATAGTAACTAAGAAAGTGAAATAATTTTTTTTTTTTTGGAGAAATAAAGAGTATTTTTTACAACCTTATATTTCATGATTGTCTATCTTCAAAACTTACCAAACTTGGGTGATTCATATGGAAAAAATAATGCTGTCATTTGAAGGAAAGAAACGTGTAAAGATTTTTGCTGAACGTTCATAATAAATAATTTTACCTTTTGACATGTCAGTTATCTTTAAAACACATTGTAGTTATTAGTATGTACAAGAAAGAAAGTGCAAGATTTTATGCCTTTAAAATATTAGTGTTTAAATATTCAATGTGTCTTCGTTTTTTTCATTCCACAGCACATAAATGAATTTTTTTTATAAAGTGAACATATAAATTTAAATGTAACATGTAACCTTTTATGTGGTATCGCTTTCAAGATACATTCACCCACTGTGTTGGTACATATCAAGTAAACCAACGAATAAGTGTTGGTACATATCAAGTAAACCAACGAACAATTAGGAAAGCTACAATGATAGGATTTTTTATACAGGAATGTTACGGATAAAATAATACAATGGAAAGAGATTACTGTGGACACAAAAAAAATTTAATATTTATGTTTTTTTTTTCATAAAAAAATATTCTTTAGTGACAATCTAGGCTGAAAATGTCTCATACATTACTGAATTTCTATACTGAGCATTACCAACACAGAGCTTACACAGTAATATTTCCTCTTTACATTATACCATCAGGTGACACTACAAAGTCTCATAACATGCTATTGTTTTAAACAACCTCAGAATGTACCTTTATGGACAATTACTTTTATGGTGAGAAACATAATGTAGTAATTTGTGCATAAAATAATTGTTTATATAATTTACTTAATAGTCATGCAGTATAGCTGCACAGTATGAACCTCACAAATATAATGAAACCAGTTTTTAGTGAATGACCACAATATTAACTCTCAGCATTTTCACAAACATGTCTTGAAATATTGTGGTAAATGTTTTATAGACTTTCTCACCTCTAAATCTTTTTTCTCTCGTTACCCACACATCCCTGGGTCATCTTTGCGGAGCCGGGCTTATCCCAACCGCCTTAGATTTAACCCTGCCACGTGACCACGCCGCAGGGTCGACAATTATGGAACTCGCTGACTCCAGAGGTAAGCGTTTTAATTTAATGTAGCCGTGCATATGTCTGCTGGCCCAAAAGGACATTAAAGCACTTGTAGATTCACGGCTCGTAGAGCCTGTTCGAGTCGTAATTCACAAACTTACGGGTATGGCCGACTCCATGCAAATCCCCAATAAGACTGCTGTTAGATGTAACGTAAGCACATAACGAAGCAATCAGAAACTTTTGTCAGGGTAAAGTATAAGGTATAACGCATAGTGTAACACCGCAATGCATAGCATGCCAATAAATGCGAGAACAAATTGACAGTGATTTCCAGTGCCCCCTTACCTAAGTTAGGCATCAGCCAACCATGCTGCCTGAGGAGTGTGATACTACTTCTCTAGTTAGTAATCCAACCACCGCCACGATCCTAGTGAACAAAGCTGGGGCCGACGACCCACCAAACAGCTGCATAAGTTAGCCTGGCACCCTCCCGGAAAGAAAATAAAATTTTAACCTGTAAATATATAAAGATGATTTTGAATTTTCCATGAAAAAAAATTGAAACATGCTATAGATACAACACTAAATATAATTATCCTGAAACATGTTGAATTCAGTTAAGTTCTGTTACATAGTTGAACAGTGACGAGATTCTGCAAGATAGGAATAGCCTCTGTCCTTAAGTATGGGCGTTGGGCCTTCACTAATCAAAATTCCCGCGCGTCTTGTTAAAAGAAAAACAAAGTCCCGAAGTTGACCGAAGGTTAAGTCTTCGGGCATGTTCGGGTTGGTCCTCAACCCTTTGTGAAACGTAGGCTTCCCTTGAAGGATGCTTCCTATGCAGGGTCTCCACCACACAAAATATCTCTAATACCAACTTTGCTTTACTACAGAAACCAACACTACTCTTGTGTGATAGTTATGATTGAAGTGTAATTCATTCGATCCGGTTACTTTCTGTAAAAAAAACACCTAGTTTTTGTTTGGTTTCATTAAAACATAATTTATATAAACTTATATACGATGGGTTTATCAATAGGTATGTCCAATTTACTCATTTCAAAATCGATACACGGGTGCCATTCCAACCTTTAAAATTCGTGAGTTCGTGAGAAAAATCTTGTATTTGAATTACAATTTGAATTCTAAGAATATTACTTATTTTCCTGTGATTGACAATGTCAGTTTCTTAACAATTAGTGAAATTTATATTTGCAATTTTAAGTTAATTAATATTTTACGTACTGTACATGAAAAATATGAAAATTTTAGCAGTGTAGAATTTTAATACATATTTTTTTGCGTTTTGTAATAAGTACTATTACACGGATTCCGAATAGTGTATATTTGTTTCACACTAAATATTGCAAAAATATGTCATGTTTGGTTTGGATCAGAACGGGAGTGTTAGGCTTATGTAGGAGTAGTATAGGAATGACGGAGCTGGCCCAGGCGCCAGGCGGTGGTGCCGGTGCCGGTGTCCGCCATCTTGGATTGTGACGTCACGGCGGCCATTTTTGACCCAAAATTCCTCAAGATTCCTCAAAAATGACTCAAAATGACTCAAAATTTCCCGTTTTCGAGGGAAAAATTCCCGTTTCGAGGGAAAATTTCCCGTTTTATTCCGTAAAAATTAAAACGGCTAGAAATGTCCTGATAGAGGCTTAAGCATCCTTAACTCAAGCTTCAGTTAAGCCTCTACCAGGATGTGACCTTGACCTTTGACCTTGACCCCGACGGCCATCTTGGATCCACCATCTTGGATGACGTCATTTCGTTTTCTCGAACATTCCGACATTGTGTTATCCGCCATTTTGAATTATGACGTCACCGTTGCAATTTTCGTTACGGCCGCCAAACATTTACGGCATGGAGCTCGGAGTCCTCGGTTCAAACCCGTCGAGTGCAAAAAAAAATGGCGACCGATCCTTCCCCCCGCGGTGGCTGCAGGCATACTGACTCCCACCACTTTTTTTTTTAAAGCATATATATCGTCAGGTAGTATGACGTCATGTCTGCCATCTTGTCCTCGTCTGCTGGAAGCCATCATCAGTGTATCGTCGGCGTGAGTGCGCTGACGCCATGTTAGTTTAATTCTTATCCGCTAGAGTGCAGTAATCATTTATTATTGCTGTGACACCCGACATCTTGTCATTTGGCCGCCATCTTGAAAATCCGTAATTATTTAGCTAGAAATTCGGGAAAAATTAGAAATTCATTAAATAAATCACCCATTAATTTACATATTGATTCGATCCGCTCCTATCCTTGGTTCGATACCTGACCGATGCAATAATGTTTAATTTTATGTAAAATAATAAAAATTTCAATATACCATGTTCAACATTCTTAAAGAGACTTTAAAACCTCTACTACCATCATCCTATAAGCCATCAAGACCAACATATTGGTAATTCGTAATTGTAATGCTAGAGATTCGGGAAAAAGTTCAAAATTCATTAAATAAATTGGCAATAAATATACTGATTGATTAGATCGACTTAGGTCCTTGGTTCGATCCCTGACCGATACCAAACAACTTTAATACTTTAAAAAAGTACCACTAAAGTGACAGGTTTGAGAAAATAAAAACACCACAAGTTCTTTTAAAATACTTTTATTACATACTACAAGTACAAAAAAAATACACAGACAAATGACTAAAGTCTTGTGGATTTCTCGATGTCTGCATCTGCCACCCACGAATTAAAGCGAGGTGGAAAGCCCCACCACTTGACGTAGGACAGTCCATTTCTTCGTTTTATAATCTTCTCCACCAAGTACATATCGGGATACAACGTAGGCTGAATCTCTTCGGCATAGAAGCCGCCATAGATAGGTTTGCGGTCCAAATCTTCGAGGTAGTAGGTCCTAGGCTCTGATTCACGAACATGTGTCACACGGAAAAGTTCGGGACTCCAGTTCGCAGTGAAACCTTTCTCGAAGATACCTTTCTGCTTGGAGATTCGCACAATGTCACCGACGTTAGCTTTACGCTTTCGTGGATATTTCTTCTTCGTGTTGGAAAACACTGTTTGAAGCAGGCGATTGTCCGTTACGTCCTTTGGCTTCATTTTCGTGGTAGAATGCACCGTGGCATTATACTCGCTTATTAGTTTCGGCAAGATGTCAAGCCACTTGTAATTTCCGTTAGCCGTGAACTGCCGCCACATCTTGGAACGCAAAGTTCTGTTAAACCTTTCGACAACGGAGGCTTTTACGTTACTAAATGTAGAGTAGTGTTTGATGACATACTTCTTCATCAAAGCCTTGAAGGTTGCATTGTAAAATTCTTTCCCGAGGTCCGTTTGCAGGTGCAACGGTACACGTCCATCACGCAAAATATTGTTCATGGCCTTGGCTACTTCAGTTGCAGTCTTTGATTTGACAGGTCTAGCCCAAGCGAACTTGCTATAAACATCGATGACTGTCAACATGTACTTGAAACCTTTATTCAATCGGGAATACGGTATCATCTCAACAAGGTCCGCCTGGAATAAATCGTCAATTCCACGAACTATGACTTTGCGACGAAGGTATTTCCGTCTAGCAGGAGCATGAAGTTCGCGAGCGATTCCGGTTCGACTTATTGTATGTAGCCGGCTTCCTTCAGTTCTTCAAGTATGGAGACTATTTCGTTGATGTGCGAATAGTTTCCTACACTAAGCGAAGCATGTAGAATTCTAAGGCGATCAACTAATTCATTAGGGTCGTCCCAATATACATAGTCAAATGTCTGACCACTTTCTAGCTTTTATAAACCTTCGCCATATATTGTTAGTTCACTGAAGAGATTAGCGAGAATGTCGATTTTTTCATGATCTACGTCTTTATATACACCACTATCTGGATCGTTATCGCGAAAATGTGCATTGGTTAGCTCTAGCAGTTTTTTGTACTCTTGTAAGTCTTTGTGAGAATATTCTTTAGGCTCCCTGCGAAACAGCAATTCGTACAGACCCGGAGTCCCGCGCATTTTGAACTCTGCTACGCGCACGATGTTTCCTGGTAGAAAGTCTATTTCTTTAGCACCGAGGAACCACTTATTATGTTTTCTGTACACTCCGTAGGTCGTGTCATTATTCCGGCTCGTAAACGATATCAGGTATGGTCGGACCATTGCATTAACTTGATGTCCCTTTTTCGGTATTTTTTTCTTGTGCATGGACTCTGTACTTGTTAAGTCCTCTTCTTCTCGATCTGGTTCATACTTTCTCTTCTTTACAGTCGGCATTTCATCTTCAACTTCTGTCTTCACAATGATGGCTGGTTCTTCCTTGTTTTTAAGTTCGTCGAGGCGACTAGTGATTGGTTTAAATATCTCCTCATTTTCCATCTCACGTGCAAGTCTGGTTCGTCTAGCAAGTAAATATTTTTCGCGAACAGACTGTATAGCTCGATGAAGGTCACTGGCCAGGTCCGACATTGTACTGGCTGAAAACTTATTGCAAGGCCTCCTTTTATACTTTTTTATTCGTTCGCAGAAACTTCTTTCTTGTGTTTGGCTGAATCTGAATTTGTTGACAAGTGAGATAGTGATGCTTTCAGACTACTTTGAAAAGTCCTCAGATCGTCACGTCTTTGTGCATTCGATACTTCGATCATGTCGCGAATGCGAGAATCCGAAGCTTCCACGCGCTGGTCTATGGCTACGAGGTACTCTAGTAATTCCTTTTTCACCCCGTCTACTTTTTGAGCCAGTAGCGAAATGTATTTGCGGATAACGTCGTCATGAGACTTGAGAGCAGTACCTAAGTCTCGACTGCTACGGCCGAATTTCGAAATGCTATGACTCATGTTTGGCGATAAACTGATCGAAACCTCGTCTGTACCTGCCCTTATATAGAGGCCAGTCTTTGACTATAACTAGGAATCCGTGTTCTTCTTTCCAACACAAGGAGCACATGTCTTTGAATTCCTGGAATGTCATGTCGGTGTTTACATGATCGTCATAAGCGTGGCGTAAATTAAGTTCGTCCATGCGAAACAAAACTATGACATTCGCGTTGTCTCGTAGGAGATGTTTTGGAATACGACCGTACGTCTGACACAGGTAAACGCAGTCTACCTTGGCGTGTCTGCCCATGGAAAAGTACTCTTGTATTATGCCTTGTTTCTCGCACATTACATCGTCGAACACAAACACGGAATTAGGCTTTGCTTCGTTTGGAGGTACAACATCGGTATTATCGCTAAACGGAAAATACTCCAGACCATCCACAGATTGTAGAACAGTTGTTAGGCGCTGGTACTTTGGCTGTTGCAACGACTTGGAATACAAGTAAACGTTCTCGAACCGAAGACCGTTTGGTTCCTCCAGTAAACTCAATAAAACACACGTCTTGCCACAGTTGGACGGGCCCGCCATTATGCATCGTACGGCAGAAGGCAACAGTAAGCCATGTCGTGATTCACGTGCACTAAATACATCGTCTTGCGTAATGCGCACGGGCAAACACACGTCTTGCTTGACGACCTGCATTGTACTAAAGTATTTGTATAAAAGAAGCGTATTTATACTTTCTGGTCAGTTGAATGTAATGTCTCGAAGAGGTAAGAACAAAAAACACATCGGCGCGGGACTCGTAAACTCGCTGATAAACAATCTGCCATTCGAGCTACACATTCCCGGCTACAGATTCTGCGGCCCCGGCACGAAACTAGCGAAAAGGTTAGCTCGCGGTGACGTGGGCATTAATTCTCTCGACGAAAAGTGCAAGCAGCACGATATCGCATATTCATTAAGCAAGGATCTGGAATCTAGGCACCGTGCCGACGAGATATTGGCACAGGAAGCCGAAGACATAAGCAAATCGTCGAACGCGGGACTAGGAGAGAAAATCGCAGCGTGGGGCGTATCTAAGATCATGAAGGCAAAGACGAAATTAGGACTGGGTGCTCGTCGAACCAGCTCCATCAAGTCAAAGACTAACTCACGCAAGACCAAACGCAAGACTGGTGCAGGCGTGCAGAAAGCCAAGCAAAAATTACAGACTCTCGACAAGAAGATTATAGGAGGATTTCTTCCTTTGCTTTTGCCTGCATTGGGTGCTCTCGGTGGCCTCATCGGTGCAACGAGCGGTATAGTGCGGGCAGTCAACACTTCGAAGAATGAGCGCAAGCAGTTAAAAGAAGCACAGCGACACAACGCCAACATGGAAGCCATTGCCATCGGTAAAAAAAAATGGCGCAGGACTCTACTTGCAACCTCACAAGACAGGACGAGGCATGAAAAAGAAACGAATGAAAAAATCCTAAGTTCCCTACCGAAACGACCGCTCACCAATATAGATTTAATAAAGTACGCACGCAAACTGAAAATATCAAATTTCCGCGGTGTGTTTATGCGAGATACTTTGCCCAGCAAGCCAAAAACGCACGAACGTGCCATCATTAATTTAGACATTTCGGCGGGTCGCGGCACGCACTGGGTAGCCTATGTAAAGACTGGAAACATGGGCGAGTACTACGATAGTTTTGGAAATTTACGGCCTCCGCCCGAACTGCGACAGTACCTGGGTCGGACCACTACGTTGTTTTACAATTACGAAACGGAACAGAGGCCTAATCAAACAAACTGCGGACACTTGTGTCTTCGCTTTTTAACAAACAAAAATTAGCTGACCAATAAAAATTGCTACTTAAAGGTTGTGCAGTGACGATAATTTATTAGTCATGTCGATAACACTTACCTTGACAGGTCATGCATCTGAGCTGCGGGCGGTTCATTTCCCGCCTCTGGATTTAGACGGAGAATGGTGTATCGGACTCGTAGATTTTCAAACGTAAAATGCCATACCGAACATCGACGAGGAAAACTGCAAGATCTGCTTCCTGAAAAGCGATGGGACCGCTCATGAAATACAGTTACCTGTTGGCTCTTACGAAATTGACGACATTACAAATTACATCAGGGATATGTTACCACAGGATGTAGACTTTCAACTGCGTGGAAATCCAAACACTCAAAAAAGCATTCTAACATGCAGTGAAAATGTCGACTTTACGAAACCTGGCACCATAGGTACGATGCTCGGATTCGAATCAAAGGTTTATGATACGGGAAGAACGTACGAATCTACGCGCGCAGTAAACATTTTGCCTGTGAATGTCATAAGAATAAACTGTAATTTGGCAAGTGGAACGTATCTCAACGGAAGACTAAGCAACATGCTGCACGAGTTTTCGCCGATGGTCCCGCCAGGATATAAACTGGTCGAAGTACCGCAAAGTATCATTTACGTTCCAGTCGTCGTGAAGTGCGCACACGAAGTCGTCGTCCGAATCGTTGACCAGCGAGGACGATTGGTGAATTTTCAAGACGAGGAAATTACATTACGTCTGCACTTGAAGCGATGGGCATTGTGCCGTTGTAATGTTGGTGGCACTTGCTCAACTTATTTATTTATAATTATTTTTTTTCTTTTTTTTGGGCGAACTGGTTTCCACACGTTTTCAGTGTTCTATATTGGTATTTGTTAATGGTAATATGTTATTTAAATATTTCAAAGTTAATTCTAAACGAAGTTGTAATAATTTTAATTATGTGTAATTTAAATGTTTGAACATCAAGTTTTTTTTTATTGTGTCAATGTAATTTTTTTTTAATCTATTATGAATAATGTGTTTACAATTTAATTATTATGGTAAATATGTGAAGGTATGTTTAAGACATTATAAGTCAATCTTTTGTAATAGAATTAATGCTCCATTAATAATCGATATGTTTTAAAAAAAAGTACTCTCTACGAGTGCCATGTTCAATGTCCTTCTTCGTCTTGCACTTACTGACCACAAACGGTCTTTTCCAGCACTTTGACGCCATGATGTAGTAACTCAAAAATTCGTTCTTGTGTGATTTAAAGTTTTCAAGATGCATTAAGCATCTACAACCGCACTTAGTGGTAAGTTTTGTTGTATTATTTCTCAAGAACGTAGGTAAATGTTTGTAACACCGGGCGTGTTAATATTCTTTGTTATTTTTATGTTAATTAGCGGTTCCACGATACCGGTCATGCGGTAATCCACGATACCGGTCATGCGGTAATCCACGATACCGGTCATGCGGTACACTTGAACCAACTTGTGCTGTGGTGTTGGGGGCCTGTCCCCGGCAGCCCGGAAGCAAAATGATGTGACCGCACCTAATTCAGGAAAGCCGACGACTATTTCATTATTTTGGCATGAACTACTAACCTTTTTTATCAACTCTACATAATGTGAAAATTTCGTGGACTTAACCTCATCGGACTTCTCGTCAAACTTTGTCTTCTCTTCTATCTTAAAGAATTTTTTTTGAACCAATGTAAAGTCTTATTTAAAATATGTAATTTACAAGCAACGAAACAATGTAACATGGACTAAAGATATTTTGATAAACAAAAAAATTTTTGTTTTGTAAGGAATTCATCATGTAATTATTAATTTGTTTTAATAGTAAACAAAAAAAATTTATTCGTTTTTGTAAGGGGCCCCAGATAAGATAAAACTTAAACATAGTAAAATCAGTATCATGTAAGAAATAATTTAAAATACTAGTGATAATATAATATGGTAATATAATATGGTCAGGGTGTTGAGATTTAAAAAATAATTTACATAAAAAATAAATTATTTATCTGAAATTGTCCTTTTTATTTAATAATTGAATAATACTCTTATAGTTTATTGTGAGTGTGCATGACCAGTCAGCCCTGTTGATACTCTAACTAACCCCTCCGCACATCAAAACACTTCATGAGCCTTGGTCCACGAGCTTTCAGCATCCGCCTGCCTCTGTACATAACCTCAAAATTTTATGAATGGAGGTAAGGTGTGGTGCAGTAATGGTAGCAGAGCCTGTGGTTCTGAAGTTGTTTTGATGTGCATTTGTGCATGTGTAGATTTTGTCTTGCATGTGCCCCTACCTCAACAGCGGTGCTATTCTGGAGGTGACAACAATTTCGGGTTAATTTGTTTTATTTTGTTGTTTGTTTATATTTTGTATTGTTTTAATTATGCCTTTGACGGTAGTACCAGAATTCCTTTTAAAGGATGAGTTGACATTTGAGTGTCAGTTGCGTGGTGTTCAGCACCAAGAAACCACAGCAGCCGTTTTGCGTAAGAAACTTCGCACAGCAATTAATAATGATGTACCTATTGTTCAAGACAATTTAAAGAGTATTGACCCCAATCATGAATTCAATGTGTGCTCGAGTAAAATTCTAGTTTTACAGGAGATAGTCACTAATTTGACTGATGATGAAAACTTTGCCCTAACCTTGCCCAGAGTCAGAAATCGTTTATCTCATTTGCACAGACGTGTTCAATTGCTTTTAGAGGTTCATGCCCCTGTATTGTCTGAGGTCCAAGTTGCCTCCTTACAAAATGTTATAATTGAGGTTAAGAGACTGTTAGATATTGTAAACAAGTCAGAAACAGAATTTTCACTATTGCGAGATCTTACCCCTTCAGCCACTATGGCACAAGTTTGTGACCAATTCGCGGGTTTAGCATTGCCCACTCCCAGTAATGAAAACCTTCCTTACAAACCCATCCCAGGGCCTTCCATGTTGAATGTGGATCCTGTTCCAAGTACCACTAATCAAGTTGTAGATTTCACGAACCTAACCAACACAACATCATTACCACCCACGAGCTCTAATTCTCGTGTAGTATTTGGTACAGCACCTGGAACGTCACAGCCGGTAACGACACCAAGTAGCTTTTCTCTTCCTAATGTTTTTGGCAAGATTACTCACCCTCTTGAAAATATGTTGAAGGAACTACCAGTCACAGATGGTCTT
The DNA here is from genome assembly GCF_032445375.1 of Bacillus rossius redtenbacheri. Lineage (NCBI taxonomy): Eukaryota > Metazoa > Arthropoda > Insecta > Phasmatodea > Bacillidae > Bacillus > Bacillus rossius. The sequence continues at coordinate 4,444,633 of NC_086331.1, read as the reverse complement.
AATGTTCCACCCCTGTTAAATTTTCTAAAGAACATTGTCAGGTTGCGACAGAGTCATTGTGTGCACGAAACACAACTTTTGGAGGTAATTTACCCTTTTACTTTGGGTCCTTTGGCCGAACGAACTCGAGCGGCTATTTCTCAAAATCTTTCGTTTGATAGTTATCATGATGACATTCTTACATTCTTCATTCCATCACGATTGCTCACACAACTTCAACAAACACATTTCAGTCGTCTACAGAAGCCTGGTGAAACCCTTTCTGTTTATGTTAATGATGTTAAGGAAGCCGCGGCTATTTTTCGTCTTAAAGTCACTGAACAAGAAATAGTAAACAATATCCTTGATGGAATTTCCCCTGAAGAAAGATCACGTTTAGTTTTTTTGAATAAGCCATGTTCTTTCGCTGAACTTGACAGGATGTGTATTCACTCACAGAACATAAGATTTGCTGACAGAAATAGAGATATGCAATCTCCTCATTTTTCAGGTTACAAACCAGCTAGACATTTCACTAATACCTGCAACACCACACAACCTAACCGATACTACCCTAACAGTAATGTGAATTCACATAACAGAGCTCAGTGGCCAGCAAACTCAAGAGGTTCACCTCAGAACTTGTTTTGCACAAATTGTAAAAGAAATAATCATGTTGTTAGTAATTGTAGATTTTTGCAACAAAAAAACGCCTGGAGCAGGGATTCAAGGTGAGCGGTTCCCCCTGCAAATTTGGCCAGCCCAAAAATTCTCAATATAATGCTCACATTTTTCAGCAGATGAAAGTAGCACGTGGTTTTCAAAAGTATTTTGGTACCTCGATAAAAAGGAGAAAAGTTCCATATCAGGTTAATCATTCTAGTTCACCTAATTTAGTAGGATCCAATGTTGTTCCAGTTCCTCGTGTCAGTGTTTCTTTTGGTACGTTTGTAGAACAAGCTCTTGTGGATTCAGGTTCCACACGGTCTATTATCTCTTATCAATTGTTGAATAAACTGAAAGAAGCTAATCTTGTTAAATCTATTGATAATGGTCAATTTAAGTGTTACACTGCATCTAATGAAATTTTGCCTATCGTTTGTTGTGCTGTCATAAAGTTGAAAATAGCACATTTCACGTGGATGTTCCCTTGTTTAGTTTCAAAAAATGTTGGTTTGGACTTCATCCTCGGCGCTGACTTCATGACAAAATCCGGTCTTATTCTTGATATGCAGGAGAAACATATTTTCTTTAAATTTCAACCTAACCTCAAAGTTTCTTTTGTAGGTGCATCCCAGTTGGATAATAGCCTTGCTGAAATTAGTGTTAAACAAAGTTCTGATGAAAATTCTGATTCTTTGAGTCATCTACCTGAGCATCAACGTAATGCAATCAAAAATTTGTGTGAAAAATTTCCTAAAGTTCTCACTTCTGATTTAGGACTTACAAATCTTCTCGAGTATGAAATTAAACTCCATGACAATGGATACGTTAAAAGTCATCCTTATCGTTTAGCACCACCCCAGATGAACCTTCTACGAAAAGAGGTACAACAATTGTTAGATAAAGGAGTAATTGAACAATCTACATCTCAGTATGCAAGTCCTGCATTTTTAGTACCAAAACCCAATGGTAAACAACGCATGGTAGTTGATTTCCGCCGTGTGAATCAAAAAATCGAAATTGAATCAGTTCCATTACCAGATTTACATTCAGCCTTTCACTGGTTTTCCAAGGCCAAATTCTTCACTACTATAGACTTAAATTCAGCTTATCACCAAATACCTCTAAAACATGAATCTAAACCTATTACAAGTTTCTGTGTACCATGGAACCTATATCAGTTCACTCGTGTGCCCTTTGGTCTTGCAACAGGCGCACAAGTTCTCACCCGTTTACTCGACCAAATTTTTCATGACGTTAAATTCAAGTTCGTATATAATTATCTAGACGATCTCGTCATCTACTCTGAAAATTTTGATGACCATCTCCAACACATAAAGGAAGTTCTGTCTCGACTTGAAAAAGCTGGTCTTACTGTTAATCCACAGAAAGTTAAGTTTGCAGTACAAGAAATCTCATTTTTAGGACATAAAATTTCTTCATGTGGAATATCCATTGATCCTGAACGAACAAAAGCTATTAGAGAGTTTCCTCCTCCACGAGATGTAAAAGGTGTTGCACGATTTATTGGTATGATACAATTTTTTGGCAAATTCATTCCCAACCTAGCGGAAAAAGCAATTCCACTTAATAAGCTACGTAAGAAAAACACAAAGTTTGAATGGGGTGATGACCAACAAAAGGCTTTTGAATCATTAAAACAAGACATAATAAGTCCACCAGTTCTTCGTATGGCGGATTTTTCTAAAACTTTCATTTTGCAAACAGATGCATCTGGTTCAGCAATAGGAGCCGTTTTGGCCCAGGAATTTGACGGTGTTAGACAACCTATAGCATTCGCATCTAGAACCCTCACTCAGCAAGAACAGAAATCATCAATTTATGAATTAGAATGTTTGGCAGTAGTTTTCGGTATTGACAAATTTAGGCCCTATCTAGAACATGCTGAATTTCTTTTAGAAACGGACAATCAGGCATTATCATGGCTTCTTGCACATCCCCGCCAGTTAGGCAAAATTGGTCGTTGGGTAATGAGGATTTCTTCACTAAAATTTAAGGTTCAACATATCCGAGGATCTCAAAATGTTGTTGCAGATGCTCTTTCACGTATGTTTGATAAGACACAACATAATCCCTCATTGGAGGAAAACAAATGTAAAGTTCTTCTAACAGATTTTCCTTTAACATTCAAAAACATTCAATTGCATCAAGAAGAGGATCAAGAATTACGGAAGATTGTTCAAAATTTAAAATCTGGAATACCCCAAAAATCTTATTTTTTATCTAATGGTGTCTTATATTCTAGAATTCGAAATCATCAGAAACGTATTGTGTTACCTCAAGTCTTGAAACCTGTTGTTTTCCAGTATTTTCATTCATCACCCATTGGTGCACATTTGGGTACCTATAAAACAATTGAGGCTATCAGAAGAAAATTTGTTTGGAAAGGCATGTATGGTGAAATTGCAGAGAGAGTTAAGCAGTGCCAACTTTGTGCCCTTAGTAAGCCAGCTCAAAATACACATTTAGGTTTGTTGTCTTCAGAAGTTTCGGATAAACCAATGCAGAAATTATTCATTGATTTTGTGGGACCATTACCAAGAAGTAGAAAAGGAAATAATATGTTGCTAGTTTGTGTAGATGCATTTTCGAAATTTGTTTGGCTGATCCCGTTAAAGAAAGCTGATGCACCCTCAACAATACAAGCTCTTCAAACCAATATCTTTCAAAATTTTGGTATACCTGTTTCAATTGTTTCAGATAACGGATCTCAATTCACTTCTAAAGCATTTAAGAATATGTGTTTCACCCATGGTATACGTCACATTTGTCTGTCTCCGTACTATCCGCCACCTTCGCATGCGGAAAGGTTTAATCGAAACCTCCGATCAGCGTTAATCGATTTTCATGCCGAAGATCAGAATAGTTGGGACAAACATTTAGTTTGGCTTCAGATGGCTTTTAATTACTCACGACATGAATCACATAAGTCTACACCATATAATTTGATGTTCACTTTCACTCCTAATAATCCATTAGCAAATCTTTGGTCTTTAAATGAATTGTTACCAGATGACCCAAAAAACATAAAGGAAGTTTGGGCAGCCGCCCTTAGAAATCTCAAGCGCTCTCATGAGAGATATAGAGTCAAATATAACAGGAACAGAATTGATAATCCTTTTCGACGAGGTGATCTCGTCTTGTGCAGAGCACACCCAATCAGTAAAAAAGTAGATAAAAGAATGGCAAAGTTATCGTTTCGCTGGTCAGGTCCTTACCAGATACAGCGTTTTCTAACCCCAGTTACGGCAAGTTTGTGCGATCCAGACACTGGATCCTATGTTACCAGAGCCCACATTTCTCATTTAAAGAAATATCATTCATCGTCTTCAGTAAGTTAGGGGAAATTGCACCCCAGTTTTGTTTGGGCCTTTGGCTCAGTCGATCGTGGCCTGATCACCCACCGATCCTAGTCTTTGAGTCCCAAGAAACTTTTTTTTAATAAATCAATATAGGCCTATATCACTATATCAATATATCTATATCTATATATACATAATATACATAACAACACAAGAAAATGAATAAAGAAAAGTAAAAGTAATGTAATAACATGTATGTGCACATAAAATATAAAAATATAAAAAACCATGGTACCTAGTTTTAAGTTGTCGCGACAAGTCTTAATTATTTGTATGTTAGTTTTGGGGAATAAGTTTGGTTGTAGGGTTTTCCTAGTTTGAAGTGTTATGTTCAAGTATTCATTTGTTTATAGGTTTCTATTTTGAATCATTGGTAGAGGAGGATGTTAGAATTTTTTGTCCTAATGCAATGCTATCCGCACTTGTTCTTTATGTTTTATGTTTTAGTGCAGCGGTCCGCTCTCTTGGTCCACTCCGTTGATTGATGTCTGTACGCCATGTTTGGACCACTTGGTATTCTTCTCTGTGTCTTCACCTTAACTTCAGCTAACATTACGGTAACAACAACTCATACTGGTGTTCTCTTTGAAAAGGAAGATGATCTTCTGTTTTCAGACAATTTTTATTCTATTGTATTGAATTTCAATTTGCTTCAGTTGGAACATGCAAACAAGGACTTAGAATCAGATTTAAATAAGGTAATTCAGGTCAACAATGTCATTCTTAGTGAAAACAGCTCTTGAAATCATTCATTCGCCTTCGTATTCTTCTTCGTCTTCGTCGTTATTCATCAACTCAAGGAAAGTTTTGTAGCCTACAGATCATAAACAATTATTCATTCATTCTTCGTCTTATTCGTCTTCGTATTCGTCTTCTTCGTCTTCGTCGTCGGGTTTAATTCCCACTTTAGCTTCGAGTTTGGTTTCTCGGAGGTATGTGGTCATCGTACGCTCGCCTAAGTAGTGTCAAGGTGGAAACAGTATCAACTGGATAAATCTCTGACTGTTGTTCCAGCGCTGTTTCTTGACACCAGGCAGGAAATTTGATTCTGTAGTTCTTCAAAAAATTCCTAGGAACAAAAAGAGTACTTTTACTCATACTTTTCTCAAAACAAAATCAAGGTCTACTATAATCTATGAACTGCACCAAAACATTTTCCCGGTATTCTAGCATCCAGTTCAAGATCTTGGCTCTTGGATCTTGGTCTACCATAATCTGGTTGACAAAAACATATTCGTGGTCATTCGTTTCTACCACTAACTCCGTCTTTACCACTTGTTCGTCGTACGTTGTGACATTGTTAGTCCTTTCCTTAAAACCTTTGGTTCAGTCAGTTCCTCTATCACTTTTAATATGTCTCTACCTATTGTACATGTACCTAAATTTAATGTCAATTTAAGTCAGCTGACATTTTCCAAGTTACCTAATGTATCCTTCAATTCTTCAATTGTGGAAGATATTAACAAACTTTTGATTTCTCAGCCTAGAGGTGCTCCATTCCACGACATTGTTAAGCTTTTACGTCCTCACCAGTATGTCGAAAATTATTCTCATTTTAATGTCATTGCTTTGATTTTGTCAGTCTTCGTTTTTCTTTGCATTTTTATCCTATGTATTACTCTATGGTTCAAGTTTAGGTCCATCTCGACCACCCCTTCTAATCCCTCACCTCCTATCCCTTCGGGAACCATCTTAATACCCGTAGCTTCATCCTCCAATGTGGAATAGTTTGTAATTTTTTTTATTATGATATGTATGTAATGGTTTTTTTTTTGTGGTCAAGGATTTAGTTTTAATTTTTGTGGGATATATGGTGTAGTTTGTTGTTGTCTCCCGGTAGCGTCTGCTTTGAGGGGGGGAGTATGTGCCGTTGTAATGTTGGTGGCACTTGCTCAACTTATTTATTTATAATTATTTTTTTTCTTTTTTTTGGGCGAACTGGTTTCCACACGTTTTCAGTGTTCTATATTGGTATTTGTTAATGGTAATATGTTATTTAAATATTTCAAAGTTAATTCTAAAGGAAGTTGTAATAATTTTAATTATGTGTAATTTAAATATTTGAACATCAAGTTTTTTTTTATTGTGTCAATGTAATTTTTTTTTGAATCTATTATGAATAATGTGTTTACAATTTAATTATTATGGTTAATATGTGAAGGTATGTTTAAGACATTATAAGTCAATCTTTTGTAATAGAATTAATGCTCCATTAATAATCGATATGTTTTAAAAAAAAGTACTCTCTACGAGTGCCATGTTCAATGTCCTTCTTCGTCTTGCACTTACTGACCACAAACGGTCTTTTCCAGCACTTTGACGCCATGATGTAGTAACTCAAAAATTCGTTCTTGTGTGATTTAAAGTTTTCAAGATGCATTAAGCATCTACAACCGCACTTAGTGGTAAGTTTTGTTGTATTATTTCTCAAGAACGTAGGGAAATGTTTGTAACACCGGGCGTGTTAATATTCTTTGTTATTTTTATGTTAATTAGCGGTTCCACGATACCGGTCATGCGGTAATCCACGATACCGGTCATGCGGTAATCCACGATACCGGTCATGCGGTACACTTGAACCAACTTGTGCTGTGGTGTTGGGGGCCTGTCCCCGGCAGCCCGGAAGCAAAATGATGTGACCGCACCTAATTCAGGAAAGCCGACGACTATTTCATTATTTTGGCATGAACTACTAACCTTTTTTATCAACTCTACATAATGTGAAAATTTCGTGGACTTAACCTCATCGGACTTCTCGTCAAACTTTGTCTTCTCTTCTATCTTAAAGAATTTTTTTTGAACCAATGTAAAGTCTTATTTAAAATATGTAATTTACAAGCAACGAAACAATGTAACATGGACTAAAGATATTTTGATAAACAAAAGAATTTTTGTTTTGTAAGAAATTCATCATGTAATTATTAATTTGTTTTAATAGTAAACAAAAAAAAATTTATTCGTTTTTGTAAGGGGCCCCAGATAAGATAAAACTTAAACATAGTAAAATCAGTATCATGTAAGAAATAATTTAAAATACTAGTGATAATATAATATGGTAATATAATATGGTCAGGGTGTTGAGATTTAAAAAATAATTTACATAAAAAATAAATTATTTATCTGAAATTGTCCTTTTTATTTAATCATTGAATAATACTCTTATAGTTTATTGTGAGTGTGCATGACCAGTCAGCCCTGTTGATACTCTAACTAACCCCTCCGCACATCAAAACACTTCATGAGCCTTGGTCCACGAGCTTTCAGCATCCGCCTGCCTCTGTACATAACCTCAAAATTTTATGAATGGAGGTAAGGTGTGGTGCAGCATAAAGTTCGTAACACCGAACAATTATAAAAGAAATCGTAATGTCGTGAATAAAAACAGTTCTCTACCAGACATCGGTGCGTTAACACCTGACAACATAAAGTATCTCCTTAGTATTGGACAAGTGCCGAATAAATATGGAAGACGAAATCCTCAACGTGGAAGATCCGGTCATTTTTGATGACAGCATTACGAAAATGGAATTGCACGAGTACCAGCCTTTCCTGCTCGGACCGTACGCACTACCATCGGAAGTACGCATTGCTGTACAGCACCAAGATATTTGTACTTTACCTTCGCAGTCATTTCTACGTATAAGAGGCACGCTGACAAAAGCGGATGGTACGCACCCGACAACGACATCAATATCCTGCAATGGTATTCTTCACCTAATTGAGCGCATTACATATGTACTCAATGGCGTCGAGGTAGACCAGACGAGAGATGTAGGCATAACATCTGCTATGAAAAATTACCTTTCGCTCACGCCAAATGAACTGTCTGCTGCAAAGATGGCCGGTTGGGCTCTCGAGGATGAATATAAGCTTCCGGTTTATGCCGAAGGGAAGTTCGAAGTTTGTGTTCCTCTGTCCATGCTTCTTGGATTCGCTGAGGACTACAAGCATATAATCATTAATTCGAAACAAGAGCTCGTACTGCTTCTAGCCAACACGCACATTAATGCAATTGTCGCCACTGCAGAAAACCCTCAAGATGTCTCGCTAACACTACAGTCTATCGAGTGGATGCTGCCCCACATCCAAGTGAGCACCGTTGAACGAGTCAAGATGTTGAAGAACATAGAAAATGGCAAGAACTTCGATGTGCCATTCCGATCCTGGAGCCTGGAAACCTATCCTGGCTTGCCTCATAGTCAGCGTATCAATTGGATAGTAAAGTCCAGCTTCGCTATGGAAAAACCAAGATACATCATCGTCGGACTTCAGACCGGAAGACAGCTCAATGCAGGAGTAAGTCGCTCCGTATTCGATAACTGTCAAATACGTAATGTAAAAATATTTTTAAACAGCGAAAGTTATCCGTACGTTGACATGAACATGGATTTTGAAAGTGGAAGATTTCTTCTAGCATATCAAATGTATGCCAAGTTTCAGCAAGCTTACTACGGGCGGATACAGTCACCGATACTGAGCCCCGACAGTTTCAAGAACAAGGCACCGTTAATGGTGTTTGACGTTTCCAAACAGGATGATCGTATAAATTCAAACATCATCGACTGTAGGATCGAGATAACGACTAGCGGAAATATTCCGCCAAACACCTATGCTTTTTGTCTGATACTTCACGATCGGCTTGCATCGTACAATTGTCGAGACAAACTTGTGAAAATTCTGACATAAATACCGTTTCGTTTTCTATGATAATTTAGTTACGACCGAGCATTGCTAGCCACAAGATGTAATGCAACCTGCAAGGTTTCCAGAGCCAAAACGGATTCGTGCTCAAGGAAATTGGCGTCACTCACGACGGCCGGACTCGAACACGCACTTTCCGACCTCCGTATCCGTGGAAACTACTAGACGAAAAAAGTAAACGGTCGAATGAATGGCTATGTAAATATTATCACGGACTAGAGTGGGACGAAGGAAAAATTCCGTACCACCAAGTGAAAAACACTATTGAAGATTTACTACTGCAAAACGAAATAATCTACGTTGCCGGACCTGAACAGAAGAAATGGCTACGAGAACTGTGTGACGTTGGAGCAGCTGAAATCGTAGATATACAGACCGACTACGGCTGTCCTTCCCTGCGCAAGCTTAGTGCAATACACGCCGTGCAGCTACGTGACAAGTTTGAACGTGCCTGTGCCTGTACAAACTCGCGGCTAATGCAGAAATGGCACACTCAATGTTAGTAGGAGCCTGCATATATATAAATGGCGTACCTACGTACGTGCCTTCAGTTGATGTTCTACCCGCAAGAAGATGTTTACGTTTCATCCTGCTAACGTGTATGTGAGCGCAAGACCTAGCTTCAGCAGTGTCGAGTACAGCTACTGGGATTCCGGGTATCTACGTACATATACAGAAACCTGTGATGGAGGCGCTCAGCATTGTCGGTTTGCGCACTTTCCTGTGTCCTACGAACCGACCCAGCAGCTGGTAGATTGTTGCGAACCTGGAAACTGCGCCGTCTATCACATGAGACCACACACAATCCTTCCTGCTAGCATCGCTGAGGTAGTCGCCTCGTCTGCCCGTGCAACACCAAACATGGACGTGTTGCAACCTGTTGCGACCTGTGATGCTTCTACGCAGACGTCCAAACGGTGTGCGTCTCGTCGTCGCAGTTCAGGCAGTGAATCTGTCCCAACTAGCACTGAGCCTAAGCCCAGGCGTAGACGTGGTCACAGACGTCACCGACCATGTCTTGTCGGAGTGGTCGACGTTGCAGAAGATGACCAGCTGGAAACCTGTGTTCCTGATCGCGTGACCGGCGAACCAGTTGGAACCGGAGTCAACAAACCAGTTGGAACCGGAGTCGACGAGTCAGTTCGTGCGGCATTAAAGACTTTGCTTGTGAAAATGCTTGATTCCTTAACCTAATATGTATTTGTGTACTTTTTATAAATAAATGTGTAAAACTTGAACTCGTGTGTTTTTTATTTCTACAATTTTTAGGTACCTAATAAAAAAATAATTTTAAATACAGACATTATTTTGACTCATGTAGCATACTAGTAGACCGTGGGTATATAAGCGAGGTTCGGACGACTGGACCCGCAGTTCACCTCTGGCCGCGGTGCAGTACGGACGTGCTCTCTCCAGTAAGTTTCGTGAGATTTAGTTACTGCTCCAATGTCGTCCGGGATAGACTGTTTACCATCAGCAGCGGGGACCTCGATGGCAGCAACGATGATGGCGTCGGAGATCCCGATACCTGCTGCAGAGGAGACAACGATACGTGCTGTTCCACCATCAGCTGAAGTTTCACCATCTGCATTCCAGACATCAATTAATGAAGAGCGTACAGCGCATCAATGCAAATATTGTGACGCATCTTTTACTAAACCTACGAATGCGCGCAGACATGAAAGAAGCAGCTGTCAGAATAATGCTCAAAGAATACAATTTCAGTGTATAAAATGTAATAAACTAATTTCACGTATCGATAGCTTACATCATCATTATAAAAAATGCTATCGAGAAAGTTAAGTGCGAGTATAATTCCACGGTGCATTCTACCACGAAAATGAAGCCAAAGGACGTAACGGACAATCGCCTGCTTCAAACAGTGTTTTCCAACACGAAGAAGAAAGATCCACGAAAGCGTAAAGCTAACGTCGGTGACATTGTGCGAATCTCCAAGCAGAAAGGTATCTTCGAGAAAGGTTTCACTGCGAACTGGAGTCCCGAACTTTTCCGTGTGACACATGTTCGTGAATCAGAGCCTAGGACCTACTACCTCGAAGATTTGGACCGCAAACCTATCCATGGCGGCTTCTATGCCGAAGAGATTCAGCCTACGTTGTATCCCGATATGTACTTGGTGGAGAAGATTATAAAACGAAGAAATGGACTGTCCTACGTCAAGTGGTGGGGCTTTCCACCTCGCTTTAATTCGTGGGTGGCAGATGCAGACATCGAGAAATCCACAAGACTTTAGTCATTTGTCTGTGTATTTTTTTTGTACTTGTAGTATGTAATAAAAGTATTTTAAAAGAACTTGTGGTGTTTTTATTTTCTCAAACCTGTCACTTTAGTGGTACTTTTTTAAAGTATTAAAGTTGTTTGGTATCGGTCAGGGATCGAACCAAGGACCTAAGTCGATCTAATCAATCAGTATATGTATTGCCAATTTATTTAATGAATTTTGAACTTTTTCCCGAATCTCTAGCATTACAATTACGAATTACCAATATGTTGGTCTTGATGGCTTATAGGATGATGGTAGTAGAGGTTTTAAAGTCTCTTTAAGAATGTTGAACATGGTATATTGAAATTTTTATTATTTTACATAAAATTAAACATTATTGCATCGGTCAGGTATCGAACCAAGGATAGGAGCGGATCGAATCAATATGTAAATTAATGGGTGATTTATTTAATGAATTTCTAATTTTTCCCGAATTTCTAGCTAAATAATTACGGATTTTCAAGATGGCGGCCAAATGACAAGATGTCGGGTGTCACAGCAATAATAAATGATTACTGCACTCTAGCGGATAAGAATTAAACTAACATGGCGTCAGCGCACTCACGCCGACGATACACTGATGATGGCTTCCAGCAGACGAGGACAAGATGGCAGACATGACGTCATACTACCTGACGATATATATGCTTTAAAAAAAAATGTGGTGGGAGTCAGTATGCCTGCAGCCACCGCGGGGGGAAGGATCGGTCGCCATTTTTTTTTGCACTCGACGGGTTTGAACCGAGGACTCCGAGCTCCATGCCGTAAATGTTTGTTTTTTAAATATTTTTTATTAAAATTTTATTATTTAATTTTTTATAATTTTAAAATTTTTTTTTCATTAAAATCGGATAATAAATAAAAAAGTTAAAGATGGCGGCCGTAACGAAAATTGCAACGGTGACATCATAATTCAAAATGGCGGATAACACAATGCCGGAATGTTCGAGAAAACGAAATGACGTCATCCAAGATGGTGGATCCAAGATGGCCGTCGGGGTCAAGGTCAAAGGTCAAGGTCACATCCTGGTAGAGGCTTAACTGAAGCTTGAGTTAAGGATGCTTAAGCCTCTATCAGGACATTTCTAGCCGCTGGGATTTTTACGGAATAAAACGGGAAATTTTCCCTCGAAACGGGAATTTTTCCCTCGAAAACGGGAAATTTTGAGTCATTTTGAGTCATTTTTGAGGAATTTTGAGGAATTTTGGGTCAAAAATGGCCGCCGTGACGTCACAATCCAAGATGGCGGACACCGGCACCGGCACCACCGCCTGGCGCCTGGGCCAGCTCCGTCATTCATATACTACTTGTAGGCTATACACATTTATTTGAAGAAAGTAAATGTAATCCGGGATTGAAATGCACTCGAAATGAGTCAATTTTCAATATGAGTTTCGTTCAATTACATTATATTGTGAAAATAAAGCAATTTCCTTTCTACCTCTATCGTGCAAACTTAGCCAACTTTTCTGCCATACACGCAGATATGTGTACAAAAAATAATTTACTGGAGATTTTTTGACATATACAAATTGTTTCCAAAAGGCTGACGCCAACCATTGCTGCTTCTTGATTGGTTAGGTTGTTGTGCCACGTCTATGCCTGTCCTGCAGTGGATTGCGCGCCATAAACGCCACTGCGGTGTATGAAAGTGCAGCGGGTTGAGCGTACCCACGGCCGATATATCGATATCTGCACATGCGACTATCACGCAATATATAATTGTTCCCTCGCAGGAATATCATATGTCATTCTGCTAAATATAGTTTTCACATTTTATTGTGTTTTGCTTTAATTGCTGATTATCAATTAATTATATCAAAATCATGTATTTCTTAATAAAAAAAGGGTTGTCTGTAAAGTCGGTTTACGAACGAGAATTTTACATGATAATGTCATAAAAAAAACATTGATGAAAACTCGCATACTTTTTAATTTTCATGTATTATTTACAGTTTTTGCAAATTTAATTTAAATAATTTGTTCAAATATAATCACGAACAATTAGTTATAGAAATAAACTGAAATCAAATTAATGTCAGTAAATTGTTAATTCGAAATGACGAAATTGGACAGTTAGTAGTATGTAAATGTTCCTCCGGTGCCAGGCTCCAGGGTGAGGTGCCGAGGTGCCGACCGCCATATTGGATTGTGACGTCACGGCGGCCATCTTGGATGGTTGTGACCTTAACCTTGAAATTTGTCCTTCAAATGTGCCAAAATGCTCCAAAATTGGGCAAAATTTGCCCAAAACTCCTCAAAATTCGTCAAAATTTCAATTTTTTTAGAAAAAAATCTCAAAAAATTCCTTAATTCAAAATTTAGGATTTCGAAAAACCTCAAAAGTCGTTTTGTTTTAGAAAGTACTCAAAATCCTAAAAGCGGCTTAAGCATCCTTAGAGCTAGCCGCTCTAAGCCGCCGAGGTCATGACCTTGAAAATTAGGGTGCCAATGCAGCCATTTTGAATCATGATGTCACAGTTGCAATTATCGTTACGGTCGCCATATTTAAAATCTTTACTTACTATCAGATTTTAATAAAAAAATTTAAAATTATTATAAAAAATTCAATTAAAAAATTTTAATAAAAAAATTTAAAAAAATTACCTTTACGACACGGAGTTCGGAGTCCTCGGTTCGAACCCGGCGAGGGCAAAAAAATAAATAAATGGCGACCGATCCTTCCCTCACAGTGGCTGCTGGCATACTGACCCCCACCACTTATGTCAAAGTATATATATCGTCACCCAATAAGACATCATGCCCACCATCTTGAAAATCCGGAATTTTATGTTAGAAAAAGGGGAAAAAATTTAAAAATCATTAAAAAAATTAATCAATCGAATTAAATAATAAAAATCTTTAGAAATACCGTTGCACTTTTCGTTACGACCACCATCTTGAAAATCCGTAATTTTAATGCTAGAGATTCGAGAAAAATTCCAAAATTCATCAGATAAATTTGTAAGCAATATACTGATTGATTCGATCGTTTCCTGTCCTTGGTTTTATCTTTGGTTGATGCAAAACATATTAATATAATTTAAAAAATAATAATTTCAATAAATCATGATCAAAATTCTTAAAGAGGCTAAAAATCCTCTACTACCATCATCCTAAAAGTCATCATGTCCTCCATCTTGGAAATTCGTAATTATTTAGCTATAACTCGGGAAATGTTCAAAATTCATTAAATAAATTTGCAACCTATAAAATGATTAATTAGATCGACTTAGGTCCTTGGTACGATTCGGAATGAAGATGAAAATAAAAATTAAACATAATAGTGACAGGTTCAAAAAATAAAGCAACACAGATTCTTTCACAAAATAAACTTTATTACATAATACATATTCTACTACACGAACACTTGGGAAAGCCAGCAATCTTATAAACATCTAGGTCCGCATAGGCGTGAAATGACTAATTCTTAGCTCCAATCGGCTTATACTAGACAGAGTCCAACCAGAACCTTTACAGACATAGTCCTCCTCTTCTTGACAGAGTCCAACCAGAACCTTTACAGACATAGTCCTCCTCTTCTTGACAGAGTATCTGGATACCGTTTTTAACAGTTTGCTTCACATCGTCAGAATTGTAAATTACTGCAGCCGATGTCTTATATGCACACTTCTTCACTTCGTCTTCGAATGGATACGGCGTTCCATATATACAGTCCAACCACAAGTTATATTTTAATGGACCGTTTGTTGCTACGTCATCAGTAAGCTGATTGATTATGTCCTCCCTGACATCGTCAAAAAATTACAAATGTCTTTCGACTCACTTAATGTATTTAGATAATAGTAGTCCTTCAATGTTCCACGAAATGCAGACTGCGCCAAGTAGAAGCCATTATCATTCACCTGTAGAGTACCGATAACAGTCTTAGGTTTAGTTCCATGTCCAGACGCCATACCAATCGGTTGCTGCTCGTCCGTTTTTCTGCCTGTACGTTCACGAGCCTTCAACCTAAACCGAGGAGTCGAAATTTCTGCAGGTAGTTCAGCAGTAGGTGCACGGACTTTACCGTTGCATTTTTTTCGTATGTCGTCGCAGACTATCAATTCGAGTAAACCATTCATGACACTCATCGCAGCGAAACTTTATACGAGACGGATTCTTCTTGCATTTGCTCCGCTCATGTCTTCGTGCATCATGGGAAAATGTGAACGACATATCACAGTAGCTGCAAGGATACCGTTCTGATGTAGACGAACCTTCCAGACCCGAACCAGATGACGATGTTACTGCAATTCTACCATTTCCAGGCATACTCTTATGCACATCAATCATTCGTTGTTGCACCGAAACCTTTACTTTCTGCCGAACAGCTGGTCCTTTGCATGTCTTCATGTGCGTTTTCATATGATCTTTTCTGGCAAACTGCTTATGACATTTCTCACAAACAAACATTTTACGATATAGGTTCTTGGCACATTCTCTCTTCTCGTGTCGTCGAGCATTGCAGAAAATTTTGTCGCAGTAACGGCACCGATGTTCGTTAGTTGTTGACGATTCTCCATCCATAGAAGTCTCCATTGAGGGCAAAACATCGTTCATCGAGGTTTCCTGCACAGCCAGCACTACCGGCATTAAAGTCTCTTCTGCTGGTGGTATCACGTCTGATGATGTCTCCTCCAGTGTTGTCGTCGTCGTTGCCAATGGGATCTGCTCCTTCTCCGTCGTAGCTGTCGTCAAGGTTCCCGTAGACGATGGTACATCCTCCATCGAGTTCGTCGTTAAAGTCGGTAAAGATGCCATCGAGTTCGCAAGAACAGGTAATTACGCGACTTATGCACCAGAAGAAACAAACTAGGTGATCCTTACACCGTCGTCGTCAGTAACAAACTTAACGGTCTTCTGTCAAGGACTTGCTTATATGCATGCACCGGATGGAATAATACGCTAGTCAAATCAAGAACAATTTACTATAATACTAGAGTCAAAACAACAATTAAAAAAGAGGATCATATGTACGAAAAAATTCGATGAGGTGTGATACGTTCTCAGTAGTATAGGTTAGTATGTTCTGGCACAGGCTTCCAGGCTGTGGTGCTGTGTGTCCTTTCCGCCATATTGGATTGTGACGTCACGGCGGCCATCTTGGATGACCTTGACCTTGACCTTTGACCTTGACCTTTAATTTGATCCTCAAAAATCGCCAAAATCCGCCAAAATTGGGCAAAATTTGCCCAAAATTCCTCAAAATTCGCCAAAATTTCCATTTATGTGGAAAAAAATTCCGCCAAAAAATCTCAAATAATTCAACAGTTCAAAAATTAGGATTTCGAAAATCCTCAAAAGTCGCTTTGCCCTAGAAAAAACGAAAACTCCTAAAAGCGGCTTAAAACTCCTAAGAGCTAGCCGCTTATAAGCCGCCGACCTTGAAAATAAGGATGTCATGGCAGCCATATTGGATTATGACGTCACCGTTGCAAATTTTGTTACGGCCGCCATCTTTAACTTTTTTATTTATTATCCGATTTTAATGAAAAAAAATTTAAAATTATAAAAAAAATCCATTTATTAATATTTTAATAAAAGATTTATAAAAATTATATTTTTACGACACGGAGTTCGGAGTCCTCGGTTCGAACCCGGCGAGGGCAAAAAAATTAAAAATGGCGACCGATCCTTCCCCCCGTGGTGTGTGCTAGCAGACTGACTCCCACCACTTTTTTTCAAAGCATATAGATCGTCATCTAGTATGACGTCATGTCCGCCATCTTGTCTTTGATGCTGGAAGCCATCATCAATGTATCGTCGGCGAGAGTGCGCTCATGCCATGTTAGTTTAGTTCTTATCCGATAGAGTGCAGTAATCATTTATTACTGTGACACCCGCCATCTTGAAATTTGGCCGCCATCTTGAAAATCCGTAATTATTTAGCTAGAAATTCGGGAAAAGTTCCAAAATTCATTAAATAAATCACTCATTAATTTACATATTGATTCGATCGATTCACGACCTCGGTTCGATACCCGATCGATGCAATAATGTTTAATTTTATGAAAAAATAATAATTTCAATAAACCATGTTAAACTTTCGTAAAGAGACTTTAAATCCTCTACTACCATCATCCTATCAGACGTCAAGACTACCATATTGGAAATTCGTAATTTTAATGCTAGAGATTCGGGAAAAAGTTCAAAATTCATTAAATAAATTTGTAATCAATATACTGATTGATTTGATCGACTAAGGTCCGTGGTTCGATCCCTTGTCGATACAAAACAACATTAATATTTTAAAAAAGTACCACTAAAGTGTAAGGTTTGAGAAAATAAAAAACACCGCAAGTTCTTTTAAAAAAACTTTTATTTCATACATACTACACTACTACAAGTACAAAAAAAAACACTGACAAATTACTAAAGTTTTGTGGATTTCTCGATTCAAACAGTCTTCTTATTGTACGGACTAAGCCTTTTACATGACTTTAAATGTCTATACGATCCGTTCATCACCACAGCCAGAGACGGACTGAAGTTCATATCACTTATATAGTCTCATTAGCCGGTACAACACATGAGTCGAAACAATAACCATGTTCATTATACGTCTCGGAGCATTTTTTATAATGACGATGTAAGCTATCGAGACGTGAAATTAGTTTATTACATTTTATACGCTGAAATTGTATTCTTTGAACATTATTAGAACAACCGCTCCTTTCATGTCTGCGCGCATTTGAAGTTCTAGTAAATGATGCGTCACAATATTTGCACTGATGCGATGCACGCTCTTCATGAATTGAAGTCTGGAATGCAGATGGTGAAACTTCAGCTGATGGTGGAACAGCACATATCGAAGTCTCCTCCAGCATTGTCAGAGGCGTTGCCAACGGGATCTGCTCCAACATCGTCGGCGCCGACGTCATGGTTCTCGTAGTCGATGGTACATCCTCCATCGAGTACGACGTTAAAGTCGGTAAAGATGCCATCGAAGTCTCAAGAACAGGCAATTACGCGACTTATACACCAGAAGAAACAAACTAGGTGATCCGTACACCGTCAACGGCAGTAACAAAATAAGCGTCCTGCTGTATAGGACTCGTTTATATACATTAACCGGTTTGAATAATACGCTAGTCAAATCAAGAACAATTTACTAAAATACTAGAGTCAAAACAACATTAAAAAATAGAAGCACCATCAACAAAAAAGGAAGCACATTTGGAAGCACCTTCAAAAAAGGTAAAACAATAGGAAGCACCGACTACGAAAAAACAGCACATTTGGAAGCACCGACAACGAAAAGACAGCACATTTGGAAGCACCGTCATCGAAAAGGCAGCACATTTGGAAGCACCGACTACCAAAAGGCAGCACATTTGTAAGCACCGACTACGAACAGACAGCACATTTGACAGCACCGACAACGAAAAGGCAGCACATTTGGAAGCACCGACTACGAAAAACAGCACATTTGACAGCACCGACAACGAAAAGGCAGCACATTTGGAAGCACCAACTACGAAAAGGCAGCACATTTGGAAGCACCGACAACGAAAAGGCAGCACATTTGACAGCACCGACAACGAAAAGGCAGCACATTTGGAAGCACCGACTACGAAAAGGCAGCACATTTGACAGCACCGACAACGAAAAGGCAGCACATTTGGAAGCACCAACTACGAAAAGGCAGCGCATTTGGAAGCACCAACTACGAAAAGACAGCACATTTGGAAGCACCGACAACGAAAAGGCAGCACATTTGGAAGCACCGACTACGAAAAGGCAGCACATTTGGCAGCACCGACAACGAAAAGTCAGCACATTTGGAAGCACCGACTACGAAAAGGCAGCACATTTGGAAGCACCGACTACGAAAAGGCAGCACATTTGGTAGCACCGACAACGAAAAGGCAGCACATTTGGAAGCACCGACAACGAAAAGGCAGCTCATTTTGGATGCACTATCATAAAGGCAGCACATTTTGGAAGCACCATCGAATAAGGAAGCACATTTGGAAGCTCCATCAACAAAAAAAAAAAACAAAAAAAAGGCAAAAAGGTTGCAAAATTTACGAGATCTAAGTCTTAGTTAGAAATCAGAATACAAGAAATAAAAACATTAAATTCTTATAACTTAAATTATTTATTTTATTTCTTTTCATTATACAAATGCAAGTAAAACAAGCCATTATTGTATGTAGCCAGCTTCCCTCAGTTCCTTGAGTATGAAGGATATTTCTTTGATGCACGAATAGTTTCCTGCACAAAGCGAACCATGTAGAATTCTTAACCGGTCAACCAATATGTTTGGATCTTTCCATGATGTGTAATCATTCTCTTCTATCACCATCTTCCTTGCACCTTTATAATAAATATTATGGTCTCTGGTGTCTTCCGTTTTACCACCAACCTCAGGGTAACTTTCATGTTTGAGACGGTGATCATCACAAACTTGATCAGATTTATTTAATATATCACGTCGTTTCCAACGTTTCGGTCTCAGGACACCGCCACATTCTTCGATCTTGGCAGCTTTAGGTGCTTCATCATAGGCTATGTCTTTGTCAGCAGCCTCAGAGTCACTGTAACAATCACCGTAGAAGGAATCGTCTTCACCCAATTTACCATAATAATTCGATGTTGATGATGTTGAAGTGTCTTCATCGTCTTCATGCTTCCTTTTTAGGAGTCCATCATTTTTACAAAGTAGGAAAGAACTACTTGAATTCGGCTGGAATATATTCTCACTTTTCACGTTAAGGATTCTTCCATTGTCTTCATTCTTCCGTAAATCATCATCCTCCTTCAATTTTAGTTCTTTGTCGAGATCGGAAGAGCCAAGAAAATTATTGTCGTAATGCAGATCACTCTTCCTTAGGCTAGTAGATTCATCGTTGTCCTCTAGCTTGTACGCAGGCTTGGCGCTACAAGTTCTGCCATGTCTTTTTAGGCTCTCTCTCCGCGTAAACGACTTGCTACATCGAACACAACTTATCATATTGCGCAGTAGATTTTTAACACAGTCATTCTTCTCGTGTTGTCTTTTATTCTTTCTCAAGATAAACTCTTTACTGCAAAACTTACACCTATGTTCTTTCGATACAGCGTCAGATCCCAAATCGGAATTCATATTAGTTACTGACACTAATGTCAGATGCAAACTAAGAGTTTTAAATTAGATATATTACTTAAATATAATTTTTTAATTATTTCATCAGCGATAATTAATATATCTCATGCAAAAGTACTTTATGCATGTAGTTCTGCTTTTCAACAACAGATGTCGACACATGTTGCTTGCAGGTAAATAATATTTAGTTCTTTTATGCGGGATGCCTGATGCTCACTAACGATCGCAAAAGAAGGATGGCTCCGATAGACTCCAAGGAAAAGGAAGTTCGTCTTGCATGTTGGTGCTCCACAGATGTCTCATGGCGTAATATTAATTTGACTGAGTAATGATATTTGACAATTCCACCTGATAAAAAAAATTGCAAGTTTTGATTTAGTAGCAGAAATGATCGAATTAAATGTAACTCCAATTAAAATGACATGTCTCATTAGAGAAAAAAAAAAATCCATGCAGAGAGCGGTTCCTCAGAATAGTCAGAAACACTTGAAGAAACCACAGGAATGATTGCAAGAACACGGGAAAAACCATCAAAATATTGACATTAATAATCAGGAGCACACGGAGAAAACCATCATAATATTGGCAAGAATAATCAGGAGCACACGGAGAAAACCATCATAATATTGACCAGATTAATCAGAAGTACTCGGAGAAAACCACCACATGTTTTCCTTGATATCATAAAATTACAGGAAAAAATATTTAAAAATAAAAAAAAATTTAAAAAAAATAAAAAAAAATGCATAAACAGTTTCTGATAGCTTGTAAACTTATCATTGATGAGCAAAGATAGAGTTCTTGTACAAGCCAGAAATTTATGCATTTTTTTTTTATTTTTTTTTAATTTTTTTTTATTTTTAAATATTTTTTCCTGTAATTTTATGATATCAAGGAAAACATGTGGTGGTTTTCTCCGAGTACTTCTGATTAATCTGGTCAATATTATGATGGTTTTCTCCGTGTGCTCCTGATTATTCTTGCCAATATTATGATGGTTTTCTCCGTGTGCTCCTGATTATTAATGTCAATATTTTGATGGTTTTTCCCGTGTTATTGCAATCATTCCTGTGGTTTCTTCAAGTGTTTCTGACTATTCTGAGGAACCGCTCTCTGCATGGATTTTTTTTTTTTCTCTAATGAGACATGTCATTTTAATTGGAGTTACATTTAATTCGATCATTTCTGCTACTAAATCAAAACTTGCAATTTTTTTTTATCAGGTGGAATTGTCAAATATCATTACTCAGTCAAATTAATATTACGCCATGAGACATCTGTGGAGCACCAACATGCAAGACGAACTTCCTTTTCCTTGGAGTCTATCGGAGCCATCCTTCTTTTGCGATCGTTAGTGAGCATCAGGCATCCCGCATAAAAGAACTAAATATTATTTACCTGCAAGCAACATGTGTCGACATCTGTTGTTGAAAAGCAGAACTACATGCATAAAGTACTTTTGCATGAGATATATTAATTATCGCTGATGAAATAATTAAAAAATTATATTTAAGTAATATATCTAATTTAAAACTCTTAGTTTGCATCTGACATTAGTGTCAGTAACTAATATGAATTCCGATTTGGGATCTGACGCTGTATCGAAAGAACATAGGTGTAAGTTTTGCAGTAAAGAGTTTATCTTGAGAAAGAATAAAAGACAACACGAGAAGAATGACTGTGTTAAAAATCCACTGCGCAATATGATAAGTTGTGTTCGATGTAGCAAGTCGTTTACGCGGAGAGAGAGCCTAAAAAGACATGGCAGAACTTGTAGCGCCAAGCCTGCGTACAAGCTAGAGGACAACGATGAATCTACTAGCCTAAGGAAGAGTGATCTGCATTACGACAATAATTTTCTTGGCTCTTCCGATCTCGACAAAGAACTAAAATTGAAGGAGGATGATGATTTACGGAAGAATGAAGACAATGGAAGAATCCTTAACGTGAAAAGTGAGAATATATTCCAGCCGAATTCAAGTAGTTCTTTCCTACTTTGTAAAAATGATGGACTCCTAAAAAGGAAGCATGAAGACGATGAAGACACTTCAACATCATCAACATCGAATTATTATGGTAAATTGGGTGAAGACGATTCCTTCTACGGTGATTGTTACAGTGACTCTGAGGCTGCTGACAAAGACATAGCCTATGATGAAGCACCTAAAGCTGCCAAGATCGAAGAATGTGGCGGTGTCCTGAGACCGAAACGTTGGAAACGACGTGATATATTAAATAAATCTGATCAAGCTTGTGATGATCACCGTCTCAAACATGAAAGTTACCCTGAGGTTGGTGGTAAAACGGAAGACACCAGAGACCATAATATTTATTATAAAGGTGCAAGGAAGATGGTGATAGAAGAGAATGATTACACATCATGGAAAGATCAAAACATATTGGTTGACCGGTTAAGAATTCTACATGGTTCGCTTTGTGCAGGAAACTATTCGTGCATCAAAGAAATATCCTTCATACTCAAGGAACTGAGGGAAGCTGGCTACATACAATAATGGCTTGTTTTACTTGCATTTGTATAATGAAAGGAATAAAATAAATAATTTAAGTTATAAGAATTTAATGTTTTTATTTCTTGTATTCTGATTTCTAACTAAGACTTAGATCTCGTAAATTTTGCAACCTTTTTGCCTTTTTTTTGTTTTTTTTTTTGTTGATGGAGCTTCCAAATGTGCTGCCTTTATGATAGTGCATCCAAAATGAGCTGCCTTTTCGTTGTCGGTGCTTCCAAATGTGCTGCCTTTTCGTTGTCGGTGCTACCAAATGTGCTGCCTTTTCGTTTTCGGTGCTTCCAAATGTGCTGCCTTTTCGTTGTCGGTGCTTCCAAATGTGCTGCCTTTTCGTAGTCGGTGCTTAAGAATGTGCTGCCTTTTCGTAGTCGGTGCTTCCAAATGTGCTGCCTTTTCGTTGTCGGTGCTGCCAAATGTGCTGCCTTTTCGTAGTCGGTGCTTCCAAATGTGCTGCCTTTTCGTAGTCGGTGCTTCCAAATGTGCTGACTTTTCGTTGTCGGTGCTGCCAAATGTGCTGCCTTTTCGTAGTCGGTGCTTCCAAATGTGCTGCCTTTTCGTTGTCGGTGCTTCCAAATGTGCTGTCTTTTCGTAGTTGGTGCTTCCAAATGCGCTGCCTTTTCGTAGTTGGTGCTTCCAAATGTGCTGCCTTTTCGTTGTCGGTGCTGTCAAATGTGCTGCCTTTTCGTAGTCGGTGCTTCCAAATGTGCTGCCTTTTCGTTGTCGGTGCTGTCAAATGTGCTGCCTTTTCGTTGTCGGTGCTTCCAAATGTGCTGCCTTTTCGTAGTTGGTGCTTCCAAATGTGCTGCCTTTTCGTTGTCGGTGCTGTCAAATGTGCTGCCTTTTCGTAGTCGGTGCTTCCAAATGTGCTGCCTTTTCGTTGTCGGTGCTGTCAAATGTGCTGTCTGTTCGTAGTCGGTGCTTACAAATGTGCTGCCTTTTGGTAGTCGGTGCTTCCAAATGTGCTGCCTTTTCGATGACGGTGCTTCCAAATGTGCTGTCTTTTCGTTGTCGGTGCTTCCAAATGTGCTGTTTTTTCGTAGTCGGTGCTTCCTATTGTTTTACCTTTTTTGAAGGTGCTTCCAAATGTGCTTCCTTTTTTGTTGATGGTGCTTCTATTTTTTAATGTTGTTTTGACTCTAGTATTTTAGTAAATTGTTCTTGATTTGACTAGCGTATTATTCAAACCGGTTAATGTATATAAACGAGTCCTATACAGCAGGACGCTTATTTTGTTACTGCCGTTGACGGTGTACGGATCACCTAGTTTGTTTCTTCTGGTGTATAAGTCGCGTAATTGCCTGTTTTTGAGACTTCGATGGCATCTTTACCGACTTTAACGTCGTACTCGATGGAGGATGTACCATCGACTACGAGAACCATGACGTCGGCGCCGACGATGTTGGAGCAGATCCCGTTGGCAACGCCTCTGACAATGCTGGAGGAGACTTCGATATGTGCTGTTCCACCATCAGCTGAAGTTTCACCATCTGCATTCCAGACTTCAATTCATGAAGAGCGTGCATCGCATCAGTGCAAATATTGTGACGCATCATTTACTAGAACTTCAAATGCGTGCAGACATGAAAGGAGCGGTTGTTCTAATAATGTTCAAAGAATACAATTTCAGCGTATAAAATGTAATAAACTAATTTCACGTCTCGATAGCTTACATCGTCATTATAAAAAATGCTCCGAGACGTATAATGAACATGGTTATTGTTTCGACTCATGTGTTGTACCGGCTAATGAGACTATATAAGTGATATGAACTTCAGTCCGTCTCTGGCTGTGGTGATGAACGGATCGCATAGACATTTAAAGTCATGTAAAAGGCTTAGTCCGTACAATAAGAAGACTGTTTGAATCGAGAAATCCACAAAACTTTAGTAATTTGTCAGTGTTTTTTTTTTGTACTTGTAGTAGTGTAGTATGTATGAAATAAAAGTTTTTTTAAAAGAACTTGCGGTGTTTTTTATTTTCTCAAACCTTACACTTTAGTGGTACTTTTTTAAAATATTAATGTTGTTTTGTATCGACAAGGGATCGAACCACGGACCTTAGTCGATCCAATCAATCAGTATATTGATTACAAATTTATTTAATGAATTTTGAACTTTTTCCCGAATCTCTAGCATTAAAATTACTAATTTCCAATATGGTAGTCTTGACGTCTGATAGGATGATGGTAGTAGAGGATTTAAAGTCTCTTTACGAAAGTTTAACATGGTTTATTGAAATTATTATTTTTTCATAAAATTAAACATTATTGCATCGATCGGGTATCGAACCGAGGTCGTGAATCGATCGAATCAATATGTAAATTAATGAGTGATTTATTTAATGAATTTTGGAACTTTTCCCGAATTTCTAGCTAAATAATTACGGATTTTCAAGATGGCGGCCAAATTTCAAGATGGCGGGTGTCACAGTAATAAATGATTACTGCACTCTATCGGATAAGAACTAAACTAACATGGCGTGAGCGCACTCTCGCCGACGATACATTGATGATGGCTTCCAGCATCAAAGACAAGATGGCGGACATGACGTCATACTAGATGACGATCTATATGCTTTGAAAAAAAGTGGTGGGAGTCAGTCTGCTAGCACACACCACGGGGGGAAGGATCGGTCGCCATTTTTAATTTTTTTGCCCTCGCCGGGTTCGAACCGAGGACTCCGAACTCCGTGTCGTAAAAATATAATTTTTATAAATCTTTTATTAAAATATTAATAAATGGATTTTTTTTATAATTTTTAAATTTTTTTTCATTAAAATCGGATAATAAATAAAAAAGTTAAAGATGGCGGCCGTAACAAAATTTGCAACGGTGACGTCATCATCCAATATGGCTGCCATGACATCCTTATTTTCAAGGTCGGCGGCTTATAAGCGGCTAGCTCTTAGGAGTTTTAAGCCGCTTTTAGGAGTTTTCGTTTTTTCTAGGGCAAAGCGACTTTTGAGGATTTTCGAAATCCTAATTTTTGAACTGTGGAATTATTTGAGATTTTTTGGCGGAATTTTTTTCCACATAAATGGAAATTTTGGCGAATTTTGAGGAATTTTGGGCAAATTTTGCCCAATTTTGGCGGATTTTGGCGATTTTTGAGGATCAAATTAAAGGTCAAGGTCAAAGGTCAAGGTCAAGGTCATCCAAGATGGCCGCCGTGACGTCACAATCCAATATGGCGGAAAGGACACACAGCACCACAGCCTGGAAGCCTGTGCCAGAACATACTAACCTATACTACTGTTCTCGTCTCATGAATTCGATCTCACCAATATACGCTAGGCTCCAATATACGCTAGGCTCCAAGAGCTACAATTCGCGCCATCAGATCCAAATCTCCAACACGCAACGTACGCAATGTACGCGCAATACATGCAATTTACACCTAATAAATGTAATGAACACACAGTACACGCAGGAAACTAAATGAAGAAATACTACACACAGGAAACGGAACGTACACACAGGAAACGGAACATACACACAGTACACACAGGAAACGGAACGAACACGTAATGTTCTCGCAATTGACGCACAGTACACGCAAAGTACACGAAATGTACGCAATGTACACGCAATGTATGCAATGTACGCAAAGTACACGCAATGTATGCAATGTACGCAATATACGCAATGTACACACAATGACTACGCTTCGTTTGCGCAGGACAAGCATTTAATGAAAACGAAGCACGTTTGGACGGAAATTCTATAAAACGAAAGCTCATTTAACAAAAAGGAGGCACATTCTCTCTCGTTCATTCAACTCGGTAGGATGCGATCGTCAATGATAAGTTAGGATATAATTTCTCCAACAGTCTATGAATCCAACAGTTTTTATTTCCATTAGTCATTGGCTCCAATAGTCATTGGCTCCATCAGTCATTGACTCCAACAGTCTTTTGGCACCAAAAGTCATTGGCTCCAACAGCCATTGGCTACAACGGTCTTTTGCTTCATCAGCTCCAATGATATTTGGCTAGAATGCTGCGAGTCTAAGAGACCATGAGGCTACAATTCTACGAGTCTACAAGACTCCTCCAACTGCCTACGAGTCTACGAAGCTCCAACTACTCCAGCAGCTTTATGTTATAAGATTACAAGACAACTTGTTTACGTAGCTACAAATCAACGCGGCTCCAAGACATCATGTCTACGCGACTACGACCCATGAGGTTACGAAACTATGTGACTACGAGTCTTCAAGTTTACGAGACTGCGAGTCTTTAGAGCTACGAAGCTTCTAGAACATAAGTTTACGAGACTGCGAGGATACATGACTACAAGTCTACACGAGTACTTGACTACGAAGCTACAAGTCTACATGGCTCCAATTGCGGCATCGGTCTTCGGCTGAATTTTCTCTTTGGCTCCAACTGCTACAGCAGCATTATGTTATAATATAACAAGGCTACTTGTTTACGAAGCTACACATCTACAAGTCTCCAAATGTCGCATCTGTCTTCGACGGCATTTTCTCTTTTGCTCCAACTGCTTCAACAGCATTATGTTATAATCTTTCATGGCTACTTTTTTACGTAGTTACAAGTCTACGATGTTCCAATGTATCATGTTTAGGAAGCTTCCAGGACACGAGGCTACATGGCTACGAGACTACATGACTATAACTGATTACAATAGCACCATTCAGTGGTGCGAGTTAATTTATCTCATGCAAAATAACCTGTTTAAAGTAGTGTCGATTATTGTCAACAGATGACACCACATGTTGCTTACAGCAAAAATTATTTAGTTCTTTAATGCGGGATGCGGGATGCTCACTAACGATCGAAAAAGAAGGAGGGCTTCGCTAGACACCAAGGAGAAGGAAGTTCGTCCTTCCAGTTAGTGTTTCACAGATTTCTTAGAGCTTATTATTATTTGACTGAGTAATGGTTGTTTTTATTTTTTTAATTCCACCTGATAAAAAATATTGCAAGTGTTGATTAAGTAGCAGAAATTCACTAATTAAATGTAACCTTGAATAAATTAACATGACTTATTAAGTAAAAAAATCCTTCATGCAGAGATCAATTGCTCATCTGTAACCAGAAGCACTTGCAGAAAACCATCAAAATATTGTCAAGTATAATCAGGAGCCACGGAGAAAACCACCATAATACAATGACAAGAATAATCGGGAGCACACGGAGAAAACCGCCACAAGTTTTCTTTGATATCATAAAATTACAGAAAAAAAATTAAAACTGATTCTACTAGCTGGTGAACTTCTCATTGTTGAGCAAAGATAGTGTTCTAGTACAAGCCAGAATTTATTTATGTATTTTTGTGATTTTTTTTGTTTTAAATTTTTTATTAATTAATTTTTAGTTTTTAATTTTTTTTTATTTTATGATATCTAATAAAACATGTGACGGTTTTCTCCGAGTGCTTCTGATTAACCTGGTCAATAATATTGTGGTTTTTTCCGTGTGCTCCCGATTATTCTTGTTAATATTTTGATAGTTTTCTCCAAATGCTATTGATTATTCCTGGCTATACTTGTGATGGTTTTCTCCGAGTGCTCCTGATTATTCTTATGAATATTTAGATGGTTTTTTCCGTGTGATTGCGATCATACCTGTGGTTTCGGTCAAAGGTCAAGGTCACACCCATCCAAGATGGCCGCCGTGACGTCACAATCCAAGATGGTGGACCGTAAGAAATCTGAGAAGCACTAACAGGAAGGACGAACTTCCTTCTCCTTGGAGACTAGCGAAGCCATCCTTCTTATGCGATCGATAGTGAGCATCCCGCATTCCGCATAAAAGAAAGAAATAATATTTACCTGCGAGCAACATGTGACGTCATCTGTTGTTGAAAAGCGTAACTACTTGCAACAAGTACTTTTGCATGAGATAAATTAACTCTCACCACTGAATGTTGCTATTTTAGTCAGTTAGAGACATGAAGTTTCGTTGCCACGCGGCCAATTAGTCAAGCAGTCTCGTAACCATGCGTTCTGGAAACTTCGTAGTCCTATAGCCTCGCGATCACGTAACCTTGAAGACTTGCAATCGCATAGTCTCGTAACCTCATGGCTCGTAGTCTCGTAGTCATGATGCATTGGAGCCTCGTAGACTTGAATCTTCGTAAGCCAGTAGCCTTGTAATCTTATAACATAATGCTGATGGTGCAGTTGGAGAAAAAGAGAAAATTCCGTTGAAGACAGATGCGGCAATTGGAGCCTTGTAGACTAGTAGCTTCGTAGTCAAGAACACATGCAAACTTGTAGTCCTGTATCCACGCAGTCACGTAAACTTGTGTTCTAGAAGCTTCGTAGCTCTGTAGCCTTGCAGTCTCGTAAACTTGAAGATTCGTAGTAGCGTAGTCTCGTAACCTCATGGTTCGTAGTCTTGTAGTCATGATGTCTTGGGACCTCGTAGAATTGTAGCTATATAGCCAAGTAGCCTCGTAGACTTGTAGCTACGTAAACAAGTAGTCATGCAATCTAATAACGTAATGCTGCCGGAGTAGTTGGAGCCGAGTAGACTTGTATTCTTGTAGCTTCAAAGACATGTAGTTTCGTAGCCTCGCGTTCTTTTAGCCATGCAGTCTCGTAGCCATGTATAGCTCGTAACCAGCTAGATCCTTTTAGACTCGTAGCCTTGTGGCCTCATAGTCTCTTAGACTCGTATAAATCTAGCCAAATATATTTGGAGTTGATGAAACAAAAGACGGTTGGAGCCAATGACTGATGGAGTCACTAGACTGATGGAATCAATAGACTGATGGAACCAATGAATATTGTAGCCAATGAATATTGGAACCAAATGAAATTTGGAGCCAATGAAAAATGTGCTGCCTATTCGATGATAGTACTTCTATTTTAATGTTGTTTTGACTCTAGTATTATAGTAAATTGTTCTTGATTTAACTAGCGTATTATTCCATCCAGTGCATGTATATAAGCGAGTCCTAGACAGCAGGACGCTCAGTTTGTTACTGACGTCGATGGTGTAAGGATCATCTAGTTTGTTTAATCTGGTGCATAAATCGCGTAATTACCTATTCTTGCAAACTCGATGGCATCTTTACCGACTTTAACGTCTAACTCGATGAAGGATGTACCATCGTCTACGGGAACCTTGACAGCTACGACGGAGAAGGAGCAGATCCCGTCGGCAACGTCGACGTCAAAATTGGAGATTTCAAAAGATGTCATACCACCATCAGCCGAAGTTTCATCATCAGCAATGGATACTTCAACTAATGAAGAGCGTACATTGCATCAGTGCAAATACTGTGACGCATCATTTACTATCACCTCAAATGCTCGCAGACATGAAAGAAGCAGTTGTTCTAATAATGTTAAAAGAATACAATTTCAGTGCAATAAGTGCAATAAACTAATTTCACGTCTTGATAGCTTACATCTTCATTATAAAAAATGCTCCGAGAAAGTTAAGTGCAAGTATAATGAACATGGTTATTGTTTTGACTCATGTGTTGTACCAGCTAATGAGAATATATAAGTGAGACCCTGGTGATATGAACTTCAGTCCGTCTCTGGCTGCGGTGATGAACGGATCGGATAGTCAGACTTGACTAACGTGATAGACCAGTATCTAGCTATTCTTGAGAACTCGATGGCATCATTACCAGTATCAACACCGACCTGGATCGAAGGTCTACCATCATATGTGCAGAGCACGATGACAACGTGGTCTACAGCTACACCTGCTCTCAGCACAGCAGGAGATTTCGACGCGTGTAACATCTTCCGCAGAGCAGACCTCAAAGGCTTCAGAAGTTAACATGTCAGCAGTGTTACAATGGTTGTCAACATTTCCGGTGTCATTGATGAAGGAAGGAACGACCAACGGTGTTCCGTCGCCCAACTGTACGTACTGTGAGAAGATCAAAAACTGTAAATTACGGGATTATGTAATACACAACTGTAGTAATAACTCTGAACGCATTAAATATCAGTGCAACAGGTGTTTAAGCAAGTTTATACACTATGGAAGATTAAAACGACACCTCAGGAATTGTGATAGACTAGCTGTACATTCCTCAGAATCAAGCCGTATATTTTGTAATAAAACATTAGCAAATATTCAAAGTGCTAAACGACATGAAATATATCACTGTCCTTTTAATGAAATCGATAATTAGTCTTTGTGTGAAAATTGTGGTGTACCATTATGTCGACCTGATAAACTTAATAGACATTTACGAACATGTAAAGGACTTAGTCCGTACAATAAGAAGACTGTTTGAATCGAGAAATCCACAAGACTTTAGTACTTTGTGTTTTTTTTGTACTTGTAGTAGTGTATAATTTATGTAATAAAATTTTATAAAAGTACTTGTGTTTTTTATTTTCTCAAACCTGTCACTTTTGTGGTATTTTTTAAAACTAAAGTTGTTTTGTATCGTCCAGGGATCGAACCAAGGACAGGAATCAATAATTTCCTTAATGAGTTAATTTTTTGATGAATTTTGGAATTTTTCCCGAATCTCTAGCATTAAAATTACGGATTTTCAAGATGGCGGCCGAAACATTAAATATTTTTATTATTTAATTCGGTTGATTAATTTCTTTTATAGATTTTTAAATTTTTCCCGATTTTCTAACATAAAAAATGCTGATTTTAAAGATTGCTGGCTTAACGGAAATTGCAACGGAAACCTCATCATCCAAGATGGCGGTTTTGTCTCG
Source organism: Bacillus rossius redtenbacheri (assembly GCF_032445375.1). Lineage (NCBI taxonomy): Eukaryota > Metazoa > Arthropoda > Insecta > Phasmatodea > Bacillidae > Bacillus > Bacillus rossius. The sequence goes on along the minus strand of NC_086331.1, from coordinate 4,413,327 downwards.
AACAGGTAGTGCTATTATTTCTTAAAATTTAAAAAAAATTTCAAGTCCGAATATGCACGTTATTTTTTTATATACCTTATTAAATTCTTAGTCTGGTAAATGTCTCGATAGCCGAGCGGTTAAAGGCATATGTTTTCCAACCTAGAGATCAGATCTGCGCTGGTTCGAATTACAATGCTTCCAATGTATTTTGCATAAAAAAATAAATTTAATATGTCGATAAGGATCATAATAGCTATGGTAGGTAATGGAACATTGACCTTATGTGATGAGACAGAGCAACGCTGGCGCTATCTAGGAACAAAAAACAGAAACAAAGTCGATGGTATCCAAGATGGTGGCCTCCAGTGGAACAGAAAAAAAATCAAGAGCGATGCTGTCGCTATCTAGGAACAAACAACAGAAACAAAGTGGTCGGTATCCAAGATGGCAGCCTCCAGTGGAACAAAAAAAATCAAGAGCGACGCTGGCGCTGTCTAGGAACAAACAACAGAAACAAAGTCGACGGTATCCAAGATGTCGGCCTCCAGCGGAACAGAAAAAATTAATATGGCGACAGAGACGAAAATTTCATCATAATGAGTTGGGAGCTCGATTTAAAGATGGCGGATCAAAGATGGCCACCGTGATCTACTTGTCCCATTACGATGTGTCCCGTTACGCTGTGTCACATTACGCTCATTCAAGATGGTCACCGTGATGTCACATTCCAAGATGGTGAATCCAAAATGGCTGCCGGGGTCAAGGTAAATGTCATGGTCATCCAAGATGGCCGCCGTGACATCACAATCAGATATGTGCCTCGGCTCCCGGCTCCACAGCCTGAAGCCTGTGCCAGTAGCCCCATTTACACACTACTTGCCTACTGCAGTACATAAAGCTGTATATTAGGATTAGAGATGATTTATAATTCTTAAATTCAAATTTCTCCAAAAGATTCTGTATGTACCTAGTTTGGCTGATTTTCATAATTTTATTTCTTCTGTCATGATGAATTTCATGGCCTATAAAGTATTTTAACTCACCCTTGTCTTTAACTGCAAATTCATTCATAATTTTTTCTTGACATCATCGCTCAAACCTTTACTGGCACTTGTTACAATTGTCATCCACATACACAAGCAAATACATTACTCCATTATCATTTGGCATTGAATACAAACAATAATCATTCTCAGATCTAACAAATTTTAAATCTACCATTAGTTGGTTGAACATTGCGTTCCAGCACTTGGGAGCTTGTTTCAAACCATATAATGATTTTTTTTTAGCTTAAGTACACATTCAGGGTCAGACACTAACATACCTTCAGGCGGATAAATGTATACATCATCTTCCAAAACACCATTTAGAGAAGCCGTTTTAACATCCATTTGCTCAAAATAAAATGACCTTTAATTCTCCACAGCCAACAATGTTCTAATAGTTGTCAATTTTACTATAGGTGAATAGATTTCACTGGTATCCGACATTTTATTCTGTGCAAATCCCCTCACAACTAATCTCGCCTTGTATCTGTCAACCTCACTTGACTCGTATGGTTTAAGAGAAAAAACCCATTTCGTGTCTAGAACTTGAACATGAGAGGGTGGTTTCACCTCTTCCAAAGTCTCATTTTCTTTAATGGACATGATATCCCTCTCAACAGCTCCCTCCCATCTTCATTTGTCATCCCTCCCTTCCAATTCTCCATAGCTCAAGGGAACATCTTCTACAAAGTTTATCGCATTGAAAGCCATGTACATTTCGTAATCTTTAAACCTTGATGGTAACTTTACATTTAGTTGTTTCATCTGTTTCTCTCATCATTTTGATTATTTAAGTCTGGCCCATCAGCTAATCTATATTCTGCCTTCTCTACCCCAGGCTTGTCTTCGCTTTCTTCTTATCCTACTTCCCGTCCGTCTTTGAAAAGAAAAGTTTGTTCATCAAACTTACCATCACGTGATACTATCGTTTTACCCTTTTCACCATTCCACAATCCCTAGCCATTTTGTGCATACCCTACCATTACAAGTTTCTCAGCTTTAGAGTCTAGTTTTGAACGTGTATCTTTAGGAATATGACTGTAAGCTACACATCCGAAAACTCTTAAGTTACTTAGATCCGGTTTTTCTCAATGCCACATCTCTGCTGCAGTAGCTCCCAACACGCTCTCAGTAGGTCCCCTGTTCAGTAAGTATGCTGATGTTTTTATTGCCTCCCCCCATAAATTTTTCGGTAATCCTGAGTCGTGAAGCATAGCACGAGTACGATCCACTAGGCTTCTGTTCATTCTTTCCACTTTCCCATTAGCTCTGGGGTATAGGGAACACTATAATCTAATACCACTCCATTTTCCCTGCAAAACTCCTTTAATCGCAGTGAACTATATTCCCTTCCATTATCACATCTTAGTTTTGATACTGACTGACCAAACAAGGATTGTGTGAATCTGAAATAGTCCATGAAACAATTTTCAACTTCACTCTTGTTCTTTACTAAATACACTAGTAGTATAGGAATGACGGTCCTGAAACAGGGTCCAGGGTGAGGATTGAGGAGTGGGATTGTCGGTCCGCCATATTGGATTGTGACGTCACGGCGGCCATCTTGGATGAGTGTAACGGGACACAGCGTAACGGGACAAGTTTGACCTTGACCTTTGACCCTCAAAATTCGCCAAAATTGGGCAAAAATTGCCCAAAATTCCTCAAAATTCGTCAAAATTTACATTTCTGTGAAAAAAAATTCCGCCAAAAAATCTCAAAAAATTCCACAAATTAAAAATTTCTCTTTTCGAGGGAAAAATTCCCGTTTCGAGGGAAAATTTCTCGTTTTTAGTCCTTAAAAATCCCGGCGGCTAGAAATGTCCATATGTAGGCTTAAGCATCCATGTCGACAGCCTCCGATAAGCCTCACGTCATCATGGAATATGTCATCTTGGATAATGACGTCACCGTTGCAATTTCCGTTACGGTCGCCATCTTTAACTTTTTTATTTATTATCCGATTTTAATGAATTTTTTTTTAAAATTAATAAAAAAATTAACTTAATAAAATTAAATGAAAAATATTTAAAAAACATACATTTACGACACGGAGTGACGTCACCGTTGCAATTTCCGTTACGGTCGCCATCTTTAACTTTTTTATTTATTATCCGATTTTAATGAAATTTTTTTTAAAATTAATAAAAAAATTAACTTAATAAAATTAAATGAAAAATATTTAAAAAACATACATTTACGACACGGAGCTCGGAGTCCTCGGTTCGAACCCGACGAGTGCAAAAAAATAAAAATGACGACCGATCCTTCCCCTGTGGTGGGTGCTGGCATACTGACTCCCACCACTTATTTCAAAGCATATATATATATATATATATATTGTCACCTAGTATGACGTCATGTCCGCCATCTTGTCTTCGATGCTGGAAGCCATCATCATTGTATCGTCGGCTAGAGTGCGCTGATGACATGTTAGTTTAGTTCTTATCCGCTAGAGTGCAATAATCAATTATTGCTGTGACACTCGCCATCTTGACATTCGGCCGCCATCTTGAAAATCCGTAATTATTTAGCAAGAAATTCGGGAAAAGTTCCAAAATTCATTAAATAAATCACTCATTAACTTACATATTGATTCGATGGATTCCCGTATTTGGTTCGATAACCGATCGATGCAATAATGTTTGATTTTATGTAAAAAATAATAATTTCAATATACCATGTTCAACATTCGTAAAGAGTCTCTAAATCCTCTACGACCATCATCCTATCAGACATCAAGACCAACATATTGGTAATTCGTAATTGTAATGCTAGAGATTCGGGAAAAAATTCAAAATTCATTAAATAAATTGACAATAAATATACTGATTGATTAGATCGACTAAGATCCTTGGTTCGATCCCTGGCCGATACAAAACAACATTAATATTTTAAAAAAGTACCACTAAAGTGTAAGGTTTGAGAAAATAAAAAACACCGCAAGTTCTTTTACAAACATAATATTTATTACATAATTTCTATTTTACTACAGGATCACCTGCGAAGGTTAGCAATCTTACAAACATTTAGGTCCGCATTGGCGTGAAATGACTAATTCTTAGCTCCAATCGGTTTATACAAGACAGAGTCCAACCAGATCCTTTACAGACATAGTCCTCCTCTTCTTGACAGAGTTTCTGGATACCTTGTTTAACAGTTTGCTTGACATCGTCAGAACTGTAAATTACTGCAGCCGATGTCTTGAATGCAACTTCTTCACTTTGTCATCGAATGGATAAGGCTTTCCATATATACAGTCCAACCACAAGTTATATTTCAAAGGTCCGTTTGTTGCTACGTCATCAGTAAGCTGATTGATTATGTCCTGTCTGATATCATCAAGAAAATTACAAATGTCCTTCCACTCACTTAACGTACTTGGATAATAGTAGTCTTTCAATGTTCCACGAAATGCAGACTGCGCCAAGTAGAAGCCATTATCGTTCACTTGTAATGCTCCGATCACAGTCTTAGGTTTATTTTCATGTTCAGATGCCACAGTAATCGGTTGCTGCACATCGGTTTTTTTACTTGTACGCTCACGAGTCACCAATCTAAACTCAGGAGTCGTAATTGCTGCAGGTAGTTCTGCAGTAGGCGCACGGACTTCGCCTTTACAGTTTATCACATGTCGGCGCAAATTATCAATTCGGGTAAACCATTTATGACACTCGTCACAGCGAAACTTCATGCGAGAAGGATTCTTCGTACATTTACTCCTCTCATGTCTCCGTACATCATGTGCAAATGCAAACGTCATGTCGCAGTAGCCACAAGGATGCCTAGTTGAAGACAAACCCGAACCAGATGTCGCTGTTACTGCAACTGTACCATTTCCAGGCATACTCTTATGCACATCAATGCATCGTTGTTGTATAGAAACCTTTACTTTCTGCCGCACTGCAGGACCTTTACATGTCTCCAAGTGATGCTGCAAATTAACATTTCTTGTAAATTGCTTGCGACACTTAATACAACCAAACATTTTACGATAAGGGTTCTTGGCACATTCTCTCTTATCGTGTCGACGAGCATTACTGACGTTTGAGAAAATCTTGTCACAGTAACGACATCGATGTTCGTTAGTTGTTGACGATTCGCCATCCATTGAAGTCTCCATCGAGGGCGAAACAGCGTTCGTCGAGGGTTCCTGTACAGCCAGCACTACCGGCATTAAAGTCTCTTCTTTTGGTGGTATCATGTCTGTTGAAATCTCCTCCAGTGTTGTCGTCGTCGTTGCCAACGGGATCTGCAACTTCTCCGTCGTAGCTGTCGTCAAGGTTCCCGTAGTCGACGGTACAACCTCCGAGTTCAACGTTAAAGTCGGTAAAGATGCCATCGAGTTCGCAAGAACAGGTAATTACGCGATTTATGCACCAGAAGAAACAAACTAGGTGATCCTTACACCGCCGACGTCAGTAACAAACTGAGCGTCCTGCTGTCTAGGACTCGCTTATATACATGCACCGTATGGAATAATACACTAGTCAAATCAAGAACCATGTACAATAATACTAGAGTCAAATCTACAAATTAAAAAAGAGAATCATTTGATCGAAAAAAAAATTCGATCTCTCCAATATACACCAGGCTCCAAGAGCTACAATTCACGTCATCAGATCCATCTACATTTTGCTCCTATGCTTCAATTGACCATTAGCTGCAAGTGCTCCAACAGCTCCATCAGCTCCAACACGTAATGTACGCAATGTACGCGCAATACATGCAATTTACACGCAATAAATGTAATGATTACACAGTACACACAGGAAACGGAACGTACACACAGTACACACAGGAAACGGAACGCACACACAGTACACACAGGAAACTAAACGGACACACAGTACACACAGGAAACTAAACGGACACACAGTACACACACAGGAAACGGAACGTACACACAGTACACACAGGAAACTGAACGTACACACAGGAAACTGAACGTACACACAGTACACACAGGAAACGGAACGTACACACAGTACACACACAGGAAACGAAACGTACACACACAGTACACACATGAAACGTAATGATCACACATACAGTAGCGGAAACACACACAGGCTTAGTTGGAAATCAGAATACAAGAAATAAAAACATTAAATTTTTACTTTCAATATTTTATTACTTCTCAACATTACACAAATACAAATAAAAGAAGCCATTATTGTATGTAGCCAGCTTTCCTCAGTTCTTTGAGTATGAAGGATATTTCTTTGATGCACGGATAGTTTCCTGCACAAAGCGAGCCATGTAGAAATCTTAGCCGGTCAACCAATATGTTTGGATCTTTCCATGATGTGTAATCAATCTCTTCTACCACCATCTTACTTGCTTGTTTATTATAAATACTTTTAATATCACAATCGTCCCAGTGATCATAATAAGCATTATCAGATTTATTTATTATAACACGACGTTTCCATCGTTTCGGTCTAAGGACATCGCCACATTCTTCGATCTTGTCAGCTCTAGGTGCTTCATCGCAGTCTATGCCTTTGTCAACAGCCTCAGAGTCACTGTAACAATCACTGTAGAAGACATCCTCTTCACCCAGATTACCGTATGAATTCGCTATCGATGATGTCGAAGTGTCTTCATCGTCTTCATGCTTCCTTTTTAGGTGTCCATCATTTTTACAAAGAATGGAGGATCTACTGAATATATAGGCTTGAATGCATTCTCACTTTTCACGGTGTTGATACTTCCATTAGTTTCAGTCTTCCCGAAGCCATTAGCATCCTTCAATTTATGTTCTTCCTCACGATCGGGTGAGCTAATACCATCACGCTCAGGACAAGGAAAATTATTGTCATAATGCAGATCACTCTTCTTTAGTCTAGTGGATCCATCAGTGTCCTCTATGCCGTAACTAGTCTTGACTTTACATGTTCTACCATGTCTTTTTAAGCTGTCAATTCGTGTTAACAACCTGCTACAACGATTACAGCTTAACATGTTGCGTAGTGGGTTTCTAGCACAATCATTCTTCTCATGACGTCTAGCATTCCTTCTCATGACAAAATCTTTGCCACAGTATCTACAGCGGCTTCCTTCCGATTCAGCTATAGATAAAAAACCACGATCCATGGTAGCTTCTGTGACTAATGTTAGATACAAACTGTCAGTTTTCTCCAATTGGAACCATTTCTTAAATAGAGTTTTTGAAATATTTCATCAGTGAGAGTTAAGTTATCTAATGCAAAGCAAATTGATGCAAGTAGTTCCGGCTGTCGTTAACAGATGGCGCCACGTGTTGCTTGCAGGTAAATAATATATATTTCATTAATGTGGGATGTGGAACGCTCACTATCGATCGCAAAGGGAGATTAGCTTCGATAGTATCCAAGGAGAAAAAAAGTTCGTCCTTCCTGCTAGTGCTTCTCAGATTTCTCACGGTCCGCCATCTTGGACTGCGAAGTCACGGCGGCCATCTTGGATGGGTGTGACCTTGACCTTTGACCGAAACCGCAGGAATGATCACAAGCACACGGATTAACCATCAAAATATTGGCAAGAATAATCAGGAGCACACAAAGAAAACTTGTGGCGGTTTTCTCCGTGTGCTCCTGATTATTCTTGCCAATATTTTGATGGTTAATCCGTGTGCTTGTGATCATTCCTGCGGTTTCGGTCAAAGGTCAAGGTCACACCCATCCAAGATGGCCGCCGTGACGTCGTAGTCCAAGATGGCGGACCGTGAGAAATCTGAGAAGGACAGCCTAAGTTTCACCCCCATAGATCGACATGCCCGAACAGTTCCGAAGTACGTCGCTCGATCGGGTAACTTCGGTAGTAGAAAAGCGCGGGCTATAGCTACAGCTTTAAAACGTGAACGATATCGTTTTTTGATCTAGCAAGATATAAATTGCAAAATTGTACCAAAAGTGATAAAGATAACACTATTCCGGGATATGTAGACAGTGAAATCAGTTATAACAATTTCTTTGATGCCTTAAAAAGTGCAGGTTACTCGTTCTCAGTTAGAAGTAGTGCAGCACAGGAGCAATTCAAAATATTAGATTTAATTTTCTATAGAAGACGAAGCAAGCAACATTAAAATGTTTATCTTGCTTGCTTCAAATCCTCAACCCTTATATCTGTCAATGAAGGAAATTAATTGAGCTTTCAGCTTGGTGACCTCTAGATCATTACAAAAAAATGAAGGGCTATAAAATGCTAATGATATGACAGAATGTATGGGTGAAGTAACGTAAGAACTCTGAGAAAACCAACTAACCACTGCAATGTTTGCTATGTCCCCCACTATCAAAAGATCCATTAATGACCCTGCTGAGAATCAAACTCAGATCACTTTGGTGACAGAAAAGTGAGCACTTAAACACAGAGACCTAATGTTTGCCTCTAATGACCACATTTATAAGACCACAAACCAAATGCTTATTACCTTTTCCACCATTAATTTAATTACCTTACCTTTACAGATCGTGAGCAGCAGGTAATGACCAGTATATTGAATGAAGTCTTTGAGATTAAGGGCTTCTTATGTGTAGGAATGTTTGCAATTTTTGAAACAGCCCTTTTCAGAATTTTATTATTCTACTACTGTTAAAAGTCTCTTCTCTAGAAATTTGCTTTGTTCTCTGTTACTAATTATTATTAATGTAGGGCATCCTCCATCCATTGCATACCTTTAGTGAACATATTAACATATTATATTTTATTATATTTTTATTCTCCTCACTGGTTCTGTATGTTCAACTACAGCTGATACAGTTGTCTTTATATTTTTAATTATTTATTTGTTTATTTATTTCCATAGTTTTCCAGGGCAAACAATGCAAAACTTCAATAGCATTTATCCAAAAATTGGAAGTAAATCATATTTTGAAGGTTTGCTATGTAACAAATCATTAGGTATTTAAAAATTTATTGTAATGTTTAAATTCAAGAAAAGTTTTCTGATGAAAAAGTTTTCTGAGAAAAATAAACATTTATGGAAGCTTACTGTAACACCAAAAATGAAGTATTATGTTACTGATATCATTTGTGTTTGATATAATTAATTATTAGTGTTAAAAGTGCATTTGCAGTGCTAATTTCTGATCCCGTTCACATACAAGCATAAGTGTGATAACTAAAATGAAGTATGACGATTTAAGAGTTAAATGTTATGTTTACTCTCTTTCCCTAACTGTTTGATGAATATTTTAAGTGCAAATGTGCAGTTTGTAGTTCTTATGTTAGATCTAATTCATATTATACAGGCTAATGTGCATTGTTTTATGAAGAATAGTGTTGTAACAAACTGTCATATTAAATTGTTTTGTTCCAAAATAGAGCAATGCTCTTTGGAACATTGCAGAAAATAAAATTTTAATAATTACAAAGTCTAGCACAAATATTAATGTAAATCAGGCCTATGTGATTACAATCTTATGGCATTAAAGGTCTAGTAAGCCTACCTACATTTGTATTTTAAATAATCCAAGTTCATAAACATTTAAAGAAATTGCTGCAAATATTTCAGTTCAATGAACTGATTCAAATAATAAATTACAGGTTGAAAGATAATCTAGTAATGAAGCCAATAGTATTATTAATTAAAATCTTGTGTGTAATCTCAGAAGTCAGAGAAGTTGAACCTTCATGCAAAACCCAGAGCTGGTAGGCAATAATTTTTTTAATTTATAAATCATTTTCGGGATTTTTTTTTTTATCAAAGATTGATTAATTTACATTGATTGGTACCAAACATATACAAGAACTTCAGAATACAGATTTTCCTTCATATCGAAATATTGTTCTTTAAAAAAATTATTTTCTTTTATTGATAATACACTTATTGGAATTGGCTCTAGAATATAATAGTGAATAATCTTTACTTGTCTATGATTTTTTTTTATGTAAGTGTATATAGTAGTGTTTTTTTTAATGGTTGTTGGCTAGTGTTATGTATGTACGTGCACTATATGCAAATGGTAGTTCTGATAGTATATGTTCATAATAACTAATATACTGATATCAGACTAGCTCAAAATTGGTCTATATTGTACATATATGAATACTTTATAAGATATGTATTGAAATATTATTTGAGTTAAGGAAAATTGTTACTGTAGAATGTAGATGATTGATTGATCATTGAAAAAAAAATTCCTTCTGACAACCATTAATAATTTTTACTGCTTTTTATTAATCTTCATAAAAATTCACAAGTCACCATGGTTACCATCTTCCAGCCACAAAACAAATATTATCAGTAATTTTAAAATACATCAATAAATATTATCAGTGATTTTAAAATACATCAATAAATATTATCAGTGATTTTAAAATACATCAAATAAACTCTCTCGCTGCATTCATGAAATCATTGCTTATTTACATTGGCCAGCCACAGAGTAGATAAAAAAAAAGCTGTTCTCCACAAGCCTGAAACAAAAAAGAAATCAAAGTTAAATGATTTATATTGTACTAAAGAGAAATGAAACTGATAAATAAATGTATCAAAGAAAAAAGTTATGCATACCAGAATGATAAATTAATTTCAAAACCATTTTAGTTAGAAATTTGATACATTCAATATTTTGGTAAATTCTCATTTATGTACTACAATTAACATTTTTCTTTGTCCTTTCAAACAGTAATTTTTTTCCAAATACTTTTTGACAAAAACTCATTTATGTGAAAAAAAATTATATGAAAAACATAATTCTATTGCTCTTGTGCCCATTATTGCAGAAAAACTAGGTATTTAACAATCCAAGTAACTACACAATTTTAGAAGTATGTTTCTCAGGGCCTCAAGTGATGTAATTGCTTGTTATTAGCTTAAGCAAATCTAGGCTTTGACTCAAGCAAAATGTTTACAAAAAGAATTAATTTCACGTAATGCATGTTACATGAGCAGTTCATTTTTTTTTTTTTTTTTTTTTTTTAAGTATCAAACCAAAGTCTTTGGGGAGAGTATTAGTAGGTACCAAAATTTGTAAGATTCTATATATATCCTATATGCTCATATTTTAGTTGTATCAACAAAATGCCTACACGAGAAAAGATGTCAGCATGTTATTTTGCAGCAGTCGATGGCATTACTTCATAGTACAGTTGTGAAATCACTACAAAATGTGTTGGATGTATATTGCAATGATTTACAATTATTATCGGTAATCGCATAACTGCAGAGTTCAGAGGGTGTTAGAAAATTAAAATATACCACACATTGTTTTTTTTTTTGTTTCTAATAATATTAGTTTATATTCCTACAAAGATGGATTCAGAAATTTCCTAGAGTAACAACTTTTCCACACAAACCAAATTTGATAAATAGTAATTCTTAGTACTATGTACTTCGCCAAATAAATTATTTTTAAAGTCTAGGTAAACTTACCTAAAGAATAATAGCTTACACCATTTTACAGTAGTTATAAAGAAGTTACCTTTCCCTAACCATTTTCATGATTTAACAGCACTTATGTAACTAACCTAACCAAGTATTGCAACTGTGAACTACAGTATAACCCTGTAATTGTTTTCAAGTGAGCATGCGGAAAAAAACATAAGCAGTCGATGAAAATTTAGCCATTCCAGTGTTTTTACATTTTACCAATGCACTCATTAAGAAAATATAATGTTAAAAACCATTGATCAGTACCCTTGATGCTTGAATTTGCTTAACCAATCTAACAATTATACAACTTTGTTGTGCATCAATAAAGTAAATCAATCATCAATACAGTAAACGTCTTCGATTATACTGCGCTAATTCCCAAAGATATTTTTAAAAAATTGAAATAAATTGTTTAACAGTAGTTTAATGTTAAAGCAGGTAAGTATAAACAATACAAAATTTGTAAAATCATGTGAATGGTTGGTTAGCTAAATTTAAAAAAAGGTAATTTTCTTTTGTTGCTGCTTATCCATAAAAAAAATTATAAAATTTTGAAAATACCTTTTCAGACACTAAAAACCTTCCTCTATTAAAACTGTAAACAGCTTTTCTTAATTTATACTGGTTTTCAAGAAATCACATTTTGCACACTAGATAGCTTATGCAGTGAAGCAGCTGTAGCCATTTTTCCCTCTAATTGCATTGCAGATCCTGTGGTTTTCCATATATATAAGAATTTATATATTTTTTATTTGAATATTATAACCTGATGAAACGTAAATAATAGTTTTAAAAAAGTTACGAGTCTCTAATGTATATCCAAACCAAAACGCCAACCCTTGACAGGGATTTTTTATAGCAGTATGGAGGCGCAAAGTGCAGATTAGTTACCTGCAATAGCATGTAACCTGACGTTATAAAAGGAATCATTTATTACAAAATGAAAATTTATTTTATATGTCAGGTTATGTGTTGTCTCACGTAAAAAATCAGAATTTTGCACCTATCAACTGCTAAAAAATATCGCTCTCAAGGACTGATGCTTTGGGTTTGGAATGCACAATAAGGAGTCACATAACTTTTTTAAAGTGTTAATTTACGTTACTGCATTGCAATATCCAAATAAAAAATATACAATTTGTGTATGAAAAACAACAGGATCTGCAACTCAATTAAAGAACAACATGGTTACAGGCCCTTTACTGCACAGGTAATGTAATGTAACCTATAAACAGTGATTTCTCAAAAACCAGTCTGAATTTAGAAAAACTTTTTTCAGAGTAAATACAGGTACATATTTAAAGTTAAAAAAAAAAGTGTCCAAAGTTTATTTTGCATACAAAAAGCAGCAACGTGAGATAATAACCTAAAAAAACACTGTAAAATGTATATTGGTTGGTTAGATAATGTTAGTAACATCCAACCGTTCAATTGATTTTACAGAATTTTTAATTGGCGCTATCCTAAGCTAACCAAATGTAAATTCCACTGTACTTAGAATCAGTGTACGTATAATGTTACTAACCTAACAAATTTCACTGTATTTTTAATCCAGCTAACCCAAGGGCAGTATCTCAATATTACAGATTTGTAATAAATAATCCTAACATATCCGCATGTTAAACATGATAAACTACTTGCAGTATCAAACAACCCTCATAGAGAATAATAATTTTAAACATGTCAGGAAGTAAAAAACACTTTAGGAATTTATAATTTTTCCTGCAATACCCCAAATTATATTAAGTGCATTCACCTGAATGTAATTCAGCTCTGGTAACAATTATTTAAAATATTTTTACTTAAATGCGGTTAACTGCTACACACCACCAGAAAACATTTCTTATGATTTTAAACGTTGTGCGCTCATGAACATAAGATGAAATCTCCACACGCTACCTAAAATTTAAAAAAGATAAGCCTAAAGTGTACAAAAATTTATATAAGAAATGATTACTTGCCAAGAATAACACAAGCAATGTTAACTTGTAAACGGACAAAACATATCTCCTAACAAATCAAACAGAAATAGCTCAATTACTTACCTGAAAATCTCATAATTAGTAACAAGGAAATATTTGTGTACATGTGTTTTACTCTTAAAAAAATATAAAATAACATTAGTCAACAATTTTTTGATCAATAATGCAATGTTTGTTTTGAACGTACAAATAAAAAAAACCCGAACATGTACGAACCAGCCCGAAGGGCATGTCGATCTATGGGGGTGAAACTTAGGCTGTCCATCTGAGAAGCACTAGCAGGAAGGACGAACTTTTTTTCTCCTTGGATACTATCGAAGCCAACCTCCCTTTGCGATCGATAGTGAGCGTTCCGCATCCCACATTAATGAAATATATTTTATTTACCTGCAAGCAACACGTGGCGCCATCTGTTAACGACAGCCGGAACTACTTGCATCAATTTGCTTTGCATTAGATAACTTAACTCTCACTGATGAAATATTTCAAAAACTCTATTTAAGAAATGGTTCCAATTGGAGAAAACTGACAGTTTGTATCTAACATTAGTCACAGAAGCTACCATGGATCGTGGTTTGTTATCTATAGCTGAATCGGAAGGAAGCCGCTGTAGATACTGTGGCAAAGATTTTGTCATGAGAAGGAATGCTAGACGTCATGAGAAGAATGATTGTGCTAGAAACCCACTACGCAACATGTTAAGCTGTAATCGTTGTAGCAGGTTGTTAACACGAATTGACAGCTTAAAAAGACATGGTAGAACATGTAAAGTCAAGACTAGTTACGGCATAGAGGACACTGATGGATCCACTAGACTAAAGAAGAGTGATCTGCATTATGACAATAATTTTCCTTGTCCTGAGCGTGATGGTATTAGCTCACCCGATCGTGAGGAAGAACATAAATTGAAGGATGCTAATGGCTTCGGGAAGACTGAAACTAATGGAAGTATCAACACCGTGAAAAGTGAGAATGCATTCAAGCCTATATCTTCAGTAGATCCTCCATTCTTTGTAAAAATGATGGACTCCTAAAAAGGAAGCATGAAGACGATGAAGACACTTCGACATCATCGATAGCGAATTCATACGGTAATCTGGGTGAAGAGGATGTCTTCTACAGTGATTGTTACAGTGTCTCTGAGGCTGTTGACAAAGGCATAGACTGTGATGAAGCACCTAGAGCTGACAAGATCGAAGAATGTGGCGATGTCCTGAGACCGAAACGATGGAAACGTCGTGTTATAATAAATAAATCTGATAATGCTTATTATGATCACTGGGACGATTGTGATATTAAAAGTATTTATAATAAACAAGCAAGTAAGATGGTGGTAGAAGAGATTGATTACACATCATGGAAAGATCCAAACATATTGGTTGACCGGCTAAGACTTCTACATGGCTCGCTTTGTGCAGGAAACTATCCGTGCATCAAAGAAATATCCTTCATACTCAAAGAACTGAGGAAAGCTGGCTACATACAATAATGGTTTCTTTTACTTGTATTTGTGTAATGTTGAGAAGTAATAAAATATTGAAAGTAAAAATTTAATGTTTTTATTTCTTGTATTCTGATTTCCAACTAAGCCTGTGTGTGTTTCCGCTACTGTATGTGTGATCATTACGTTTCATGTGTGTACTGTGTGTGTACGTTTCGTTTCCTGTGTGTGTACTGTGTGTACGTTCCGTTTCCTGTGTGTACTGTGTGTACGTTCAGTTTCCTGTGTGTACGTTCAGTTTCCTGTGTGTACTGTGTGTACGTTCCGTTTCCTGTGTGTGTACTGTGTGTCCGTTTAGTTTCCTGTGTGTACTGTGTGTCCGTTTAGTTTCCTGTGTGTACTGTGTGTGCGTTCCGTTTCCTGTGTGTACTGTGTGTACGTTCCGTTTCCTGTGTGTACTGTGTAATCATTACATTTATTGCGTGTAAATTGCATGTATTGCGCGTACATTGCGTACATTACGTGTTGGAGCTGATGGAGCTGTTGGAGCACTTGCAGCTAATGGTCAATTGAAGCATAGGAGCAAAATGTAGATGGATCTGATGACGTGAATTGTAGCTCTTGGAGCCTGGTGTATATTGGAGAGATCGAATTTTTTTTTCGATCAAATGATTCTCTTTTTTAATTTGTAGATTTGACTCTAGTATTATTGTACATGGTTCTTGATTTGACTAGTGTATTATTCCATACGGTGCATGTATATAAGCGAGTCCTAGACAGCAGGACGCTCAGTTTGTTACTGACGTCGGCGGTGTAAGGATCACCTAGTTTGTTTCTTCTGGTGCATAAATCGCGTAATTACCTGTTCTTGCGAACTCGATGGCATCTTTACCGACTTTAACGTTGAACTCGGAGGTTGTACCGTCGACTACGGGAACCTTGACGACAGCTACGACGGAGAAGTTGCAGATCCCGTTGGCAACGACGACGACAACACTGGAGGAGATTTCAACAGACATGATACCACCAAAAGAAGAGACTTTAATGCCGGTAGTGCTGGCTGTACAGGAACCCTCGACGAACGCTGTTTCGCCCTCGATGGAGACTTCAATGGATGGCGAATCGTCAACAACTAACGAACATCGATGTCGTTACTGTGACAAGATTTTCTCAAACGTCAGTAATGCTCGTCGACACGATAAGAGAGAATGTGCCAAGAACCCTTATCGTAAAATGTTTGGTTGTATTAAGTGTCGCAAGCAATTTACAAGAAATGTTAATTTGCAGCATCACTTGGAGACATGTAAAGGTCCTGCAGTGCGGCAGAAAGTAAAGGTTTCTATACAACAACGATGCATTGATGTGCATAAGAGTATGCCTGGAAATGGTACAGTTGCAGTAACAGCGACATCTGGTTCGGGTTTGTCTTCAACTAGGCATCCTTGTGGCTACTGCGACATGACGTTTGCATTTGCACATGATGTACGGAGACATGAGAGGAGTAAATGTACGAAGAATCCTTCTCGCATGAAGTTTCGCTGTGACGAGTGTCATAAATGGTTTACCCGAATTGATAATTTGCGCCGACATGTGATAAACTGTAAAGGCGAAGTCCGTGCGCCTACTGCAGAACTACCTGCAGCAATTACGACTCCTGAGTTTAGATTGGTGACTCGTGAGCGTACAAGTAAAAAAACCGATGTGCAGCAACCGATTACTGTGGCATCTGAACATGAAAATAAACCTAAGACTGTGATCGGAGCATTACAAGTGAACGATAATGGCTTCTACTTGGCGCAGTCTGCATTTCGTGGAACATTGAAAGACTACTATTATCCAAGTACGTTAAGTGAGTGGAAGGACATTTGTAATTTTCTTGATGATATCAGACAGGACATAATCAATCAGCTTACTGATGACGTAGCAACAAACGGACCTTTGAAATATAACTTGTGGTTGGACTGTATTTATGGAAAGCCTTATCCATTCGATGACAAAGTGAAGAAGTGTGCATTCAAGACATCGGCTGCAGTAATTTACATTTCTGACGATGTCAAGCAAACTGTTAAACAAGGTATCCAGAAACTCTGTCAAGAAGAGGAGGACTATGTCTGTAAAGGATCTGGTTGGACTCTGTCTTGTATAAACCGATTGGAGCTAAGAATTAGTCATTTCACGCCAATGTGGACCTAAATGTTTGTAAGATTGCTAACCTTCGCAGGTGATCCTGTAGTAAAATAGAAATTATGTAATAAATATTATGTTTGTAAAAGAACTTGCGGTGTTTTTTATTTTCTCAAACCTTACACTTTAGTGGTACTTTTTTAAAATATTAATGTTGTTTTGTATCGGCCAGGGATCGAACCAAGGATCTTAGTCGATCTAATCAATCAGTATATTTATTGTCAATTTATTTAATGAATTTTGAATTTTTTTCCCGAATCTCTAGCATTACAATTACGAATTACCAATATGTTGGTCTTGATGTCTGATAGGATGATGGTCGTAGAGGATTTAGAGACTCTTTACGAATGTTGAACATGGTATATTGAAATTATTATTTTTTACATAAAATCAAACATTATTGCATCGATCGGGTATCGAACCAAATACGGGAATCCATCGAATCAATATGTAAGTTAATGAGTGATTTATTTAATGAATTTTGGAACTTTTCCCGAATTTCTTGCTAAATAATTACGGATTTTCAAGATGGCGGCCGAATGTCAAGATGGCGAGTGTCACAGCAATAATTGATTATTGCACTCTAGCGGATAAGAACTAAACTAACATGTCATCAGCGCACTCTAGCCGACGATGCAATGATGATGGCTTCCAGCATCGAAGACAAGATGGCGGACATGACGTCATACTAGGTGACAATATATATATATATATGCTTTGATATAAGTGGTGGGAGTCAGTATGCCAGCACCCACCACAGGGGAAGGATCGGTCGTCATTTTTATTTTTTTGCACTCGTCGGGTTCGAACCGAGGACTCCGAGCTCCGTGTCGTAAATGTATGTTTTTTAAATATTTTTCATTTAATTTTATTAAGTTAATTTTTTTATTAATTTTAAAAAAAAATTTCATTAAAATCGGATAATAAATAAAAAAGTTAAAGATGGCGACCGTAACGGAAATTGCAACGGTGACGTCACTCCGTGTCGTAAATGTATGTTTTTTAAATATTTTTCATTTAATTTTATTAAGTTAATTTTTTTATTAATTTAAAAAAAAATTCATTAAAATCGGATAATAAATAAAAAAGTTAAAGATGGCGACCGTAACGGAAATTGCAACGGTGACGTCATTATCCAAGATGACATATTCCATGATGACGTGAGGCTTATCGGAGGCTGTCGACATGGATGCTTAAGCCTACATATGGACATTTCTAGCCGCCGGGATTTTTAAGGACTAAAAACGAGAAATTTTCCCTCGAAACGGGAATTTTTCCCTCGAAAAGAGAAATTTTTAATTTGTGGAATTTTTTGAGATTTTTTGGCGGAATTTTTTTTCACAGAAATGTAAATTTTGACGAATTTTGAGGAATTTTGGGCAATTTTTGCCCAATTTTGGCGAATTTTGAGGGTCAAAGGTCAAGGTCAAACTTGTCCCGTTACGCTGTGTCCCGTTACACTCATCCAAGATGGCCGCCGTGACGTCACAATCCAATATGGCGGACCGACAATCCCACTCCTCAATCCTCACCCTGGACCCTGTTTCAGGACCGTCATTCCTATACTACTTACACTATCACAAAATTTGAGAAGTCATCAATAAATAAACAAAATACTGACAACACTCAAAGGTTACTGGTGATATAGGACCACATACGTCCGAGTGGACTATCCCTAAGATTCTATTACTTCTTTTCCGAGTGGAAAATGGTAACCTAGTAATTTTTCTAACTACACATGATTTACAGAAACCAACATTGTTCACGTTAATAACTTCTTTTATACCATGAACTATATTTTTAGAGACCAATTTTTCCAAACCGCTATAGCTAATATGGCCAAATCTCTTATGCCACAATTCTGAAGATTTACTTTCACTTCCAGCCTGGCAGCATTCTATTTGCTGCAAGTTGAAACTAATTTCAAACAAATTATGTCTTTTTCCTGTTGCAATCAAACTGTCTTCCCCATCATACAATTCTACCTTCTGGTCTTGAAAAACTACCCTTATACCCACCTTTTCTAAGCATGTTACAGACAGCAAATTTCTTCTGAGATTAGGTACAAAGAGGACATTCTTAATTGTGCAGTTTGCTATCATGTTTCCTTCCCTTATACCAACTTTAATGTTACCCACTCCAATAGCCTCCATATAGTTTCCACTTTTTGCTATTGCAATCTTAGAAGTGTTTTTCAGCTCTAGGTACTTATAAATATACATTTTGTCATTTACTATATGTTTAGTACACCCCGAGTCCACAACAAATGTTAAAGTTCCTGGCTCAACGCCCCTATCCTCACATTGTTCATTACCCATAAAACGCACACTTTTCTCACTTATATTGCTTGGCCTACCTGTATTATTTACATTTGTACACCTGTTGACATTGTCATCACTACTCTCATTATTCACAAACTGAAATTCATTTTCCTGATGTCTATACTGATGGTCCCGCTTGTAGATGAAGTTTCGTTGCTGAGAACGTCCTGGTCGACCTTGTTCACTGGAGTTCCCACCATAATGAGAAACAGTTGGGTCCAACTGGTTACAGTTCCGGCTAATATGTCCACTCTTTCCACACCCATAGCACACGATTCTGGGTCTCACCCTAGGTCCCGCAACATTAATTTCTGAACAATTTCTATGTAAATGTACAGTTTTTCCACACTTATGACAGATTATTTTAGACACTGATATAAAGGCTGAGCTAGACGAGCAATCTGGTCCTTCAATTTTGTCGGTGCCACAGATCTTGACTTTTAGTTTTTCATCCTCAGCCCGTAGTTTTCCTTTTACAAATTCCATAGTAAGTGTTTCCGCAGGCAAGTTTTCTAATACTGTTACAACAGTCTCAAATGATTCTGGTAGACTTAAGAGCAGTGTACACACTACATCTTCCTCTTTAGCTTCTGCTCCTGTCGATTTAAGTTGGCGAACTATTTCCTCAAATTTGTAAATAAATTTATCGAAATCTTCACCTTCCTTCAATCTCATAAAATGTAGTTGTCTTTTCAAGAATAGCTGTCCTGGAAGTCCCCTTTTTTCAAAGATGGTTTCAAGACTTGTCCACATTTCGTATGCCATTTCCTTGTCCCGGATATTTTCAAGTTGACTGTCAGCAATACATTGAACAAGTAAAGATACTGCGCGGTTTTCTTTCTTTCGATATGCATCTCTTTCCTTCTCGGTTTTAATTTTGTCTTCAGGAATTTTATTTTGAACACATTCTAAAACATCATATTCTACCATCAAAACTTTCATCCTTAACTTCCAATTGAAATAATTAGTCCTATTCAATGGCTCCACATTATGACCATTTTTGTTCGCAGAAGCCATTTTTTTTTCAATCACACGGAGTTCAGTCAAATACCTTGTTTCGTTTTGTAGTCTCTTCCTGCTGGGCCCATATCCTGTTATTTCAAATAACTACCACAGTTTCTCAAACTATATCACCTTAATTTTCTTTCACATTTCCTTTCACAAAATGCATACTACTTCCATCTTATATCCTTCACCCCCGCACACTCTCCACCTCTTTTTTCCTCCAAAAAATACCAAAAAAAAAAACACATCCTTTTTCCTTTTACCAACCTGACAACACAACTCCTTTCCCTCAAAACGTCCCCAGTAACCTGGGTTTTGGCGATTACATTCTACATTTTCATGTCAGGGAAACAGAAATGCTTTATTTACAATAAACCATCCCACTGCGAGCATTCAAATCCAAGTTGCAGAAGTGAGGGCAGCTAAGCCCATTCACCAAACCAAGGACAGACACAGAAGACATGATAAAGTTAACTTACCCCCTTGTGATAACCATGTTAGAAAATCAGTAATCTAAGATGATCCACTTAGTTTAAACAAAATTGAATCAGAACCTACTTTGAGGTTAGGTTGTGTCAGGTTAAAAGAACATTCACGCAACGAGGCTAGGATGCATCAACTAATTCCAGTGTGTTTTGAAGGTAATGATTTAGCAGTTGAAGTTAGCAGTGAAACCCTAAGGGGCAAAGAGAAAACATTAGAATTACCAGTTTTTGTTGTGCAAGATGTTGAGGTGACTAAGCTGCAACAGTCTGACCCCAGTTTAACACCTTTGAACAATGAAGTTAGGCAACTTTCAGGACATAACACAAAATTAGGTAGACGGACTGAAAAATTTTCTTTGCTTAATGATGTGTCCTACCGTAAAAATTCCAATCCAGATGGTAAAGAGAGACACAGCTATGATAAACGAAGACGCAGTGATGCCAACTTGGCGGTTTCCCCCCCCCCCCCCTAAATTTAGGGGGAAACAAGATGTCCAGGGTTTTTTTAGGGGGTATATTTATTTAGCGGGATTTTTTAGGGGGTACTTTATTCAAGAATTTTTTTCTCAACAAACACACTTTTTGCTCAATTATCATCGGTTGCCTTGAAAATATGTTTAAACCAATGCCGTACTTCGTGTCTTGTGCTAAGCAAGACGCAGGTGGCGCTGGTGGCTGAATGTACCAATAACAACTTACTGCTCAAGTCAAGAGAACATTTTTTTTACTCTCACCGCGCTTTTGCTATTCGCTGTTCGACGTTTTCACGTTGACAAGTTGAGGTTGTGTCTTGTGTCCGTTTATCTATTGGCGAGTTCTATTGAGGTGCAAAGTAAGTCGTTTAAGTTTTTCTGTGGTCCAAAGAAATAACAAAAAAGATGAATAATAATAAATTATTCGTGTTCGAATCTTTTTCAGAATGACAAAAGAAAAGAACAAAAAATATCAACAAAAATATACAAAATGTTGGGAGACCGATCCCGAGCTTCAAGGTTAGTAAACATGTATTCCTTTTATCAAAATTTAATTCGTAAATATGTGAAATCGTGGCCAAATTTGAATAATTCAGTGGAATTTTATTCAGACGTTTTCGAAGATTGTGATTCTGGTGGACACAAACGTTTTGAAAATATCGCCAAATTTTCGATGGCTCTTCTCACACTTCCAATGTCAAACGCAAGTGTTGAACGTGCTTTTTCAACTTATAACGTAATTAAAAATAAATTACGGAATAGATTATCTCTCGAATTGCTGCAAAGCATAATGATGGTGAGATTCACTTTGCAAAGAGACGGCGGCTCATTTGTCAAATTTGTTCCTTCTGACCGTATGATCAAATCATTTAACGTCAATATGTACGATTTCAAAAATATCAGCAACAGCAAAACGCAGCGCGATATCCAGGCCGATGCCTTCGACGAAATATTAGAAGCTTATCCCAATGACATTTAATAATATTGTGTTAGAAGGAAAAAAATAGACATTGAAGCAATTCGTTTTTTATTTTAATTCTGTCTCGTTTGATTTGATTAACATATATCAATCATTGATTAACATATATAAATATGTAAAATGTACTCACATAAATACAACAGCTATTTTTTAATACTTCAAGGTATTTTTAATTCATATTTGAAATTACCTCTCAAACTAAGTGTACAACAAAAACTTAAAAGGTTTTTGATCGACAGTTAGGGGTATTTGAAGTTGGTCCTAGGGGGAACATTTTGTAGGAGTTGGCATCACTGCGAAGACGAGCAGTAAGTTATAAGGTGGGGCAGGAAGTGTTGGTGTTTACTCCTATCCGGGAAAAGGGGCTTTCGGAGAAGTTGTTTCATCGGTGGTTTGGTCCTTTTATTGTTGAGAAAAAAATATCCGATAACCTATATCGGTTCAAAAAGGGTTAATGTGATAAAGTTAGCTATGAGGTAACTTATGTGGAAATAATGAAACCATTCTTTGTTGCCTGAGTTTATTTTGTGTTTTTTTTTTTTGCAGTTTTGGGATTCATTTGTTGTGTATTTTAACGTGTGATACATTTCATTTAGGTCCTGGGTAATTTTGTTTAATAGTGATTTATCAGTTCGATATTTGGTTTTCAAGTAGCCTGTAAGAGTGTTTCAGATACCCTCAAAGCCACTCGGGCCCTCATAATGAAGACTACTGGCTGGTGGCTACTGACGGGCATGCTGGTGCTGTCTCGAGGGGATGACGCGTCTAATTTGCCGTTCCAACCTGAGACAGTGGGGGTCATCGCTGGCGCCCATTTCGAACCTTTACCAAAGGTGGTGTATACCTCATCTCTACCATTAAATTTTAAGGTCCCCTGGCCATTGCAATTGTCAGAAATTCATGAAGGTTTAACACTTTTGAGTTCCTCTAATGCATCCTCTGACCGGTGTTCAGTTTTCCGGGAATTAAAACAGGTTATGTTTTACTCAGATATGTTGATGAATAAACTAAATGATGCAGCTGGTGAGGTTTTGGAGTATGACAGTGTGGTTAATAGAGAAAAGCGAGGCTTATCCTTTATTGGAGATTATGTAAGATGGTGTTGTGATGTGGGAGTGACTAGTCAATTAGAAAGTTTATTTTTAAATCAGCAACAGATTTCTCTGCATATTGATCAGATGGAAGCACAAATCATAGATGACCATGAGGCGCTTGCCAATTTGAGTAATCCTATTAGTGTTGTTAATGAAGCCATGTTAAGTGTTTTGAAACGAGTTCAAACTAAATTCACTAACCTTACTGATTACCTGAGAAATTTTAAAGAGGCAACGACAGTTCGTTTTTCAGGGATGGTACAAGAAATCGGTCACTCTTTTCAGTTACAATTATTGTTAGCATCTCAGTTAGCTAAGCAAGCTCACACTCTAACTCGTATTGAAGTTTTGGATCAATGCCGCTCACATAAGATTCCTTCTGTTTTGATTACACCGGCTCTTTTACAGGAAAAATTGCAGGATTTGGAAGCTATCCTTACTAAAGATGGTTATAGATTAGCAATTAGTAGTACTCAAGTACAGGCTTATTTCCATTTGCCTATTTGTAGATGTAATGCATTTAAAGAAAGTTTGTATGTGTCAGTCAAAATCCCTATTGTACGTTATAACTCTAATTGGAAGTTGTTTCAGTTCGTTGGTATATACCATTTCGTTGGAAGAATAACACATGTCACCTAGAACATGAACCAAACTTTTTAGTGGTGGATGGTGACCACCTAGTGACGATCCAAGGACGTAATTTGTTGGACTGCCGGCCTTTGGAGGAAAAATTGAGTTTTGTGCCTAGATTTTCAGGAAGTGAATTGGGAAGTGAGTTGTGTCCCAAAGCTTTGTTTCAAGGGGTTACGATCAAAAGACTTGCAGAACTTTGTACTTTTCAATGCCGTTCCGGAACTCACCTCATGATCATGCAGGCTGGACCGGAACGCTATTTTTTGACTCACCTTAGGGGCAAGGTGGAGTTACAGTGTGCCAAGAATCCTAACCAAACTTTGTTTATAGATGACGAAGAACGACCAGGTGCTGTGGACATAGAAGTTCCATGTGACTGTCGATTGTATTTGAATAGTGAATTGAAAATTAATGAATTGTACCCTTGTTATTATAGTTCTAAGTCAAAGTTTCAACTACTTCATGTGATTACAGCAGACTGGACTAAGCTAAAGAAATTAAAGATTTTCCCACGGACTGCTTCCAGCCACACAGTTTTTCCCTCGTTGGAGGATTGTTTAGATGATGACTTGCCCTCTACCATTCCTCATTTGAATTTTACGGTTACTCGGTTCACTAGATTGGACCCCATTTCTTTGAATAAACCGTTTGAAGTATTAAGTTTCATGGTCAGACCTGTTCAGAGTATTGCATTATTTGTGATAGGGGGACTCTATTTTTGATTATTTTTAGAAATCCATACCTTGTGGGTATTAACATTTCTGCGTGTAGCTGCTCTGGATGAGACTACTATGTTAAATGTGGAATTTATTGTTATGGTTTTTATATTAGGAATTGTAATTGATATGTTGGCTATTCTTATCTGGAAGTGTATTGAACTTAAACGAAGTGCGCAGAAAAATTTGGAGATATCTTCCCCAGTCACGCCTGTTGTGGCATCCACGAGGAGAGACTATGGACTTACGAGAAAGATTACGTAATGAAAATGTAATAAAAGCCAAATTGTGCCGACACACTGGTGATGAATTTCTTGTAAACATCACGCTTATCGAACCATGATGTAAATTTTCTTTGATTCATGTACTCTTCCTATTTGCTTATTGTTATCGCGGTTTGTAATAATTATTTAAAGATGGTATTTGTTGTTTAATGAAGAATTAGCTATGATTTTAAAACAAAGTAAGTTACGACAAACTACTTGGGCAAATTGGTGTATTGTTTATAAAGATCTAGATTTTGCTTGTTAACCAGGGATGACACTAGGTGTCTTGTATTTTGATAGGTTATGTTGGGTTGGAGGTTAAGCTAAGAGGGAGTGCCTTATCTCCTTTACCTTCCATCACTACTCCTCCCAGTGTCTTGTACTGTGCATATTAACCAGATTCCCATGGACTCGGAGAGCCAGAACCATCTTCAAACTCGGCATGTGGTGTTAGTGAAGAAGATGAACTGTTATTAGCATCATTCATCGCGTTCATCCTCATTACCGAGGATCTGGTACCATACAGCCTGTACCTGGTGGTGGGGAAAAGTAACTGTTTTCTCTTCCAGGAATTGTTGTGAGCTGTGCATTACTCCTGTGGAAGTGAATTCGTCCGATGACCCCAGTTGATTGCGACATGTATGTGTGGACTCTCAGTTTCTAGAAGAGAAGATAATGTTTGGTCACAGTGAGGTTCGTCGTTATCATTGCATTGCTATGTTGAGAATCCAGTGCTGTATTTCTGTACTAGTGATTTTGGTGAACGTTCTATCCTGCAGCTGGTTGCTGCCATTACGACTCTGTGAAGATTTTGGACTTCAGCTAACCTTTGTCCCCTTCGAACTACCTTCTGGTTCCTACCTAGAGGCATATCCTCTTTTGTCCTCGATCCTCTTAAGAAGGGGAAGAATATTTGTTGCAAATTACTTGTTTTGCTCGGGTTACCCTTTATTTGTAGGTTATGAATTTTGTATCATAATTATTGAATCTGTGGGGTAAATAGGCACCTAGCTTCATCAATGGTTAGGCTTTTTGGTTTCACATACCTACATTGTTTGAGATTTGCCTATGTTAGACACTGTTAAATGACATTAATGAAATGTTAAATTTACAATTTTGTTATTTTCTATTGTTAAAGTATGTTGCTACCCCTATGAGAGTTTGTGTTTTCGATCACCTAAGAATATTTTTTTTTGTTTTTTTGTTGGTGAATCTGATGCTGGGTATGAAAGTTTTACAGTATTGACAGATGGCACTACTGGCGACATGCAGTAGAGATGGCTGGAGGTGAGGGGCGCTGTTCCGATGGTTAAACCCTGGGCTTGGAGACGAACTGCGGATCGCTCTCCGGGATCATTGCTCCAGCTTCTACTTCGAGCTGATCTGTCTCCCATGCCCCGCCTCTCTCGGCTGTATGCCAGTCAAGTTAGACTTGAATGTGCTTGTACACAGTTTAAGTGAAAAACCTCAAGATTCCTTTTTACTCAATACAACTATGTACAGGGGCGCAACAACCTTAAAACCCGAAACCTTAAAGTAGTGGCAAACAGGGACAAAGAAAGTGCTGTGTAATCAATTTTAGATAATAAAACTGCTTAAATAGCACCATTTTCCACCTTGAAAAAACAAATTTTCCTGCGGGAGGACCCCTGGACCCCTGGGAGGGATCGATGATTCTTTATAAAAAGGTATATTGGCCCCCCTTTGGAAATTTAGTTGTTGCGCCCCTGACTATGTATACTCATAAATGGAGATACAACAATTGTTATTTTATCTTGTGAGCAATAGGATAAATTTTTGGATACCTCGAACCCATCTTTAAGCTTTGCTTCGTTTTTTATGTCATCGATTCTCCTCTTTCCGGTCTTGCTATGACTTTTCGGAATTGGCTCGTGCCTCTCAGGCTTCTTTTGTAATCTAAATTGTTAACATTGCAAAATTTTCTTTGAATCCATTGTATGTAAATTTAAAGTTGTTGTTCTTGGCTTGTGGGGCACAAGCCCTCGTCGTCCGGAGTGATGTCACGCGGTAAACTTTTACGTGAAGGGTTTATTGAACTTGGCTTTGCACAAGTAGTGCTTTGTGAGTCCGCTTGAGTGCCTGACTCTTGCTTGCGACACTCGGGTGTTGTATTTTGTCTTCCCGGCGCGGTAGATTGCTAACGCTCTCTGTTTTTCTGGGACGTGGCGTGATTCGCCGCCCGAGGGCCTGGCCAGCTATGCGGGTGGTTTCGACATCGTGGCCTGGAATCTCCGGGAGCATTGGCCGCCCTGGTTGTTTTCGCGCGGGTGTTGGTGTCGCAATCTGGCGGAAGAAATGCGAGTCTGGCACGACCGGTGAAGAGGGGATAGCATCGGTTGGTGCATGGCGGTTGTGTTGTGAAATCGCGGCCAGGATTTCTGCTTTCGCTTGGTGTGTTCTCGACTGATGACGATGTTTGAGGGGGGGGGGAATTAATAAATGGGCCACCCTGGGTGTGCCCGGGGGTGGTTCTTCTCGGTGAGGTGTTTGAGGACTGTCGGTCCCTCCCACCTGGCTGGTAGCTGCGTGCTGCCACTCGGAGAAGGTGTTGTAAGTAATGGCGAACTCATAATTAGCTTTTCAGCTAGAGTAAAATAAAGCATGTGGGTGTAATTTTAATCATGTTAGGACGGCTTAACTTTTTGTTTCTTTCCAGGAGGGCAGGCAGTTTGGTATCCATAAATGTTAAATTCCTTTCGTTAGTTTAGCTGGAGGATGGGTCGAGGTGTTTGCAAACATTACTGATTTCTTTTTAAAAGTTAATACTCGTACTAAGAAGAGGATAAATTATTGTTTATTTATTTCAAAGGAGTATTTATTTATTTATTTATTTATTGTGAACAGAGTAGTTTGACATTAATTACATTACTTATTTATGTGTTGGTCATAATTTACCGGAAATAAACCCGAAACAATGTGGGATGAATAATACTTTTATTTCAGTCAACACCCTACACCCCCTGTCCCAAGGAGGTTAGACATTCCTGTACCAG
The DNA here is from genome assembly GCF_032445375.1 of Bacillus rossius redtenbacheri. Taxonomy (NCBI): domain Eukaryota; kingdom Metazoa; phylum Arthropoda; class Insecta; order Phasmatodea; family Bacillidae; genus Bacillus; species Bacillus rossius. Next base: position 4,385,343 of record NC_086331.1, on the reverse strand, counting down.
CTCTATTGCTACCCTTCCCCCCCCCCCCCCCCCCCCCCGGCCCCATTTTTTTTCAATGATTTTGAAATTTTAAGATGTTATTTTATTATTTTTATTTCGAGTGACATTTTGCAGATCTTGACGGAGTCCGAGGGGCTTCCGCCACAATATATTCAAATAAGATGTTATAAAACCAAAATTTTTGTTAGCAAAAATGTAACAAAACAGTGTCCATTTCAATATTATAAAGAGTGGTTCTTCCTAATTATGACACAATACCATTTGGATATGAAATATATTGTTTTAAATATCTTAAAAATTAAAAAATTGTTATTTGAAGAAAACTATTAAAATTTCAGGTGGTAAAAAAAATAAATTGTAAAAAAGGGTTTGTCCTACATAGCTCATGTGCTATTTTATTTAACCACTTTCTGAATCTCACAAGTTGGTGCAAAAGCTACAAACATTAATTTTGTTTAATTTAGCATTTTAGTTTCATGGTTTTGAGATTTATAGTAGTAGCTATAATAAAGTTTAGTTTCCCTTTTTGTTGTAAGATCTAAGTTAAAAAGCATTTTACACATCAACAGAATGCAACAAAACTAACAGCTAAAATTTTTTTTTTTTTAGGAATTACACTTAAATTTTAAACAACAACTTTATTTAGGAGTTCGTTCAACACAGAATTTATATAATTTATTCATTTTAATGCATATATTCTTTACTTTCAAAAACATAGTACTTTAAGATATAAACAAAACATTGTGGTGTTGAATTATTTTCTTCTCGAGAGTACGGAATGCTGGACTTGGATAATGCCAGCATCACTTGGATTCATGGCCACTGTGGCAAGGGGCTACAGTTTTTCAGCAGCGACAAAAAAAGGCAAATTTGTAATGATTTCATGTTTCAGCTTAAGGATTCTCTATATTTATGGCAGTATTCCGAACTAACAGTATCATGGAGATTTACAATTAAATTAAAAACTTGTTATTAAATTTACTCCTGAGGAGGAACATTTTTTAAATATACACTGTCAACAAATTATCATATACATAGCTACTTGAAAAATGTCTGAACAAGTTACCATTATTTAAAAAAAATTTGACTAAATCTGAATGTAAATTACTGCTTGTATTTAGACTTTATTACATAGCTTATACTAATGTAGGAAAGATGAATGCTCTTTAAATGGTAAAAATGATTTCAGTTGTTTTTGACAAAGGAAAGAAAAACCTCCAGAAAAAAATTTCTTTAAAAAGATTGTATGTAAGAGGTTAGGTAATTATTCTAATAAATAACTGAACGCTTTGAAACTATAAAAATCATAAATGTTTTAAATTGCAATAAGCCGAAAGAGATTTTTTATTTTATTCAAACATATCAAATGAATACAAAAAATTCCAAAAATTTTAACAATTTTTTCTTTCAAGACATAACATGGATCAAAACACTACATGACTTAATTTTTTTGACATCCAATTTAAACAATTTTTGTCTAAATACTTTCAAAAGTTAACATTTATGGTAATACATTTTTAAAAAATGCAATGAATTTTAATTTTAGTAATATTTGGAATGATATATTTGTATAAACTTATATTTAAATTGAAAATTTTTTTTATATTATTTATTAGCTGTGATTGAAAAAAAATTAATTTAAAACATTTTTAAAAGAACTCAAGTTTATTATAAAAAAGGGGGTAAAACTTTCTTAACTTCCCAATCTTTATACGCATCAAAACAAACAAGAATGTATATGCAGAAAATTTCAATTGCTCGTAAGTGCTCTCCACATCTTCAAGGCAGCAGCGTCCATGGCATCCTTCTTAGTTACACCCATTCCACTTACAGTTAAGTTGAAGAAGCAGCAGTGAAACACGAATGCCCTTGCATGAGGTGGTCCCTGTTCACCTGCATTATAGTAGATGGGGAATGTCCATCCCCTGGCAGCACAAAATTCTTGAAGACTTTCCACAGGGTTTGAGGGTACCTCACTCCTCAAACACTCGCCCTGTTCTTCAACAGCATCGTCTGTCAACAACGGTGTGTTAGGACAGAGTTCCTCATTCCCTAGTATCTCTTCACGGTTGAGTATGCTCAACTTTTGCAGCATAATACTTGCAGCAGTCTTCTCTGCCATACTTTTTGTCAAGCAAATTACTCTGGTCACAACTACGCCTACTTTCACAACCATGGTGACAGTATTGTGGTCCTCGTTTTCCAAGAGTGGATATTCTTCGTAAATAGGCAGAGGCAAGTTATTGTATATACACAACTCTCTCAGTGTTACAACAGGATTGATTGTGTCTAAAGCAGAACTAGAATCGTCACTGTTGCTCTTCAAAGGCAGCTCTGATGTGAATGTATGGTTAAGTAGCGCTTCATTGCTCGTCAGTACTTCTCCTGTGCTTTCGGAATTTTTTGAGATTTTTTCAGTGATCAGCATGTTGCCTACTGCAGTACATAAAGCTGTTTCTTTTTCATCTGCTTTTACCGTTTCACTAATGTTATTTTTATCGTCCGGTCTCATTTCTGATGTATTTTCACTCAAAACCAGAATTAGCTTACCAAATAGTTGCTTTACGGCTTCAGACTTTGCCATTCGTTCCGTGTAGCCCACACCTACTGCACTCAATGATGGTACGCAAATCTCGGACACAAAATGAGTGCAATTAGGTGATTTTCTGTACAACGGCTTCATACAAGATTCTACAGCCATCTCTTGCAAACACGAGATATATGACTCAGTGGTTGGATGTAAAGAAAAGTGCGGCTTTTTAATAAAGCTTTTGACTTCAATCTTTGTCCAATCTGTATCTGAAACCGCAGAGTAAAGAACAGAAAAAGAAGAAAGACCAATATGAGTCTTGGCCATCCAAACCATCCAAAGGTTTTCTTCGGGTTGCCCTGGTAACTTTTCAACGGGTACTGCAACGGAGACAGTTTCCAAGCACACTTCTGTCATGGCATATTTATCTTGAGGGTTCTCATACAGGTGTTCGGCTATCGTCAATCTCCCAATCCTAGGGGGCATTTCAGTTAAATATACACCATCACCTGCTCCACCTGAAGTAGTCCATATTAGTCCTAGCTCATAAAAGAGCTTCAAGTTATCAAAGCTGGTGTAGTAATACAGAGATACAGCCATCATAAACCTGTGAAAAATGGAACAAATGTGTTTTAATAGCTTGTAAATCAAAATGTTTACTTTAATATACTATGTTAACATTGTGCATTAAAGTTTTTCCAGGAAGCATCGAGTTCTTTTTTTTTAATCTATAACACACTCTAAAGGTATTTTAATTCAGCTAACATAGCCTAACACTCCATCCACACAATTATAAAGTATTTTTATTGTTTCTAACCTAACCAGGCCGAACTTTCTCAAGAGATCACATTTGTAATAAATATGCCTGTAGTAGTGTGGATCCAGATACCATGTTAATGATGATGTTACCATCATAGCACCACTGATATCATTACCACTTAACTCGTTGACACACAAAACATGCTGTTTTATAAGCGTTGCTAAGTTTAGAAGCGCTGGTTAGGACCGCTTTCAGCAGGAAGGCTGCCGCAGTAGTTTCCTTTCGGAAAGGGGGGTGGCATGGTACAAATGTTCAGGGAGGGGATTGGCTGTAAAAATACGTGGTAGAAGCTACGAAGGTAACGCTTTCTTGCGGAAACTGAACGGAACTGAACAGCATCGTAACTCTGAAGGAAGATATGGCGGCGCCTTCAAGTCGGGGCCCTGTTGGAGCCAGTGGTAGCCTGGGCGGCGCGACCTTCAACCGTCCCGGGATTTTGGAGGACAAGATGGTCCGACTCGCAAGATACTTCATTCGCCTGAACGACTAACCCCCACCCTGGCTTGAAAGGTTGTTGGCTGTTGACTGGAAGAAGGAAGATGAAGATGGCGCAATGTCAGGCTGCCTTTCGCCCCGTGCGCCCGCAGTTCGAGCCGGTTTACTGGCTCGTCTGCCCACATCTGTTTTAACTGCGGCTGCCTGGGCAGCTGGGCTGGGCTGACGAGTGAAGTCGCCCGCCCCTGGGGGCGCATGCGCCCCTGGCTAATAATAACCCAGGAGTACCCAACATTTAAATGCGGGCCGCAAGGCCCAAGCACCCAACTCCAGCATGGTTGATTTTTCAGCCCCTCCAACTCTTCTTACCTGGACCCTTCTTCCCTCTTGTCCAGTAGTTACCTGCTTGCTTAATGCATGTTATTTGATCCCCGCATGACCCGGCCCAGGGTTTTCCCTGTGTATGCAGGTTTTACCTGGGTCACATTAGTTAGCTTTTAAGCTAGACAACCAATGGGGCGTCAGCCATGGCGCCAATCGCTGCCATGGCTGGCCAGTAAACCCCAATAGCACACGATGCACGCGCCCTTGTCCTGCATGGTTAATACCCCGCATGGTAGAGTGTATAGGCTTCGGCCTGAGACACACTTAGATCCTCCCCTAACCTGGACCCTCCCCTACACACTTAGAATAATTTAGGCTAGGAAAAAAAATCGTGGCGTTTCAGGAATGATTGACGTGCCAGTTTCTTGGCACACGTACCAGTTAACAGAGTTTCTGATCACGTATGAAGATATGTTCTTTTGTGTTGGTACGAAAAATACCAAGATTTTATTTACTATTCTAGTACATTTTTATGAGGTTCTTCTCTTTATTTTAAGTTCTTACTCTGCCATGTGTTTTATGTTCATATATGTTGTACCAGATATCTATGATACTACACTCCCAATTAGTATTTAAGTAATGTAGAGTAGGTATTTTACTATCAGAATAATGTAAGTCAAACCTTATTTTACAAAAATAATTTATTTAAAAAAAAAATGTTAATTTTTCTACCTGTGGAATAGTCAATGTTCAGTTAAGAAAACTGCTGAAATAGCACCATTTTGTACCTTGAAATCCATATTTTCCCGGAGGAGGGCCCCCGGACCCCCCCACCCCCCCACCACCCAACAACCCCGACGTTTAGGTGTGAACGGAATTGATGCTTCCCCTCACGTAAACCTCACGCCTCGCCACTGGTTACATTCACCTGCTTGTTTAGCACTAAAACTGTTTCCTAATATAACTAACTTTTCATGTTTAGTATATTTTTCAATACCTACACATTTTATATTTTCATTTTTCATTTTTAAATTGATTTAACATTCAAAGTATTCTAAATTATACTATAGCCCTACCTATTCCAGTATATACTACAATTCTGAACATATATTATTTTCCATGCCATATTCTATATTACAGTACCATCTGATTTAGTATATTATGAGATACCATATCTGTATATTTTGATGGTTTATTATATTTTCTATGAATTAAACTTCCTAGGTATCATAAAGGGATACTTAAGCACTACCTATTCTAGTACGTATAGAGCGAAATACCGAAAATATTGTACTGCAACATGTTATTGTTTTGACAGATTAATTATTATTATTTTTATTTTTATTTAATGTTTGCTCTATGTCTAATATGTGATTTATTTTCCGAAACGGTAAATTATTTTTATGTATATCTATGAGAATGTGACTCTATGGAATTATTTGGATAATTTGAAATTGAACATTTTTGAGACCCCTCTAAGGAATAATTGAGCTTTAAGACGGCAAACGGTAAAGTTAACACCGTTATTTTGTAATATAAATTATTGTTTTAATAATTGTTTATTTAAATTTTACGTGAAATTTTGTATTCCGCGCTATTGTTGCTTGCGGATTTCACGTTTTATGAAATAATTTAACTGATTTTGGTTTTCGGCCAATCACGGCCCGCCATTTGAAATTAAGTTAAATGGCTTAATTTAAGAAGCTAGAGAGAGTTCTGTAATGGCCAGCTAAGAAAGCTGAACTTTGTGACGTCGGCGATAATTAATCCTACAAATTAGCTAATTAGCGGTAGGCATCCCGAACCGAGGATGGATAATTATGTATCTTAGGGAGTCTAGATACTAATTTAGGCTTTATCTAGAAAGATAAAGGGCCTATAAGTGTAAAACGTGAGTAATTAAAAAGTGCAAAAATTTGTATCCTCCACTTCATGCACATCGTCACATAACTCCCGTAATTCGTCACATTGCCGCCTAAACTAACTTAACATCCAATATATGAAGTAATTTGACATTATCTACGGAAAAACTGATATTGTGATACGAATTTAATTTTTTTTTTACACACTACTACATTAACTCAGAAGTCCTATCGAGAGAGAGACTCTGAGCTCTACCGACTATATTTTGAACCTTACTAGCCGAGGAAAATAATTAAGATCCCTAAAACAACGAATAAAAATTGTGTAATTTCGCTGAACTCCAAAATAAAGACTATTGCTTGTGATTTAAATGTGCGCATCGTAACTCCTGATGGTTGGAATTTATATGTGATATGTGATGTCAAGGACCAGTTAATAATTTTAATATAATAAGTAATTAAATAATATTAATAAGAGTAAATTTTGAACCATTTTTCGTTTCAATAAATGATTATATATTTTTTAATTGTGAGTGTTGTGATATTTTTTTTCTAATCTCATTTGTCCCAGTGTATGTTTATGTATATTTGTGTGTTTACTAAATTAGCACCTAACTGTGGCCTAGATACTATCAACACATACCATCGGAGAGCCACACAAATAATACTGATTTTACACAGTTTAACACAGCCCAACGTGTTATATTTTAGTCTCCATAGAAGTGGGGCCATCCACATAAGTGTATACAAAGTGTGACAAGTTCCCCTACAGAGATTTTGGAGCCCATACGGTGGGGCCGAATATTGAGGTTAGGAAGGGACACCTAAACATTTTGTGTGTAAATCCTGTACAATACCAGTGTTGTGTGCAAGTGCACTATTTGTATCTAAGTTATTTATGTCTAGTACTACATTATAATACACCACAATGGCCAGCGAACAAAACTCATACTTTATCAGGAAAAGATCTCTCAGTGTAGGCAACGATGAATATCTAACTGCACAAGGTTCAGGCAGTGAATCCCAGCCTACGTCATCTGCAGAGAATTCGCCTGTAGTTACATGTGAGGAAAGGTTAGGGCGGCCCATGTCTCCCATGGCCATGGAGCGGCCAGACATGAATAGCACTGTCCTACACACAAAATCACACCAGGACAGTACTCCAGCACCCCCAGTGACCCTGGAAACATTAATGCAAATTTTTCTGCTGAACAATGCAAAATGGACCAAACCAGTATCCACCTAGCATCTAACATGTCTGAATTGAAAGCTGAGTTAGAGCAAAACAACACTGCTCTTACTGAGAAGTTAGAGCAAAACAACACTGCTCTTACTGAGAAGTTAGAACAAAACAACACAAGTCTGAAGGCAAAATTAGATCAGACCAATACCGCCATGGAGCAGACCAGTGCTAGCATCAAAAATCTCGAGCACAGTATCGAGATTAGGCTCACGCAGCAGCACGAGGAGATGCAGCAAATTACAGAACAGGTCTCCCTATACATCAGCGGAGTAGATCCCATGTCACATCGCTCAGAAACATGATGGCCCATGAGCACCTAGGGCAGGCCAATGCGAGGGAAAAGGTGCGTGATCACATCCAGCACCTGGAGAGTAGGCTAGGTGACATTGAAGTGGCCACAGCAACCCTGAGGGACAGGTCCGAGAACATGTCTGTCCAACCGAGCCCTACAGCTGAGTCAGCTGGTAGCCGAGGTCAGGCCCAGGCAAGCGAGTGCCAGGAGCCTACTGTTTCCACACTTCACACCACAGGCAAGTAACAGGGCGGCACAGAGTGCTACACTAAACACCAGCCCCATGAACAACCACAGGCTACCCCCATCACGCACAGGCCAGTTACCATGACGTTTGTAAACATGTCAAGCTTGGACCCTGCTACGATAATGCACCACCTGTACAATCATTGGGCAGAAGCCATGCCCACGTTTTCAGGGAGGGTGACCGAGATCCCGATCAGATTCCTGAAGCGATTCGAAGAATACACTGCCAGCTTCAATCTCAGCAAGGCTGAGGTGTTTAAGTGCCTCAACAGCGCGCTGAAAGGGCAGGCGTTCAACTGGTGGGGAATGCTAAGTGCAACCACCAACAGCTACACCCACTTCCAGGCCATGTTCCGCCAGCAGTATTGGAGTCTGCGCATCCAGAGTAATCTGCGTTCCCAGCTCCACAACGAGAGGTATGATCCCAGTAAGGGCACAATGCTGGAAGCCCATCTGTCCACCATGTTCGAGAAGACACGGTACCTCGACCTGCCCATGACGGACAAGGAATTCGTAGCGGCAATATTAACACAGCTGCCGCTCAAATATCAAAAGTAGTTGTCCGGCCTACCATACAGAGACATCACCGAGTTCAGGGAGAGGCTCCTGAACTACGACAAGCTGGAGCAGAACAGGGACAACCACCCCATGGACAACAGTCAAGTGGCTGTCCACATGATGAGCTGGCAACCGAAGGGGAGGGAGCAGAGCTCCTATGGGAGATACGCAACTAGACAGCGCAAGGGCCCGTACAGCAAGAAGAAGACCTGGTGGTCGAGCTCGCGGAACTACCATAGCGACGAGGAAGCATACCAGCACAAGAAGCAAGACGACCGCAAAGACAACCGTCGCCGTTCCTACTCGCCAGAAGTACGGCCTCCCAGGGAATTCCGTGATCGACGCCCAAGGTCATCGTCTGAAGACGAACGAGAGTACGCGAGGAAGTACCGCAATACGAAGGAGCCTCGTTACCAGGGTCGGCACGAAGAAACCCGAATGCCACACCACTATTCCCCACAGACATCAGAGAACCATGACGGCCATGCCTACAACAGCCATTTCCCTGGAAACAACCGAAGATACCAGAACGCGACGTTTCCGCCACCATTCAAGGAACATGCAGGACATCAGGCTGCATACTACCGAGGGGAAGTGAACCCAGTAGCAGCTAAGTTGAAGGCTGCAGTGTCCAGCGTAGCAGGACCAAGACCATGGAACCACCAGGGACAACAACATGTCCAAGGTGGACGTGCCAACCAGGGCACGTTAAACTAGAACGGGTTTCCGTGAGATCGCCCCAAACAGATACCCACTATTCAGGCTCAGGGGTACAGGACGACAAAACTCCAGTTTACAGTTGCATCAGCTACGATAAATTTATATGCACTGTAATGTTAAGAGAAAGTGAAAGGGATTTTTTCTGTAACGAGAACGATGAAAACAGAGTTCATCAAGTATGTACAGTTTGTCCACATGTGACACTAAAAATAGGAGAATGCAATAAAGATGCATTGATAGACAGTGGCGCTAAAGTCACATGTATCAGCGAGGAGTTGGTTAACTACCTCGAGCAACAGGGAATAAGATTACCCAAGATTCCAGTACCAGCCCTCAAGATTATAAGAGTGACATCAAGGGCAAGCCCTATTGTAAATAGACAAGTACTGATAACAGTACATGGCCTAGGCAAACCAAACGACATGACTGCATTAGTTGTGAAAGGCCTAGCAAAACCACTTAGCATAGGTACTGATTTTATATCACAATTTGGTGTAGTGATAGATTTTAAATTGTGTGCTATTCACTCGAGTGACTGTGAAACTCCAGTCTCACTCACTGGCAAGTGGCATGTGAGAGAAAATTTTGTAGGGATCTTGTACAGTGAGCCTATGCGCAGGCACATATACAATGTTCAAGCAAGTGAGCAACTTCAAGCATCACTTGAAGATATCAGGCAGTCACTGCAAGAGGTGAGAAGTGCATCACCCAGCCAGCTGCAACAACTGTTTAGTGTACTGACAAACTTCCAGTAAAAAAAATTTTCTGATAAACCAGGCAGAAACCAATTTTACCAGGCTAGAATCAAGATAAATGAGGAGGCACCGTACCACTGCAAATGTTATCCCATTCTGGTGAAGTACGTACAGGAAGCCACAGCCTACCTGCACCTTATGATTGATTGGAATGTGATCAGGAGAGAAGCAAGCCCCTATGTTAAACCCATAGTAAGTGTGAGTAAACGAAACTGAACAGTGAGACCGTCTTGATGCTAGGGAGCTAAACAAAATTACAGTGAAGAACAGAGAGAGTCCTGTACAAATTGCAGAAATTTTGAGATTGTATCAAGGTGTGAAGTATCTCACTACCATGGACCAGGTGTCAGGCTATTGGCAGATACCATTAAAGCCTATCTCCTGCCAATATACCTCATTTCTATTTAGAAATCAACAGTATGGGTTAACAGTCATGCCATTTGGTCTGTGTAACGCAGTGGCTGACTTCACAATATGTTATACGCAACCTTAGGACCCGAGTGTCAGGGATTTTCAAGGGCATATGTCGATGACATATTGATAACATCATCAAGTTTTGAAGAACACATACACATGTTGCCACAGTACTGCACAGACTGCAAGAGGCAGGCATGACTATTGAAAATTCGAAAATCTGTTTTCTGCAGAGAGAAATTGCCTTTTCTAGGACACATCCTCACTCCTGAAGGCATCAAGACAGCCCCCGACAAATTGCAGAACATCCAAAAATTTCCTACACCAAGGAATGTGAAACAGCTGAGAGCATTTCTAGGCATAATTGCTTTTTACAGGATATACTCCAACCAAGTTGCACAGTGTGCAGTTCCTCTGTTCAGCCTATTGAAGAAAGGTCAATCATGGATGTGGAGTGAAGAGCACGAGCAAGCCTTCATCAGTCTGAAGAACTTGTTCCTGACTGAACACGTCATCTAACATCCAACCCAAGGGAAGGAATTTCTGTTGTACACAGATGCCTCAGACACAGCCCTAGGATGCAAGTTAGCACAGGAGGAATATGGAGTTGAGAAGACTGTTGCTATGGCTCGTCGCACCCTCAACCAGGCAGAGAGGAACTATAAAGTTACAGAGCGAGAAGCTCTTGCCATTATTTGGGCACTCCAGACGTACAGGGATCAGTTACTTGGAGAAACGGTGAAACTGTTAACTGATCACCAAACGTTAACATGCCTTAAGGCAGGCAAGCTATTTGGGAGCCGCCTTACCAGATAGTTTTTGCTATTGCAGGAATATGATATACATATACATCATATTAAGGAATCTGTCAAAACCACTGCAGATTACCTAAGTAGCCTGCATGAACTGCAAGAATGTTCAACATCAACTGCCAAACGTCAGAAGGAATTTCTAGTGGCACCAGTATCCACAGAAGTATTTAAAACCAATTCTAAGCTCCGAGAATCCTGAAGGATCTACAGATTAAACAGCAAGCAGATGAATACTGCAAGAGCACCATAACACAGCTGCAGAAACAGTCAGCTGACAATAAAATTCATCAGCACTTCTGCCTATCCAAAGATAATGTTTTGTTTGCCAGTCCAAGATAAAAGGCATATTTGAAGATCACTGGAAACCAGTGATACCAGTTGACATGAGACAGCCAGTCACCTGGGAAATACATGTAGCATTGGGACATGTAGGGAGCAAGAAGCTCATTGAGGCATTAAAGAGGCAAGTGTATTGGCCTAACATGTCATATTATGTGAGTAAGGTCACAAGTGCCTGTGACCTATGCCAGAAAGTGAAGCCACCTGGACAACACCTGCATGGAGAGTTTCAGCCCATTATTCCAACAGCACCATTGGAATTTTTATCTAGATTTATTTGGCCCCCTACCACAGTCAAAGGGAGGTTAAAGTATATTTTTGTGATGCAAGATGTTTTCACAAAATTCACTAAATTGTATGCAATAGTGAACCCAACTGCAAAAGCAGTATTGCAGAAATTAAAATTTTGCATTGAAGAAATTGGTATGCCTAAAGTGGTATTATCAGACAGAGGAACCCAGTTTACCAGTGACTTATGGCAAACAGGAGTCAGAAAATTAGGTGTAATACCTACTACTATCAGTGTGCGACATCCACAAAGTAATCCTGTAGAAAGACTCATGGGGTCAATAGGGAGTCTACTAGGTACACTATGCCACAACTCGCAGCAATCATGGCGAGATAAACTGCGTTATGTGGAATGTGTTATTAACCATACTGTACATGGTTCAATTGGAGTAACCCCTGGAGAAGCCATGAGCCTGATTAGATCCGTGGCGATCAATCCGAAGTATTTACCCCTATGTGAACAAGTCCCTAATAATGAAGAAGCAAGACTACCTACAGGAGAGGAGGTAGAAGCACTAGTGAAGAGGAAGCTGACAGCAGAAGCTGACATCAGACGCTGGAGGAAACCAGCATCAAAACTATCAAAATTCAAAGTTGGAGACCAGGTACTTAAGAAGACAACTCCAGTAAGCAAGGCCTGGGAACATGTAACAAATAAGTTATTTTTGTTATTTGAAGGACCATATGTCATCACAGACATAGTGCAAGAGAATTGCTACACTCTAGCAGAGCCAGCAACAGGCCGACCAGTAGGCCGTTATAATATAACGCAGCTAAGGGAATATAAGAGCCCTACTACTATGTAAGCAGTACCGACCTAAGCTAAGAATGCCTCGTGATGGTACAAGCAATAGTACCATTGACAGCTGAGAGAAGTCTAAGTGTAAGTTTCAGACAAAGAATCTGATTGTACAGATGAGTAAGTGTATGACACTGTGGTTATGAGATTTAGTACGCCATGTGAGGCGTTCTGCAGCCACTGTATTAAAATGTTGTTTAAGTGGAAGTGTGATTCCCGCTTGTTGCGGTGCAAAGGTGAAGTGAAATGCCACCTATGCAGATATTTACCCTGTGGTTATGCGGAAGTGTATTTCCCGCTATATTGCTGTATTTGAGGTGAAGTGAAATGCCACCCATACAGATGTTTTTGTAGCCGGTGAAGCTACTAGTGTACAATGTGTATTGTATTTATGTATCAGTTGGTTTTCATGATTCTTCGTATGAGTATGAACTCAAATATCACAAATTCCTGTACATGAAACTAGACTTGCCTACATATGTGAAGCTGTATTTACTGTGTACTGACAAATGAGAAGTTAAGCTTATTTAGTGTCGATGAAACTATGTGGTATGATACCCCATCCTGCTGTGTAAACATGTGTAAGCACTGGCATGCAAAGCATCTCTAAAAGCACATAGCCTTTTGCAACTACAATCAGAAATTATGCAGGTTACCTTGATTTATTGATGTTGCTGGTTAATCCAAAGATGTATGGCACTTTCACTTTTATGCTATTTGTAAAAGAAATACTTAAGGTGTTGAAGTTACACTTAAGGAGAAATCACTAAGATTTTAAAAATTCACTATTTTATTACCATTTCTGGGATGAATTTAGGGAACAGAATGAATCGTTAGGATTGCATTCTCCCCAGAATGCAGATTAGAAAAGTATGCACTCTTTTAGCATACAAATCCAATCAGGTTTATTTACTGCATTTATTTTCTTTGATATTAGATGCCAATATACTAATATTTTATGAAATAAAAACTCGAAATTTGAAATCGACTATTTTGGAGGATTTATTGAGAAAAGCCCCTCTACAAGAAAATTACGTCGTTGCAGCACTATTCACTCGCAGAACTGTTGTAGTTGCTTGAATAGTATCCGTCGCAAGATGTGAAGAGTAGCGAAGGACGTGTACCTGAAAAACTCAGGATCTAAGCTCTTTGTCGCGAGAAGTGAAGATACTCCGGCAATCAAGTGTTCACAAGCAACTTCACCAAACACAAGTTATAAAGTTGTAAAATCAAGAAAAAGCTACTTGAAAAGGAAATGAAAAATATTGAACATGTGATACCATGTGTTGAAATCTATCCTGATACAATATGTTTGTAAACAGCTGATTGTAAAAGAAACTTTATCTACACTGAAGCCAGGAGCTTCATACGACAAGACTCATGTTACAGATAAGAGTAACCAAGATGAGAATGAAATATGAACATTATTCAACCCAGCGAGACCGCTACGGGATGAAAACACCAAGAATGAAACATGAGAAGAGGAAGTTAAGAGGCCGTGTCAGTAAATGTTTATTTCCAATATTCTGCTCTAGAAGTTCTCTCTTTTAACAGTGAGATTTAGTGGCTTTTTCAACCGAAGGAACTGTAGCCGCAGCGCGTGATAAAGCTACTATACCCTTATCACAGGATTAGTGGGAAGGTTGACAGCTCGAGTTTACTCGACGAAAAATGTATCTGGTTCCTCGACAATCTGAGAGGATGACAATCTGACCGGCGCGGCGGCTCACTAGGAAATTGCGGATGCAGGGATTCAGAATCAAGAAACCTCACTTTAACAAATGTAGTATGAGTCGTATCTAAAACTAAAACTAAAATTTTTAATACTTTAAACTTATCGGAATACAATTAATCTTCAAACATGTGGTAATTATTCTTTATCTGGATGTAATAGTCCGTGAAAAATAATGTTAGTTGACATTAAAAAGTATACGAAATTCATCATGTAACGTTTTAAAAGGATAATAACATAAATGCATATGCTTAGATATTGCATATGCATCACACACAATCTAAATACAATCTCACTTAAGTCAGACTACCTAATTTTTTACAATGCACCATCATACAGTTTAACAGAGGTAGGTGAACCTCTTATCGACGTTGTTTCAAAGAATTTAAATTTACAAATATTACTATTTATCTTAATACGATATGTAGCCTACCTTTATGAATACGAACTTACAAAAAAATTATTGAACTTATCACATTACACTTTAACATTACACAAGACTAAAACACTAACAAAACTTAATTTTATACATTGCTGTAGCATATTAGAAGACGAAATAACTCACAAGACTAACATTAAGAGGGCTGCATTACAAATTTACTTTACAGAGAAGAAAATATCCTTTCAAGATATTTCATTACCTCATTGATTACATAATACTGCCGTTGATGTGATCGTAGATATAAAGTATTTAAAAAATATATTCCATTATGTTTATGTAAATATTTTGAAAACGTTATTGCTTAAAGATGCTCATTATTTAAATAATAACGAATCTTTTACTTTTATGTACTGAACAAACAAAATACTTATAAGTTAATAAGAATAAGCTTAGTTGAGTAACATCTTCAATTTGTATTGAATTCAATGTACATATCGAAAATCATGTACAATGAATGCAACAGATTGAATTCAATAAATATTTGATCTTGTGAAACGGCCATAATATTGATGTAGATTAGGGACCGGAAAAATTCGCGGTTTCGACGGCCTTCAGGATAGACTGCACATTCCCCTGTACACTCGGGCAAATAACGGCAGTTCATTTGCTGCTGACTTGTTAGTCGTCTCAGCTTGTTTGTCTGTGATTCGATCCTTCTTTGGTTGGTGTTTTATAATTGGTTGAGATTCGTCCAGATGAACAGTAAGCCAATAGCAAAATCATCTAAAAGGTATATGTATTTGACTTCTAGCCTATCGCCGAATGAATCCGCGAATTTTTCCGGTCTCTATTAATTATAGATGCTCACATGCATCGTGAGAGTCCGTATAAAGCCTATTACAATTCTATAAGTATACATTAAAATGCTTTTAAAATATACATGTGTAATATAATTAAAACTTGTTTAAGTAAGATCATCACAAAAAAAAATGAAAATCCTTCAACAGTAAGTGATGTTTTATAGGGGGTGCGGCGTTTGTCCTAAAATCGTTTGTCCTAAAGCGTTTATCCTAATTTCGTTTGTCCTAAAAATTAGGACAAACGACTTTAGGACAAACGACGTTAGGACAAACGACTTTAGGACAAACGAATTTTAGGACAAACGACGGAACAGCTTCAAAATATTTTTACTCTGAGTTTTAGGACAAACGACTTTAGGACAAACGACATTAGGACAAACGACTTTAGGACAAACGACTTTAGGACAAACGACTTTTAGGACAAACGACGGTTCCAGTATCGATAAATCCTTACTCTGAGTTTTAGGACAAACTACTTTAGGACAAACGACATTAGGACAAACGACTTTAGGACAAACGACATTAGGATAAACGACTTTAGGACAAACGACATTAGGACAAACGACTTTAACAAACGACATTAGGACAAACGGCTTTAGGACAAACGACTTTAGGACAAACGACTTTTAGGACAAATGATTTTAGGACAAACGACATTATGAAAAACCAAGTTAGGACAAATGACTTTAGAACAAAAAACTTTGAGTCAAACTATTTTATTTAAAAACCACAGAGCATGTGAGAACTTACAGTAAAAGAAAACGTTTGAAAACATAATGTTATATGCTGGGGAAATACTTTACATTCTATGTAAAAAAAATTCAGCGTTTACGATCGTTACAATTTTTAGACATCTAGGAATAAACGACTACGGTTTCAACGACCTAAATCTGTTTTTTTTTTGCCATCTTGGATCCGCCATATTTAAATAGAGCGCCCCACTCATTATGATGAAATTTTCGTCATGACCGCCATATTGAATTTTTCTGTTCCACTGGAGGCCGCCATCTTGGATGACGTCGACTTAGTTTCTGTTCTTAGTTCCTAGATAGCGCCAGCAACGCTCTTGATTTTTTTTATTTTCTGGAGGCCGCCATCATGGATACCGTTGACTTTGTTTCTGCTGTTTGTTCCTAGAGAGCGCCAGCCTAGCTCTTTATTTTATTTATTTTTGTTCTTCTGGAGGTCACCATCTTGGATACCAAGGACTTTATTTCTGCTGTTTGTTCATAGAGAGCGCCAGCGTCGCTCTGATTGTTCACATAAGGTCGATGTTCCATTACCTACCATAGCTATTATGGTCCTTATCGACATATTAAATTTAAATTTTTTAACAAAATACATTGGAAGCGCTGTGATTCGAACCATTGCAGCTCTGATCTCTAGGTTGAAAAACATACGCCTTTAACCGCACGGCCATCGAGACATTTACCAAACTGAGAATAAAATAAGGTATATATAAAAATAACATGCATATTCGGACTTGTAATTTTTTTGATTTGAAGTAATAATAGCACCACCTGTTCGAGACAGAACCACCATCATGTATTAAGACGTAACTGTAACAATTATCGTTACGGTCACAATCTTGAATATCCGTAATTGTTTTGTTAGAAAATCGGGAAAAAATTTAAAAATCATTAAAAAATTAATCAATCGAATTAAATAATAAAAATCTTAAAAAACACCGTTGCACTTTTCGTTACGGTCGCCATCTTGAAAATACATAATTTTAATGCTAGAGATTCGAGAAAAAAAACCTTATTAGAATACTGATTAATTAGTTCGATTCCTGTCCTTGATTCGAAACTATTAGAGCAAAAAAAAAAAACAGATCCTTCCTCCACGAAGCCACCTACAGACTTATCTCCGCCACCAATAGCAAGGTATATATATCGTCATCTGGTATGACGACATGTCCGCCATCTTGTCTTCATCCGCTGGAGACCACCATCTTGTTTTCGACTGCTAGAGTGTGCTGATACCATGTTAGTATAATATTCTGTTCACCATAACTTTGTCCTCAACTGTTGGCATTGAACAATGACTTTGACCTTGAAATTTGACCTTGACCTTGAAATTTGACCTTGAACCTTGAAATTTGATTTTACCTTAACGACCATCATGGATCCGCCATTTTGCGTTCAGTACATGCTACCAGGAGCTACCACCTGCTAGAGGTCATTGCCACCATCTTGTTTTCGTCTGCTGGATGACACCATCTTGTGCGTGTACTCGTCTTATAGAGTACATTACCATCATACTTGTCTAAGTTTTACCCGCTAGAGTGCAGTAATCATTTATTATTACTGAAGTGCCTGCCATCTTGAAATTTGGGCGCCATCTTGGAATCGTGTAATTATTTAGCTATAAATTCTGGATAAAATTACAAAATTCATCAAAAAATTCACTCATTAAAGTAATGATTGATTATATCAATTCCTGTTCTTGGTTCGATCCTTGGATGATGCAAAAAAATAATTTTATGGAAAAAATAATTATTATAATAAATTATTATCAAAGACCTAAAAGAGACTTAAAATCATCTATTAACATCATGTTTTAAACCATTACGACCACCATTTTAGATATTTGTTTTTATTGACTTATTAGTTCGGGAAAAATTCCAAAATTCACCGAAAATATCACACATTATTTTACATATTGAATCGAAACTTTCTTCGATCTATGAACGAAGCTTAAAATAAATTTAATTTAAATACAAGAAAAATGTCAGTTTCGAGAAATAAAACACCACAAGTTCTTTTACAAACATAATATTTATTATATTATTTCTATCCTACTGAAGGATCACTTGCGAAAGCCTTATAAACATTTCTATAAACATTTCTATAAACATTTATCTTATAAACATTTAGCCCTGCATAGACGTGAAACGACTAATTCTTAGCTCCAACAGCTCCCACTGCTCCAAATGCTCTAACAGCTCCAACAGCCCCAACAGCTGCAAATGCTCCAAATGCTCCAACAGCTTCAAATGCTACAAAGGCTCCAAATGCACCAAATGCTCCAAATGCTCCAACAGCTCCAAGTGCTCCAAATGCTCCAAATGCTACAAATGCTACAAATGCTCCAACTGCTCCAACAGCTCCAAATGCTCCAACTGATTTCAATTCCTTTTTTTTATCGAACTTGACATGAATACATGCATGACTTTATTAATATACATTTTGGATGTCAGTGGTGACTTTTTTACACCTTTTAGTTATAAATTTATTTAGATATGAGCTTTCGAGAAATGATTAAGTACATTTTTAAAAAATCTTAATTTTTCTTCAAGTTTATACACATGCAATTAATAGAAATCATTATTTTATGTCACTAGCTTCCCTCAGTTCTTTAAGTATGAGGGGTATTTCTTTGATGCTAGAATAGTTTCCTGCACAAAGCGAACCATGTAGAAGTCTTAGCCTGTCAACCAATATGTTAGGATCTTCCCATGATGTATAATCAATCTCTCTGCTACGTTCATCTTCCTTGTATGTTTATAATAAAAATGATTATCCCTGGTGTCTTCTGTTTCAACACCAACCACAAGGTCACTTTCGTCATCGACCAGTGATTATCACAAGCTTGATTAGGATAATTTATTTTGTGCTGGAAATTAGGCATGTCGTCACTTTTTTTTTTCTATAATTTTAAATTTTTTTTTGGAAATCTTATTTTTTTTAAATATATCTTGTTGTTAAGGGGGTGATTTATTCTTTGTTAGGCCGGTGTACGCCACGTGTTTAAACTTTGTGCCAGTGGACCGAAGACCCTTTTCCCAGGGGGCCTATCTGATATTTTGCTGTCAAATGTGGACGTGGGCAGCCCAGTTGAAATTTCTCTCGCCTGCAGTCACGTCCCGAGTTTGTAATTTTATTTCTCTTCATGACAAAAATTGCATAGAGTGGCTCCTGGGCTGCAAGCTGCTACTTCTTAGAGGCCTGCTGAGAATAGCAAGTCTCGTCACGAATGAGTCTCCAGTGGACCTGTGTTCCCACCTTAGTGGCTATTTCTGTCCCCCCTTCCTCTCACTCCACCTCACATTTGTTCTGAGAAATCAAGTCGGGAGCAGTGACCTGACGTGAACTTAGCCAAGACGATGGGCTAATTCAAGGACTTTCTCCCTGGTCTTACAGGGACGTCCACGACATCTAGCGACAGAAAAAGTAACCGCGGCCTGGTCGCCAGCGTGTATAGCACACCCTCTTGACACCTGGTGGCAAGTCAGCACACCGCCTAAATTAGTTCCACTTTACGCCGCTAGAAAGCAGCACCGCAGCGCACATAAGGCACTATGTTACTTCTCGCGGCCAGTAGAAGTTGATTGTTTGTTGCCTTCTGTACTTGCCAGTAGAGAGAGTGCGCATGTCTGTGTTCTTGTCACGACCGCCTCGGACTCCTTCGCATGTATGCGGCCATGAGCCCACCCTTCTCCTTCTTTTTTTCTAGGACCGACCACCCGATTTAATTAGTAGCATTGACCGTCATCGCCAGGATTCAGTAATCTGACCTCGGCTGCTGACCACGTGTTCTCGGCGTCCTCTGCACTAAGAGGCTTTTCGCGGGAACGGCGATTTTCGGTTGCATAAAAGATGTAGTCAGTTGCTTAAGGGATGTGATACCATTTGTACAGTAGCCAGGCAGATGTAGTTTTTAGAAAAAGTCATGTGTAGTTAAAATTGTTATTTTTTTTATTCTTTAAAAATTTGTTTTCCTAACACACATCCGTGATTTCTCGGTGCGCGTCATCCTGATGTCGGCGCGAGACACCTCGGAGGCCCTGTTTCCACACCCTGTTTGGTGAGTAATCCGTTTTTTCCCCCTCCCCATATTCCCGTTTGTTGGCCTTTCGCGCCGACTGTGTATGACTGTCTGGAAGCAGGTCTAATTCGTTTTGAATTTGACTTGTGTTTCAGACAGGGTCCAAGTTTCTGGGGGGAGAAATTGCTCCCCGCATGATCTTCGGGACCTCCAGCTGATTTCCCCATTTAGAAGAGTTTTCCTCTCGGTCCGACATCATACTGGGAAGACCCGGGTGATATGAGCTATATATATTTTCCGCTTGCATGGAAGGAACTAAATTCATTAAAAAGATACCAGCGAGCAGTGCTTTAAGAACGTAATCCTCAAGAACATGTAAAATCAAGGAAACTAATATATATGTAATCGTTGGGAGAATCAAATTATGGTGCTATACTTGAAATTTTGTTAATGTAATAATTTGTTTGTTAAGGTGTAATATGTATTGTTTTAAATAATGTAGGGGCTCCCCCTTAACTTTGTTAATTACTAAGATCTTTATTATCATGTCGAAATAATGCTAAAACAAAACCTCTTAATGATAAACCAGGAAAACCTATAGACCAAATTATTTATATTCTGTATTTATTTATCATATACCTTCCTCTACATAACGATCCACGAACTCCCAAGTAACTAGAGTGCAGGGAGTGTAAATTTTGTCTTGTTCACCGCCTCGTGTCCCCTCTGGTAATTAACTTTAATTTTCTTAATATTTTGCCCAGCAGTTTCCAAGGTGTTTTTAATTAATTTAAAATAATATATTTTTTGGGCACGAGGGGCGTCACAATTTTATTACGTCATTTCCATCGTTTTGATCTCAAGCCACCATCACTGTCTTCGCTCTTGACCGCTTTAGGTGCTTCAGCACAGTACTTACTTATGTCAGCATCACAAACTTGATCAGGAAATTAATTTTATTACGTCGTTTCCATCGTTTTGGTCTCAAGCCACCATCACAGTCTTCGCTCTTGCATGATTTAGGTGCTTCAGCACAGTACTCATTCATGTCAGCCTTAGATTTGTCAGCACAGTCATCGATCATGTCAGCCTCAGATGTGTCACCACAATCTTCAATAATGTCAGCTTCAGATGTTTCATCACAGTCTTCGGTCTTGTCAGCTTCAGGTGGTTCTCCATCTTTCACATTTTCATGGAGATGACTAGATATTGATGTAAATATATTTTCATTTCTAATGAGGTTTCTACTTTCTTCGTTTTTTTTTTTTTTTAAATTATTGTCTTGATATATATCTGTATTTTTAGCATTAGCTTTTTTACATTCTTCATAATCATTATTGTCGTCTAATATTCTGCCTTCGTTCCTCTTCCACGATGTTGGAGCACAGTCTTCGTTATCTTTATTCATCTTAGTTTTACAGTTCTTGCAATGTCTATCCAAGTAATATCTTCAACCAAAGGATTTATGACACTGACTGCAATTATATGGTTTTTGACAAGGACCCAAATTATACTCCTTCTCTCATGTCGTTTAGCATTCTTTCTCAAGGTAAACATCTTGCTGCAGTATCTACAGTGATGTCGTTTTGATACAGCTACAGGCAACGAATCAGGGTACATGTTAGATTCTGCGCCTATGGCAGATGCAAACTAAGAGTTTTAAATTAAAACCATTACTAAAATAGAATTTTTTAAATATTTCGTCAGCGAGAGTTAAATTATCTCATGCAAAAGTACTGGTTGTAAGTAGTTATGCTTTTCAACAACAGATGATGCCACGTGTTGCTGCAGGTGAATAATATTTATTTCTTTTATGCGGGATGCGGATGTTCATTAACGATCGCAAAAGAAGGATGGCTTTGCTTGACTCCAAGGAGAAGGAAGTTTGTTCATCCAGTTAGTGTTTCTCAGATTTCTCAGGGCATATTATTATTTGACTGAATAGTGATTTTTTTAAATTCCACCTGATAAAAATATTGCAAGTGGTGATTTAGTAGCAGAAATTCACTAATTAAATTTAACCTTGAATATAATGACATGTCTCATTAAGAGTAAAACTCCTTCATGGAGAGATCGGTTTCTCAGAAATAACCAGAAGCACTTGGAGAAACCATTGGAATGATCGCAAGCACACGGAAAAAACCATCACAATATTGACAAGAATTATTAGGAGCACACGGAGAACACCATCAAAATATTGACAACGATAATCGGGAGCACACAGAGAAAACCACCACACATTTTCTTTCATAAATTACAAAAAAAAATTAATAAAATTAAACAAAAATTACAAAACATACAAAAACTGATTCTGGCTTGGACTAGAACTCTATCTTTGCTCAATAATGAGAATTTCATAAGCTAGCAGAATCAGTTTTTTTATATTTTGTAATTTTTGTTTAATTTTTTTTTTGCAATTTATCAAAGAAAATGTGTGGTGGTTTTCTCCGTGTGCTCCCGATTATCCATGTCAATATTATGATGGTTTTCTCCATGTGCTCCTAATTATTTTTGTCAATATTTTGATGGTTTTTTTCCGTGTGCTTGCGATCATTCCTATGGTTTCTCCAAGTGCTTCTGGTTATTTCTGAGAAACCGATCTCTCCATGAAGGAGTTTTACTTTTAATGAGACATGTCATTATATTCAAGGTTAAATTTAATTAGTGAATTTCTGCTACTAAATCACCACTTGCAATATTTTTATCAGGTGGAATTTAAAAAAATCACTATTCAGTCAAATAATAATATGCCCTGAGAAATCTGAGAAACACTAACTGGATGAACAAACTTCCTTCTCCTTGGAGTCTAGCAAAGCCATCCTTCTTTTACGATCGTTAATGAACATCCGCATCCCGCATAAAAGAAATAAATATTATTTACCTGCAGCAACACGTGGCATCATCTGTTGTTGAAAAGCATAACTACTTACAACCAGTACTTTTGCATGAGATAATTTAACTCTCGCTGACGAAATATTTAAAAAATTCTATTTAAGTAATGGTTTTAATTTAAAGCTCTTAGTTTGCATCTGCCATTAGTCGCAGAATCTAACATGTACCCTGGTTCGTTGCCTGTAGCTGTATCAAAACGAAATCACTGTAGATACTGCAGCAAGGTGTTTACCTTGAGAAAGAATGCTAAACGACATGAGAGAAGGAGTTTAATTTGGGTCCTTGTCAAAAACCATATAATTGCAGTCAGTGTCATAAATCCTTTGGTTGAAGATATTACTTGGATAGACATTGCAAGAACTGTAAAACTAAGATGAATAAAGATAACGAAGACTGTGCTCCAACATCGTGGAAGAGGAACGAAGGCAGAATATTAGACGACAATAATGATTATGAAGAATGTAAAAAAGCTAATGCTAAAAACACTGATATAGATCAATACAATAATTTAAAAAAAAAAAAAACGAAGAAAGTAGAAACCTCATTAGAAATGAAAATATATTTACATCAATATATAGTCGTCTCCATGAAAATGTGAAAGATGGAGAACCACAGCTGACAAGACCGTAGACTGTGATGAAACATCTGAAGCTGACATGATTGAAGATTGTGGTGACATATCTGAGGCTGACATGTTCGATGACTGTGCTGACAAATCTAAGGCTGACATGATTGAGTACTGTGCTGAAGCACCTAAAGCGGTCAAGATCGAAGACTGTGATAGTGGCCTGAGACAAAAACGATGGAAACGTCGTAATAAAATATATTATCCTGGTCAAACGTGTGATGCTGACATGAATGAGTACTGTGCTGAAGCACCTAAATCATGCAAGAGCGAAGACTGTGATGGTGGCTTGAGACCAAAACGATGGAAACGACGTAATAAAATTAATTTCCTGATCAAGCTTGTGATGCTGACATAATTGAGTACTGTGCTGAAGCACCTAAAGCGGTCAAGAGCGAAGACAGTGATGGTGGCTTGAGATCAAAACGATGGAAATGACGTAATAAAATTGAAACGCCCCTCGTGCCCAAAAAATATATTATTTTAAATTAATTAAAAACACCTTGGAAACTGCTGGGCAAAATATTAAGAAAATTAAAGTTAATTACCAGAGGGGACACGAGGCGGTGAACACGACAAAATTTACACTCCCTGTAACTTGGGAGTTCGTGGATCGTTATGTAGAAGAAGGTATATGATAAATAAATACACAATATAAATAATTTGGTCTATAAGTTTTCCTGGTTTATCATTAAGAGGTTTTGTTTTAGCATTATTTCGACATGATAATAAAGATCTTAGTAATTAAAGTTAAGGGGGAGCCCTATATTATTTAAAACAATTCATATTACACCTTAACCAGTGGCGAGGCGTGAGGTTTACATGAGGGGAAGCAACAACTCCGTTCACATCAAAACAAGATGGGGGGGGGGGGGTCCGGGGGCCCTCCCCCGGGAAAATATAGATTTCAAGGTACAAAATGGTGCTATTTAAGTAGTTTTCTTAACTGAGCATTGACTATTCCACAGGTAGAAAAATTGACATTTTTTTTAAATAAATTATTTTTGAAAAATAATGTTTGACTTACATTATTCTGATAGTAAAATACCTACTCTACATTACTTATATACTAAGTGGGAGTGTAGTATCATCGATATCTGGTACAAAATATATAAACAGACAACACATGGCAAAGTAAATAACCTCATAAAAATGTACTAGAATAGTACAAATTAAATCTTGGTATTTTTCGTACCAACACAAAAGAAATTATCTTCATACGTGATCAGAAACTCTGTTAACTGGTACGTGTACCAAGAAACTGGCACGTCAATCATTCCTGAAACGCCACGATGTTTTTTCCTAGCCTAAATTATTCTAAGTGTGTAAGGGGAGGGTCCAGGTTAGGGGAGGACCTAAGTGTGTCTCAGGCCTATACACTCTTCCATGCGGGTTTTTAACCATGCGGGACCATGGCGCGTGCATCGTGTGCTAGTGGGGTTTACTGGCCAGCCATGGCTGCCATTGGCGCCATGACTGACGCTTCATTGGTCGTCTAGCTTAAAAGCTAGCTAATGTGACCCAGGCAAAACCTGCATAGACACAGGGAAAACCCTGGGCCGGGTCATGCGGGGAACAATTAACATGCATTAAGCAAGCAGGTAACTACTGGACAAGAGGGAAGAAGGGTCCAGGTAAGAAGAATTGGAGGGGCTGAAAAATCAACCATGCTGGAGTTGGGTGATTGGGCCTTGCGGTCCGCTTTTAAATGTTGGGTACTCCTGGGTTATTATTAACCAGGGGCGCATGCGCCCCCAGGTGCGGGCGACTTCACTCGTCAGCCCAGCCCAGCTGCCCAGACAGCCACAGTTAAACCAGATGTGGGCAGACGAGCCAGTAAACCGGCTCGAACTGCGGGCGCACGGGGCGAAAGGCAGCCTGACATTGCGCCATCTTCATCTTACTTCTTCCAGTCAACAGCCAACAACCTTTCAAGCCAGGGTGGGGGTAAGTCGTTCAGGCGAATTAAGTATCTTGCGAGTCGGACCCTCTTGTCCTCCAAAATCCCGGGACGGTTGAAGGTCGCACCGCCCAGGCTACCACTGGCTCCAACAGGGCCCCAACTTAAAGGCGCCGCCATCTCTGCCTTCAGAGTTACGATGCTGTTCAGTTCCGTTGCGCGCGCGGCAGTTCACAGCTCCGCAATTTCCAGTCCGCAGTTCGTCTACACTTCGCATCTAGGGCACATAGAGCTCCCCTGCGGTGCCTTCGCCGACGGAACTGCTTCCTGCCACGCGCGGAGCTACATTCAGGCTACCTTTCAACCCGATAGCCGTGATAACGACTCCACAGGCTGGCCATTGGTCCGTGGACTGCTATTGGTTATTCACAGCCACCCCAGCGAGATTGCAACTCCCGAGCTGGGCTCCCGTATCCGCCACCCGCGGGACGCAGTCGGTAGCAGTTGGCACCGCTAGGCCGCCTCCCGTACGCACACAAATCCCACAGCATGTTTTGTGTGTCAACGAGTTCTTTTCTTATAGCGCACAGTACTGGGTCCCAAGAATATAGTGTAAAAAATACATACACCTAACGGCACAAGCCAAAGTGAAATACTATTCTGAATAAAATATTTATTTAAAAAATATAATGTCTGGAAACTGCCTGGGCAAGCACTGCTTGCCTTGCTTGCCCTGACGAGACGCCACTGACCTTAACAAACAAATTATTACATTAACAAAATTTCAAGTATAGCACCAAAATTTGATTCTCCCAACGATTACATATATATTAGTTTCCTTGATTTTACATGTTCTTGAGGATTACGTTCTTAAAGTACTGTTCGCTGGTATCTTTTTAATGAATTTAGTTCCTTCCATGCAAGCGGAAAATATATATAGCTCATATCACCTGGGTCTTCCCAGGATGATGTCGGACCGAGAGGAAAACTCTTCTAAATGGGGAAATCAGCTGGAGGTCCCGAAGATCATGCGGGGAGCAATTTCTCTCCTTAGAAACTTGGACCCTGTCTGAAACACAAGTCAAATTCAAAACGAATTAGACCTGCTTCCAGACAGTCATACACAGTCGGCGCGAAAGGCCAATAAACGGGAATATGGGGAGGGGGAAAAAACGGATTACTCACCAAACAGGGCCTCCGAGGTGTCTTGCGCCGACATCAGGATGACGCGCACCGAGAAATCGCGGATGCGCGTTAGGAAAACTAATTTTTAAAGAATAAAAAAAAATAAAAATTTTAACTACACATGACTTTTTCTAAAAACTACATCTGCCTGGCTACTGTACAAATGGTATCACATCCCTTAAGCAACTGACATATTTTATGCAACCGAAAATCGCCATTCCCGCGAAAAGCCTCTTAGCGCAGAGGACGCTGAGAAGATCTGGTCAGCAGCCGAGGTCAGAGTACTGAGTCCTGGCGATGACGGTCAATGCTACTTATTAAATCGGGTGGTCGGCCCTAGGAAAAAAGAGGGGGAAGTTTCGGCTCATGGCCGAAAACATGCGAAGGAGTCCGAGGCGGTCGTGACAAGAACACAGACATGCGCACTCTCTACCGGCAAGTACAGAAGGCAACAAACAATCGACTTCTACAGGCCGCGAGAAGTAACATAGTGCCTTATGGCGCCGCGGCGCTGCTTTCTAGCGGCATAAAGGGGAACTAATTGAGGCGGTGAGTTCACTTGCCACCAGGTGTCACGAGGGTGTGCTCTACATGCTGGCAACCAGGCCCGCGGTTACTTTTTCTGCCGCTAGATGTCGTGGACGTCTCTGTAAGACCAGGGAGAAAGTCCTTGAATTAGCCCATCGTCTTAGCTAAGTTCACGTCAGGTCACTGCTCCCGACTTGATTTCTCAGAACAAATGTGAGGTGGAGTGAGAGGAAGGGGGGACAGAAATAGCCACTAAGGTGGGAACTCAGGTCCACTGGAGACCCATTCGTGACGAGACTTGCTAGTCTCAGCAGGCCTTTAAGAAGAAGCAGCTTGCAGCCCAGAAGCCACTCTATGCAATTTTGGTCATGAAGAGAAATAAAATTACAAACTCGGGACGTGACAGCAGGCTAGAGAAATTTCAACTGGGCTGCCCACGTCCACATTTGACAGCAAAATATCAGATAGGCCCCCTGGGAAAAGGGTCTTCGGTCCACTGGCACAAAGTTTAAACACGTGGCGTACACCGGCCTAACAAAGAGTAAATCACCCCCTTAACAACAAGATAAATTTTAAAAAATAAGATTTCCAAAAAAAAATTTAAAATTATAGTAAAATAAAAAATAGGTGACTAAATGCCTAATTTTTGGCACAAAATAAATTATCCTAATCAAGCTTGTGATAATCACTGGTTCGAGGACGAAAGTGACCTTGTGGTTGGTGTTGAAACAGAAGACACCAGGGATAATCATTTTTATTATAAACATACAAGGAAGATGAACGTAGCAGAGAGATTGATTATACCTCATGGGAAGATCCTAACATATTGGTTGACAGGCTAAGACTTCTACATGGTTCGCTTTGTGCAGGAAACTATTCTAGCATCAAAGAAATACCCCTCATACTTAAAGAACTGAGGGAAGCTAGTGACATAAAATAATGGTTTCCATTAATTGCATGTGTATAAACTTGAAGAAAAATTAAGATTTTTTAAAAATGTACTTTATCATTTCTCGAAAGCTCATATCTAAATAAATTTATAACTAAAAGGTGTAAAAAAGTCACCACTGACATCCAAAATGTATATTAATAAAGTCATGCATGTATTCATGTCAAGTTCGATAAAAAAAAGGAATTGAAATCAGTTGGAGCATTTGGAGCTGTTGGAGCAGTTGGAGCATTTGTAGCATTTGTAGCATTTGGAGCATTTGTAGCATTTGGAGCTGTTGGAGCATTTGGAGCATTTGGAGCATTTGGAGCTGTTGGAGCATTTGGAGCATTTGGTGCATTTGGAGCCTTTGTAGCATTTGAAGCTGTTGGAGCATTTGGAGCATTTAGAGCTGTTCGAGCTGTTGGAGCTGTTAGAGCATTTGGAGCAGTTGGAGCTGTTGGAGCTAAGAATTAGTCATTTCACGTCTATGCAGGGCTAAATGTTTATAAGATAAATGTTTATAGAAATGTTTATAGAAATCTTTATAAGGCTTTCGCAAGTGATCCTTCAGTAGGATAGAAATAATGTAATAAATATTATGTTTGTAAAAGAACTTGCGGTGTTTTATTTCTCGAAGCTGACATTTTTCTTGTATTTAAATTAAATTTATTTTAAGCTTCGTTCATAGATCGAAGAAAGTTTCGATTCAATATGTAAAATAATGTGTGATATTTTCGGTGAATTTTGGAATTTTTCCCGAACTAATAAGTCAATAAAAACAAATATCTAAAATGGTGGTCGTAATGGTTTAAAACATGATGTTAATAGATGATTTTAAGTCTCTTTTAGGTCTTTGATAATAATTTATTATAATAATTATTTTTTCCATAAAATTATTTTTTTGCATCATCCAAGGATCGAACCAAGAACAGGAATTGATATAATCAATCATTACTTTAATGAGTGAATTTTTTGGTGAATTTTGTAATTTTATCCAGAATTTATAGCTAAATAATTACACGATTCCAAGATGGCGCCCAAATTTCAAGATGGAAGGCACTTCAATAATAATAAATGATTACTGCACTCTAGCGGGTAAAACTTAGACAAGTATGATGGTAATGTACTCTATAAGACGAGTACATGCACAAGATGGTGTCCTCCAGCAGACGAAAACAAGATGGTGGCAATGACCTCTAGCAGGTGGTATCTCCTGGTAGCATGTACTGAACGCAAAATGGCGGATCCATGATGGTCGTTAAGGTAAAATCAAATTTCAAGGTTCAAGGTCAAATTTTAAGGTCAAGGTCAAATTTCAAGGTCAAAGTTCAAGGTTAAGGTCAAATTTCAAGTTCAAAGTCATTGTTCAATGCCAACAGTTGAGGACAAAGTTATGGTGAACATAATATTATACTAATATGGTATCAGCACACTCTAGCAGACGAAAACAAGATGGTTTTCTCCAGCGGATGAAGACAAGATGGCGGACATGTCGTCATACTAGCTGACGATATATATATACCTTGCTATTGGTGGCGGAGATCAATCTGTAGGTGGTTTCTGTGGTGGAAGGATCTGTTTTTTTTTTGCTCTAATAGTTTCGAATCAAGGACAGGAATCGAACTAATTAATCAGTATTCTAATAAGTTTTTTTTCTCGAATCTCTAGCATTAAAATTATGTATTTTCAAGATGGCGACCGTAACGAAAAGTGCAACGGTGTTTTTTAAGATTTTTATTATTTAATTCGATTGATTAATTTTTTAATGATTTTTAAATTTTTTCCCGATTTTCTAACAAAACAATTACGGATATTCAAGATTGTGACCGTAACGATAATTGTTACAGTTACGTCTTAATACATGATGGTGGTTCTGTCTCGAACAGGTGGTGCTATTATTACTTCAAATCAAAAAAATTACAAGTCCGAATATGCATGTTATTTTTATATATACCTTATTTTATTCTCAGTTTGGTAAATGTCTCGATGGCCGTGCGGTTAAAGGCGTATGTTTTTCAACCTAGAGATCAGAGCTGCAATGGTTCGAATCACAGCGCTTCCAATGTATTTTGTTAAAAAATTTAAATTTAATATGTCGATAAGGACCATAATAGCTATGGTAGGTAATGGAACATCGACCTTATGTGAACAATCAGAGCGACGCTGGCGCTCTCTATGAACAAACAGCAGAAATATAGTCCTTGGTATCCAAGATGGTGACCTCCAGAAGAACAAAAAATAAATAAAATAAAGAGCTAGGCTGGTGCTCTCTAGGAACAAACAGCAGAAACAAAGTCAACGGTATCCAAGATGGCGGCCTCCAAAAGAACAAAAAAAATCAAGAGCGTTGCTGGCGCTATCTAGGAACTAAGAACAGAAACAAAGTAAACGTCATCCAAGATGGCGGCCTCCAGTGGAACAGAAAAATTCAATATGGCGGTCATGACGAAAATTTCATCATTATGAGTGGGGCGCTCTATTTAAATATGGCGGATCCAAGATGGCAAAAAAAAAACAGATTTAGGTCGTTGAAACCGTAGTCGTTTATTCCTAGATGTCTAAAAATTGTAACGATCGTAAACGCTGAATTTTTTTTACATAGAATGTAAAGTATTTCCCCAGTATATAACATTATTTTTTCAAACGTTTTCTTTTACTGTAAGTTCTCACATGCTCTGTGGTTTTTAAATAAAATAGTTTGACTCAAAGTTTTTTGTCCTAAAGTCATTTGTCCTAACTTGGTTTTTCATAATGTCGTTTGTCCTAAAATCATTTGTCCTAAAAGTCGTTTGTCCTAAAGTCGTTTGTCCTAAAGTCGTTTGTCCTAATGTCGTTTGTCCTAAAGTCGTTTGTCCTAATGTCGTTTGTCCTAAAGTCGTTTATCCTAATGTCGTTTGTCCTAAAGTCGTTTGTCCTAATGTCGTTTGTCCTAAAACTCAGAGTAAGGATTTATCGATACTGGAACCGTCGTTTGTCCTAAAAGTCGTTTGTCCTAAAGTCGTTTGTCCTAAAGTCGTTTATCCTAATGTCGTTTGTCCTAAAGTCGTTTGTCCTAAAACTCAGAGTAAAAATATTTTGAAGCTGTTCCGTCGTTTGTCCTAAAATTTGTTTGTCCTAAAGTCGTTTGTCCTAATTTCGTTTGGCCTAAAGTCGTTTGTCCTAATTTTTAGGACAAACGAAATTAGGATAAACGCTTTAGGACAA
The DNA here is from genome assembly GCF_032445375.1 of Bacillus rossius redtenbacheri. Classification (NCBI taxonomy): domain Eukaryota; kingdom Metazoa; phylum Arthropoda; class Insecta; order Phasmatodea; family Bacillidae; genus Bacillus; species Bacillus rossius. The sequence goes on along the minus strand of NC_086331.1, from coordinate 4,353,897 downwards.
ACGATTTTAGGACAAACGACGTGTACCCGTTTTATAAGATTTTAACAAAACACACTTACAATAAGAGAATACTAATCATACCACATAATTCAACACAAAATATACATTCCAGTAGGCGCTACGTAAAAACAACTTCTATTTTTATGCTGATAACTCTGCATTGTTTTATATATATCATTATTTCTAACTTTTAATATTCTCTACACATTAACTGAAATTACTTATTTACGGAGTCTTAGCTAATGTTGGTCTGTACCACATACAGTTCGTACGATATCTCTACGCAAAACATATACAGTTCATTATTAGTAATATCAATTATATTTCATGAACATTTTGAAATTAGTATAGGCCCTAGGTTGTTCACTGTTAATTGAGTACTTCTGAAGTATTTTCATTGTGAGTTAACATACATACCAAATGCCATTCTTCCAGTAAAGTTACAAAGAAGACAACAAGATAATATAAATATGTATGTAGTACCATATTTTAAACCCCTATTAAATGAATAATAACTCAATCTCTATTCTGTACTATTAAGTAATAAATTTTATTAATGTTATTTATAACTTAAATAAAATGACAACTAACAAATTAGTAAAAAATATAATTACGTGCGATATAGTGTGACATTTGTACTTGGACAGCAAACGAATATAATAAAATGTCTATGACAATGTTAACTTTACTCATTATTATGGAAAGAAACAAAATGGGCAGATAAGCATATTCTACGCTGACATTTAAAAATGCTCAATTCAAAATGAACATTCCAAGAAAATTTATTTTATATCACCACAAAAAATCAAACTGCGGCGTCATTTTCCCGATGACAAACAAAAAAGTTGTATGGTCGCGAATAATACATTCGTATGGCGTCACATCAGCGGAATATTCCCTTGGCATAAATGTGCGAAGTCTGTGGCACTTATGGAGAAGTAAACCTTCGCTCAAACACAAAAACAAATGAACGAACAGCTTTTTTTTTTGATAAGATGTGCAATCGGAGACCCCTGGGGTGGTTGAAGAGTGTCAGGTTGGTCGCCAGACCAGATAGTAAAAGCTCAGGGGCTGAGGATAGAAAAGGCATATCTCCAAATTATTAAGTATAAATGTTGTCATGTAATATTTAAAGACTTGATTACACCCAGGTTTATAAACCCATCATGATCATGAAGACACTGATCGGAAGGTAATGTGCAATACATTTCAATGGCGTTTTCAGTTTTTGCTAAATAATTATAAATATAAGCAAAATTTCAATGTATCTGGACAAATCAAAATATTGATAATATTATTTTCATCACAGAAATAATATATGATATGATAACTAAATTTGAAAAAAGCGGTTATGTTAAATGTATTGTATACTTTCAGTAGGCAAAATTTCCGGCCCCTACCTCTTATAGACTTTGAGAAAAACTGCCTTTTAAAATAACATTGATATAGATAGGAGCGCAAATTTGTGACACGGCCTCTTAAGACCTCTACAGATGCTCAGCTAATCGCAGCAAAGCAAAATGAAAAGTAACTAAGTTGGTAATTGTGTAAACCAACGATTTCTCTGTATATGATATGCTAATGAAAGCAATATGAGAAAACACTTTGAACTTTTGATTGCATGTAACAAGTAAACATAATGATGAACTGTTAATTGATGAAATGTAAATGTTATAATATGTACTTAATAATAATATGTGACTAACATGATGTATATATGTTTTATGATCAATTGCTAACATGTGCTATGTAAACATGATAATGAACTATTAATTGGTAAGATGTACATGATATGATATGTATTCTTTAATCAATTGTAGACATGTAATATGAAATGCAAATGTAAATTGCAAGCTAAATATGCTATAATAAAATGCAAATATCCAATAATGAAATGCTATAATGAGATGTATTATGAAAGCTCATGAAATGAGAACATAAACAATTGAATGCACTGTGATGCATAATTACCAAGTATAGCCTAACAATGTGATATGTTAGTAGCAAAGCAAAATGCTAATATTGAATTTATTTGTTATTGATGACCATGCATTGTTATGCAAGAATAGAGAACCAATAATTAATTGTAATTTTAAACAATGATGTTAATATTTTGAATTGTATATGTTTAGTAAGTTATGAAGTTAAGAATTTTTATATTTAATTAGTATTTTTTTTTTCCTTGACATCACATCTCTAACATTAAGAGCAGAAGTTGTATTGCCTGCAGACACTTGTATTTGCAAGAGTACAAGTACGCACATAGTGATTAAATTATTGATTAAAACCCGGACACCTATACTTAAGCCAGGTGCGAGGGTTACACCAGAGTGAGCTAGACATAGTGCGGTTCGCAACGATTGTGTACCTAACAGTGATGGGAATAGACGAGTGCTTCCTTGTGGGAAGTGGTGACCTCGCCCCACACAATCAGCACCGCAGACGCCAAGACGCTGCCTCGCACGTTGTCGTGAGGCAGGGTGGCTGGATGCCGCTGCAGCAGCAGTTGATGATGTCAGCTGCAGTGCCAGATGCCGTGCTGTCTGGTACAGCATCATCGCCCCACGCCAAACCCCGTCGACGGGTGGTGAACCAGGCCAAGTTTGTTGGTCGTTTTGAGGACAGGCGCCGTCTCGACGCCGCTGTCCGCTGCAGGAAGGAGGAGTCGCAGCAAGGATGCCGTCATCACCGCAGGTGGACGTTGATCCACTGCCGTGACGTGACCTGGAGAACGTCCTTTTGTTGATTTACGTGTACATTACACCCTTCGAATCCCCTTTGTGAATCATACTTACCATAAGTCCTGCCAGTCCCTCTTAACAGGAGCGACTCAAAGCAGAAGACGCAGTCGGAGCTCAGAAGCAGTTCCCACCTTCAAAGCTTTGCGCGGAAAAATCCGTGAACTTCATCGCGCAGGTCTGTTAGCTGCGACGACCCGACGGGAAATGATTTAAAAGTCCGCGAATTTCGGTTGAACACCGGTAAAAAACGAGGTTAGGAAGAGAGGTAAAGCGCTCTCGAGTTTTTTTTTTTTTTGTCGTTTTGTGCGCGCGTTGCTAGTCAACACGAAGTTTTATTGTGTATTGTGCGACGAAGAAAGGGAAGTGCCAATCACATTGCACAGTTTTGAACAAGCCAAAGAGTACTGTTCAATGTAATTGACAAGGGTGGCAAAATCTGTACTGCAACATGTTATTGTTTTGACAGATTAATTATTACTATTTATATTTTTATTTAATGTTTGCTCCATGTCTAATATGTGATTTATTTTTCGAAACGGTATTTATTTTTATGTATATCTATGAGAATGTGACTCTATGGACTTATTTGGACAATTTGTAATTGAACATTGTTGAGACCCCTCTAAGGAGTAATTGAGCTTTAATACGGTAAACAGTAAAGTTAACGCCGTTATTTTGTAATATAAATTATTGTTTTAATACTTTTTAATTTAAATTTTACGTGAAATTTTGTATTCCGCGCTATTGTTGCGTGCGGATTTCACGTTTTATGAATTAATTTATGTAACTGATTTTGGTTTTCGGCCATCACGGCCCACCATTTGAAATTAAGTTAACTGGCTAAATTGAAGAAGCTAGAGAGAGTTCTGTAATGGCCAGCTAAGAAAGCTGAACTTTGTGACGTCGGCGATAATAAATCCTACAAATTAGCAAATTAGCGGTAGGCATCCCGAACCAAGGATGGATAATTATGTATCTAAGGGAGTCTAGATACTAATTTAGGCTTTATCTAGAAAGATAAAGGGCCTAGGAGTGTAAAACATGAGTAATTAAAAAGTGCAAAAATTTGTTTCCTCCACTTCATGCACATCGTCACGTAACTCCCGTAATTCATCACATCGCCGCCTAAACTAAAATAAACATTATAGTTTGAAGTAATTTGACATTAGCCACAGAAAAACTGATATTTTAATACGAATTTAATTATTTTTTTACACACTACTACATAACTCATAAGTACTATAGAGAGAGATAATCTGTGCTCTACCGACTATATTTTGAACCTTACTAGCCGAGGAAAATAATTAAGATCCCTAAAACAACGAACAAAAACTGTGTAATTTCGCTGAACCCCAAAATAAAGACTATTGCTTGTGATTTAAATGTACGCATCGTAACTCCTGATGGTTGGAATTTATATGTGATATGTGATGTCAAGGACCAGTTAGGAATTTTAATATAATAAGTAATTAAATAATATTAATAAGAGTAAATTTTGAACCATTTTTCGTTTCAATAAATGATTATATATATTTTAATTGTGAGTGTTGTGATATTTTATTTCTAATCTCATTTGTCCCAGTGTATGTTTATGTATATTTGTGTTTTTACTAAATTAGCACCTAACTGTGGCCTAGATACTATCAACACATACCATCGGAGAGCCACACAAATAATACTGATTTTACACAGTTTAACACAGCCCAACGTGTTATATTTTAGTCCCCATAGAAGTGGGGCCATCCACACTAGTGTATACAAAGTGTGACAAGTTGCCCTACAGAGATTTTGGAGCCCATACGGTGGGGCCGAATATTGAGGTTAGGAAGGGACACCTAAATATTTTGTGTGTAAATCATGTACAATACCAGTGTTGTGTGCAAGTGCACTATTTGTATCTAAGTTATTTGTGTCTAGTACTACATTATAATACACCACAATGGCCAGCGAACAAAACTCATACTTTCTCAGGAAAAGATCTCTCAGTGTAGGCAACGATGAATATATAACTGCACAAGGTTCAGGCAGTGAATCCCATCCTACGTCATCTGCAGAGAATTCGCCTGTAGTTACATGTGAGGAAAGGTTAGGGCGGCCCATGTCTCCTATGGCCATGGAGCGGCCAGACATGAATAGCACTGTCCTACACACATAATCACACCAGGACAGTACTCCTGCACCCCCAGTGACCCTGGAAACATTCATGCAATTTTTGCTGCAGAACAATGCAAAAATGGACCAAACCAGTACCCACCTAGCATCTAACATGTATAAGTTAAAAGCTGAGTTAGAGCAAAACAACACTGCTCTTACTGAGAAGTTAGAACAAAACACCACAAGTCTCAATGCAAAATTAGATCAGACCAATACCGCCATGGAGCACACCAGTGCCAGCATCAAAAATCTCAAGCACAGTATCGAGATTAGGCTCACACAGCAGCAAGAGGAGATGCAGCAAATTACAGAACAGGTCTCCCTATACAACAGCCGAGTAGATGGGTTGGAATCCCGTGTCACATCGTTTAGAAACATGATGGCCAAAGAGTACCAAGGGCAGGCCAATGTGAGGGACGAGGTGCGTGAACATATCCATTACCTGGAGTGCAGGCTAGGCGACATTGAAGTGGCCACAGCAACCCTGAGAGACAGGTTGGAGAACATGTCTGTCCAACCGAGCCCTACAGCTGAGTCAGCTGGTAGCCGAGGTCAGGCCCAGGCAAGCGAGTGCCAGGAGCCTACTGTTTCCACACTTCACACCACAGGCAAGCAACAGGGCGGCACAGAGTGCTACACTGAGCACCAGCCCCATGAACAACCACAGGCTACCCCCATCACTCACAGGCCAGTTACCAGGACATTTGTAAACACGTCAAGCTTGGACCCTGCTACGTTAATGCACCACCCGGCCAAGCATTGGGCAGAAGCCATGGCCACGTTTTCAGGGAGGGTGACCGAGAACCCGATCAGATTCCTGAAGATATTTGAAGAATACACTGCCACCTTTAATCTCAGCGAGGCTGAGTTGCTGAAGTGCCTCAACAGTGCGCTGAAAGGGCAGGCGTTCTACTGCTGGGAAATGCTAAGTGCAACCACCAACAACTACACCCACTTCCAGGCCATGTTCCGCCAGCAGTATTGGAGTTTGCACATCCAGAGTAATCTCCGTGCCCAGCTCCACACCGAGAGGTATGATCCCAGTAAGGGCACAATGCTGGAAGCCCACCTGTCCACCATGTTCGAGAGGACACGGTACCTCGACCTGCCCTTGACAGACGAGGAATTCGTAGCGGCAATATAAACACAGCTGCCGCTCAAATATCAAAAGCAGTTGTCCGGCCTACCATACAGAGACATCACCGAGTTCAGGGAGAGGCTCCTGAACTACGACAAGCTGGAGACGTTGGACAGGACACCAGCACCTAGGAAGGACCACGAGAGAGTGCCTCAGCACAACCGCCAGCCACCCCTGAACAGTTACTGGCAGAACAGGGACAACAAGCCCAGGGACAACAGTCAAGTGGCTGTCCACATGATGAGCTGGCAACCGAAGGGCAGGGAGCAGAGCTCCTATGGGAGATACGCAATGAGACAGCGCAAGGGCTCGTACAGCAAGAAGAAGACCTGGTGGTCGAGCTCGCGGAACTACCATAGCGACGAGGAAGCATACCAGCACAAGAAGTAGGACGACCGCAAAGACAACCGCCGCCATTCCTACTCGCCAGAAGTACGGCCTCCCAGGGAATTCCGTGATCGACGCCCAAGGTCATCGTCTGAAGACGAACGAGAGTATGCGAGGAAGTACCGCAATACGAAGGAGCCTCGTTACCAGGGTCGGCACGAAGAAACCCGAATGCCACACCACTATTCCCCCCAGACATCAGAGAACCATGATGGCCATGCCTACAACAGCCATTTCCCTGGAAACAACCGAAGATACCAGAACGTGACGTTTCCGCCACCATTCCAGGCGCATGAAGGACATCAGGCTGCATACTACCGAGGGGAAGTGAACCCAGTAGCAGCTGAGTTCAAGGCTTCAGTGTCCAGCGTAACAGGACCAAGACCGTGGAACCACGAGGGACAACATGTCCAAGGTGGACGTGCCAACCAGGGCACGTTAAACTAGAACGGGTTTCCGTGAGATCGCCCCGAACAGAAACCCACTATTCAGGCTCAGGGGTACAGGACGACAAAACTCCAGTTTACAGTTGCATCAGCTACAATAAATTTATATGCACTGTAATGTTAAGAGAAAGTGAAAGGGATTTTTTCTGTAACGAGAACGATGAAAACAGAGTTCATCAAGTATGTACAGTTTGTCCACATGTGACACTAAAAATAGGAGAATGCAATAAAGATGCATTGATAGACAGTGGCGCTAAAGTCACATGTATCAGCGAGGAGTTGGTTAACTACCTCGAGCAACAGGGAATAAGATTACCCAAGATTCCAGTACCAGCCCTCAATATTATAGGAGTGACATCAAGGGCAAGCCCTATTGTAAACAGACAAGTACTGATAACAGTACACGGCCTAGGCAAACCAAAGGACATGACTGCATTAGTTGTGAAAGGCCTAGCAAAACCACTTATCATAGGTACTGATTTTATATCACAATTTGGTGTAGTGATAGATTTTAAATTGTGTGCTATTCACTCGAGTGACTGTGAAACTCCAGTCTCACTCACTGGCAAGTGGCATGTGAGAGAATATTTGGAGGGATCTTGTACAGTAAGCCTATTAACAGGCACATATACAATGTTCAAGCAAGTGAGCAACTTCAGGCATCACTTGAAGATATCAGGCAGTCACTACAAGAGGTGAGAAGTGCATTACCCAGCCAGCTGCAACAACTGTTTAGTGTACTGACAAACTTCCAGTCAGTATTTTCTGACAAACCAGGCAGAAACAAATTCTACCAGGCTAGAATCAAGATTAATAAGGAGGCACCATACCACCGCAAATGTTATCCCATTCCGGTGAAGTACGTACAGGAAGCCACAGCCTACCTGCACCTTATGATTGATTGGAATATGATCAGGAGAGAAGCAAGCCCCTATGTTAACTCCATAGTTTGTGTGAGTAAACGAGACGGAACAGTGAGACTGTCTCGATGCTTGGGAGCTAAACCAAATTACAGTTAAGGACAGGGTGAGTCCTGTACAAATGGCAGAAATTTTGAGATTGTATCAAGGTGTGAAGTATCTCACTACCATGGACCTGTCGTCAGGCTATTGGCAGATACCATTAGAGCCTAGCTCCAGCCAATATACCTCATTTCTATTAAGAAATCAACAGTATGTGTTTACAGTCATGCCATTAGGACTGTGTAACGCAGTGGCTGACTTCACAAGATGTTTAGACGCAACCTTAGGACCCGAGTGTCAGGGATTTGCAAGGGCATATGTCGATGACATATTGATAACATCAAGTTTTGAAGAACACATGCAGCATGTTGCCACAGTACTACACAGACTGCAAGAGGCAGGCATGACTATTGAAAATTAGAAAATCTGTTTTCTGCAGAGAGAAATTGCCTTTACTAGGACACATCCTCACACCTGAAGGCATCAAGACAGCACCCGACAAATTGCAGAACATCCAAAAATTTCCTACACCAAGGAATGTGAAACAGCTGAGAGCGTTTCTAGGCATAATTGCTTTTTACAGGATATACTCCAACCAAGTTGCACAGTGTGCAGTTCCTCTGTTCAGCCTATTGAAGAAAGGTCAAGCATGGATGTGGAGTGAAGAGCACGAGCAAGCCTTTATCAGTCTGAAGAACTTGTTCCTGACTGAACACGTCATCTAACATCCAACCCAAGGGAAGGAATTTCTGTTGTACACAGATGCCTCAGACACAGCCCTAGGATGCAAGATAGCACAGGAGGAATATGGAGTTGAGAAGACTGTTGCTATGGCTAGTCGCACCCTCAACCAGGCAGAGACAAACTATAAAGTTACAGAGCGAGAAGCTCTTGCCATTATTTGGGCACTCCAGAAGTACAGGGATCTGTTACTTGGAGAAACGGTGAAACTGTTAACTGATCACCAAACGTTAACATGCCTTAAGGCAGGCAAGCTATTTGGGAGCCGCCTTACCAGATGGTTTTTACTATTGCAGGAATATGATATACATATACATCATATTAAGGGATCTGCCAACACCACAACATATTACCTAAGTCGCCTGCATGAACTGCAAGAAAGTTCAACATCAACTGCCAAACGTCAGAAGGAATTTCTAGTGGCACCAGTATCCACAGAAGTATTTAAATCCAATTCTAAGCTCCGAGATATTCTGAAGGATCTACAGATTAAACAGCAAGCAGATGAATACTGCAAGAGCACCATCACACAGCTGCAGAAACAGTCAGCTGACAATAAAATTCATCAGCACTGCTGCCTATCCGAAGATAATGTTTTGTTTGCCCAGTCCAAGAGAAAAGGCATATTTAAAGATCACTGGAAACCAGTGATACCAGTTGACATGAGACAGCCAGTCACCTGGGAAATACATGTAGCATTGGGACATGTAGGGAGCAAGAAGCTCATTGAGGCATTAAAGAGGCAAGTGTATTGGCCTAACATGTCACATTATGTGAGTAAGGTCACAAGTGCCTGTGACCTATGCCAGAAAGTGAAGCCACCTGGACAACACCTGCATGGAGAGTTGCAGCCCATTATTCCAACAGCACCATTGGAATTTTTATCTAGATTTATTTGGCCCCCTAACACAGTCAAAGGTATGTGTAAAGTATGTTTTTGTGATGCAAGATGTTTTCACAAAATTCACTAAATTGTATGCAACAGTGAACCCAACTGCAAAAGCAGTATTGCAGAAATTAAAATTTTTTTATAAAGTAAATGGTATGCCTAAAGTGGTATTATCAGACAGAGGTACCCAGTTTACCAGTGACTTATGGCAAACAGGAGTCAGAAAATTAGGTGTAATACCTACTACTATCAGTGTGCGACATCCACAAAGTAATCCTGTAGAAAGACTCATGGGGTCAATAGGGAGTCTACTGGGTACACTATGCCACAACTCGCAGCAATCATAGCGAGATAAACTGCGTTATGTGGAATGTGTTATTAACCATACTGTACATGGTTCAATTGGAGTTACCCCTGGAGAAGCTATGAGCCTGAATAGATCGGTGGCGATCAACCCAAAGTATTTACCCCTATGTGAACAAGTCCCTAATAATAAAGAAGCAAGACTACCTACAGGAGAGGAGGTAGAAGCACTAGTGAAGAGGAAGCTGACAGCAGAAGCTGACATCAGACGCTGGAGGAAACCAGCATCAAAACTATCAAAATTCAAAGTTGGAGACCAGGTACTGAAGAAGACGACTTCAGTAAGCAAGGCCTGGGAACATGTAACAATGAAGTTATTTTTGTTATTTAAAGGACCATATGTCATCACAGACATAGTGCAAGAGAATTGCTACACTCTAGCAAAGCCAGCAACAGGCCGACCAGTAGGCCGTTATAATATAACGCAGCTAAGGGAATATAAGAGCCCTACTACTATGTAAGCAGTACCGACCTAAGCTAAGAATGCCTCGTGATGGTACAAGCAATAGTACCATGGACAGCTGAGAGCAGTCTAAGTGTAAGTTTCAGACCAAGGATCTGATTGTACAGATGAGTAAGTGTATGACACTGTGATTGAGTACGCCATGTAAGGCGTAGTGCAGCCACTGTATTAAAATGTTGTTTAAGCGGAAGTGTGATTCCCGCTTGTTTCTGTGTAAAGGTGAAGTGAAATGCCACCTATGCAGATATTTACCCTGTGGTTATGCGGAAGTGTAATTTCCGCTTGTTTCTGTGTAAAGGTGAAGTGAAACGCCACCTATGCAGATATTTACCCTGTGGTTATGCGGAAGTGTAATTCCCGCTATATTGCTGTATTTGAGGTGAAGTGAAATGCCACCCATACAGATGATTTTGTAGCCGGTGAAGCTACTAGTGTACAATGTTTATTGTATTTATGTATCAGTTGGTTTGCATGATTCTTGGTATGAGTATGAACTCAAATTACACAAATTCCTGTACATGAAACTAGACTTGCCTATATATGTGAAGCTGTATTTACTGTGTACTGACAAATGAGAAGTTAAGCTTATTTAGTGTCGATGAAACTATGTGGTATGATACCCCATCCTGCTGTGTAAACATGTGTAAGCACTGGCATGCAAATCATCTCTAAAAGCACATAGCACTTTGCAACTACAAGCAGAAATTATGCAGGTTACCTTGATTTATTGATGTTGCTGGTTAATCCAATGATGTATGGCACTTTCACTTTTATGCTATTTGTAAAAGAAATACTTAAGGTGTTGAAGTTACACTTAAGGAGAAATCACTAAGATTTTAAAAATTCACTAATTTATTACCATTTCTGGGATGAATTTAGGGAACAGAATGATTCGTTAGGATTGCATTCTCCCCAGAATGCAGATTAGAAAAGTATGCACTCTTTTCGCATACAAATCCAATCAGGTTTATTTACTGAATTTATTTTCTTTGACATTTTATGTCAATATACTAATATTTTATGAAATGAAAATTTTAAAGTTGAAATCGACTATTTTGGAGGATTTATTGAGAAAAGCCCTTCTACAAGAAAATTACGTCGTTGCAGCACTATTCCCTCGCAGAACTGTTGTAGTTGCTTGAATAGTATCCGTCGCAAGATGTGAAGAGTAGCGAAGGATGTGTACCTGAAAAACTCAGGATCTATATGTGATATGTGATGTCAAGGACCAGTTAGGAATTTTAATATAATAAGTAATTAATAATATTATTAATAAGAGTAAATTTTTAACCATTATTCGTTTCAATAAATGATTATATAAATTTTAATTTGATTTTTGTGTTATGTTATTTCTAATATCATTTGTTCCAGTGTATGTTTATGTATATTTGTGTTTTTACTAAATTAGCACCTAACTGTGGCCTAGATACTATCAACACATACCATCGGAGATCCACACAAATAATATTGATTTTACACAGTTTAACACAGCCCAACGTGTTATATTTTAGTCTCCATACACACAAGTGTATACAAAGTGTGACAAGGGTCTGCACAATATATTCCGTACTCTAATTTAATTTATTTAGTAACAATATCTTGGGCAGAACAAGCAGATGACTCTACCCTATCCAAAAACACCCTATTCCGGCACTTCTAATGTAAGATTGTGTATGTTGTGTTGTAATTAGTATATCACTGCCTTGTTGACGACTTCATTAATATCCCTTCCATACTGTGATGTAAATTTATTTTACTTTAATAATTAGTTTACCTACCCTCATCAAAATTAGAAAAATGAGATGATTTTTTCCTTACACATTAATTTTTGTGATTTACCTAACCAAAGAAAATAAATATTTTACCTAAAATCACAAATGAAACACACAACACACCTCGCAACTAACGGCAAATAGCACATAAAACGCTTATATATACCTGGTAAAACTCTTACACCACAGTTTGTTGGGAAATTAATAATAAAATTACAATTATTTAAACTCTTTGCGTTCCTGTATTTACCCTAAAAACAGTGTTGAAAAATTTCTACTGGTTTCTGAGAAATCACTGTTAATAGCTTACTTCACAATACCTCTGCATTGCAGCGGCCATTAGAATTTTTTTTTTTTTTGCTTTTTCATGTGGTTTTGTGTGTATACTTTTGAGAACAAATTGTGAGTATGGTCGTTTAGGTTAGGTTAGCTACCTTTAAAATACTAAAATATAAGGAACAGTTGGTTATGTTAGTATAGCTACATAAAAAATTCTGTAAATTATTTTTTAAAGTTGCTTAAGAATTACAAATTTAAGATGTAGCTATACTGACCTAACTAACCGTTCACTAGATTTTACAGTATTTTTAATGTAGCAAACCTAATCTTTTCACCTGTTCATAACTTTAAAGTGTTTTTAATGTAGGTCGGCTATTTTTATAATTGGTCAGTCAATTAAGTTTAAGAAAGATAATATAGACATCTTTTATAGACAATTTTTCCCTCTACTAAAGTTGCTAGTTTGGGCTGCGAACTTTGATAACCTAACCAACCTTCCACAATATGTTAAAAAAAAATTTAATGGAGCTAACTTAATCTAACCGACTATTATCATGATGTGACAAATTTGTAATGTTCATACCGAACATGCTTAAATTCTTTCTCGGAATGGATTGTTTTGAAAGTAAGCTTTGCCGATCCTGAGTTTATCCATAAATAAGAAAGTTAAAAAAATTGCGATGACTGTATCTTTGCATAGGTATTTTAATGTAAGCTTTACGCATTGATATCTCAAAAACCAGTTGAAATATATAGATTCTGTCAAGGGTAAAAACAGGAATGTCCAGTATTAATTTTTTTTTTTTGGTACTAGACATTCCAGGATTTTTTTGTTTTTGTTTTGTTTTTGAGTTTTGCAGATTTTCTGGAAAGCCAGGATGTAAGAATTTTACCGAATCCGTAAAAACCTTTTAACTTTATGGCTTTATCGCAACAATCGTTTACTGTCAATATTTATTTTGTATACTTATATTAAATTTAGTATTACCACTAATTTACATTAGAGTTTTAATTTGTTGTTATTATAGCTACATAAGATATACTGAGCTTTTGTGAGAATGGTTGATTAGGTCAGGTAAATACATTTATAATAATGTTAGTTAAGAATGGTTAGCCACATAAAAACACAGCCACGCTCTTTTAAAGTATTTTAAATTTATACAACGAAACCCAACCGACCATTCTCTCTAAAACACAGGTTTGTAACAATTTAATACCTAACATAACCTCTCGTTGAATTTATAAACAATTTGAAGAATCACATCATCATGCCAGGAAGTACTAAAAACATATTATGGATTTTGAATTTTATTTCCTTCAATTTAATATTTTTTTTTTGTTTTAACACAGTATGTTTTAAATTATCTGCGAAGAACACTTAACTATAATATAACACCTGTTTATAAATTTTAAACCATTTCAATACTTACTGTTCTTGCCAAATTAACACTTTAATTAAATTCTTATATTAAGCACATCAGTAACATTAACAAGCCAACACAACCATGTAACACCTTGCAGCATGCCAGCTACGCAGGGTCTTCACCACACAAAAATATCTCTAGTACCAACTTTGCCTGGATAAAAGGTATTAAATCTGAAGAAAAAGTACTAGATTGTAATTTCTTATTGTTTTACACTATTTAGATATTTTGTGATGTTGATGCGAATATTGCATTTGTTTCTGTGATCATACTAGTTCGTAATAATTAATGAAAGTTATACTTGCAATTTTTCGTTGCTAAACATTTTATCTACTGTACATAAATGTATGGAAATTTTCGCTGTGTAGAAGTTTGATACATATTTGTTGTGTTTTATAATAAGAACTATTACATAGTTTCTGTTATACATAATTCGTTTTTCCCACTAAATATTCCAATATTGTGTGAGGTTTAATTTGATCAGAATTAAAGTGGTAGGCTTATGTAGGCAATGAAAATTTATTCATAAAAAAAGTACATCTATTCCGGGATTTCAATGCACTCGAAATGCGCTAATTTATAAATAAATTTTGCTCAATTACATTTTATTGAGTAAATAAAGGCTGTTCTTCCTCCCTTCCTGTTTTTCTATCTTGCAAACCTAGCCAACATTTCTACCAAGCAGGTAGATGTGTATAAAATATATTTGAAAACAACATACACCAATAAAAACCCACACAAGTATTATTAAATAAATAATGACAGAAAATATTGTTGGTATCATTGCTTTAGAGTAAAAAAAAATATTCAAAATGTTTTAAATTAAAAATAGCATTACATTTAATACACACTATACATACTTGAAAATAAGAAGTATTTGACCTGCTGTAACATTAAGCTGTACTCACAGTGATAAGTACATATGTCATTGTATTTGACTGCTCGGTTGCTGCCAACTAACAATTTAGGCTTACATTTTTGAGAAAGTTTCTCTTATGAATGTTTACCAGTCTGACGATCATGTATGCTACACACTTTAATAACTGATTAAACAAACTCTAAATTCTTAATTTAAATATATGTTTTAGTTACCATACATTATTAATTACTTTTGTGTCGGACAATTTTTGTTTGAAATATCAAACTTAAAACATATTCATTTGTAAGTTAAAACACAGCAATTAAAGCATCTTAACAAATTAAGAACAAAACCCCTTTCAAAGTAAAGGCAATCCTTTTTAGACATTTTTAAGATTATTCTGTCCATCGATAGTAATAACTCGGCAAGGTTTTGGCGGATGGACTGATGGAATTTTTCAGACGATCTGATTGGTAGCATGCAATGTGATCGACGGACAGATGAAACGGATCATTAAGAGTATAGTTTTACTGAAATGATAATTAGTCGGTATTGTTAGCTAAGTGACTATACCTATGTATTAGGAATTATTATAGCACATAATATTTAATTTATTTTTCACCAATTATAGTGTTCATAATAAAATATTACATTAAAAAATATGTTTAAAAAAACAGTTTCCCTATGGTGAGTTTTGAACTTGTGACAACATAGGCTGATTTTACCAGAGATTAGATAAAGTTACAGATGGAGCATAAACACTGTTGGTATCTCTGCTGAAGCCAGGGGACGTAATGGGGAAGCAGGTCGCCGCCATATTGTGACATTAAGAAAATCGCATTTTCTCATAAGTGATGTATGTACGGTGGTGGAAAAGTGCATGAATATTAAAAAAAATAAAGATTGTTGACTTGAGAAAAATTATTGTGTACAAGAGTATGTAGTAAACTACATTTCTATATACTAAGTGAAAACTTTAAAGCGCCAAATTGGAAGTGTTTTACTTAAATAAGGACAGTTGTGTTAACGTTGGAGCGTGTTGGATGGGAATTCGAGCTCTTGGAGTGTGTATTCACGTGAAATGTCGTCTGTTCAGCATTTGGTTACACAAACAGGAGTGCAAGGAAGGGGGCCGAACAGCTGGAAGTAGAAAAACAGAAGAAAATAACTTTTTACAAGTAAGTTTAATCATTGTCCTCGAGTGTTCATTTTAGGTTAAAACATGCTTCTTGTTTGGGCCTAGTAGAGTATAAATATATTTTAATACTCGATGCATAATTTATACATACACATTTTTGGCAGAATAGAAGTAGGCCTACTTATAAAATCATGGTCATGCAGTTTTGCATTTCTATTTTTGTCGTTTTGCAACACAATATTTATAATAAACGAGATACAGAAGTATGTAGGCCTAGTTTATGTTTCTTTAGAAGTGTACTATAGATGACAGTCTTATTGTCATTACATTTATATGAGCCAACCAAGTTAATTTAACATCTTTTACAGACCTAACCAGCAATTTTTTTTTGTTTCTGTATCCAGTTGTAACCTTTGTTAAAAAAAAAAAGCTAGATACAGTTTGGGTTTTATTGATATCTAATATAAAACCATTTGCAACAAACTATTCTTGATCTTCATGCAAAGAAGTATTAATAATGTAATTTAACCTATCAAGATCGAGAAGTATGAACATTTATAAGATTGGTAATAGAATAAATAATATGACTTAATATCACATTCCTTGGAAGATCATTAATTGTGTTGTTTAACAGCAAGGGCGCTAAACACCCTTGTAGTTTACCATACGTTAAATGTTCTGTCTTTGATGAAGTAAAAAGCTTAGAAAAACATTTTCGACTGTACACGTGGTGACGGCAATCATTTGCGATTCAAATTTAGTGCGAAAATCCAATTAATGATATGTTCGGCAAGTCGGTAAATCAGTTAACCTGGATGCAATTTTTGTCGGAAAGACCGATTATGTTACAAAAAAGGGGAAGGAAATTTCATTTCGAATTTATATATGGCTTTTTTTTTTGTCAAACATAGCTGCGGTCAGGATTAGTCTATAATGTAGTCAAGGTCACATGAACTTTTAAGCTGGTTGATGAATATATGGGTTCATTCTCCTTTATTATAGCATTTTGGGGTTACCAGATACAATAATTAAAATTTTCTCCCTGAAAAATACGCTGTCATACATACAATGTCTTGACTTTGTATTTATTTTGCTTTCCAACAGATGCGAGTTATTATGACATCTTACGCACATACCAGCTGTTCATGAATATAAACAAATGGCCGGCATCTTCTAACGTGAACAAACTGGCCACAGTGCTCAGAGCTTATGCTCCATCTGTAACTTTCCCTAATCTCTGGATTTTACAGACTGTGCACTTAACCACTCTTTATGGAGACACGACAGAAACATTGATGAAACTATAGGAATTCAACTAAAAAGTACTTCAAAAAAAATTAGAATCAATTATACGAACATACAATATATGTTTATATAATTACCATGTTGTTTAGATTTTGTTGTCTGCCTACATTTACTGTAAATGTTCAAAGTGGCTTTTTTTTTTGTGATTAAATTCCTTCCATGAAATCCTTGTGCTGTCTGATATTTAAGCTTGAATGTGTTCGTCTGTGCTGTCGTAGTTTTTTTTCCATAATATCTGTTAAGATATACATATATTTGTGTTTATCGGTTTGAAATAGCTGATTTAGGGTTATTGATTTTGGGTTTGTGTTTTCATTCTAGAATTTTTCTCCATTACAAAAAGTGCAAAACTGCAGTGACGTACTACCAAGAAATTTTTTTAAATCAAAATCCCTCTTTGTATTAATTATTTAAAGAACATTTTGCATTGATATCCTTACTCCGACTACCGGATTACTGTATTAAATTAAACTGTGGAACCCGCGTGGTACCCACCGAGGATAGACAAAAATGATTTGAAGTAATTAACAAAACCGGAGTGACAGATATCAGTTAAAGAAAAAAGATCATGTCCTCGGAGAGCTGGAAGCCTCTTACCTCGGGTGTCTTCAAGAAGCGACTGGGCACAGTGCTGGCAGCTGAGACTCTGGACAATGCGTCTGACGCCAAGTTGGAAATACCGCTTGGTCGTTCAAATTCGTGCCATTGACGTACTTAATATTAAAACAGAGAAATGATTCTTAAATTATGAAATAGTTATTCCAGCCTCAAAAAACATGCAGTAAATTTATGTGGTAACATTACAGCTATAAAATAATTAAAAATGGAAATGGCCTTGGTCAAGTTCAGGTCCGTTGTTGGGGTTAGAACTTAAATATAATAAACGTGTGGGATCCGGAACGAACTGTCCTGGGTTCGAGACTCATTTTGATCCTAGTGGGGGCTGGCGAGAATGAAGTTATACTTTGTTTCTGTGAGGGCAGCAGGCTAGCTCTTGCAGTATTCTTGTATTTCCATCTATAGTGATAAAAAAAACCATTCGAGGTAAAAAGTATGTACAGTGGATGAAATGATGGAAAAACTATAGGAATCTGTTATTTGAATTATTGAGAACTAAAAATAGTGTTAATAATTTTTTCTGTTGGTTCCAGCATCAATAGAAAAGTACTTGATGGATTTCTATGATTTTTTTTTAATTGAATGGTCTCGGGCTATATATAATTACAGAATTTCATCCCTAAGGGGGTGAAAAAGAGGTAAATATCATTTTTAACCCTTAACTTGGCAAAAAAAATAATCCTAAATTTTTTAGCAGAAAAAAATACTTTTTGCTACTTTTCACAATCCTTTATATGCCAAAATAAATATTTGTTTTTTCCCCCCAATATTTATTGGTTTTTAAAACAAAATAATTTTTGTTACATATATGTAACATTGCTAGCTATACAGTCCATATGTTTACATCGATGAAAATTAAACAAATATGATAAAAACGTAATATAACTGCAGAATTACATTCAGTTTTGACAAGAAAGTAAAATATAATTTCAATTTAAAAGAAATACTAAATATTTACAAAAACAACACAAACAAACTAGAAATTGATAAAAACACAGTCTTCAAGTCTGTTTTGACATAAAACCAAACAAAAACTTTCACATTCAAATTTTGCATAATTTTTTTTGTTTTACTGAAGCAAAAATATCTTATAAATCACAATATACTTACTGAATTATCTACATTTTCTTATTATGAAACACGAAAAAACATTTCCGCTTTTCTGTAAAACAAAGGCGTAGTTCACATTTCTGACACGTTACTGAAGTCATTCCTTCCTTGCAGTAACGACATCTCCCTCTCGATGCATGTAGGGGAAGATGACCCACGTTGTCATACTGAACGTCCGCTCCAGGTTTTGGCACAACAGGTTTCTTCAATTTCTTGGGTGGCGGTGTTATGTTACTACTACTTGGTCTTCCACGCTTGGGATGTTTATACAAAAGAAGTTCATCTGCAATCTTCCTTCTAAACTCTTTCAGGGAATCGACTGGTTCTTCTGATCTTGAGAGCATATTATGGTGTCTTCTGTACAACAGCCATGCATTGTTGACACAGATATCCAGCAACTGGGAAAAAATTCCCATGTACCATCTGTGTGTTCGAAAACCAGTGCGATATAAGGCCACAAGCATGTCGGATAAATCGACACCACCCATATGAGCATTGTAATGCTTGACTATTTGAGGACACGGCACATCAATCTTGCTTTTTCTATCTTTACAGTAACGTTGTATTGATGTTACTGGACTAACAGAAACATAAGAACTACCAAGTATCACTGCTTTGTTATCATACCACTTTACAATGGTAACACATTTGTCATTATCTGACATTTGGTCACAACTTCCTCTACCTTCTTCCTTCAGGTTTTTGTCAGACTTCAGGCTGCAACCACGTAACCTGTTGCTTCTCAGAGTTCCAACACTGAATATGCCATATTCACTCCGTAAGTAGTGAATTAGCTCTGGGGAACAAAAAAAGTTGTCAAAATAGATAACTGAGCATGCTTGATTTGGGATTGATTTACACAGTGATAACACTACTTTCGCTCCATGGCCAAGGGAATTTTCTGCAGCTGAGAAGAGAATACCAGAAAATGTATCTTCACCAGCATATAGCATAAAGTCATACACTATTCCTGATACACCAGAACGAACATACATATTATAGCCCCACTTTTTTTGGTTTGCTTTTTATGTACTGACGTCTTGAACCTGCACGACTACCTTTGTATGGGATCATCATTTCATCTACTGACATCCTCTTTTCATGTTCAATCGAAAGACAGTTTTTTCTAATGATATCCAAAACTGGCCTAACCTTGAAATACCTGTCATCATTTACGTTTTCATTGTTCACAAAATGAAGGTATCGTCGAATACATTGGTACCGCTTCAAAGACATAATTCCAGCAATTTTTTCACAACGAAGAGTGTTTGACCAGTAGTCAGTGTATGCTGGCAGCTGAATTATCCCCATTAGTATCTCTATTGCCAAAAAATCACAAATCTCATTGAAAGTTGTGTTTATGCATTTGCCAGTTTGCTGTGTTGAATACAGATTTGTGTTTTCAACTATCAAGTTGATAAGACAATTGTTGAAAAATTTATTGAAATATTCAAGAGAAGTCAAAAGACACTGAGGAGCAAAGTTATCGCTGTCAATTGATGCTTCGGGGATAAATTCGTTTGGCATCCAGCTAAACTGTGGTTTATTTACAGAGGTTTTTACAGCCTTCTTCACTGAAACTATACGTGTTGGTTTCGTGGGGGATATTGGCTTATTATTTCCTTTTTTTGCAGCCATTGCAACAATTGATGGCAAGGGCTGTGTGTTTGTTGAACATGACGGCAAGGACTGTGCATGTGTCGAACATGATAATGGCTGTGCATGTGTCGAACATGATTCTGTGGACATTATTGTTGACTGACATGCATTTTTCAGTTCTGGATGGATGCTACAAAAGTGGTCTACAGAAGCATCAATTTTAGTACAGAGAGAAGAGTCCTCTGTTGTAACCTGTACATGTTCAACTAAAGCTGTATTGGTTGATGAGTGAATTGTAGCTAATTGTGACAACATTTCAATAGCTTTTGGGGCTGAATCAAGACCTGTTAAATTTGAACTGGAATTTTGTAGTGAAGCTTCGCCTGTTTCTGAAGCAGAATGTAATGTGGAAGACTGATTTTCTAAATTCTGACTAGTTTCCTGGAGGTCTGTATCAATGTCACTGAAAAATTCTGAAACATTAAAAAGTACCTCATCTACTTCAAAAATATCAGGAATCATGTTTTGAAGGTCGTCATCCAGTTCTGGCACATCACTTTCTGCATCTGAATCCGCACCACCTCTTGGCACCATTGCCACAATCCTTGCAGCACGAGATAAATGAACATGGTTCTGTAAAAAAAAAAAAACAGTAATGTGTCAATAATAATATTATAAATAAATACAAACAAAAATTAATACTCAGGTATGTATATATTGGAAATAAAGTTTATAATATCAGTCTAGTCCAAAATAAGTAAAACCCAACAATAGGTAACTAGATATAAAAATTAAAATTGTTTATTATGAAAACATTAAAAACTATTATATAATTCATTTTTTAATATAAACAAATTTGAAACACCTATGATTTTAATTTTGGCTAAAATATTTGAAAACTTACCAAACTGGCAATGTTACAAATGTGTAACATTGACAGAAATTGTTTTCGTTCTACATAGCTGGCAGTGTTACATATTTGTAACAATGATACAAATATGATTTTATGCTACTGTTTTATCTTAGAAATTCCTAATATTTGGCTTACAATTTACATAAAGTATTATATTTCAACAAAATAATTTTAGTTTTAACATTTATGTACATTTCCTTTATAAATCAAACATTTACTTACCTCATGTGTGCGTCTGTATTTCGTTCTGCCTGCCATTGTGGCAACTGTCGGAACACCACTCATAAAGTTCTTTTGGTAATACATAGATGGCTCTGTGTGCTGCAAGGGTTGTCAATATAGGTGCGTGAGTGCACAGCACAAAGAACATAGGAAAATTTTGACAAGGGAAAAATAAAAAAAATTAAAATTAAAATGTTACGTATAAGTCACATTGCCAAGAAAAGGGTTAAGATGGTATATGGTATATCTGCCGCCGTCAGGGTTCTCGTGTTCGATACCGGGCGTGGTTCCGAGCGGGAAAACTGGCTCTTAATGAAAATGTGTCTGGGAGGGCGCCAGGCAAGCTCTGTGTCTAACCAAAAAGTTGGGTCTGTGGGTGCGTTGCCCCTGCGTGGCCCGCTAGGACCGTCGGCGATGGTTGCGGTTGGAGGGATCCCTGGATGTTAACACGTAACAGGCCCTCTGCAGCATAACACGCTGATTCCTGGCTGGGTTAGGGTGTAGCAAAGATCAAACCACGCTAACCGCTACCATTTTTGTAGCGGCTAACCACGGTTTGATTACCATTTTTGTGCTGGGTGGATCTTTTAGGTTTCACAAGTTTATTTGAAATAAACTAAAACAAGGTGTGATTCCGTCTGAAATATAATTACTCCATACTTAGGAAAATTTATAACAGATATTAAAAAAATATATAAACATACAATATTAATTACATTCTTAAACAGCTCTCAGGTATATTAAAAAAAAATTATTGGCCGGCCGTACATGGAATTATCAAAGTTTCATTTACTAAAAATACATAAACCAATAAAAAAATACAAATATATTTAAACTATCCCAGTATAATAGGTATGTACTTAAAGTCCAGAAATTATGTTTGTATGATTAACTTTGTTGGACGGCGTAATTTAGGAAAGTTCAAAAAAAGGTTGAGCAATACAGTAGCGCCGGAGGTTGGGGCTTCGTTTCCCGGAGATCACGCGGGTACATGATGCCAGGGCGCTTGTGTCCTGTTGTGGAAGGGAGATGAAAATGCCAATTCGGCGTCCGGCTCTCGGATCCTATCTGCGAACAGTCCGAATCAAAACTGATCAGAACTTGTACACAGACAGTATACGGGGCGGAAAATGCCCGGAAAAGTTAAGGGGAGGTTGGGGAAAGTCGCGGATCGTCACTCACCAGACAGGGAAGTTGACTTCTATTTACAGATGCGTCGCCAGCCAGGAACTGGATCCCGCGAATACGCGGCTCGGCGCGGTTGTTTTATTCATTTCAAAAGAAATAAATTAAAGAAAAATAACTATTACACTTTGTACTACGCAGACGGACTAAACTACTTGAAGAAGATTATAGGGATAGCATCCCTTATTTAGGCGACTACATAGTCGGTTGCGGCCGGATGGAAGTCTTGCAGTGTCTCGTCGACTCGCCGATAATCGCAAAATGGTCCGTCTGCCGTCGCGACGCAAAGTGTCCCGCGAAGAACCACGTCTCGTAATTAAAAGTAAATCTTGAATCAAAAGTGGAGGGGAGGGGGCTGGGAGTCCGGACCGCAAGGTCCCGAAGTTCCCCGAGTGGGCGTCATAAAAAAACTCTGACTGATGTCTTGAAGTTGGTATCACTGGCCGACTTTAGCGCTACCTGTTGAGGGGTGTCTGAAATAAAAAAAGAATCGACTCGCCCAAGGTGTCTGCTTTAACAAGGGAATAAAGGAGCAGTCAGGTGCTACACTCTGGCGGCCTACAGGGTAAGTTGGCTGGGCGGTTAGCAAGTTTGCCGCTAGGTATCGTGTGCGGTCCATCTTGGCACACACATTTTTTATGCAAGGCGTCCTTGGAGACGGTCGCTGTCTGCTGGGGTTTCTGACTGGTCATTGGCCTTAGACGAATTCTTAGAACTGTAATAGGAGGGGTGGGAGTAAAGGGGGGGGGGGGGGAAACGCAACGACGCTGGGAACAAGCGTCCATGACGTGCCTTTCGAGGAGAGAACCTAATACGTATTCGTGACAGTAAAGGCTATGGTCAGCTCGCCTCTGAGAAATGGTAACAGCTCGTCCAGAGCTGCTGTAGGCGGTTTTAGTCATGAAGTGAAGTAACGTTACAGGACTGGGACGTGCCTGGAAGCAAGGGAAATTTTAAGCGAGCTGCCAACAAAGTATTAGATCTGCAAAATATCAGATACGTCTCTGGGAAAGGTGCTTCAGACTACTGGCACAAAGTTTAACTTAGGGGAGTACACCAGCCTAACAAAGAGTTAATCACCCAAAGAAACCAAATTATAAAGAAAAATAAAATTTCCAAAAATAATTTAAAATTATAATAAAATTAGAAAAAAAAGTGTCGAAATACCACATTTCCGGCACAAGGGGGACTCAACACAATAACACACACGAATTTGGGTTTTGTACTGTCGATGGCACATCGCGCACGGAGTGTGCGGAGTAGACGTTTAATCGGTTCGAACAGTTACAATTACTGTTTACACTTACACGATGTACATTAAATTACCCTACGAAATTACACTAAAATAACACTGAGTGCTCTGACGCACTGTCACTAATTTAAACCCTCACGCCAGTCGAGGTTAAGGAGGAGGTTGATTGGAGACAGCCAATCCCAAAAATGGCTAATGCGGCGGTATTCGGTTCCACCTGTGTGGACCGCGGTTCGCAGTTAAATTAGATGCAAGGTCTATGCGTCGTTGTTGCCGGTGCCTGTGCACTCGACGTTTAATAAAAAGTCACTGGTAGTGGGAGTCGGCCCGTGCTGTATGGTGAATTGCCCCGCGTAATATCTAGTGCGGGGAGTTTATGGTTAAGCGGCTGGGTTAGGCCCTACTGGGGATGCACGGAAAGTTTGTGCCACCATCATAACCACGCTGCACGTTTTTTTCCTAGCCTAAGTTAATCTAATTGTTTGGGGGGGAGGGGCTTTCCAGGTTAGGTGAGTATCTATTAAACTCAAAATTTCGTGTTAAAAATGCGAAAACCTACACAATTAACACTTCTCGCAATAAACAATCCCAGTGCTGAATAAAAATAGTGCGAAGCACGCAGGTGTACGGTCGGCCCCCTCGGGGTCTCAGCCTGTTGTGTTAGGGCTGACTCTCGTGTCTGAAGGCATGGCTCGCCTGGCAGGCTTCACCTCTAATACCGGCTGTGTTTCTGAAAGGCATGATATTTTGAATCGCACGTTCATCAGTACCCTAAGTATTAATTATGTTTTAATTAATTTTAGTAATAATTTAATCTACAGCTTTAGGCGCTCACACCACTGTCATATTCTGGCCCAGCGGGACTCTAAAATGATATATTTTAGATTTAAGAATAGGCTGGCTGGCAGCCTGGTGGGAAACGACAAAAATCGCACGCGAAACAACCAGTCCCAAAAAAAACAAATGCGGACAACAATGTCCAAGCCCCCGCCCTTGTCTTAGTAGTGACGCCGTCCCCGCTGCCTGTCCTGAAATTACGTTAATTAAAAATGATAGAAAGGAAATTTGGTCTCAAGGGCGGGGTTCCTGGCCTCGTGGCTGCAGGCATGGATGCGTCGACAAAGGGCCCCCCGGGCTGTTATGGCCTCCCAGGACGCCGTATTAGTGAAATACACATGTGACTTTGAGTGTTTTATTACGGCAGCACACGTTACAGAATGTCACACAAGGCACTGGCACGCGACTGGCCGTATCGTCGTCAACCTTCACTCCGCCTATACGGCCCTCGAATGGCGGCACTGATTACGTCTCACAGTGCTCCTAAGACTACTCCAACGAGGGGTGCAGGCTAACCTGAGTTACGGTGGCGGCGGCTCGTGGCGCGGCAAGTCTGGTGCCTAGCACGTGATAGTCCGTGATACGCTTACTACGTGAATCTGCTACTGTCTGTGCGGGTTTACAATTACTACTGACTTATACATGGAGGTGATGATGGTGACACACACTAATCTTAACATGGCAATTAACACTAAATAATTATGAGTACATCCCGGACTCGCGGTGGATTCGGCTCCTGGACTTCTAATGATCACGTGATGCGAGACTGGTTCTCGCAGTGGCGTGGGCCACGTTTAAACTGGGAACGGGCGCGATGGGACCCAGCGTGGTCTCTCGTTCACGTCCGTTGCACGTCCCAGGGATTGAGGCGTTCGTACAATGGTGGTACGCGTTTGGCGCAATGCCGCCCTGCACGGGTAAAGTCCTAACTCCCAGTGGGGAGATCTTAAAGCGTGAGGCGCCGGCATCACGGCGGGCTGCCTTGATACATGGTAAATACGTAGTACGTTAAAAGACCCGTAGTCGGATCGCACACTTTAACTAAGGACCGCACGACATTTCATACGGCCGAATTAGGGCCGACCGGGGAGCTGTAGTAAGATGATTCGGAGATAATTACCTATTGATGCTAAACGTGGATATTGGCGCGAAAGTTGGATGCTCCCCGTGCGCGGGGCTGCCGGCCCTGGCGAGTGCTGGATGGCGACTGACGACTCTCCCTGGCAACTGGGCCACGGAGGGGAGGAAATCCCGCGGGAAAAACGACGGAGCGCGGGAAGGCGATGCCGGACAGTTTTGTGAGCGGAAATATTTGACACAACCATTAATTAATTAAAGACAATTTTTATACTTATTAAAAGTTTTAGTTTCTGTTTGATAATTGATTTACATGTGCACTAGATACCTGATGCGCATTGCCACACCCGGCCGGGCGCTTTGGGCATTTAGCTGGCCGTGACTGACGTCACGCCGTTCGGGGCGCTGCACTAAGACACACGCGCGGGCGTGTTCGTCGCACTAGCACTGGCTCAGGTGTTGAGGACACATAGCGGCCTCTGCTCTCAGAGGGAGCACCAACGGTGGCGTCAGTAGTTTATTTCTACTCTGTCCAACTCTTCTTCCAGAACCATCCGTCTGTTTCCTGTAACCGCTGGCCAAGGTGCCTGGGTCCCCTCGGGGAACGATTGCTGACCTACGACGTGTCGGAGCTGTAGCCAGCTCTTGTATCTGAGTGATGCTCTCGCCAGGTTACCGAAACGGGCGTGTGATGCGAATATATAGCCTCTCCTGCTTACGGCAACCCATAGCCTTCACGTGGCGCCAGTGTATATATACAAATAGGGCTCTGCCGGGAGTGCCCGATCCTCTGACTTCCTCGGTGTGTCGAAACGGGAATTCTAGTAGGTTAGTAGGCTGTGGATGGGTGGCTGCGCCCTGACCTGCCGAAAATCTATCGGGGGGTTTGGACCCCCAAACCCTAGGTGGTGTCTCAAGACACCTGGTTCATAGTGATGAACCAAAAGGTGTGTATGGAATAGCGAAGGGCCGCTGGGGGGCCTGAGGGTCGCCGTGGTCAGGCGCAACCCGGGACTTACAAGGCTGTATCACCGTGGCGGGGGAGAGTCCAAGGTGAGTAACCGAGGATATCTATGCGGCTGAGGGCGGCGGTCGCTGGGACTGTAGGTGGTGCCGGGAACGCACTATACCTGAATGTGAAGGGTACCATGGGACTGATCCTGTGATGAGACAGATCCCTGCTGAGGTTTTCTTAAACGGCCCTGGATCAGATTATGGAGATGGACTCGTGGTGGCAGTGGTGCTCCGATCGCTTGGAGCACACTCAGAGGAGTCCCCGCTCTGATGACGAGTGGCAGTCGTGAGCTACTTTAATGCTCGGGTACTAGCCTGCAAAGCTAGCAGAGGCTGGTAACCTCGGCTGGATCACGAGCATCTGGGTGACCGAGGGGTCCCAGTGATGTGAAAGATACGGGCCGTGTCGGTATTTACCAGTCCCACAGTGGGGGGGCTTGCACTGGTGGTGACCTGGGGTATTCGGCGGCTGGAGGCCTGCGGTGGCGTAGCATGTTGGGATGGGTTCCTCAACCTCTGTGCGTAGCTGTGGGTTTTCCAGAACCGTGCCGCGTCTGAATAACGTAAATATTCCAGGTCCATTGGGGCCCATGGCAGCTTCACTACCATGTAAAACAGATCCATCCCCTGGCTTATTCTGATACTACCTTTGAGGTGCAGGCACAGAACCACGGATGTGCGCAGCTAATAGATCTTGTGAAGACATGTTTCCTGTAACCAACCTGTTTAATGCATAAAATCTTGCATCACGCATGTAAGTACCCAGGGTTTTCCTTGTGTCCATGCAGGTTTTACCTGGGCCCAACTTGTCTAGGATAGTCAGTGAGGGGAGTTAGTCATGGCATCAATCGCAGCCATTGCTGTATATCCTCCTACTAACACATGATGCATGCTACCTCTCCTGTATGACTAACAACCTGCATGATTAGAGCGTAGAGGCTTCGGCCTGAGATGTACTTAGTATCTTCCCTAACCTGGACTCCTCTCAAACACACTTATTTTTATTTAGGTTAGGAAAAGAAATCACCATCATATTTTAATATTTTTTTCTTGTTTAAAAAATTTGAGTTTATTTATGTATCTTGTTTTAGTCTTAAAATATCAGTTGGCACTATTGTGCGGCCTTTTTGGTGTGTGCTAATTAAAGTTAAGAAATGAAACGAACGAAATCGTTCCTTTATAGTTAATCAATGGTTGTATTTGTTAAACGTGAGTAAATATTTGGTGAAATGCTATTCGTTATTAAACAATGCTGAAGTGTTGTTGAGGTGTGTAGTCCCACCTCAAATTATTTACAGTTATTTTGTAATTAAGGTTTATTTTCGTCATTTGTGATCTTTATTACAATTATTGGATCTGCGCACCACAAGTTTGTTTCGATACTAGTTTTGTAGTGCTAGGTAGGTTGTGTTGGTACTTGTGTGTGCCGTATCTATGGCGGCCGCGTCAGTCATGAGGCGTCGCTGAAGGAATTTGCGTAGTTGCCTGCTACTAGCATTGGACTCGGCAGCGTGGTCAGCTGCACCACCCGAACTAGAGGTGGGTTGTTACAGCAATTTTCGATATCTGTTCCAACCTGATACTGATACAGTAATGTATTAGTTACAAGTATCTGATACTTATGTATCAGATAGAGCAGTAGCGGTCCCAGGAAGCAACAAGGTATCAGCATTCTCGTTACAGGTTACACATCCTCCGTGCCGTCATCACCAGCGTAAAAAGGTATCGGTGTCTCTGATACATTATTTATCACGCCCGGTAAGTCTCTACCTCTGTTACGCTCATGCCCGCCTAAATACAGCCAGTATCAATCAGTTCAACATTCACTGCAGTTCGTCCTGGCCGTCTATTACCACGTACATTGTTGCGGGCTGTCATGCTCTGTAGTTAGTATCTTTATAGTGAAATAAGGAATGGATAAGTGCAGGAAAAAAACTTCATTTGTGTGAAATTTTTTCACGGAAAATAATGAGTTTGCTAAGTGTAATTTGTGTAAACAAAAACAGAGTTATAATGCAATACTATTTGTTAAATATTGACTGAACTTGCAAAGTGTTTTTTTTTTATCGATATTGGCACTGCTATCTGCCTGATGTAACTCAAATGTCTATTGATATAGTATGCTCACTAATGTACCTATCTTTTTTTTTTAATTTTTGATAAAATCGTAAATTTTTAATCTATGAAAACACTAGTTACTAATTGTTTTCAAAAAAAGAAAGTCCATATGTTGATTACATCTGTTATTAGGGTCAACTGATAATTTATTTGCATTTTCATAGTTGTTAAGTGCACAAATATAAATATTATATATTTTATTAATGTACTTTTTAATATTAAAATTTCATTAGTTTTATTATTGAACGAGACGGTGTTTTAGCTTTGCTCCCTAGATCGTGGATCCACATATCTATCACCTAAGGATGATGGATCTAGAACTAGTGTCCTTGGTCTTGTATCGCTATTAGCCTACTAACTAGAGTCTTCAGTCTTCGCAAGAAGTACGCACTGCGCACTAAGCGTACTTTGAAGTAGGACAATAAACAAAACGACTTGTAACAATTTCGCTCTGCGCCTCTCCTTCAACGCCTTCCCCTGCGCTTCCTCCCCTACATGCTTTCCCTTCTTTATCCCTTATCGTCGTGCCGCTCCCTCCCCTTTCACAAGCTCCGCCCAAGTGACTGTCATCTGCGATCGGGTTCTGCGCACATTGGCCGTGGTGTTGTTCAAGGCGAATTCTAAACTGATACTAAAGTACTTGATACTTGAATAGTGTACTCGTTTGCAGTTCCTGATACAGGCGCGTATCAGTGACAAAGTATCAGGTTGATACTCTGCGACCCACCTCTAACCCGAACAAGATTTGGCATCGAGAGCATGGCAGCCCACTTCACTGCAGTCTCGGGCAAACAAGTGAGGTGGACGACCTAAAACGATATGGTATGGAACTGGGGCCTTTTGTTTTGTGTGGATTCGCGTCACAGTGAGGCTATAACTTAAAGCAGTATAACAATAGCTTTCATTTGTGAGTTGCTGGCACGCATTTTTGCATCGGAGTACTGAACTGCGTAAACTTAAAGTTGCTAAGTATTACGCCATTTACAGTGGATACACAGAACTTTGACTTCAAGCATAATGGATTCATAGTTATTTATGAGTGTTGATTTATTAAACAGCATATGCTCTATCGCATTCATTTGTGCTCACAACAGAGGCTCCATGGTAGGCTAGTAGCGAAGTGAGTCGTGTTGGTTAATGTACAGCTTGTTCCAAGCAGGAAGGCGTTTTTATCGTTAATCTACTTGAGGTGACACACTTTATTTTGGACCTGTAATGTTTGTGGTATTCCTCCGTATGGTTCATGGCTGAGACTAAAAGTGTTTGAACGTTTGAGGTTTCGGAAACAATATTTTTAACAGAATTTGCGTAACCAGTAAATGTAAGAGGCTATGTGTAAGCTGGCGGGCCGCGAGCAATGAGACCCTTCATTAAATTGTATGAAGCGCATTTACGTTTTTGGGTATGTGTTATAATCTTTGCAATATCAGCTTTAATTATTGAAGACAGTATAAACAATGCATTACTCCGAGACATCGATGCATCTGAAAATTGCAGTCGGCACAAATGTTGATTAGTACTGGTTAACCACACGAAGAGACTTTTTGCATTTTGGTGCATTTATATTAACGTCTTTTAAAAGTATCTGTGCGACGTTAAAAATAAAGACAACTTCCTAATTAAGTTGACACTTATTGACATTAAATCCTTGCGCTGCGTAAATTAATTTTAGTATATTTTTGTATACTCTTATATTTTTGTTATTAACTTTTAGGATATATTTATGTAAATGTACTAGATAAAAACTCACTAACACTATTTGTGTATCATGATGTTTATTTTAAATATTTTGGCAATTTTACGCTGCAGTGTACTATTAAAGTTCAAACCTAACTTAAAATTTTAAATTAGGTGTTATCTATTTTTACCCAACTCAATCATTAATATTTCCTTTGAATTTATGTAACTGTTTAAATTTTGCAGTAAAAGAGATATTTCTTAAATTTCATTTTTCTTTGATCATAACTTTAATTTCTTTAAATAATTAAGGGGTGTCTAGATTTGGGGTAACCTATGCTCGGGCTCTGAAATATTTAATTGCACCCAAATGAGACATCTCATTGTTATACTATATCAAAAATCTTAAGCGATGGTGGTGAAATTGGACCTTAATGACATCAATAAAATATAGTTTAATCAAAATATTTCCGGTGCTCGTAGTTATTACGGTAAAGAAGATGCAATTATTTTCCCCTTAGTTAAAGCAGAGATTATGAAATGATAAAGATGGAGCATTAACCATCAGTTGTAAAACTTTTTCTCCCTCCACTTTTTTTATTTTCACTTACCAATATAGCAGACATTTGTTTATATTTGTATCAGATATTTTAGACAGCTTTTATTAACGACTGTAGTTAAGCTGTTCGGAAGAAAATTAGATCAAAATATCACTGGTAAAAATATTTATATACCTAATTCCGAAACAAATTTTCATAATAAAAATGCAAAGATATGAGTGGGCCTTTTTCTTCAATTTTAACCTCCAATAGAGGTACAGCTGATACATTTGTAAACAAACAACCGCCATATTGGTACGAATATAACACTGAAATTCCCCTCCCTTTTTTGGCTTCACTAACCTCATATAGAATCGGACCTTATTCTCCATCTGTGTATTCCCTAATCTCTGGTTAGCCCTCGCACCGCGCCTACTTTGCCTGCTCACTCTTCACCCAGCCGGGATACTGGAGACGCCCTGCATTGAGTGTGCCTTCAGCCCACACACTGCGCACACTTCGCCTGCTCACTCTTCACCCAGCGGGGATACTGGAGACGCCCTGCATTGAGTGTGCCTGCAGCCCATACACTGCGCACACTTCGCCTGCTCACTCTTCACCCAGCGGGGATACTGGAGACGCCCTGCATTGAGTGTGCCTGCAGCCCATACACTGCGCACACTTCGCCTGCTCACTCTTCACCCAGCGGGGATACTGGAGACGCCCTGCATTGAGTGTGTCTGCAGCCCATACACTGCGCACACTTCGCCTGCTCACTCTTCACCCAGCGGGGATACTGGAGACGCCCTGCATTGAGTGTGCCTGCAGCCCATACACTGCGCACACTTCGCCTGCTCACTCTTCACCCAGCGGGGATACTGGAGACGCCCTGCATTGAGTGTGCCTTCAGCCCATACACTGCGCACACTTCGCCTGCTCACTCTTCACCCAGCGGGGATACTGGAGACGCCCTGCATTGAGTGTGTCTGCAGCCCATACACTGCGCACACTTCGCCTGCTCACTCTTCACCCAGCGGGGATACTGGAGACGCCCTGCATTGAGTGTGCCTTCAGCCCATACACTGCGCACACTTCGCCTGCTCACTCTTCACCCAGCGGGGATACTGGAGACGCCCTGCATTGAGTGTGTCTGCAGCCCATACACTGCGCACACTTCGCCTGCTCACTCTTCACCCAGCGGGGATACTGGAGACGCCCTGCATTGAGTGTGCCTGCAGCCCATACACTGCGCACACTTCGCCTGCTCACTCTTCACCCCAGCGGGGATACTGGAGACGCCCTGCATTGAGTGTGCCTGCAGCCCATACAATGCGCACACTTCGCCTGCTCACTCTTCACCCAGCGGGGATACTGGAGACGCCCTGCATTGAGTGTGCCTTCAGCCCATACACTGCGCACACTTCGCCTGCTCACTCTTCACCCAGCGGGGATACTGGAGACGCCCTGCATTGAGTGTGCCTTCAGCCCATACACTGCGCACACTTCGCCTGCTCACTCTTCACCCAGCGGGGATACTGGAGACGCCCTGCATTGAGTGTGCCTGCAGCCCATACACTGCGCACACTTCGCCTGCGCACACTTCGCTTCAGCCAGCGAGGACACCAGAGAAGGTCTGCATTGATTGTGCCTGCAGCCTTCGCCGAGATACTACGGCCAGCGAAAGTGGCCAGAACATGGTTCGGGACGGAAGATACGGATGGAGGCTGTTCGACTACCTGGTCTGCCTATTGGTCAGGATCCAAAGGCCTTGTCCTGGCATACGTATTGTTAGGAACGCGAGAGACCAGACCGTGATGCCAGGTTCGGAGCTGGCTGGCAGCCCTGCTCGGCCACTGACATCACGCGCCATCCATTGACATAAGTCATGCTGTGCGTGCCTGGCCAGATTACAAGGGTCGTCGCTACTCCCCTCCCCCCCTCCGCTCCCGCGCATCGTTCTACCTCGGCGCCGTTAGCTATCGCCATCGCGTGAGCTAACGACGCCCTTCTCGACTGTTCGGGCGCCGGGTCGACCTAGGATGACGTGGCTCATCATCAGCCCCTCTTGTCCCTTCGAGAAGAACGCCCCTAGGTACTTAAGCCGCAATGCCGGCCTCCGCGACAGTTCCGAGCGGATTCCGAGTGAAGGGAAGTGCGACAACTGCGAAGAGGGTGAGAGACCCCCTATGAGTGGCGTGACATGGAGTTTGACTGGGCGAAGGAGTTTGGCGATGGTCTTTGGCGACAGAGTCCTGCAACGATAAGTGCCGTGAGGAGTGCGAACTGCGGAAATTGCAAACTTTGAGTGACTTGATAAACATTTTTAAGTGTTGGTGATCTGTGTTTAGTGTAAATATTAGTAATCAATAAAACTAATAAATCTTAATTGGGCTATCCATCACCAACCTAGTTCTCTCGACATTAATAAATCTTAACAGTATGTTATTTAATGCCACCTGCAGGAAATTCTTGTCTGTGCTGCCAAGCACACAACAAAACACAAACTTCTGCAGGACCTCATAAAGTGGCAGAGGTACGGTGTGTTGAGCCTTTACTGCAGTTGTGGTATACTGTGACAAGCATCTTAGCCCGGCCTATGGTAGTTTCCAGGCCGCTGCAGAAAGCTGTGGTGCTCTTCCACAAGTACGTACATTAGCTTCACCTGTTTCTTCTTTGGTGGCTGAGGTGCTGTTGAACCCAGCCTTATGGTCCATTGCCTCGCTTTGGTGGGATTATTTACTTTTTCTGCTTCACACCTTGTTTGTGTTTCTTCGCAGTCTGCTGTTCAAGGTTAATCGTTATCTTCATCATCGCCAATGATCATGCTGTTCATGGTTTCGCCAAAGGGCCAACCTCTTTTGAGAGTTGAAACTCTTAAACAACCTGTGTACACAAACCACACACTGGCACACTTCTGGACAGAGATAGTCGGGTTCGTGGCTAGGTCTGGACGTGTCTTCACGTGTTGTCTCCCTCGATAACTGTTACCTAATTCACTACCTGTGTCTGCATGCGAGCTCACATGCATTACTGAAACCTTCGGCGATTCGAAGCTTCTCTTAGCATGTCCTAATCTCACAGTTGGCTGCTCGACTTTGGCAGGTAGGGATAGGCACCATCAAATAAAAACTATCGACTAAAGTGATAGTACGCAACTATCATTAGTTGCGACTAATTTGAAAATCATTTGATAAAATTAGTTGTTTTAGCCACATTCGCTCGTTCCCTGCCTATCGGTGTGTTGTGTTTGTTGGTGTTTATAAGTAATTAAATTTAATTGTTCACTTTGAACTACATTTTACGATTATAATTTTTGATGATGCTATCTCAGAAATCTATGTATCTTTGTAGATAAATTATGAAAAAATAAATAAAATTGTTGGTTGAATAATGTTTAAACAAAATTAATACTTCAGTAGCATGTTCTCATTTGTGGTTAGAAGTCCACAGTTTTTTCAGTTAACTTAGGTGGTTATACCAGCACAAAAAATATTAAAAAAAAGAAAACAATTGAAATAAAAATTCAAACTTTTTTTTCACTTCCTGGCATATTTTTAAATTATTATTTAAAAGGGAGTTTTTATTTTTATGTAGTTTATCATCATTTGATCATTGTAATAAGTAGTTAGGTTAAGTACAAAAATTGCACAGTAGGTATGATAAAACTGGTAGTTAGGTTAGATAAATTCAAAATACTGTTCAAATGTGTGAACAGTAGGTAAGTTAAGCTGCATAAAAATACTGTAAAACTGTGTAAATGACTGGTTAGCTACATATTAAGTCAGTAATTCCTGCATCAATGTCAAAATATTTTGCAGTATTTTTACTGTAGCTGACCTAATCTAACAAACTATCCACACTGTTTTAAAGTATTTCAAAGGTCGCTAACCTAATTTAACTAACAATCCACAGTTCCACACTATCTTAAAGTAATTTTTATGTAACTATAAACTAACCGACCATTCTCACATTATCACAGTATTTGTAACGTGTAACCTAACCTCACCACACATTAAAATTTAAACTATTGGTAAAAAAACTTGAAGTATGTGCCGTTACACATTCTTTTACAATGATTACAAAACATGTCATAAAGTATAAAAATCCATTTTGTAATTTTTATTTTATTTTTTAGAAAAGTGGATCTTATTCAGAATTCATGCTTAACTGGTAGCTGCGATATTTATTTGACAATGAACACTAGGAAATTTCACTATATAAAAACTTTAAACAAACTGATTCACTTAAAGTGGATGTGAAATGGTTAGGTTTGCTTAAAGTTTGTATTAAAACACACACAATAACGAATAATTTTCGAAATGAACGAAAGTTTTTAATAAATAGTTTATTAGTATCACATTTCCTATTGCACTGTTTTGGATTTACCTGTAAGGCAAGTTTTATATTTTAAGGGGCCCGCCTCGTCAGGGGTGTATGTGTGTTAGCGAGGCGGGATGATAAGCGCGACGCTCGCTGGTGCTTCTAGCGCGGTGTCTCCTCTGGACTGGCGCGCAGTCTTCTCGTCGTCACAGGACAACTGTGAAATTTGAGCGGTGACCGTTAAATTATATGGTGAATAAATGAAGATAAATGTGTAATGCAAGTCCCTCAAGTGTTTTCAAGAATCTGTACCGGTCGTTTTACGTCTAAAAATTACTCTGAAAACACGCGTTTTAGCCATTTTCACTCTTCTAAAAATACGGTTTAAAAACTTCATCCGAAATGAAAAGTACTTTTCAGCCCTCAGCGAACTCTTAAATGCTTTTCGTAAGCAGACCCCACTCGGATATCTCCAGTAGTTTTGAAATAGAGTTTTTCCTGAAGCTCTGCGCACCGTATGTGTGCCCGGGTAGGCGGGGCCGTAAGTTTAATTTGCTATTTAAGGCATGCCTTAAGATGAAATCCTATTATTACATTTTTCAAGATGATGTTCGTAAGATTGTTTTAAGTACAGCAATTATGGTGGTTATATTTTATTATAAACAATTTTTTTGTATTACTTTCAGCTTTCAATAT
Organism: Bacillus rossius redtenbacheri; assembly: GCF_032445375.1. Lineage (NCBI taxonomy): Eukaryota > Metazoa > Arthropoda > Insecta > Phasmatodea > Bacillidae > Bacillus > Bacillus rossius. The sequence goes on along the minus strand of NC_086331.1, from coordinate 4,317,659 downwards.
GTTATATGTAGACTTCAATGAAAAGATCTTTGATTATTAAACTACATAATTTTAAACAATAGGTATTACTATAATTTTGGTACATCCTTATCATGATATATAGGTAAGATACTCTGCACTTTTCTTTACATAAACACTAAGTTGGTAATTGTGGTTCAAAAATTGGTATTTATAAAATATCATCATTGAAGATTTGGAACATTTTTCAGTCATTCAACCATATTTAATCGTCATTAATAAATAAATGTTCGATAGTACGGTAGGAATAATGATTGATTATTTGATAGTAGAAATTAGTCGATTGTGCCCAATTCTACTGGAATGCCCGTTCGGGTTACCCTATCTTCACGCTCGTTCGGGCATGTTCGTGCATTTACGGATTCTTTTTCTGTTGCAAAAATTGCATTGGAATATAACTGTTAAAAAGTAAATACACTTCAATTCTACGCTAACTCATGCAGAGGATTTGTATTCTATCCAGTGCGTTAGAATACTCATAAAAGTTTGGAGGATTTTGTTTTTATCACAATTTTACGCAACTTTCTGTTTCTGGTCAAGTTACATTGAAGTGGTCGGTGCGCGTCACTTGAATTTCGCGCCGCGCGGCGGACTTCGGCGCTCCTTCCCTTCCTACTTTCCCCCTCCTATCTGCGTCCAGTGCTGTGTTTTGTCTTCCCCTCGTGAGGTGTCCGCGCATGCGCGTGGCGCCCTCTTGCTTAATTAAAACTAGGTGTAATGCCTTGAAGGCTCTTCTTGTTCGTTAGCAGTCAGTCGGTGCTGGTCGTGAATTAAGCATGTAGTCTGATACTTGCTTTAGAGAGAGTGTGTGACAGCGGGGAGAATGCACGTAAGTGTTGTAAGGTGGTGACCCTTACAGTAATGTAAACGGTACTTGGTAATAGCTGTATTATAAATTCCATTTCGGCCGTCACCGTCTAAATTCAATTTGGCATTTATTGTTTTCCTTGATCGTTTTTGTATTAATACCATGCATAGTTTGTTTGACGTCTCTCCCCGTCTGGTCTACAGTCTTCGTTAGGACTTGTTTTTTCGTAATGAATTTAATGTATTAATATGTAAATTTTCCTTTTATATCATGCCTTATCATGCTTTACAGTAAGCTTATACCGCCTAGTGTAGGTTAGGCCGCGGTCGCCTGCATGTTCATTTGACGTTTTTGTATTCTTTAATGAGGCATGTTAGTGTTCTTTATCCTTGTGTGTAAGCGTTAATACTTAATTGTAAAATTTCTTATCAAGTTAATATTATGTATTCAATCAAGCATTTAATCCTAAAGAAAACATGGATATGTGTTCACGTATTTTGCCGTAGCATTTGTACCGCTAATTTTTCTTGCTATCAGTATTATTAAAAACCCAGTATTACTCTTGTATGTGAAAGAATGTTTTACGTGAGGCTTTTGCCCAGGATTAAACGACATGTATGTAAATTCATTCTTGCTAATTCAACCTTTGCATCCATCCTTGGCTATAATTGTTATATTACCTCTTTGAAAACCTTTTATTCAGCATAATTTATTCAGTATTTTTAGGATAGTGTTACACGCAGTTGAAGGTTCACGTGAATGTACTTCACCTGTTTACACTGTCCCATGAAGCTCATGGAAGCCTTCAACATTACTATTTTAGTCCATTTACACATTGCCAAACATGCTTGTATTTTAACTCTAGTTTTGTAACTAAATTGTCTGTAAAAATTACGACCTATTAATACTGAGTATTATTTGTTTGTGGAGTTTCAACATATTTTCAAGATCGCGCACAGGTTTTTCTGGTGGTGTAGCAGTTTACTGCGAAAATATTTTGAAAGTAATATTTTGCCAGAGCTGAATTATTGAGATAAGTGGACTTAATATAATATTGTTAAGGCCCCGGACACATCAGTAGTACCATTTCACTAATACAACATTGTATTGTTTAACTTTATTTATTTCAATCGGCTGTAATCATACATTCCGATAAGTATTTACAGTGACTGCCATGTACAACCTTGTCAGCTGGAGTGGTTTGTGTTTCAGCACTAGCTGTTGTGCGAAGTGCAAAAAGTGTCCTGGCTAGCCTTGTCTGCCAGTCTCCGTTACACAGCTTCTTCAACTTCCCTTTAATTGTCTGTACCATGTGCTCAACTTCCACGTTAATTGATGGGTGGAATGGTGTTGATTGAACAAGTCTCATGCAATTTCGTTTTGCAAACAACCTCATTTCTATCAATACGAAAGTTGAACCACTGTCGGACAGATATAGCCTGGAATGTCATGAACACTAATTATTTGTCATAACTCTGTAATCACTGCAGCTGATGACACTAATCGCACTAGCTTCACCTCAGGCCATTTTGAGTATGCATCTACAAGTATCAACAACACATTTCCTTGAAAGGGTCCGAAGAAATCTATATGCAGCCTGGTCCAAGGCTTTTCTTACTGAGCAGAAATTAGCTCTATCCGGCCGCCCGGGACAGAGAGCTTGGGACAACAACAGCCTAAGTCATTCCATGCTACTACTGCAGTTTCCAACCGAGTTTTTATATTTTTACAACAAAATGTGCAAACAACGATAGAGCAGTTACATGGCGACCTTCATACATGTGTTTACGATCAATAAAAATTAAATTTATAGTGTGATTTATAGGTTGTCCCAGGAGCCCTGAAGTCCTCCACTGTGTTGTTTTCATGGAGTATTTCACAAATATTATTTTTTTTCGGCCACTTTGGCCGTTGGTACCGATAGAGCTGGTACATAGGTACCTTCCTACAGGTATAGACTATAAAATAAAAAATTAATTAGCATGCAAACTATCGTACAGGTTGCTAATCCTTGTTCATTATTTTAATGAACACAATGTAGGTGACTATAATTTGTTTTTGGTTTTGATTGGTAAAATACTAGATATTTGTTGATAGAATTAAATGTTTGTTCACATTTGGAGGCAGTTTCTAAGTAGATTGGGGAGGCTTCATTTTCAAATTTTTACATACAAAAATGTAAGAGGACATACATGTAACTGCATGCTAAAAGTAACATTTGAGAGCTTTTAATAATTAATTTGGCAGATCCATTTTTAACTAGCATTACTTATTTATTTTTAAGTAGGAAGCCCTATTTTACTATATGTCAACTATTAAAAGTAATAACATGAAATTTTGAAATATTACAAAATACTAGGTAAGCAATAAGGTAACATTTTTTTTAAAATTGTATTTTTTTCAAGAGTTTTTTTGTAGCAAGAAAGACATTGAAGGCTTAACAAAGTTCTGTAAGTTCGAATAATGTCTACAGATCATTAAACGATAGCAATGCACCAGTTGCAGATGTAATGGAGTAATGAGAGATAAGTCTTCAGGAACCAACATCCCTAGTTTTCCTTCATTGGAACTCAATTTTGTGAAGTGTAGCATACAGTCATTAGGGGTGGGTTTAAGCTTTTAAGGTCCACTTCCCCTCCCTCCCCCCTAAAACCCCTTATATTTAATATTGTAATGTTTTTGCAAACAAGTTAAGAAATATGGGTATATATAACAAATAATTTGCTATAAAAACATTTAGGGCCACCCACAAGACGGATGCATGGTGCGAGATGTAATCTGAAATTATTTTTTTCTTGTGGAAGGGGGGGGGAGGTTGTAATGTGAATAACCATTAAATCTAAAAAGAATTTTTTAGTTGATCTTAATTGCCCTTACATTGCCATATTTTACTTATATTTTAGTGATATATTTTCATCTAAGCACAATTTTTGACAAATGATTTTCAAACATTTTCTGGTTTAGAACCTTAAAATCACCTGGTTAGACACTATCAAATTCAAAGTCCAAGGTAAGTATTTTTTTTTTTTCGAGGGAGGAGTTTAGTGCACTGTCATCGTTGAGGGAATGGGAACCCTTGCGTACACACAGCCTTCCAAATGCTAGTGCAATGCAGGAACGATCGACTCCGTCAACATCTATCTCTTGTAAGTTGACACTTTATATTCCTCGGGATAATGTTTAAGGATGGGAGAAATTATTATTGTGACAATACAAGAGGTGAGCTCTAAAAAAATAAGGTACTCTAAACAGAGCATATGGTACTATTGCAGAGCTAAGTCAATGCAGAATCCATGTATGCAAATGCAGTGTGTAATAATTTCACGTAGTGGGTATTACATTTATGATTGTTTCCAGGAAATAAGAGGGCACATGTTCTTAGGAGATCCTCTGATGGTGTGCTTAGGACACCACATAGGGTGAACAAGGTATGGAATTACCTTGAGGTGGGAATGGAATAGTGAGTTGAAACAGTAAACTTGTATTATTGTTAGCGAAACTAGTTTAGTTACATATTAATACACACATTAATTTATTTTTTATTTTGTTTTATTAAGAGAATGGTAAAGGAGTTTTGGGGTTTAGTGTTTCGGGAAGAAAGATTTTTAATCAGTTAAAAATTGTTAGAAAGCAGAAGGAAGAGTTGCGATGTAAGATCATCATCCTTCTTGCAGGAACGAATGATGTAATGGTAAGTCGAGAGAGTGAATCAATCACAAATGTTAGTTAAGAGTGAAAATTCTAGAAATTCCCAACAGGTATTATCCCTTGTGCACTTTCAATACTGGTTGAAGTTACTTTCTGATAAAAAAATATTATTTATTTTAGAGAAATTGAGATTCACACAATTGTTTTGCCCACAACACGAGTATGCTCCCTTGATGGTAATTTGTTTTCTTTGCTGACAAACAACCGGTATAAATGGATGTACTTAAAATTTACAAATCTAGTACAGTTCATGATGAGCATTGATTGTGAGGTAGTGTTAATGAAACTGCCTCCAATCCCAATTGTTTGTGAGAAAGACGAGATGAAGTTCAATCAACTCATCAGGCACACCGCAGGTATGTGTTAAGTGTAATTTGCGATCACACCAGTATTATCAGTAAACTCCTGTTATTTCTGCAACGGGTTTCAGAATACAAAAATGTTCATCTGCATAAAAGTACAATTTATATGGTGTTAGTAATCCAATTACTTGACTCATTTAAAATTCTGTACCATGCAATATATTGACCCTAAATATCAACACCCCACATATGACTCTAATAAACACATATGACCTCAAATTATACCAAAATCAACAGGATACCTTTTCCAATAGCAGTCGATTAAATACTTTTTTTACGTACTAACTAAAGAATCGGTAGGGCACAAGTACTACAAAAGTTCTTACTTAAACTTCAGTATTTTTATATTTTGAATTACATAAATCTGAATTTCTTGTGGCAAATAATTAGTATTACTTATAAAACATTTGCTGGCTAGCTTAAGTTATCGTTTTACACGTGATTCTCACACTTTGGGACTTTGGAGATACTATCAGAAAAAATTATAGTGTCAAATCAACTTCTATAGTTAGAACTTAGGAATTTATCCTGCGGTAAGTCTTTGCTAAAATATTCTAATCTGATTTATCCACTCATCATAAGGCTGAAACTTATATCAGTCTATGCCATGCTCATGATAGTTAACCACATAATTATGTTGTGGAATACATACTCATTTCTAACTTTATCAGTCTGATGTCAGGGCTATAACATGCATAAAATCTGTGCTGACCAATAGCTATTTCGGCAGGAATATTTTAAATTTCACAATCTTCTAAGCCAACATGACTAGAAACCCCGCTGCACAAAAATACCTTCTTACAATCATCAAGATATAACTTCAAGCTATAATTTTTTTGACGTGATAACGTCTTATAAATCGATGAATGCCGGCTGCACGAACGAAAAAGCATGACTCATTGCCAGTTCCGCCTGAGCCGAGCGTGCAAGCAAGAGCGCGGAACAAGCGATAGAGAGGCAATGATAAGTTGAATCGGCCAACCACCGTGCGAGAAAATATTCTATCATATCAAACAGGTTAAGGCGGGCTTTTTAAAAGCAGCAATTCAAAATTTTTTATTTATTTATTTGTCCAATTTCATCATTTCAAATTAATTTTTTGACATTGATTTGATTTCAGTTTATTTCTATAACTAATTGTTCGTGATTATAGTTAAACAAATTATTTAATTTAAATTTGCAAAAACTGTAAATAATATTTGAAAATTAAAAAGTATGCTATTTTTCATCGATGTTTTGTTATGTCGTTATCACGTAAAATTATCATCCGTAAACCGACTTTACAGACAACCCCCTTTTTTTAAAATGTTCCAATCATTTTCAAACAATGGTTATTGATACTACCTAAAAGGTTTTTTAAAACATGGCGGCCAAAACTTAGTACACCTATCCCTCACTTAGCTCGGCTTCACATTCCGCAGATTCATTCGTGGATTCATTTAGCACGATGTTAATTTTACTGCCCCAGTCTTGAATAGCATGTCTGTAAATTTCAGTTAGCACGGAATCTCGGCCGCAAAAAAAAAGGCGAGCACTACGCCACGAAGTTTGTTTCAACTTCTTTAAACAACAGATGTGCTGTAGGATACAGTTAGCCAAACAAGGGAGAAAGAGATGCGTCCGCAGGTTTGACTACGCTATCGGCTGTTGTACAAACATCAGCTATGGCAAGTTAAATTGCGGCTGTGGAGTGTAAAGGACCGAATGTTTTTACGTCCGCGCGTATGCCGCCGTGCCGTACCATTGTCGCCTGGCCACAAACCGGGCCGTGAACTCAGTCTAGCCAGTGGCAGGGAATTCACTCAGACAAAAGCAACGTCTGCCCATTCAGCTGTTGGTAACTGTACGTGCTTGATCATTCATAATGCACCGTGTTCAAGTATTTGAGACAAAACTAGAAGTATTACGACGCGCAGATTGTCATGAAGGCCACGCTTATGTTGGTCGCACTTTAGTTTTAAGCAAGTCAACTGTGCGCACAATCGTACGAAATTAGGACTCTTACCAAAAGTTTATATAAGTCTGATGCTGTTGGTTGTACTAGCGGGAATATATTTGACATTAGATACCGGAACAGAAATGAACAGATAATTCACGTGAAACAGGTTGTTAAATGAATGTTGCAATGAAAAAAATAATCATTGGCCTGAGAGGATTGGTGTGAACCAGGTGGTGATACGCGAATTAGCACTTTAATTTTTGAAAAATTAAAATGTAATCATCCGGACAGTAATATAGGTTTCACTGTCAGTAAAGAATTGTTTGGAAAAGTACGTGACGTGAGTTGAAGGTCACACCCAGGCGGGCAAGTCAGCCAGCCGACTGACGATAAAGTACATAACCACGTATCTCCCATAAAGCGGTGTCGTATTTGTCATACAAAATGCGATGGGAGACATTTAAAAAGATAAATGGTGTGACATGTTTATAGTTGAGTGTTATTCAACGCATTTATATATTTTCCTACACAATTTTGGAACACATTAAATAAATTAGCCTTACTATTTATGGAAACTAATGCTTCAGAATACACGATTTCGAATAACACGAGCATTTTTAGGAACAAATTAGTCGTGCTATGAGAGGGATAGGTGTAATGTTTGTAATTGAAACTGTGCATGCGTTCTTTAAGCGTGCATAATATTGCTTGTAATAGCATTTAAGAAACTCTGCAGTTAAGTGGAAACAATAAATTTGAGGTAGATGAATTGCTTTGTTGCTTGTGTGTAGAAGGAATGTATTGTTTCTTTCATGTACTGGATCTTCAAAGTTAGTAATTTATTAGAATTGCTTTTGTCACTTAACTACTAATTATAATTTAAATAATAGTACATATAGTGACATCTGTACATTATTACAATAAGGAAATATGCTAACAAATTAAAAATTAACAATTATAAACTTTTTTAATTTTGTTTTGAAGAAATGTTTTCGCTTAAAATAAATAGTGTGTATTTACTTACCCCAGGCTCAAATATTTACTATTTTTTATATTTTTTCATTATTACAGCTTTGTATTGTCTTGGCACTTGCATCTTCAATTCACTGACATGTTGCATCAGCATATGAAATAAAAGTTCCATATCGTCCACGAAAAGGAGAGTTGTTTAAGGGACAATCCATGTAAAATCAACCAATGGAAAAAACTTGACGTCTTAGAATTTCCTTTATTTTTGGCACAGTGTTAGTATTAGCTAAGTAGATGAAAATTTCAAAATTGTAATTTTTTAGTAATGTTGGTTTTTTGAGTTATGAATTTATGAAATTCCAAAAAACTTGTAAATTCGGCAGCACAAGGAAATCTTTTAAAAGTTAATTTGTGACAGGCAACAATGAATTTCATAATATTTGATTGTGTAGTGAACAAAATATTAAACTTGTTTTTTCTTCAGCCAAGTGAGTACAAACAAACATCTTATTTCTGGGTCTTGGTACCAGCTCTATTGGTACCAGTGGCCAAAGTGGCCGGAAAAAAAAAGTTTGTGATATACTCCATGAAAACAACACAGCGGAGGACTTCAGGGCTCCTGGGACAACCTATAAATCACACTATAAATTTAATTGTTATTGATCGTACACACATGTATGAAGGTCACCATGTAACTGCTCTATCGTTTTGTTTGCACATTTTGTTGTAAAAAATATAAAAAGTAGGTTGGAAACTGCCGTAGTTGCGTGTAATGTTGTTGTCCCGGGCGGCCGGATAGAGCTAACTTCTGCTTAGTCTTTTCTTCAGGAGGCCAAGTAACCGCCTGTACCTTTGGTGGATTTGCTCTTAACCTTTGGCATTCACAACATAGCCCCACGAATGGTTCAATGTCGTGATCCATTCTAGGCCACCACATGCCGCTTCTTGCCACAATTTGGACTGTACAATCCCATCGTGGCCTGCATGCAGCATTTTCATGAGGCTTCCCCGTACCACTGTAGGTATAGCTACCCGTCTTCCCCAGTGCAGGCAACCTTTGTGCGGTGATAGTTCATTTTGACGACTCCAGTAAGGGCGAAGCTCGTCAGTAATATTGCCTGCCGGCCAACCAGATAGCGTATTTTCCTTCACTATGCTGAGAACTGGATCTTCATCCGTCAATATAGACAATCTAGCCAATCTAGTAGCCTCTATAAGAATATCTGGAAGGGCTTCCAGCATTAAGACATTTCCTACTGCTGGGATGTTATTAGCCGAAGTAGCAATAGGAAGTCTAAAATTATTTTTAAAAAAAAAGTATAAATTAAGCTATTGTACAGCTTTTCTTCTGATTCATTACAATCATAAGATTTGCTGAACTACTGACATAACATTTTCATTTTAATGGCATTGGTGAAACTATGATAGTATGATTCTGCGAGTTAAGGTGGATAAAAAAGTTATTTTCTAGTCATGTTGTTAATAGAGACACTTAAAGGTAACAAAACTGCCAAGATAATTGTGGGTTTGAATTAATTGGGTTCAAGTTTGGTGCTCCATCATAGAACTTTGCCACATAAATGTAAACCCTGTGCAATAATTGCCACCAGAACGTTTTCTGCTTATAAAAATTATTGCTTGTTCTTCATCAAACACAAAATATAAATACGTAGATAATAGCATACACTAAAACTTGAAACAAAAGTACAAAATCATTACAGAATATGTAAATAGTCAATAGTGGTAATTTTTATTTATTTATAATTGCAATATATTCTGTTGAGTTTTTTTATTAAAGTAGGCTATGGAACAAGTCAACTGTACATTACCCCATTATTTACAGCAATGTGGTAATTAGAGACTGATATTAGGCCTTGGTGGGTAAGTTGTCTTGTTACTTGCCTCCCACCAAAGGGATCTAGGTTTGATTCCCAGCGGGGTCATTTCTGGATTTTTCAATAGTGGGTAACGTGGCGAACATAGCCGTAACGGTTGGCACAAATTCATTCATCAATGCTCTATTAGAATTTCTTCACCCTGCGTGGTTCCTAATGTCCTAGATGTTTATTCATTTCCATTAGATACAGATACATACACTTCAAGTCAGGAAAGATGGGGAAGCAATCAGTCATTGTCATTTGGCAATGCAACTTCAACATGTAAACTTTAAATACAGCATTTTGCACTGTTCTTGATTTAAGTAAACATGACTTTTCTAATGCCTAATTTTTGTTATCTTAGTCTTTATTAGTGTATGAACAATAGTGGAAGCATAATTTAAAGAGGGGAGGGGAGAATTGGGGTGATGTACCACATCCCCCACCCCGAAGTTATGAAAAAATTTGCGTAATATCATTGAGACAGTATGTTACTGTGTGAGATGCAACCTTGACAAAGACACTACTTTAGACCCATATGTCAGGGTGTTTGTGTCAATAGGACTAGGTTTTTTTTAATACACATGTTCAATTTATTATTTTTTTAAATATTTGTTTCCCTCCCTTCTGTCCATTTAAAAAAAATCCCATAGCCATCACTGTACATGCAGTAACTAAAACTCTTAAGAAAAATATGGACAACTTTTCCCAGCTTATATCAACTAAACAAAGTACATCATACATAATATTTAGAACTACATATAATAACACATTTCATACAGAAATATTAACTTACCTGCATCAGAAAAATTATTATAACCTTCTTCTGTGTCAACATTACTGTATAATAAATACCCGTGTCGCATACCTCGAGCTGTTCTCACGCATGTGACCACATGTGCAAGTGTGTGTGTGAGTACCTAGCGGTGAGTGGGACGCAGTAAGCCTGCGTGAACATTCAGCGTAGCTGGCTCGATGCTTAAAGCAGGCCAGGTTCAGGTAGTCTTATAATGATGAAGGGGGGGGGGGGGGGGGGAATGAATCACGTCCCCACATGGTGTCGTCGCGCCTTTAAAGTAGAGTCTCTGCCGGGTTCGGGTCATTCCATGTGAAATCAACTCACTGAAATGAAAAAAATATTGACATTTCTGCATCCTGCTGGTGCTTCATCATTTTCATCATATCCAAGAAAACAGGACATATTGTGGATACCACTGACAGATGTAATTTGTAAAGTTGATCCCACCACTGCTACAGGAAAGATTTATGTAATAACATCTGAAGAAGCCATAAAATCTTCACAAATCATGTTAGTAAAGAAATCTGTAGTAGGTAGGCTAACAGTTTCATAAAACATTCTCTTCTAATATTATTATTTAACTATGAACCCATTAGCCTCCCACTTTGAAATTTAGTGAAACACTTAACAAAAGAATAAAAATTTTCAATATTGCAATATTGAAAAAATCAAAATTTTGAATTGGATTTCTCAATAAAACTTTTTATAACAAAGTATGTTGTGTTGTACATAAAAAAGAAAGAGCATTTAAAACTGAGTAAAATGACACCACTCCCATATTTCTATATGGATTAGGAGAAGAGCTATGTTGATCTCAAAAGATGTCGGTTACGTTTTTTTGGCGGATTTTGAGAAACTTTACATAGCCTTAGTTTTGAAAGGGTTAGAGTTATTTAAAGAAAATAAAGGGGGTTGTCTGTAAAGTCGGTTTATGGACTATAATTTTACGTGATAACGTCATAAGAAAACATTGATGAAAAATTGCATACTTTTTAATTTTCAAATATTATTTACATTTTTTGCAAATTTAATTTAAATAATTTGTTTAAATATAATCACGAACAATTAGTTAAAAAGCCCGCCTTAGCCTGTTTGATATTATAGAAGATTTTCTCGCACGGTGGTTGGCCGGTTCCTGCAGCCGGCATTCATCGATTTATAAGAAGTTATCATGTCAAAAAATTGGCATTTCTTCTTAATCTCTATGAGGACAACCTCATACCAAATTTCATTCAATTATGAGGTAGTCAGATTTATGCCCTGTGTTGTTTTGACATGGAATGGCCCGTTAGTGGCCCCTAGACACAGTGGCACCCTCTATCTTAGTTAAAACTTTCGCTTACCGATCCCCCGCAGCAAAAGAAAAAAATGGTAAAATTTCTTTAATGAATAGACAGATTTCAAAATATTCTGGCACCCTTACTTGCACATCTTTCGGATTATTAACTCTGGAAATGTCTGTGCAAGGCCTTCAGAATAACTGTCCAGAAGTTTTCCACATTCTTAACATACTACTAAGAGTGTTTCCAGTTTCAAGTGCCAAACTGAGAGCGTATTTTCTACAGTGAATAGTGAGATGATTGACTACAGAAACCGTTTATACACTACGACACTCGACAATCTTTTAAGATAATCCACTGAAGGGGAAGAACTGCAGGAGTTTACACCAACTAATGCTGCTGAAATATTATTCTCAAAGAAACGTTTTCATCCAGAAAAACCCCTTATTGTCGTCCACCAGGCCGCCAAGAAAGCTGAAGACTAGCATCACAAGTCCAGAAAAAATAAACATTTTCAGATTCTGATGGTTCTGCATCCGAGTTTCAAGGATTTATGCACAGTACCACAGTTTTGTGAACATTAATAGATTTGTTTTAGGTAAGAAATGACATTTTTTATATTACAAAAGTAACCTAACCACTCTTTCATTTGTGTTTTGTACTTATTATATATTTAGGCTGCTTATATTTTCTAAATAAATTGTTTTTTACTATTCCTGTACAATTGCTACATTAAATTAGGTAACTGCTACAGAAAAAGGTAAAATTTGTATATTGTTTTAATTTTTTTAAAGAATAAACAAATATTCAGTGTTTTACCAGTATAAGAAGTGCAATCAACATAAGCTTTATTTGTTGAATGAATTATATTTGATATTGTTCAAAACAATTTTAATAATATATGATTTATTGGCTTTAACGGTTCTCATAAATGTAAAAACTTTGGTGTATTTTAAAAATTGATTGAATTTTGTACTTAAGTATTATAAAACATTTAATAAAGTAAAAATATATTATTAATTAGATTCACTCAAATTTTTAACTCTTGTTTTGCTATTGTCAGTATATTTACCATTAACTTCTGGATAAACAAAGATAAATGATAGCTATATCAAAAACCAGATTTTCCTCTACAACTCAAATATGGTAAGTAATATTTCAATTACATTAATTCTATCTAGAGGATCATTTCTAAAAGGAAAAATAGCTCTTGTATAAACAAAAATGTTGTTTTGTTGAGTGACTTTTTATCTGAGGGTATGTAAATTCATTTAAAAGATTGTGAATTAAGTTTACTTTGAACGGTTGTATCTGATGGCTTTTCTGAAGCTTCTTATTTCGTAGATAATGTAATTTTAATAATTAAATTTAAACTAGCTTCATTAAAATTAGTATCTTCTGTGGGACTATATTTAAAATTTATCCACTTATCCTTTCTCTTTTAGTTTGGTTGATTGTTATGCTCCATGAAATGATAACCTCTTTATAAAATATTTATATTAAATGGGATGAGAATTGTTAGCTATATCTGTCACTTTTTAAATAAATTTTAATGTTTATTTTCCATGTGCAGATCACTCAATTGTAACAACTCATGTTGAAGTAAAATAATTTATGTATGTTGGATAATTTTATCAAGGATATTGATGATTTGATTAAATGCAAAATACAAAAAAAATAAAAAGCTAAACAAAAATCTATTAGGTTGACATTTTTTATATAATTGAGACTGTTTTTAAAGCCAGTTACTTTAAATTTTAAATAATTGAAAGTATATTCTAGTAAATTTAATTTAAAAAAAAATACTTGTAATTATTCTTCCAAATTCATTCATTAAGATGATAATATATTTGAAATAATGAAAACAGGAAAATATTTGTAAGAGTTAAAAATCTTCAAAATGTAATCTATATAAATACAAATTTAACAAGTTATGGAAAAAGTAATATTATTTATTCAAAAGCCTTAACTGTTATACCTGGTACTACAAAAACAGAATTGGTTGTTAATAATACAATGCATTTTATCAATTGCACATTAAATTTAGTAATATTAAAATAACTGAAAATATACTTGATATAAACTTTTGGACATACGCCATTGCTAAGCACTCTAAGAGAGTTTTCTAAAACAGATCTTGTTTCTGTTTTAGAAAACTATTGTGTTTGTTTCGTCTTTTCGTTTTGTCGTGTTTTTGTCTCGTTTCAACTGTTGTGCTGAATTATTTTGGATTCAATATTTTTTGTGCTGTCATCATCTGTGGTTTTTTTTTCGTTCTTTTCTGTTTTTTGGAAAACTATTTTGTTTGTTTCGTCTTTTCGTTTTGCTGTGTTTTTGTCTCGTTTAAACTGTTGTACTGAATTTTTTGGGTTCAATATTATTGTGCTGTCATCATTTGTGGGTTTTTTTTTTTTTCGTTCTGTTAGTCCATTTTTCTTTGTTTTTCTTAGTTTGTTGACCATATTCCTGTTATGTAATATTATGTGGTGTTTATATCCTGACAACAGCAATTTTTTTGCTTAATTTGTGTTTTTTGTAGTTTTCTTCTTCAGACATACATGTGCTTAGCAATGGCGTATGTCCAAAAGTTTATATCAAGTCATGCACTCCCATTGCACAAATCTTTCAAAGATAATAACTGAAAAACTAGGAAAGAAAATAAATGTAATAAATATTGAATTTCAACTTTTTATTTTTAACAGCCTTCCTCATACATTCCAGTATTAATAATTATTTGTTATAATTTTTTTTATCAAATTTCAGGTTAGATGTAACATTTATTCCTTTCAAAGTTATTGTGAACGTAATTCTCCGGGTTTATTGTTTTTATTTTTAAAATTCATAAATTTATTTTTTGAAGTATTTTTTTTTTGCGGCCTTCATTGTGTGGGAAAGCATGCTGACGTAATTCTCCTTCGTTTTTCCCACGACCGAGGCTTTGTTTCACACGCTAGGCGTGTGAGTCACGGTCACGGGAGTGTGAGAAAGAGACAAAATCGCTGCGTCGTGGGAACAGAAGTAAGCATTTCATGGAAGCCTCTGTTGCCATGCGCCGTGATTGGCTGGGAATCACGTCAGCGAGCCCAGGACACTGCCCGCACGAAGGGAAGGAAGGCTGTAATTCAGTCATTGTGTGAGCACCAGGCCGAGCGGTCGTTGTTCGGGCGGCGGGCTGAGCAGGCCGTGGTCGGGCGATGGCTTGTGTTTGATCTTTTCTCGATATAAATTTCAATTCTTGCTTGTGTTCTGTTTGTTCGTAAGATATTTTCAGTTTAATAAAATAAACAAAAGATAATTACATCAAACATTGTAAAAGAATTTTCTTCGTGACCTGCTACTAACCTGTATGTTACCACTCATCACCTAATTTTGAGTTAGCCGGAGGTGGTGAGTGGTGACACAGTGACAAAAATACTTAATATACTAAATATACTTTTATCTTAGAAAAGTTTTGCACATAATTCATGCTGAGATTTTTAAAATAAATGTTATTTTATTAAAAATTATTATAAAAATAATAATTATTTTAAAATATTAATAAGTAGTTTTATGTTATGAATTGATGGTTTGTATCAATAATTGTGTTAATGATAAATCTACATTTATCTGGACGGGCATCTAGATTGTCATGTAAAATATATTAATGTTTTCATTGAATGTAATTGAGAGAGAACTTAATATTATTCAAGGAAATTGTTGCATTGGGCATCAAAATAATTTTAAAATTCATAAATACTCAGACAACTCTGTAAGCCATTCTAATAGTTATCTTTGTTATAGCTTCATTTTATCTTGGTGATCATAATCTAAAGTAATATATTATTGTACTTTTATCTGAGTGGTAAAATGTTTATAAATTAATATTTATATGTTAAATGGATTTCATGAGGAATCACAGGAATATTACAAAGTTGCACATGGTACACTGCTACCTCTGTGAGATTTTTATGGTAATCTAGTGGAAGCCTGCCTTTATCTGATAAGGGCAAAACAACCTGTTGTTGTGTTGTTGAGGGACTAAACTCAAAGGGGATGCGCGACTCCAGTTACAGTGGCCCCCCTGTAACTACAATCTGTATGATATTACCAGTATTGTTCCCTCTTATTGAATATTTCATGAAACTAAAAGGTGTTATACTAAACGAAAGCAAACAACACCTCTTATTAATTTATATGAATTTATATGATATTGTTTTCTACTTTACCTAAATATAACTCAGTCACATGAACTATGTATCCACTTTCTTTGAGTGGGCAGTTATCTCCTTACCCTCTTTAACATATCAAGGTGGTGGTACACATTTTTTTATTATATTTTTATTGCTTCCAGCTGGGTCTTTGGTTTGCTCTCCACCCCCCCCCCCCCTCCTCACCCAGGCTTGATTGGGGGGGGGGGGGGGGGTAGCGACATTTAATAGTTCAACAGCGGTTTACAGCCGTTAAAACATTTCAAAAGCCAGTAAAACCAATTCAACACCCGTCGGCAACTCACAATAATATAAACACAAGTCAGTTTAAATTAACATAACTCATTGAATTCATATAAAATTTTGTAAATGGAACCAATTATAGAACTTTTAGAACCTTAATTTATTGAATATGAAATTACATAAACATAAACTTTGTTTGACAAAGGATTGGGTTTTGTAAATTTTCAAATTGTTTTAAAATCAATAAAAATTAAATATTAATTAAAAAGTTATGATTTTAAAGATATTTCTGACAAAAAATAGTTTAATGAATTAGTAATGGTCATGTTTCTGTTCATTCTTTACTTTTGATTCAAAAAAGCATTTGGTCTTTTAATTTTGTTGAATAAGATACAGTTTTATTATTAATCGAGAATTCTTTAAAGTGTTAATAAATTTTTATAAAAAAATTTTTTATTCAAATACAATCACAAAAAACATGGAATCATCAACAAAAAGTTAACCTTTTGTGTGACTGTATTAAACTGAACAAACTAAAAAAGATAATATATTATACTACCTATACAGTTTTCTAAAAATATTTGTACCAATCATGGTAAAAAATATTGTGTATTTTAGATGAAATTTATAAAATCACAATACCTGTTCATTATAAAAAGATTTTTAATGCAATTTTTTGAAGTGAAAATTTCTATAGGAATTGTGGATAGAGAGTAAATTCATGTAAGTCATCATCGACATGCTCAAGCGATGTTAATGTGTGTGTGGATATGTGTGTGTAAAGGCTATATGCACATATACACACACACACACACAGTGGTGCGCGTGCAGCCAGTACGCGTCTTCAGTCCCTGTACATCAGTGCTGTTCATATGTGAATTGAATGTGTGTATACAGTGTTCAAATTGTGTTTTTGTTCAATTACATCTAAGACATTAACACCACAACAACTCTTCCTACCTACTTGCGAACGGCCTTGAGGGATTGCATCCACCATGTTTGGCAACGAACGCACAAACCCTGAATGTCCTTTGAACGAGATAGGACCAGAGCAGTCACATGAGGGTGCACGGAATTCCTGCTGACATAAGCACTGCCAATCATTTGACATGGTGGATAGAGTCGAAGGCTTGTTGCAGATCCAAAAGGAAAAGCCCAAATCTCTGTTTTATGTACTCCAATTTCTCTAATGGGCTCCAACCGGCCAACAGCTCCAAGTTCTCCAATTGGCCAACAGCTCCAAATGCTCCAATCTCCAAAGCACCAAGTGCTCCGTTTGCTCAAATGTTTCAATTTTTCCAACAGCTCCAAATCTCCAATTGTTCCTAGTGCTCTAATGCTCAAAGTCCACCAATAGCACCATCTACATTGAGCTCCACGTTATTTCAATTAAATTTTTGACTTGATTGCTGGTATGACTGTTATTCTCCATTTTGCCTGTCATTGTTGATGATTTTTACATATTTAAGTTAGAAGTTGTATTACAATAATTTGGCATTGGATATAAATCAGATTTCGAGAAATAATACAATCTCTTTTTAAATCCATTTTTTTTTTTCAATTTTATGCACATGCAAGTAATACAAGATATTATTGTATGTAGCCAGCTTCCCTCAGTTCTTTGAGTTCTAGAGATTTAAGGTGTCTGAAACAAAACCTAATAAAAATTAATTTTAAATAAAGCCAATATTTTGACTCGTGTGTTATACCAGAAGGCCGCGGGTATGTAATTGAGGTTCAGACTATGGGACCCTCAGTCCGCCTCTGGTCGCGGTGCAGTGCGAATCACCTTGTTTGACTAGTATGGAGTATAAGTCCTCTGTTCTTGAGAACTCTATGGTTTCTTTAATGACGACCTGGATGGATGGTCTACCATTGACATCAGGGGGCGTGCCAGCGATGTCGACGACAGTGGAGAGCTGAATGGCTGCGGTGCTGTCAGTTGTGGAGAGCCCAACATCAACGGTACCATCAACCGAAGACATTTCGATGCAATCTGTAATACCAGCATCGACTTGTGCTGTTCCATCGGATGAAGTTTCGTCAGCAACATTGCAGACTTCAAAGAACTACGAACGTTCCAGTGCAAATACTGTGGTGCGTCATTCACTACCACTTCAAGTGAGCAAAAGAAGCGGGTGTCAAAATAATGTGCTGCAAAGAATACTGTTTCAGTGCAACAAGTGTAATAAACTAATTTCCCGTCTCGATAGCTTACATCGACATTATGAAAAATTCTCAGGGAAAGTTAAGTGCAAGCATAATGAAAATGTTTGTTGTTTTGTCTCGTGCATTTTTCCAGCCAATGGGAGTATATTAGTGAGACCCAGACAATGAGAACTTCAGTCCGCCTCTGGCTGTGGTTCTGTGTGGATCGGATAGTTAGACTTGTCTAACATAATAGACCAGTATCTGGCTATTCTTGAGAACTCGATAACTTCTTTAAAGTCAACCTGGATGGATGGTCTACCATTGACATCAGGGACCCAGATGACACCTGCGGCGACAGCAGCGATGTCGACGACATCGGAGAGATCAATGGCAGCAGTGCCAGTGTCAACGATAAAGGAAGCAGCATCTGATGGTGTTCCATCACCTAACTGTGCGTACTGTGACATCAAAAATTTGAAATTACGTGACTATGTAATACACAATTGTATATACTGATGCAAGACATTTGTATGCATAAAACATGCTAGCCATCATGAAATATACCACTGTCCTTTCAATGAAATCGAAAATTCTTCTCTGTGTGAAAAATGTGGTAATCAACTGTCGTGTGGAACTTCTCTGAAAATACATGTTAAATGCATGTAAAGGACTTACTTTGTACACTAAGAAGACTATAAATCAAGAAATGAGAGTGATGTGTTTGTTTTTGTTCGTGTGTAGAATTTATGTAATTAAATTTATTTTGTAAAAGAACTTGCAGTGTTTTATTTCTCAAACCTGCCACTTTTGTAGTATTTTTAATTAAATACCTTTTTTGTATTGACCAAAGATCGAACCACGGTCAGGAATCCATCGATTCAATCCTTATATTAGCGATTGATTTTTTGATGAATTTTGGAATTTTTCCCGACTTTCTATCTACATAATTACGGATTTCCAAGATGGCAGACACAAAGACTTTCTGAAGGCTAGTTTATGTGGAACTTTTAGGATTTTGAAATGATTTTTTGGTATTGTTATTTTTTACATAAACTTAAAATATTTGCATTGGACAAGGATCGAACCAAGAACAGGAATCGATCGAATCAATCAGTAAATTAATGAGTGATTTTTAAAATGAATTTTGGAATTTTTCCCGAATTTATAGGTCAATAATTACACAATTCCAAGATGGTATACAAATTTAAAGATGGTGGGTGCCTCAGTAATAATAAATGAATACTGCACTCTAATGGACAAAAATTAAACTAACATGATGGTAGTGGACTCTACCAGACGAAAACAAAAAGGCAGATATTACATCATACTAGTTTGCGATATATATATACCTTGGCATTAGTGGTGGGGAGGTTGAATCTGTTGTCTTTTATTATTTTTGTCCTTACTGGGTTCGAACTGAGGACGTAGTGCATGTTTTACTTAATATTTTATTAATTAATTTTTTGCATAAAAATTATGGATTTTCGAGATGGCAGAGCATATCGACTAATGCAACAATCTAGAATCCAAGATGGTGTTTGTAACGAAACGTGCAATGATTGTCATACACGTCCAAGATGGTGGGTGTAACGAAATTTGCAACATTTATGGAATCCAAGATGGCGACATAACGAAGTATGCAACTGTGTTTTTAAATAATATTTTATAAAATTTGATTATTTTTTTATAAATGTTTAAATTTTTTGATTAAAATCGGATAATAATTATAGATTTTCAAGATGGTGGACACGATGTCATACTAACTGGCGAAATATATATACCTTGGCATAATAAGTGGTCGGTCAATCTGCCGGTGGCTTCCCTGGAGGAAGTATCGGTCGCCATTTTTTTTATTTTGCCCTCACCAGATTTTAATCGAGGGCTCCGATCTCCATGACATAAGTGCATTTTTAAATATTTTATTAATTATTTTTCTTATAAATTTTTAATTTGTTCCAAATTTATAGCATAAAAATTACAGATTTTCAATATAGCAAACATAACAAAAATTGCAACAGTAATGTTATAATTTAAAATGGTGGAAAGTTCTAGAAAACAAAATGGCAGAGCCAAGATGGCGAATCCAAAATGGCCATCAGGGTCAAGGTCAAAGGTCATCCAAGATGGCCACCATGATGTCAAAATCCAAGATGGCGGACCACGGCACCAGCACCACATGCCTAAGCGTGAGCCAGTATGCCCATTTACCTACTACTGAAGTTCAATTGTGAATTTCCAGATAAATAAGTGGCTTTTACTTCCGAATAGTAAGGACGTATCTTTACCAATGCAGCCTTATCCAAATGATCCTTTAATTACAAAGCTGCATTCAGCGAGACGTTAGCCGCTAGAGGATAGCCGACTTCTTTCGGCGCTATCACATCCTGGTGTATCAGCAAAGAAACGCTTTTTCGGTAGTCGTTTGTTTGCATTTACAAATTTGTTGTTTACTATTTTGAGGCAATTTTAAATGCTTGAATGCTCAAGTTAATAATCTGACAGTAAATAAACATAAAAAGGGAGTTGATAGAAGTTAGCTGGTTTAAAATGTACATTTCAAGAATCCATTATGCTAAATGGTTTTTTAATGAGGTATTTGGAGACAGCAGTTGTGGTAGGAAGTATTGCAGTAAGGAACTGCTACCCTGAAGATGGTGACAGCAAGATGGTCCGAAACGTCGGTGAAATCTTCGCCTTGTTCCGGCCACAACCCATAAGACAATCTGTACGTATATTGGTCTCCTTGCAACTGTCCTAGGTCACTAATGTTGCTTATTTACTACATTGCACCACCAACTTAGCTTTGCCTAGTTATCAAGTTATTCAAATTTATGTACCTCTTGTTACTAAGTACGCATTCAGCGAAAAAAACAGCTTACCTGAAAGTGTGAAACTTTCTGTTTTTTTTTTATTAACTTTAAATGAAGAATACTGGTTAAAAACTAAACGAAGATTGGCAATGGTCACGGTTTCGATCCTAACGCACCTGCATGAATCAAATTGAAGACGAATGAGTAACTTAACCCCTGTGTGGATAATCCTGTTACATCTAACTCTCGCCTTACGCACTAGCGCACACGGCCGCGGATACACGGCGGTTAGAGAGAAGCCCAGTTAGACATGCCACCTCGCGCGCCATTTGTATGCCAGGACGGTCCGCGAACTGCGACATTAGGCTGGCGGGTGGGAGGGGGAGTAACTTTTCCCAACTCCAACTCGGGCTGTGTCCGCGGGCATTTACGTCCTCTCCTCGGGTCGGCCGATACATCAGAGCCCCGGCGGAGAGCCGGGACGACCGCGGTATGAGTGATGAGCCCGGCTGAAATGAATGATGCGCCCGGTTGCAATGAGTGATGCGCCCGACTGCAATGAGTGATGCGTCCGGCTCCAATGAATTATGCGCCCGGCTCCAATGAGTTATGCGCCTGGCTCCAATGAGTTACGCGCCCGGCTCCAATGAGTTACGCGCCCGGCTCCAATGGGTGATTCGCCCGATTGCAATGAGTGATGCGCCCTACTGCAATGAGTGAAGCACCCGGTTGCAATGGGTGATGCGCCTGACTGCAATGAGTGATGCGCCCGGTTGCAATGAGTGATGCGCCCGGCTCCAATGGGTGATGCGCCCGGTTGCATGGAGTGATGCGCCCGGTTGCATGGAGTGATGCGCCCGGCTCCAAGGTGTTCTCTCAACAAGCTTGCATTCAGGCGCCGCGAAGCAAGGAAAAACTTACATCAAAAGTGAAGAGAAACTCCAACCTATCACAGAAGATCGCCTCCGACTGTCCGAACCACCCAGCCAACTAACTATACAAGGAAGGAAAGCTTTAGACAATCCGGAAACACACGCCTATCAAGCGAGAGAACTTCCACGATCCTCAGTACAACACTATGCAACCCTGAAGATGGCGACTGAAATATCGACCGAAACGTCGGCGATCCCTTCGCCTTCGACGTTCCTAGAACCCACAAGCCAAGCAACTTCTTACTATTAAAAACATTTATTTCTGACGTGATGTATTTATTTTAAGACACGTTACGAACGTTTTGCAACATGGCAGCTACGCTTTGATTGGCCTATCCAGATGCGTAAAGAGCTTATATAATCAATCGCAACCAATGAAAATAAATAAACATTGCAAACCTAAATAAAGAGACCAATTTTCCCGCAAAAACCACAATATCTACGTACAGATGTAGAATAATTTAATTAGTACTAACGTAAGGGAGATTTTCTTTAGTCACGCATATATCAATAATGACGCGAAAGTCAAACAATTTTTCTCGAGACTGCCAGTTTAAAAATTTTACAATAAAAATTATAAATATTGATTCAAATAAACTTTCTGCACAGTGAATGGAAGTGTCGTGTTATTTTAATTTTAACTTGCAACTCACCCATAATAAGGCATATAACATTCAATAGGGATTTCAAATTTACACTAAAATTAAGTGCTAAACTTTTTTAATAACGTTAAAAAGCAATTATTTAACTATTGTTAAATGTCAACATGAATTTTGCATCTGTTATAATTTTTACCAGTTAAATTATACAATTTTACTTAAAAGAAATAAAACTAAAATGGCCTGAGCCCCCATATTTTCACATTTTGACCAATGAGAACAACTCTTTCCGTATAGCTATAGGTATGTAAACTCTAATATTCTATTAATTTGTTTACTGTTAATATGCACAGTATTTTAAGTATTGCAGGCTAGTGATTGATGAGATTTTTCTTCTTCATAATTTTAAAATGTACAACTAATTATTTCACGACAAAAGTAATGTTAGTGAATTTATTGTTTCAAAATTGTAGATAGCAAGGTCATGGGAGACGGTAAAACGCGCTATAAAGAAGAGTATATGGGGCGTGTTTTGAGTAATCACCCAGATTTTTACGTGAAGCTATCTCAGGTAACCGTTGAAAACCCAAATCTTGATATTCGGATTGGAACTCAAACCCGGCTCCTCTGGAATGCGAGTTGAGTGCTCGCTCTGAAACTACTTGTTTTCGCGATCCGGTGTGAGATAGAGTTCGTTTGTGTGCTGGCAATAAAGCTTGCGATAGATCAACTGATAAAAAATATAATTCACGAAACTTTGAAATGTCTTCGCTTTGAGAGCGAGTAACTATTCAGTGTTTGCCGGCTACCATTTTTAATTTCCAGCTGGTGAACTGATTGCATTCTCTTATGTGTATCCACTGAAGTTGTGACTAACACCAAGTTGCTTGAGAATATATTCAGAAACGATGATAAAAGAATCGAGGTTTCGAGCAGTGGTTAACACATTTTTTTTTTTTTTTTTTTTTTTTTTTTTTTTTTTTTTTTTTTTTTTTAGCTTGCAAAGTTTTTTTTAAATCTTTTTCCAACTTACGTATTATTTCAGAAGACGAGGAGTGAAGATGGTTAGAAAATAAAAATTAAATATTTTAAATCGTAGGCTTTCGTGGCAAGAGCCACTAACGACTCCTTGGGTCCTGTTCGAGGCCACGTCTTTGTAAATGTTGAAGTTATCTTTGAAAGATTTGTGCAATGGGAGTGCATGACTTGATGTAGGCTTTTGGACATACACCATTGCTAAGCACATGTATGTCTGTAGAAGAAAAACTACAAAAAACACAAACGACAAAAACACAAATTAAGTAAAAAATTGCTGTTGTCAGGATATAAACACCTTGTTATACCTTGTTTCTGTTTAAGAAAACTGTTGTGTTTGTTTCGTCTTTTCGTTTTGTCGTGCTTTGTCTCGTTTTGACTGTTGTGCTGAATTTTTTTTGGGTTCAATATTTTTGTGCTGTCATCATTTGTGGGTTTTTTTTCGTTCTCTTCTGTTTTTTTTTTTTTGGAAAACTATTGTGTTTGTTTTCGTCTTTTCGTTTTGCTGTGTTTTTGTCTCGTTTCAACTTTTGTGCTGAATTTTTTGGGTTCGGTATTTTTGTGCTGTCATCATTTGTGGGTTTTTTTTCGTTGTGTTAGTCCATTTTTCTTTTTTCTTTTTTCTTTGTTTGGTGACCATATTCCTGTTGTGGAGTATTGTGTGGTGTTTATATCCTGACAACAGCAATTTTTTGCTTAATTTGTGTTTTTGTCATTTGTGTTTTTGTAGTTTTTCTTCTACAGACATACATGTGCTTAGCAATGGCGTATGTCCAAAAGCCTACATCAAGAAATTTTGAAGTGTCCGACGTTTCGGCGTCCCTTGTTGCATCCATCTTCAAGGAAAATTTACAACTAGGCATTTTATTACTTGA
Organism: Bacillus rossius redtenbacheri; assembly: GCF_032445375.1. NCBI lineage: Eukaryota > Metazoa > Arthropoda > Insecta > Phasmatodea > Bacillidae > Bacillus > Bacillus rossius. The sequence goes on along the minus strand of NC_086331.1, from coordinate 4,293,067 downwards.
GTCTCTGTGCTTGCATTCTCTTGAGTGCCACTCAGATATCCTTTGCAGTTGGATTTGGAGTACCTGATCCATTTGGACCTTTACCTCCTGCCTAGAGGATATATATTTGCAGAAATACCTGCTAGATTGTTTGGCTTTTTTCTTCTTTGTGGCTCCACCTATGCAGATGGCCCGCTAGTTTTGCAACCGGACTAAATTCTAAGTTTTTTTAATTGTGAGTTTTATTTAGTAATATGTTGATTTTTACTTGATTATGGTGTCATCCATGTTTCTCTGTGGTTACCTATACAGATTGTGTATTAGTATTTGTACTAACTGGGGCCTGGTGTTCTCGCGCTGTATTTACACAGCGGCCTTTCGCGCCTGAGCCGTGATTAGTCCCTGAGGTCGACGCTGATTGGTGGATGGTCTGGCCAATCAGGACGCGTCTGCTTTGTAGGTGCCACATGATAGACCTTTGCCGTTTCTTTTTTATAATGTTTATTCACGATTTTTTGTAAAACAAAGAATTCCCGATATTACGTAATTAATAGCCATCTTCTCTGTTAAAGTTGTTAGGGTGTCTTATGATTTATATGTCTTCTCTAATTAATTCATTTCTACTAAGCCAAATAAATTTAAAATATAGCTGATTCCAACCAAATATAAATCAGAAAACACCCTAAAGAACACAAAGAAGATTTTTTATAAAACATCGAGAACAATCATCATAAAAGAACTAGCAAAAGTCTAGCTTATGGCAACTACAAAGCAGGTGCTTCCTTATTGGCCAGATCATCCGCCAATGAGGTCCGACCTCAGAGACCAATCACACGGCTCAGCTGCAATCGGCCGCTTTATAAATGCTGTGACAGAACACCAGGCTGAAATTTTTGATCTCCCTTAAATATTTTGACAAACATTGCATGTTCACTGAAATAAAACCCGGTTCTATCCTAGTATTTTCTGAGCAGGAAAAAGTTTTTTTTTTAGCTCTTAATCTAATGTTTATTTCTGTTACAGTCGGTTTGAGAGTTTTTCTTCCTCAGGCCGTCACTAATAATTTTGATGATATTAAGGCAATTGAATAAATGAAATTAAGTTAAATTACATGAACACCAAAAAAATAACCCAATTGTAATGAAATAAAAGTCTTTAATTTGAATCGAATTTCAATGAATTAAATGTTAGATTTGTATCGAAATAAATCAAAGAAAAGAACTAAAATGTATTTAAATGTTACCCAACTCTACATATGAATGTAAAATAATCGAAATAATCTGAAACGAAACAAATGGAAATGAAATACAACCATATAAACCGAGAAAAAAAAAATCGCGATTCGGAGGCCCTCCTTCTTTCTCCTCCTTCTTTCACGCAGATACGTTTATTTTCCTTGCAATAAAATAAATGACACCAGCGTATGGCTGTAATTAGTCGGCTTCGATGAAAATGTCCTGCCACTGGCAGGGTGGGTGATTCTCCCCCCTCCCCGAGGAATCACGAAAGTGGCGACGGTGTACTAGCGCGCCTGGTGGCCGTGCCGGCAACTACGGAGCTGTGGAGCGAGCAGGCCCTAGGGAAGTGAGGGCTCTGTAAGGGTTGCTTCCGGGCGGAGGGGAGGGGCAAGGCATGTCAGAGAAATAAATGGACCAACGAGGGCTCCCGGGCTGCCGGCTCGCAAAGAAAGGGAACGAAGATAAAATAAGAGAGAAAGAGAGAGAGAGAGAAAGGCACGCGGAGAGTTACGTAAAGACTTCCTTTTGTTCCGGACGCCCCATTCCTGGCCGCGAAATCGACCGGGTGTGTTTGCCCTGCGAAAATTTTCGCTCGTACATTCATTCATTCATTCCGTGCGCGCGCATGCAAAAAAAAAAATACACGGTTGGCAGAGTCGAACGAACGATTCGGGGACGGTGAGAATCCAAGCGTTTCAAAACGCCGATGGATTAAAAAAAAAAAGGATTCCAGCCCGGGTGATTTACGACTATAAAACCCCGACGCGCAGCTAGATGTATCGGCGGACGTCGCGGAGGGTCCCGCTTGCTGACTCGCTGACTCTTCTACCTCCGACACCGCGCCACTCAGGGAGTGACGCATGACACACGCTTGCTGACTCGCTGACTCTTCTACCTCCGACACCGCGCCGCTCAGGGAGTGACGCATGACACACGCTTGCTGACTCGCTGACTCTTCTACCTCCGACACCGCGCCGCTCAGGGAGTGACGCATGACACACGCTTGCTGACTCGCTGACTCTTCTACCTCCGACACCGCGCCGCTCAGGGAGTGACGCATGACACACGCTTGCTGACTCGCTGACTCTTCTACCTCCGACACCGCGCCGCTCAGGGAGTGACGCATGACACACGCTTGCTGACTCGCTGACTCTTCTACCTCCGACACCGCGCCGCTCAGGGAGTGACGCATGACACACGCTTGCTGACTCGCTGACTCTTCTACCTCCGACACCGCGCCGCTCAGGGAGTGACGCATGACACACGCTTGCTGACTCGCTGACTCTTCTACCTCCGACACCGCGCCGCTCAGGGAGTGACGCATGACACACGCTTGCTGACTCGCTGACTCTTCTACCTCCGACACCGCGCCGCTCAGGGAGTGACGCATGACACACGCTTGCTGACTCGCTGACTCTTCTACCTCCGACACCGCGCCACTCAGGGAGTGACGCATGACACACGCTTGCTGACTCGCTGACTCTTCTACCTCCGACACCGCGCCGTTCAGGGAGTGACGCATGACACACGCTTGCTGACTCGCTGACTCTTCTACCTCCGACACCGCGCCGCTCAGGGAGTGACGCATGACACACGCTTGCTGACTCGCTGACTCTTCTACATCCGACACCGCGCCGCTCAGGGAGTGACGCATGACACACGCTTGCTGACTCGCTGACTCTTCTACCTCCGACACCGCGCCGCTCAGGGAGTGACGCATGACACACGCTTGCTGACTCGCTGACTCTTCTACCTCCGACACCGCGCCGCTCAGGGAGTGACGCATGACACACGCTTGCTGACTCGCTGACTCTTCTACCTCCGACACCGCGCCACTCAGGGAGTGACGCATGACACACGCTTGCTGACTCGCTGACTCTTCTACCTCCGACACCGCGCCGCTCAGGGAGTGACGCATGACACACGCTTGCTGACTCGCTGACTCTTCTACCTCCGACACCGCGCCGCTCAGGGAGTGACGCATGACACACGCTTGCTGACTCGCTGACTCTTCTACCTCCGACACCGCGCCGCTCAGGGAGTGACGCATGACACACGCTTGCTGACTCGCTGACTCTTCTACCTCCGACACCGCGCCGCTCAGGGAGTGACGCATGACACACGCTTGCTGACTCGCTGACTCTTCTACCTCCGACACCGCGCCGCTCAGGGAGTGACGCATGACACACGCTTGCTGACTCGCTGACTCTTCTACCTCCGACACCGCGCCGCTCAGAGAGTGACGCATGACACACGCTTGCTGACTCGCTGACTCTTCTACCTCCGACACCGCGCCGCTCAGGGAGTGACGCATGACACACGCTTGCTGACTCGCTGACTCTTCTACCTCCGACACCGCGCCGCTCAGGGAGTGACGCATGACACACGCTTGCTGACTCGCTGACTCTTCTACCTCCGACACCGCGCCGCTCAGGGAGTGACGCATGACACACGCTTGCTGACTCGCTGACTCTTCTACCTCCGACACCGCGCCGCTCAGGGAGTGACGCATGACACACGCTTGCTGACTCGCTGACTCTTCTACCTCCGACACCGCGCCGCTCAGGGAGTGACGCATGACACACGCTTGCTGACTCGCTGACTCTTCTACCTCCGACACCGCGCCGCTCAGGGAGTGACGCATGACACACGCTTGCTGACTCGCTGACTCTTCTACCTCCGACACCGCGCCGCTCAGAGAGTGACGCATGACACACGCTTGCTGACTCGCTGACTCTTCTACCTCCGACACCGCGCCGCTCAGGGAGTGACGCATGACACACGCTTGCTGACTCGCTGACTCTTCTACCTCCGACACCGCGCCGCTCAGGGAGTGACGCATGACACACGCTTGCTGACTCGCTGACTCTTCTACCTCCGACACCGCGCCGCTCAGGGAGTGACGCATGACACACGCTTGCTGACTCGCTGACTCTTCTACCTCCGACACCGCGCCGCTCAGGGAGTGACGCATGACACACGCTTGCTGACTCGCTGACTCTTCTACCTCCGACACCGCGCCGCTCAGGGAGTGACGCATGACACACGCTTGCTGACTCGCTGACTCTTCTACCTCCGACACCGCGCCGCTCAGAGAGTGACGCATGACACACGCATGCAGCCAGCATGACTTCCCCAGCACATGCAGTACTGTACATCCTGTAGCTGCCGGAGGACGACCGGCAGTGCAGCGAGAGATATGACACTGAACGCACGGAACTTCCATCAAGACTTAACCTCAAATAAACTAACAGTTCTGCGTGATTACAGAGTAATTGTTCCCTATTACGTATCCAGTTCAAAAATAAAATATTAAAATAAAATAAAAATAGGCACTGGTTGTGTTTGTAGTGCAAAGCTGTAGAATTACATATATACACAAGTATTTTTTTTTAAATATATGTATAAAACTGAGGAAATTATTTTTTTCCGGAAGAAATTGCTGTTCGGTCACATATTCGATTGTATTTTAATGTAAAATATTAAAATAAAGTAAGCAGTTTAATGTATTTGCTATGCGAATCTGTACCATTAAATTATATGTGATTTTGAAAATTTTTAATGATAAAACTTTTATATAAACTGAATACGCACTAAGGAACAATTACCAATATTAGATTACTGGATCTTCGTAGAAACTAGGCCGTATTTCAACCCTCGAGTTCCGTTTTAAGGGTGAACACACAAGTAGAAGAAATAAGATTTTTTTTTTGCAGGAGTATTTAATTGTTTTTGACGTGACAACGTCTAATAAATCGATGAACGCAGGCTGCACGCACGAAATAGTGTCCCGTTAGGCACATTTTTCCGTTACGCTGTGTCCCGTTACGCTCATTGTTCCGTTACGCTCATTGTACGCTTGCGCCGCATCTATCGCTCTTCCACTCGACTGTTTATACAGTGAAGTAAAAAGTTAATGTGGTTTTCATTGCTTATTACAACAATAATTTCGGCAATAAAGGTCAATTATTCTTGCATTTTAAAAATCTGATAACTAGTATAATTTCAAGTATTTATTCTTTTATTATTAAAATAAAAATGATTCAATTTTATTCATAAAGTATGCAATCATTTCATCAATGTTTTGTTAAGACGTTGTCACGTTAAACTATCGTCCGTAAACCGACTTTACAGACAACCAATTTTTTTTAAGATGTTTTGCTAATACATCAAAATTATTATCATGGATTCATTTTTAAAGTCAATAAACTTGGTAGCCGTAAATTTACGAGGATAATGTAAATTTACGAAGATCCCCGGATAATTTGTGAACAGCGTTCTTCGTAAATTTGGGGTGGAGAATTTTAACAGTTTACGTATCATATGTCTGCGATGGAATAACTGGCCAACAACACTCAAGGAAGTACCAACGCTCGACCACCTGTTTGCATTAAAGCACAGTCGGATACTTGCACACTTTCGTACACCCTCGTTCAGCTGTACACTCTCCTATGCACTAGTGTACTTGCCCACTTGTGCGCTAGTGTACTTGCCCACTTGTACGCTAGTGCACTTTCCCACTTGTACGCTAGTGTACTTGCCACTTGTACGCTAATGCACTTGCCCACTTGTACACTAGTGTACTTGCCCACTTCTACACTAGTGCACTTGCCCACTTGTACGCAAGTGTACTTACCTGCCCACTTGTACGCTAGTGTACTTGCCCACGTGTATGCTAGTGTACTTGCCCACTTGTACGCTAGTGCACTTGCGCACTTGTACGCTAGTCCACTTGCCCACTTCTACACTAGTCCATTTGCCCACTTCTACACTAGTGCACTTGCCCACTTTACGCGAGTTTCAAATATCATTGTGTACCCTGCACAGTTCTTATCCTTCTAGCTGCGAACAGCATACAGTAGGTTTTCCAAGACACAGCAGTCTCAGCTATTTCGTCACTGGTTCGCCTGTGAATCGCTGTGTTATCCGGAGTTTTTTTTTAAGGGAATCTTCTTTGCTGAGGGGGCTACAATTTCTGATCGTTACGAAAATACCGATCGCACGAGAGGAACAGTGAGGTACGCGGTGGGGGAACCGGTAGAGGAGGAGAGTGCGTCAGCGGCGACGCCACTCCAACGCATGCGCTAGCGGTCGAATGGGAAGACGGTAAATGAGAAGGAGGGATAGGTACGTAGCATAGCATGCTGTATGCCAGTTGTAACGTCCGGAAGGGGAGACGACAGTGGAGAGGTAGAAATGACGCAGCAGTGATGCTACGGAATTCTCGTAACGCTGCTTGTGTTTGCTCCCCAGTTTTCTTAACGGCTAACGATTGACGCTACCATATTTCTTTAATTTTATTGAAAGTATCTATAATTTATTTTTTTCGTGAGAAAAAAGTTATTGATTTGTGCACTTAACTGTATAAGTACCTATTATTCATTTTTATGTCAATAGTGTGATCGAAAAAATTAAAACAGACGTAAAGACGTAACAGGTTCGCTTTATAAATGTAATTAAATTTTTACGTCCAAATTATGGTTAAAATTGACATTAGAAAGAACAGACTTTAACATTGAGACAAAATAATATCGACATGGTATAAACATGTAAATAAATACTTTGATTAAAATCATCTGTTTTATTGAAGTTATACTTGTAATGCGACTTCCAACAAGGCTGCGTTAAACGTTTAACGCTACCATAGAGAATAACGCTACCATGGAGAAAAACGCTACCATGGAGAATTATTTGCATGCAATTAAAAACTATTTTTTAATGATGCCAAAGAATTATAACTTCTCACGCGCGTACCTAAGTACACGCACCCATTTTTTTTAAGTTAATAATTAAACTATTATAACTTATTAGTTAAACAGCTAGATCTTTTTTTAAATTTTCACTTTCACGATAGTAAAGTCTTTTGTGTGTTTTGTTTTACTGTGTAAATTTTTGTTTTGTTTCAGTAGCTTGGTTGTAGCACAAGAAGTTTTAAGAAAATATAATAAAATTTTCATAACTAATTTTTATTTTTACTTCACGAGTTAAGATAAAAAAAATGAACAGTGCGTTTAATGTTTCTTGTGTTCCACTACACTTCGGGAGCTTTGTCTAAAAGACGTGTGTTTCTTGCAGGGTGGCGCCCCAGCCAGTAGCGTATCCAGAATTTCACCTCGGAGGGGGCACTCTAGGATTTCAGAATAGCCAGAGAAAAAATGACTTAAAATTACTAAATTTGAATTTAATCTACTCTTACTGCACATAACATCCAACCACCAGATTTTATGATTCTACAAGAAATTCATTAATTGAATCGGTCATTTTAGAAACCCTACATGTCCATAAAAGTAAATTGTTCAGGAGAGACAAAAACATATTACAGACTGTATTATAAACATTCTTGTATTTCAATGGTTCAGATCGATTTAGTATCATTTACCTAGTGAAGTATGGTTGGCTGGAATGAAAATAGTGTTATGACTACTATAATATTAATGTTATTACTTTTTTATAGAATGGACAAGTGGGGTTTCTCAAATGACTTGCATTAAAATAGAGAGAAAATGAATCAAACAAAAGTAATTATCATGTAATTTACTATGACCACAAATAAATCCCATTTGTACACATTACTTTTAAACTTAAACACTCATCTAACATCTTAACAACCTTCTCTATATAAAATATGGGCAATTGAAAATAACTTAAATTTGTTTCTTTACTACAACATATCAAAGACATCAGTAGAACTTATTGTTTTTGAAACAAACATTTAAGTAAACATTTAATATTACACCAAAAGGTATGTGTTATTAAAAAACAAAATAGTTTGCACATTATGCATTATGAAACAAACGATATTACAATACATCTACCTCCTCTACACCAGAAACCGGCCATACAAAAAGTGTATTATAAAAGTCCATAAATTCAGTTGGAATATATTGTTTCAACTTCTTCAGGTTTTCTATCTTTTTGGAGTGTATAGGCACACATTTCTGCGGATATGCAGGGAATGCGGTGATTGTTGGAAGAGAGGAAAGTTTGTTGGGTATAGCCAAACGAAACGTATGTTCTACCAAGCCCCCGATGAACGGTCTGGCTAAAACTTGTCCCATGTGTTGCGTAGAATAGACAAACTCCATAAAACTTGAAACGGCGAACTTCTGCTTTTCGTGTCTCGTAACAGAAGACGACTCGACAGACATTACGTTTCTTTTATAAAGTGTAGGCCACCATTTCTTAAAATCAATGACCTCTTCAGTGCTAATCATTTTCACTTGGAATTTATCTGGTTGAACTGTTGAATGTAACATCAGTTCCATATAGTGTTTTGCGGTATATATACGATATGTTTTTCTTAGTTTCCGTTTGATTACACTAAAATCACGATCACACGGCAGATATGAATGGCCTCTAATTGGGAAGTAATGGTGTACAATATCAAAACGGCCAGTGTCTACAAGAGCAAGCAACATTCTGATTAATGTGTGATTCTTATTCTGGCCGGCTGCTCCATCAGAAAAAATTTGAAGTTCTCTTACATTTCCATCCAGTTCACTATTAATGTAATCATACACGAAGGAACATACTTCATTTGGGCCTTTTTTTGCTATGCCTTCGTGATATAGATAAAATTTTGCCTTTTCGTTAGCCAGGTTGTGCATGTTGAAAACATTAAGGGTAAGCTGGCGAAGGTAAAATACTTCTTGTACAGGTATTTCAGGCAACTGGAGGTTTTGCATGAAATCCAGACAAATTCCTACTACTGTACTACTGTCTTGTATACATTTTTCTCTCACATGCTTCATGTAGGTATAGAATTTTTTAGCTCTACGTTTATGAACAATAAGTTCTGCCGTATACATTCTTTTGGCAGCATCGTTCAGAGAAGGACTTCTGATTTTCACTGAAAGCTCTTCGCATTTGCAACACGAGTCAATCTGCGGCCTTCCGAACGTCAAGTCAAAAGTCTCATTGAAAATCTTTAGATAGTACTTATAGTTAACACTAAGGTGTGGATGTTTTTCCTTAAAAAGGCTCCACATGAGTTTCACATTCAAATTTGCGCTAAGATACTTGTACACTCTAGTGGTATAGTGGGCCTCTTTGTGAGGAAATGATGATATATGATCAGTAATACATTTGAAAAGGGATACTGGTTTTGTATTTCCGGGGTTACTTTTGCCCCGAAGATCTTTTGGCGATTTACCTGCTGCCAGAAGTTTGCACAATCGCTTAACTCGATCTGCGGTGATACCGTGAATAGAAATAAAAGCATTTTTACATACCTCAGCTTTTCCTTTTTCTGTCGAAACTGTGTACTTAAATGTATGTGATTTAGATTTCGTTTGCCGGTTGTCCTCATTGGTACCAATTCTGCTGCGGTGCCTATGGATAGGCTTACATTCAATCAAACTCTGAAGGTATGCATCTTGTTCATTTTTTGTGGTGAAATCAATGAATCGGACGTAGATACTTTGACATTCTCCTTCAGGCATTTTCTGTGGTATGCATTTCCATCGGCATCTGGGAAAAACAAATGATTAGTATTCAATGCTTGTGTTTAGTATTAAAGAGATGCAAAAACTAATGCAAAACACTGTTGTGTAAGTATGCTTCACAATGATTATTGTGGCTAGCCTACTTTTTAGAAAGACAAAAAAAGCAATGTAGGTTAGGTAGGAAGTTACCTGCAGTGAAATCCATGTTCCTTTGATTTAACAATATTTCCTTTGTAATTTATATAGTCTTCATTCTTTAATCGTGCCTTTTTTATCTTTTCACACTGGTACTCTACTTGTTTTACACCTTTTTTACGTTTACAACTGACAAAAGCTTCGTCTTTGTTCATGTTGAGAACACAGAGACAGTTCACATAAACAATAACAAGATGCACAGACACATCTGTGGCTTTTTCACGTGTGCCAACATACAAAAAATAGTCATTTGAGAAACCGCATATGTCCAGTCAGTTAAGAAAGGCCACATGTCCTGGACATGTGGGCTTTCTCAAATGACACATTATTTTCTACTCCCGCTTTATACACAGAGAGATGTGGACATGTAGCGTTTTTCAGTTCATTCCGTGTAACTGACGAAGAAGAACCGATCCATGTATAAAAGTCGATTTCGGAAAAAAGTGGACATGTAGGGTTTCTCAAATGACCGATTCAATTATATTAAAATATTTTATTGGTAGCAGAAAACATCATTTTTGTCGGCAATATTAATGTAGCAGACAACTGGTTATTCGGGGGGGGGGGGGGGCACTTGCCCCTGGTGCGCGCCCTCCCCCCCCCTCCCCCCCCCCCCCCCCCCCCCCAATGGATCCGCCACTGGCCCCAGCGCGGTTGGTTTCGGCGTGAAAGGTTTCCAGCCGTGTCCGCCCTTTGCAGCCTTTAATCAGCGCTCGTTCCTGGAGCCTGAAAAGGCGCGCGCTTATCTGCGCCTCGGCGACTCTATGGCCCGCCTCGTCTTGACCTCCGTCCACGGGGCCTCGTTCTCTCGAGACATCTTGTTCGGAGCACGCTTGGGAAGGCGCGGCGTGGCGAGAATCCGGACCGCGGAAACCTCCGCGTCTCTCCGAGCACTTGACCAGCCAATTAACAAGCTGTACCAAGGCGTCCTTATCAAGCGTGATAGAGCGGCAAGGATAGAAGAACTGTACGGACGTGGCAACAAAAATGGGGTGTGGCTGTGTCATGGACGGGAAGCATTTTTTTCACAGACGAGAGAGCCAAAACCCGAAGTTCCCCGAAGTTCATGCTAGCTTTTTTTTTCCGTATCTTTAATGTAGCTATCCTAACCAAATCAACCGTCCACAATGTTTTAAAGTATTTATAATGTAGCTAACCTAACCTAATTGACCATTAGTATCATTTTGTCAACACATTTACAATGAACAAAAAAAAACCGAAGATGCACGATCGGACGTTTGGTTCTCTCGTCTGTGAAAAGAAGGTTTCCCGTCATGGACACGGCCGTGTTTTGTACGTGACAGGTAATCTGTTCTATACAAAATATAAAACACGCTATTTTATGTATTTTATAATCATGTTTGAACACAAAGAAGTCGCGTATAGACCGACATTATATATATATTATTTTAACACCATATATATTCACTGTAACCATTTTACACCAAATGTTTTATGCATGCAATCGATAGATTTTGACGAGAGCTGACGATTGAAACCCAAACAAACGTCGTAGCTTCTCCGAGTCAAAAGTTATACTAAATGGAAATTCTCGAAACGCAGAAAAATGACCTCAAAGTGGCGATGCGTCACAGTCCTCACTTAGAGTAACGAATTCTTTGATCCCTTAGCTATCCAGTGGTGTAATTAAATTTTGGATGGAGATGATAGATATGTAGCTGCAACAACAAACTCTATCCCCCGATTTTGTTATCATTTGTTTTTTGAATTGCCTCCCGCTATGGAAGCAATTTTAGAGACGTACTCACGTCAAAACGCACAACTTGATGAAGATAAGAGACAAAGCCTGAAACATGGAAGTCATTTTAATAATTCCAACACGGCTGGAAAACCTGGAAAGTTAAACCAAGCATAACATGTTATAAACTCTATGCTTAATTTGATGTGCTATTTAACTGGTTATTTAAATTACTATTACAAGAGAAAATAAAACCAGCAGGAAATAATATACAGATAAATTGATAATATTCTTATTTTTTCAAGTATATTTTATTGCAAAATTACCGGGAACACAAGGCCTTTTTTTGTGAAAAATAACGTGCTCTCTCTTTGGTGATGTTGAGATGGGAACGAAGATTAGTCAGCGAGATTTTTCAGAGGCAGAAGCAGAATATAAATTGTTATCCATACGCTAAGGTAAAAAAATATCTCTTTTGGGTTTTCTTCATGCGACTGCGCAAGAGGAATAAAAGATCCGCTGGAATGCAAGTTCGTGGGCGATCCATTGAGCAAGTGTTAAAAGGGCCGAGGTACTAAATATAACGTGGATTTCCTGTCATGAGAAGCACCGTTAACAAACTGAGTCCGTGCCCTGCATTTAGAAATATCATTAGGCGAGGATGGATTCTATTTAACTTCCGAGGCGCCATCATACAACAGGTTGAAAATCAGCGGTGATAAATAATTCCGAACACGTTTACATTTCGGGGCAAAGTGTGAAGCAAGGTCGGTGAAAATCCCCGTCACAGCGAATTCAGAACTAAGGTTACGCTATAACGTCATGATTAATGGCCTTTTATCAAATCTGCAGGATTTTTTTTTATTCCTACGTTTCAATTCTAGCGTTGAATGCAAATATTTTTAATTTATTCGTCAAAGTTAACTAGTGCAGCTGTTGACAGAAATGACTGTCAGAGGTGGTTCCAAGTGTTTATATTCGCTGGAATGAACTAAAAATATAAAAACTTGTAGTTGGTGATGATTAAATAACATTTTTTTTAATCCATTACAAGTGCTGATAATTTTATCTTATGATATCGTTGAGTCTGGTTTGTTTTAATCGGTATAATTTATTAGTAAAGGATACCTACATACATCCATCCATACATACTTTAAATATCATATGAAGTTTAATTTTACTTTGTGAATATTGAGATAAGAAATCATCTGTAGCATGCAAAATATACCAAGAGCTGTTGTTCTAAAATACTCCGAGAAAACGTTGGTTCGGTTGTAGCATGTCTGCTACCCCTAGATTATTTATTTTTATTTTAGCTTTGTAAGCCCGGAACTTGTTATCAAATCATTGGTATTGTTTATGTTTAATTTAGTTTTGTGTCCAATTTTTCAAATATTTTAATTGGCCATTAGAGGCGGACCGAAAGCCATCGTGTTAGCTTTAGAAAGTTTCGTATTAATTAATTCAGTTTTTTTTTAAATTTGTTTTACTATTAGTTATATTTATTGCCTGGTTTATTTAAGTTTTACGTCGAGTATTTTGAACTGGCATTTTAGACACTATAAATGGACTTTAGTTCCTTGAGTCGCCGCTAGAATTGCAACAGCGCTCGTGCGCACAGCGAGGGAAGGAGTTGGTTTTCCGCGGCCGTGGAGAAGGTTCGGCCTGGCACCGGTTTTGATGGCGTCACGACGTGTATGCAGAGTGCAGAACTTATTTCTTGGCAAAGGCGTAAACTTTTAAATTTAAAAGGCATGAAGCTTGGTGGATTGGACTGGGAAGTTATCAGTGGTATTGCATTTTTTAAGAAGCTACGTTTTTGTGATGTACGAGGGCGATGCATGCCACGCACCGCTCAGCTGTTCGTCCCATTTGGCCGGTTGGGCGTGACCTTCACCGCAAACGGACGTTTGCGTGAGCATTTGCAAGTTTATGCAAATATACGGTAAACGCTTTTTCAGAAGAGGATATCTAGTAAGTGCCCCTTGCATGTTTTTGGCACAGGTGTGGGAAATCTACGTTCTTTTTTCAAGTTGACTTGTAATGTGGCGGCCGTAACAACCTTTTGGTGAAACTTAAAATTAACTTAAAGTTATCTTTAAAGCCTACCATTGGAAACAGGTATTCTCGTTGCGTTTAATAAGCCTTCCCAATTTTAGTGCGCACGGATATTTTTAAATTGAATCACACGGCCGTGTACTTTAAATGGAACTTAAATATTTTTTTGGTATTCTGTAATATACCAGACTTAATTTTAAGAAATACATATTTAGTAGGCTTTTTGTAACATGTTTATATTGCCGGAGCCGGAATTTACTTCACATGGGAGCTCCCGGCGTATTTATTTGTAAATTTAATATTTTAGTCTAAGTTTTGCTTGGAGCCAGCAAAGGTTTGAAATTGTTCTTAATTTATTAATCTTTAAATTTCATGCTCAAATATTTTATAGTTGTATAAATGTACGTTCGGGGTAGGAAATATAGGAAATCTATTGTAGGAAGTAATGATATTTATATGGAGTGTGGCAACGAAGTTGGACTAAATATAATATTATCTACTATATAAGGAATTTATGTATTGCCTAATACGTTATTGTAATTGGATCAACTTATTTATACGACGTACTTTACGTAATGTAATGTTTTTTTTTCAGAACACGTCATATGTTTGGCAAAGTTAATAATTTTTTTTAAGGAAAATAAATTTTTGATGCTTATCTTTATTTCGGTTGTAGTTTTTCTTAGCTGTACCAAACTGACCCTATCTCTTATTTTCTGCTGTAATTTCTGCTGTAAAGAATTTTTTTAAGCTTTTGAATTAATTTGGATATTAACATCTTGTAATATTTTCTTTAAGTCTGCCCCCATTCTGATTTGTGGGTTTTTAGACGTGGTTAGTATTTTGGGCAGAGCAATATTTCTGCATTTAGATAATTTTTTTATACACGTTAGTACCCAGCTGGGGGAGGGTATTGTGACCTTTGGCTGAAAGTTATGAGCAAAGGTTACACGGTTTAAATGTAACATGCAGTAGATCAACTTACTTAGGAGTGATCCCATTTTCAGAGCATCATTCGATTAATTTACAGCTAATATTGAAGGTCTTCTTGTATTTGTTCTTGTGTAATAGTGGAGGTCATCTAAACAATTGCAGTCACCGTACGACTGAGGTAGCTTTGCAAGCAGTGCCAACAAGCTTACAGCAAGCAATGAGCGATGTACATGTTTGGTTACACTTAAAGACTTGAAAGTTACTCGAACTCATTTGGTGACTGAAAAGTTTTAGACGCCAGTGTCATGTTCGCGATCGGAGCAAATTGAACTGCGCGCGCCCTGTAGAGCTTAGCGCTAACCAGGAAAATCCGTTGTAACAGAAAGCACGCGTCGTGCTCAGACTACTTATTGTTAAAATTTACTTTTAAAGAATATAATGGCCAACCACAAGACGGCTTCGTCCGGAAGGTACATAGTTTTGTGAAGTCTAGCCTACGATTAATTTAATCAATGACATTAACGGGGTGCCTCCCATTTCAGGTCATGATTTTATATTTATATTAATCAATAATCAACTTGTAGACTTTTTCTTTTGTTTAACTTTCACGAAATGAAAAATATATACAGCGCATACTTTTTGCATAATTAGCTGTCAAAGTTACATTTTTAACTTTTTTGGGTTATACAAATAATGGGGAATTTAATTTATTGCAGAATTGAAATTTTTTAGGTTTAACTGCAATGCCACATTCACAAAAACTCATTTCATGTTTCTTGGCTATCAAAATCGTAACAAATTTTTGAGAATTTTGAAATGCCAGGAAAAAATAAATATTTTCTGAAAAAAATTAAAACCATTTCTTGAAGTAGCCAGTGGCATTGCAGTTAAACCTAAAAACGTTTCTGTTCTGCAATAAATTAAATTCTCCTTATTTGTACAACCCAAAAACGTTTGTAACTTTGGCAGCTAATTATGCAAAATGTATGCGCTGTATATATTTGTCATTTCGTGAAAGTTAAACAATTGAAAAAGTCCACAAGTTTATCTGTAATTAATGTAAATATAAAATCTTGACCTGAAATGGGAGGCACTGCCTTAACGGCCAGCGGGGCGGCCCGTTGAAGGGAAACATTTTTCTCCCGCGGGTTTCGAGTTACTGCGGTCGGAAGACGGACCTTGATTGCCGAGGGGGTGACGTCCAGTGTGTGTAATGTTCCCGACACTCCCCGGCCGCATAATGGCGCCCGCAGCGGCCATTGTGGCAGTCCCGCGGCGCTCGCTACACAATGCTGCCGGCGCCTCGTCCGAGCTCAAACCGCCGGCAGTGATAACGACTTACAACTCGCGCGGTACGCCGAGGAGAAGGTTTGATTGGGTCGCGGCCCGTTAACCTCCAGCCGCGACATCATTCAGTGGAATAGCAGCGCACTGTTTCTAATGGTTTTTGACGTGACAACGTCTAATAAATCGATGAACGCCGGCTGCACGCACGGAAAAGTGTCCCGTTACGCACATTGTCCCGTTACGCTCATTTTACGCTTGCGCCGCATCTATCTCTCTTCCACTCCATTGGAACAACCATCGATTTGACTTTTTCGAGGCACATTAAACTTGAAACACTCCCATTCGTTTTCTACTTCTCCTAATATCGTCCTATCCTTAACAGAATAACACAGATTGGAAGAAGTTCAATAGCAAACATGTATAAAAGTTATAGTTAAAATAATCTCTTCGTTAAAGTAATAAACATATTTGTATTAATGAGTGCAAATAAAAGTAAATTTATCAATTTAATTATAGATTTCTTTTCACTCCTTCTTTGTATCCATACAAAATATTGATAATTCAATAAAAATGATTCAATTTTATTCATAAAAGTATGTAATAATTTCATCAATGTTTTGTTATGACTTTGTCACGTTAAACTATCGTCCGTAAACCGACTTTACAGACAACCAATTTTTTTGAAGTGAAAACTTCTTTAGCCGCGTTGAGCAATTTTTTGGTAGGGGCAAAACTTACGGGTTCGCGTCACCGACATGCTAGTGTCGTGTTGCGCCAGACTGGCGAATCGCAGCTGCCTGTGTACGTGTATACGCATATACACACTAATACATTGTATATACTCGACTGTATCACGTGCGTGTTGGACTCTTTTTTGGATGGGTAAATTCTTGTGAGTTCGCATCACCGACATGCTGTAGTATCAATGAGTGAAGTTAATTTGACCACGTGAATACATGACCTAGGTCTGACATCACTGGTAAGTCATAGCTAGGTAATGAATTTTTACAGACCACTGACATCTGCTGTGACTAAAAAATTATGTAAGGATAAATGATATCATGCTGACATCGTACTGATATAATACCAAAATCATTTTCTTACATACATTTGACGTAGAAATGATGTCATATTGCATATTTAAAAACAATGTTTTAAGATTTCACTTCTGTTGACAGTCCCCATGACTGGCTTTTTTTTTGGGGGGGGGGGGGGAGGGATGCATTAACTCAAATATTTAATTTAACTTTCACTGCATCAAATCAAGTACAAATGAGCAGCTAAATCACACAGAAAAGAACCATATTGTAGAGTTTTCTTATAAACAAATGTATGATTGACACCTGACAAGTATATATTGCAATTACAAACTGTTTTTACTTCAATTTGTTGACTCGTGAAAATCAATTTATGCGAAGAGATTTCATCCAATAAAAAAGATGTAGGAGCTAAATCTTTCCTTAACTATTTAAATGAAATAGATGCTCATGATTTTTATATGTGGAAACACATTGATACGAATAAAATTGTAGTTAGATCCATCCTTCTTGCAGCGCAACAAACATCTCGAAGCTTCCTCCATTTCCCGGGGCACCACAAACTTCTCGAAGCTTCCTCCGTCTCCCGGGGCACCACAAACATCTTGAAGCTTCCTCCGTCTCCCGAGGCGCCACAAACTTCTCGAAGCTTCCTCCATCTCCCAGGGCACCACAAACATCTCGAAGCTTCCTCCGTCTCCCAGGGCGCCACAAACATCTCGAAGCTTCCTCCGTCTCCCGGGGCGCCACAAACTTCTCGAAGATTCCTCCATCTCCCAGGGCGCCACAAACATCTCGAAGCTTCCTCCGTCTCCCGAGGCACCACAAACTTCTCGAAGCTTCCTCCGTCTCCTGAGGCGCCACAAACTTCTCGAAGCTTCCTCCGTCTCCCGGGGCGCCACAAACTTCTCGAAGCTTCCTCCATCTCCCGAGGCGCCACAAACTTCTCGAAGCTTCCTCCGTCTCCCGAGGCGCCACAAACTTCTCGAAGCTTCCTCCGTCTCCCGAGGCGCCACAAACTTCTCGAAGCTTCCTCCGTCTCCCAGGGCGCCACAAACATCTCGAAGCTTCCTCCGTCTCCCGGGGCGCCACAAACTTCTCGAAGCTTCCTCCGTCTCCCGAGGCGCCACAAACTTCTCGAAGCTTCCTCCGTCTCCCAGGGCGCCACAAACATCTCGAAGCTTCCTCCGTCTCCCGGGGCGCCACAAACTTCTCGAAGCTTCCTCCGTCTCCCAGGGCGCCACAAACATCTCGAAGCTTCCTCCGTCTCCCAGGGCGCCACAAACATCTCGAAGCTTCCTCCGTCTCCCGGGGCGCCACAAACTTCTCGAAGCTTCCTCCATCTCCCGAGGCGCCACAAACTTCTCGAAGCTTCCTCCATCTCCCGAGGCGCCACAAACTTCTCGAAGCTTCCTCCGTCTCCCGAGGCGCCACAAACTTCTCGAAGCTTCCTCCGTCTCCCGAGGCGCCACAAACTTCTCGAAGCTTCCTCCATCTCCCAGGGCGCCACAAACTTTTCGAAGCTTCCTCCGTCTCCCAGGGCGCCACAAACATCTCGAAGCTTCCTCCGTCTCCCGAGGCGCCACAAACTTCTCGAAGCTTCCTCCATCTCCCAGGGCGCCACAAACTTCTCGAAGCTTCCTCCATCTCCCAGGGCGCCACAAACTTCTCGAAGCTTCCTCCGTCTCCCGGGGCGCCACAAACTTCTCGAAGATTCCTCCGTCTCCCGAGGCGCCACAAACTTCTCGAAGCTTCCTCCATCTCCCAGGGCACCACAAACATCTCGAAGCTTCCTCCGTCTCCCAGGGCGCCACAAACATCTCGAAGCTTCCTCCGTCTCCCGGGGCGCCACAAACTTCTCGAAGCTTCCTCCATCTCCCGAGGCGCCACAAACTTCTCGAAGCTTCCTCCATCTCCCAGGGCGCCACAAACTTCTCGAAGCTTCCTCCGTCTCCCAGGGCGCCACAAACATCTCGAAGCTTCCTCCGTCTCCCAGGGCGCCACAAACTTATCGAAGCTTCCTCCATCTCCCGAGGCGCCACAAACTTCTCGAAGCTTCCTCCATCTCCCAGGGCGCCACAAACATCTCGAAGCTTCCTCCGTCTCCCGGGGCGCCACAAACTTCTCAAAGATTCCTCCATCTCCCAGGGCGCCACAAACTTCTCGAAGCTTCCTCCGTCTCCCAGGGCGCCACAAACATCTCGAAGCTTCCTCCGTCTCCCGGGGCGCCACAAACTTCTCGAAGCTTCCTCCGTCTCCCGAGGCGCCACAAACTTCTCGAAGCTTCCTCCATCTCCCAGGGCGCCACAAACTTCTCGAAGCTTCCTCCATCTCCCAAGGCGCCACAAACTTCTCGAAGCTTCCTCCGTCTCCCAGGGCGCCACAAACATCTCGAAGCTTCCTCCGTCTCCCGGGGCGCCACAAACTTCTCGAAGCTTCCTCCATCTCCCGAGGCGCCACAAACTTCTCGAAGCTTCCTCCATCTCCCAGGGCGCCACAAACTTCTCGAAGCTTCCTCCATCTCCCAGGGCGCCACAAACTTCTCGAAGCTTCCTCCGTCTCCCGGGGCGCCACAAACTTCTCGAAGCTTCCTCCGTCTCCCAGGGCGCCACAAACTTCTCGAAGCTTCCTCCGTCTCCCGAGGCGCCACAAACTTCTCGAAGCTTCCTCCATCTCCCAGGGCGCCACAAACTTCTCGAAGCTTCCTCCGTCTCCCGGGGCGCCACAAACTTCTCGAAGATTCCTCCATCTCCCAGGGCGCCACAAACATCTCGAAGCTTCCTCCGTCTCCCGGGGCGCCACAAACTTCTCGAAGATTCCTCCATCTCCCAGGGCGCCAGAAACTTCTCGAAGCTTCCTCCATCTCCCGAGGCGCCACAAACTTCTCGAAGCTTCCTCCGTCTCCCGAGGCGCCACAAACTTCTCGAAGCTTCCTCCGTCTCCCGAGGCGCCACAAACTTCTCGAAGCTTCCTCCGTCTCCCGAGGCGCCACAAACTTCTCGAAGCTTCCTCCGTCTCCCGAGGCGCCACAAACTTCTCGAAGCTTCCTCCGTCTCCCGAGGCGCCACAAACTTCTCGAAGCTTCCTCCGTCTCCCGAGGCGCCACAAACTTCTCGAAGCTTCCTCCGTCTCCCGAGGCGCCACAAACTTCTCGAAGCTTCCTCCGTCTCCCGAGGCGCCACAAACTTCTCGAAGCTTCCTCCGTCTCCCGAGGCGCCACAAACTTCTCGAAGCTTCCTCCATCTCCCAGGGCGCCACAAACTTCTCGAAGCTTCCTCCGTCTCCCGGGGCGCCACAAACTTCTCGAAGCTTCCTCCGTCTCCCGAGGCGCCACAAACTTCTCGAAGCTTCCTCCATCTCCCAGGGCGCCACAAACTTCTCGAAGCTTCCTCCATCTCCCGAGGCGCCACAAACTTCTCGAAGCTTCCTCCATCTCCCAGGGCGCCACAAACTTCTCGAAGCTTCCTCCGTCTCCCGGGGCGCCACAAACTTCTCGAAGCTTCCTCCATCTCCCAGGGCGCCACAAACTTCTCGAAGCTTCCTCCATCTCCCGAGGCGCCACAAACTTCTCGAAGCTTCCTCCGTCTCCCGAGGCGCCACAAACTTCTCGAAGCTTCCTCCATCTCCCGGGGCGCCACAAACTTCTCGAAGATTCCTCCATCTCCCGGGGCGCCACAAACTTCTCGAAGATTCCTCCATCTCCCAGGGCGCCACAAACTTCTCGAAGCTTCCTCCATCTCCCGAGGCGCCACAAACTTCTCGAAGCTTCCTCCGTCTCCCGAGGCGCCACAAACTTCTCGAAGCTTCCTCCGTCTCCCGAGGCGCCACAAACTTCTCGAAGCTTCCTCCGTCTCCCCGGGGCGCCACAAACTTCTCGAAGCTTCCTCCATCTCCCGAGGCGCCACAAACTTCTCGAAGCTTCCTCCGTCTCCCGAGGCGCCACAAACTTCTCGAAGCTTCCTCCGTCTCCCCGGGGCGCCACAAACTTCTCGAAGCTTCCTCCATCTCCCGAGGCGCCACAAACTTCTCGAAGCTTCCTCCGTCTCCCGAGGCGCCACAAACTTCTCGAAGCTTCCTCCATCTCCCGAGGCGCCACAAACTTCTCGAAGCTTCCTCCGTCTCCCGAGGCGCCACAAACTTCTCGAAGCTTCCTCCGTCTCCCGAGGCGCCACAAACTTCTCGAAGCTTCCTCCGTCTCCCGAGGCGCCACAAACTTCTCGAAGCTTCCTCCGTCTCCCGAGGCGCCACAAACTTCTCGAAGATTCCTCCGTCTCCCGAGGCGCCACAAACTTCTCGAAGCTTCCTCCATCTCCCCGGGGCGCCACAAACTTCTCGAAGCTTTGTCCTTCTCCCATTTATATTTTACACAATTTGTTTATTTAAAGTTATAAAACGATAACTAGCATTGACAATTTACTAAGACAACCATGAAATATTCTGCAAATAGATTCACAAATCAACTAAAAAATATATTGTAAAATATATTATCATTTTATTTCAAGCCTAATTCTATAAGTAAGGTTATGTTTCCGTATGTATAATTTATTTGCATTGTACATTAGGTATTCAACTATTATTTTTTTAAGTAAAATTAATATATTAAAATAAACAGAATATTTATTGATGTTCATTACTAATAAAATTTATCTCGATTATTTTACTAAAAATGTTAATTTTATATATGTGTTTTTGTATTAATATTGGATAATGGGTATTTATTATAACAATTAAATTTGATTGGATTTATCATTTACCAAACGTATTTATATCACTCCAGTTCTTTTATTATTTTATTTCTAATAAGTATTTGCATGCAAAATAAAAGTTTTTTACTACAAGTAAGTATAACTTCTAACTCGCGTACATAAATAAACACACCAATTAAAGAAAATTAATATTCTTTAAAAAAAAACTATATAAGCTCATGTAAAAATTGAATACGAAATTTCACTTAGATACACAGTCAGCGAAATTAAAGTTAATTTGTGAGAAGAGGACGAAGTAGGGTTACAAAACTCTCTCTCTCTCTCTCTCTCTCTCTCTCTCTCTCTCTCTCTCTCTCTCTCTCTCTCTCTCTCTCTCTGTTTACCTAAAATCAACACTTCGAGAATTTATATTTTAAATTACATTTATAGCGAATGTGCTGTACTTGGTTAGAAGTTTTATGCTGATTGGTTAAAACATTGGTAATTCTAAAGAAACACTCTTCTGAAACGGGAAAAAATTAAAAACTCAATATTCTGTTAGTTTACAAGTAGTTTAACGTTTAACATTTTAACGATTTGTTAGACTAGTTGTAATTTTTATGGCGGAATTAAATGATTAATAGTAGTTAAAAAGTAACATTATTATTTAATATTATTGTTTGTCAAATGTGTTTTCTTCCGGTAGTTAATGTGTGTTACCACCTGATCGCTTCTATAATAACTGAAGAAACTGAATTAGCAGGTAAGTTATAATTAGTTCACAATGTAGGCGTTTATTATCAATACTCTGCTATGAGAGACTGTTAGTTATGTAGTGCCTCCGTTCGAAACATTCTATCGTCGCACGATTTCGATCACGTTACTTAGTTGTATTTTCATAGATGGCAGTAGAGTTTGGTGAGTGTATGTGGGTACCGAAGAAAAAACAAAGGTAGAGTTGCCAGTGTTTGAGATGCGTGGTCGTCGGTCCTGGCTGCACTCTTGTTTAGCGACGCGTACGAGTGGAGGTGGCGGACAGCGTGCTAACGATGTTATTCGACGCTCGCTACAGCTATGGTGTTTGCGGAGCTACCTCCAAGACCCCTCCGCCCACCTCTTCGACTCGTCCTTTATCTCCCTCTACCCTTCTCCACCTCCTTCTACAAAATCCTGTGCTTCCCCTTCATCTGGCCCGACGCACACTGAGTTCGTTTTTACGAACAGAAATGTCCAAGTGCCCGACTCTTTTCTACTCTGTCCAACTCTTCTTCCAGATCCATCCTTCTGTTGCCCGTAACCAACCTGCACGCATAATTTATGACCTTTGCACCCCGCATGAAAGAGCCCAGGGTTTTCCCTGTGTCCATGCAGGTTTTACCTTTGCCCAACTTATCAAGTTTTAGTCTATGATAGTCGGTGAGGGGAGTTAGTCATGGCGCCAATCGCAGCCATGGCTGGCCAATCTCCCTCCTAGCACATGATGCATGCTACCTCTCCTGCATGATTAGAGCGTATAGGCTTCGGCCTGAGACGCACTTAGTCTTCCCTACCCAGACCCCTCCCGCACACTCATAGCTTTAAGTTAGGTTAGGGAAAAAAAAGAGTTCGTTTCTCCGGCCACTTGGCGCTCGAGAAACACGGAATTAATATTATTTCATTTAACTTGCGTGTCTCATTCAAGCACGGCTCTGCAGCGGGGTTGTTTGTGTAAACTATCTTAGCTCTCGGCATACGGCATTCTGTAGGAGTCATTTCGTGAATACAAAACGGAAATGCGTAACCCCAGTTTATTTTGGGTTCAGAATTTTTGTGATGTCATCATTTGTGGGTTTTTTTTTTTTCGTTCTCTTAGTCCATTTTTCTTTGTTTGTTGACCATATTCCTGTTAAGGAATATTATGTAGTGTTTATATCCTGTTGACAACAGCAATTTTTTGCTTAATTTGTGTTTTGGGTATTTTTTTAGTTTTCTTCTACAGAAAAAGTGCTTAGCAATGGCATATGTCCAAAAGCTTACATCAAGTCATGCACTCCCATTGCACAAATTTTTCAAATATAATAACCCCAGTGCTGCGTCTGCGCGGAAGTCTCAGTTTTACCAAAATAGTGGTCATCCATTGGAGTAAGAACCACACTCGGTGGCGCTTAACTTTGAATGTAGTCCTAACTAAAGTATAAACCTGTAACCACTTTTTCTTTTTATTGATGGGCGGCATACCGTAAAGTTTGACAGTGTATGTAACCCCGCTTTGTCGTGAAATTGTAGTTGTGGTTGTTGGTGTATGGGTAAGTGCCAAGGAGACGATAAGGACAACACAAACTACAACCATGTCTTATCCGGGATTCGAACCCAGAGCCCCCGCACCGTAGCCCGGTGCGTTTTCGACTGCGTTACGGAGGCCGACACCACTCGGCCACCATGACATCGCGAAATACAATAGTCTTATAACAGTATATATTAAATAAGAATATCTCAGAAAAAAATATAATTCTTACAAGTCCTTTAACTTTACATTTTGTTCTTTTAAGCCACCCTAGCTACACCATCGCACGAACTGCATCATAACTGTTCCGAAAATACCCGGAGCACATCAAATGCACCGAATTTGAGGAAAAAGTTGTAGGCGATTAAAAAATTATAAAATAACATAACATGGGTTGGGTTGGGTTAGGTTCAGTTAGGTTATTACCGTCTTGTTAAACAGAATTATAATAAGATTTTAAAAATAAGAAAAATGTATACCTTTCTTTCCTCTAAAATGAATTCTTTTAATATATTTATCACTCTCTACATTATTTTTAAGAATTCTACGTCAAATTTCGTGTCCGAGTGTCATATTATAAGTTTATTTACAACATTATAACAAATTAATCTTCTCGTTACGGAGGTTACATGTTTACACATCACGGGCGAGTGCTGAAACACTTGCTCCCATTTTTTGTAGGTTATATTTATTTCATCAAATGTTGTATGAAACTTCTGAAGTTCAATATTTGAGACCATACATTCGTAAATATTCCCAGTCGATATATCTGACTTACTTAAGGTTACGTTTTCAACAGCATCCTTTCTTAGTAGGGAAGCTTCTTCCGAGAAATCTTCCCACGAGCCGTCTTTGATCTCATTTCGACTCCGGAAGAAAATCATTAAATTAATTGTGACTCTGCAGTTCAACGAAAGATAAAGTAAGATGAAAATTCTACGAAATTCACCCTTGCGTGATTGAAAATTATAAATATAGCACAGGGTTGTCACCAGTTCATAAACAAGGAAAAGATTTTTTGAGCCAATCTCTAGCGAACCATTTCAAAGGATTATAAAAGTCACCCGGTAGCACTCACAAATAACCAACTTCATTGCTAAGGGACGTTCACATATTTGTTGTACTATTATCCGGGATGTTGTGTTCGCAAATAAAATGTTACGTGCATTCAGCCATCTCGCAAAATCATCTCCGTTGTCGTTAGGGACCTTACCCACACCCCTGTCACACAAAAACTTTCCTAAATAACAATAAAGCCAGCTATGTACCCAATCAAAAGTATGCAATTAATAGAGCAACATTAAGCTGTTCTATTCGCAATCAAGTTATTTCAGCGTGCACATTAGCCGAAACCCCAGAACAAAAAACAAAACAAAGGCGACACATTAAATTGCAGATCCCTAGACGCAGGCGTGCGGAAACCGACTGGTGTGTGATTGGCCACTGCACAGCCCGGAGGATATCATGATGATCCCTGGGCGCTGATTGGCAGACTGCGTTCCGCCATGTAGCTGGTCAGTGCCGCCATATTGGCGGCGTGCGGGGCTACAGCTCGCGATCACGTGACAACTGCGCTTCTGAATGTCAGTGGCGGTCACAACCCGGGGGGGGGGGGGAGGGAGTGTTAGGGGAAAATATCTCCCCCGAAGTTGTGAAAATTTTTAAAAATATCAGTGAAGACAGTGGCTGTGTGGGAAGCCACGTCTACTGCTATTGATGTAGGCCTACATGTAGGTTCATTAATGTCAAAAGTAACGTAAGTTTTTTTTAATTCACATTTTCAAATTTTACTTTTTTTTTCAATTTTTTCCCCAAAAATCTCTTCTCCACCCCGTAAAAAATTCCTGTATCTGCCACTGTGCCTGGGTATTCTAAGCTGACGCCAAGATCAGAGACATTTCGCTGTTCGGACTGGCTTGCATGTTGTTGGGAACAATGCCTCAGGTTCTTCGCGGACTGTTCAAAAGAACTGCACAGTAAAAGTAGAAAAAACATTTCTAGCGTTACAATAAAGTTGAAACCAGTTTGCATGAAATTATTTTATAAAATAAGCTACAAGAAAAATGTAAACTCTACAGCATATTCGTAGGAAAATTTCAAAGAAAAAGCTGCACTTATACCATAGATGTTTTATGTTTTCAGTAACCTGTTACCTCTAACTGGAATAGTGGAATATGTTGTTCAAATAAATGTTCACCCCACCGCCAGATTGTAAGATCTGCAGGCTATGTTTCTTAATACCACAAGAAGTTCGCTCCAATACCACAATAGCTTACATTTTTTTCGATATATACACTTAAAGGGAACAGTAATCATATGATTAGGTGAATATAACATTACTTTGTATTTATATGTATTAGGGATATTAATAAAGTAAAGTCCGTTTAGTCATTAAAAAAATTAACTCTTTAAAAAAGTTTTTTTGTGTGGTTTTAGTTTACCACATATCTAGTTCACTTTCCCACATAATCGCCATTGAGTGCCAAGCTTTTTCCGTAACGCTTCACCAGTTTCTTGAACACGTCTCCATAGAAGGTCCCCGCCTGGGAATTAAACCAGTTGACACCGGCAGTCCTGAGTTCCTCGTCGTCAGGTTGGTAGTCACAAAGCAACCCCCGGCAACATCTCCAAACCCAGTCAAGCAACAATTAGCAGAAACAGCAGTAACCAGCAGAGAGGCACGCGCCAGGAAGCGCGGCTACCCGCAGTGCAGGCAAGTGAAGCGGGAAGCCAACACACAGGGGTAACTTACCCTAGCATCCCAGTCCCTGCGACGATCAAGCCAATGGAATCTTGGCGAGACATGCGCCTGGCTGGCGTGGCTACCCGCCGACAACCCCACGTGACAAGAAGAGCAAGGTCAGGCGTGGGAGGAACGCGCGCTGTAATTCCAATTCTGTGTGCAAAAGGATCTTCACCAGCCCCTGTGTGATGCCCCTGTGTGCGGGTTTCCCGCTTTACACGTCTGCACTGCGAGTAGCTGCGCTTCCTGGCGGTTTAATTACCATGCGGCGAACTTCCATGTAGAGGGGTTAAAGAAACTTGCGCAGCGTTACGAAAAGTGATTAGAACTGAGTGGAGATTATGTCGGGAAGTGAAGTACATATGAACTGAACGAATACTGTCAAATAAAAAACTATTTTTTCCACGAGTTTGTTTTTTTAATGACCAAACGGACTTTACTTTATGAATATCCCTCGTACCAAGTCCAGAGAGCTAGCACACCGTTATACTGGCGGAAAGCACAACCTATTACAATACAATCGTCTAAACCGTATTTAATATGAAGTGCCATCTATCGGCAGTTGGCGTAATTTCCAGTATCCATTTGCCATGGTATGAGAGCTTACAAAAATTCGGTATTAATAAATAGGGACCGGAAAAATTCGCGGGTTCAATGACCTGTAGAATGAACTCCATAGTTCTACGTACACTCGGTCAAATGTGACCCACTCATTGGCTGCTATCTTGTAAGACGTCCCATCGTAGCAGCCTGTGATTTGATACAGCTTTTGTTGGGTGTTTCTCATTGGCCCTGAGTTGTGAGCCAATAACAGAGGCTGCATTGAGGTATAACTATTTGTATTTTAGCATATCGCGAAATGAACTCGCGAATTTTTCCGGTATCTATTAACAAACAAAAGAAAATAGTACGCTCATTGTTATTTTAAATAAAGTGTAACAAAAAATAGAATATTACTTTTAAAAAATATACTTCAGTTACAATTACATTTATTTTACTGTGTGTGACGCAATAATTAGAGGCCGGAAAAATTCGCGAATTCCCTGCGTGATACGCTTAAAATTCAAATAATTATAGCATTTTGCTGCTTCTGCTATTGGCTCACAGTTAATCTGGAAGACCACGCGCCAATGGGAGACCTTCAACAAGGGAGTCAACCAATCACAAGTTACCCAGTTGAGACGTCTCGAAAGTCAGCAGCCATTGGACAGGTGATGGTTGCCCGAGAGTGCAGAGGGTGCTGGATTCCATCCTGGAGGTCATTGAACCCGCGAATTTTTTTCCGGTGTGTATAAATAATGGAAGAGAGGCTGATGTACACGATGTCCCAGAGAAATAAGCCGCCAGGTATCACCTCAAGAACTAGCCCAGGTTGGTCGGTGAGGTGTGTGCCGCTCGTGTGAACACACTCTTCGCGCTGAAGCCTCAGCGCCCACTCCCATTCAGGAGTTTATTCCCGCCGTTCCGCTCGCCTTTTGTTTCTCCTCGCCGTGACGTCACAGGTGGTTATCTCACCCCTGCACGCACGAGTGCCGGCCAACTCCAGCCAAGCTCGTCTTCCAGAGCCTTTTTTTATTCCAAAACTCATTCGCATGTCATCAGCAGACACGTAAAAATCCAAATGCTTATACATATTGTTGTGCTGATTCTGCTATTGGCTCACAGTTAATCCGGAACTTGGCCGGTTAGAAACTTTTGTGTGTTCTTTAAATGAACTACGCAATAAGTAGAGACCTGTAAAATTCGCGATTTCAAATCCCTTAAGGATAGACTCCATGATCCTCTATGCACTCGTGCAAATTACATATGCTGATTGGTTAACGACTCGTAACACCTGTTGACTGGAATGATCGTGATTCGCTAATTCTTCTGTTAAAGATTTTTCATTGGCCCAGAGTCCTTCAGAATAACTGTGGCCCAATCACTGAAGCAAAATAATGTCAAAAGTATTTGGACTCTATCCTATCGCGAAATGAATCCGCAAATTTTACAGGTCTCTAGCAATAAGGAATTTTGATTTAATGCAATTTCTTGGACATACGTCATTGCAGTTTTACTTTGTTCGTCATGAGGAAAAAAAAATTTCAAGAACGCAAATTAAGAATTATAAATGAAAACATAAACCCACAGAGAACAAGACAAAATCAGCTGATGTCAAACAGCTAAACCTAACGATGAACCTAAACAGGTATTAGGGACAGCACATAGGAAACCTACTGTGTTTATTGGTGTTGTCTTCGTTGTGTTGTCCTGAATATATGTTTATCTTCATCGTTGTGTTCGAATATTTGCTGGGTTGTCCAGGTTTTGTCTACCCGAATTTACAGTTGTTGTTGAAACTATCTCGTCATTGCTAGCCCATTGTGTTGTTCTGTGCTGTTATAATTTTTTCATGACTAAATTCCTTCCACGGAGATCTTGTTCTGTCTGATATTGAAGCCTGAATGTGTTCTTCTGTACTGTCGTCGTTGTAAGACACTTGTGTCTCAATTTATTTTTTTACCTGTAATTTTAATTAATTAAGAAACTAAGGGCTTCATTTTTTTTTTTTGTTTTTCCTCTTAAACCTAATTTGTTTCTTAACCTCGAGTAAGACTTTTAGCAGGACACGATTCAAGGCTCTTTTCTGGTACGCACGCCGTAGCTTCTGTGTTTGGCGCACCATGTTTGTGTGACGGGGGACGCCGTAATTGTCGTCGTATTGTGTCGGTACGACAATATGATTGGCGGCCGTGGTTGCGGCCTGTTTGACTGGTGCTGCAGACCGAGGCGGTCGTGCTGACCGACTGTCGTTGCCACCCGGACTGTGTCAGCCACCCTCTAGACCATCACATCATCTACACGCCTGGCACCGCCGATGTCACAAGTAAGAGTGGTGCGTGGGTGTAGTGAGCCAGACATCGGGCTCCTGATTCCCGTTAGTGCGTGGGTGTAGTGAGCCAGACATCGGGCTCCTGATTCCCGTTAGTGCGTGGGTGTAGTGAGCAAGACATCGGGCTCCTGATTCCCGTTAGTGCGTGGGTGTAGTGAGCCAGACATTGGGCTCCTGATTCCCGTTAGTGCGTGGGTGTAGTGAGCCAGACATCGGGCTCCTGATTCTCGTTAGTGCGTGGGTGTAGTGAGCCAGACATCGGGCTCCTGATTCCCGTTAGTGCGTGGGTGTAGTGAGCAAGACATCGGGCTCCTGATTCCCGTTAGTGCGTGGGTGTAGTGAGCCAGACATTGGGCTCCTGATTCCCGTTAGAGCGTGGGTGTAGTGAGCCAGACATCGGGCTCCTGATTCCCGTTAGAGCGTGGGTGTAGTGAGCCAGACATCGGGCTCCTGATTCCCGTTAGTGCGTGGGTGTAGTGAGCCAGACATCGGGCTCCTGATTCTCGTTAGTGCGTGGGTGTAGTGAGCAAGACATCGGGCTCCTGATTCCCGTTAGTGCGTGGGTGTAGTGAGCAAGACATCGGGCTCCTGATTCCCGTTAGTGCGTGGGTGTAGTGAGCCAGACATCGGGCTCCTGATTCCCGTTAGAGCGTGGGTGTAGTGAGCCAGACATCGGGCTCCTGATTCCCGTTAGTGCGTGGGTGTAGTGAGCCAGACATCGGGCTCCTGATTCCCGTTAGTGCGTGGGTGTAGTGAGCAAGACATCGGGCTCCTGATTCCCGTTAGTGCGTGGGTGTAGTGAGCAAGACATCGGGCTCCTGATTCCCGTTAGTGCGTGGGTGTAGTGAGCCAGACATTGGGCTCCTGATTCCCGTTAGTGCGTGGGTGTAGTGAGCCAGACATCGGGCTCCTGATTCCCGTTAGTGCGTGGGTGTAGTGAGCAAGACATCGGGCTCCTGATTCCCGTTAGTGCGTGGGTGTAGTGAGCAAGACATCGGGCTCCTGATTCCCGTTAGTGCGTGGGTGTAGTGAGCCAGACATTGGGCTCCTGATTCCCGTTAGTGCGTGGGTGTAGTGAGCCAGACATCGGGCTCCTGATTCTCGTTAGTGCGTGGGTGTAGTGAGCCAGACATCGGGCTCCTGATTCCCGTTAGTGCGTGGGTGTAGTGAGCAAGACATCGGGCTCCTGATTCCCGTTAGTGCGTGGGTGTAGTGAGCCAGACATTGGGCTCCTGATTCCCGTTAGTGCGTGGGTGTAGTGAGCCAGACATCGGGCTCCTGATTCTCGTTAGTGCGTGGGTGTAGTGAGCCAGACATCGGGCTCCTGATTCCCGTTAGTGCGTGGGTGTAGTGAGCAAGACATCGGGCTCCTGATTCCCGTTAGTGCGTGGGTGTAGTGAGCCAGACATCGGGCTCCTGATTCCCGTTAGTGCGTGGGTGTAGTGAGCAAGACATCGGGCTCCTGATTCCCGTTAGTGCGTGGGTGTAGTGAGCAAGACATCGGGCTCCTGATTCCCGTTAGTGCGTGGGTGTAGTGAGCCAGACATCGGGCTCCTGATTCCCGTTAGTGCGTGGGTGTAGTGAGCAAGACATCGGGCTCCTGATTCCCGTTAGTGCGTGGGTGTAGTGAGCAAAACATCGGGCTCCTGATTCCCGTTAGTGCGTGGGTGTAGTGAGCAAGACATCGGGCTCCTGATTCCCGTTAGTGCGTGGGTGTAGTGAGCCAGACATCGGGCTCCTGATTCCCGTTAGTGCGTGGGTGTAGTGAGCCAGACATCGGGCTCCTGATTCCCGTTAGTGCGTGGGTGTAGTGAGCCAGACATCGGGCTCCTGATTCTCGTTAGTGCGTGGGTGTAGTGAGCCAGACATCGGGCTCCTGATTCCCGTTAGTGCGTGGGTGTAGTGAGCCAGACATCGGGCTCCTGATTCCCGTTAGTGCGTGGGTGTAGTGAGCAAGACATCGGGCTCCTGATTCCCGTTAGTGCGTCGGTGTAGTGAGCCAGACATCGGGCTCCTGAATCTCGTTAGTGCGTGGGTGTAGTGAGCAAGACATCGGGCTCCTGATTCCCGTTAGTGCGTGGGTGTAGTGAGCAAGACATCGGGCTCCTGATTCCCGTTAGTGCGTGGGTGTAGTGAGCCAGACATCGGGCTCCTGATTCCCGTTAGTGCGTGGGTGTAGTGAGCCAGACATCGGGCTCCTGATTCTCGTTAGTGCGTGGGTGTAGTGAGCCAGACATCGGGCTCCTGATTCCCGTTAGTGCGTGGGTGTAGTGAGCCAGACATCGGGCTCCTGATTCCCGTTAGTGCGTGGGTGTAGTGAGCAAGACATCGGGCTCCTGATTCCCGTTAGTGCGTGGGTGTAGTGAGCCAGACATCGGGCTCCTGATTCCCGTTAGTGCGTGGGTGTAGTGAGCAAGACATCGGGCTCCTGATTCCCGTTAGTGCGTGGGTGTAGTGAGCCAGACATCGGGCTCCTGATTCCCGTTAGTGCGTGGGTGTAGTGAGCAAGACATCGGGCTCCTGATTCCCGTTAGTGCGTGGGTGTAGTGAGCAAGACATCGGGCTCCTGATTCCCGTTAGTGCGTGGGTGTAGTGAGCAAGACATCGGGCTCCTGATTCTCGTTAGTGCGTGGGTGTAGTGAGCCAGACATCGGGCTCCTGATTCCCGTTAGTGCGTGGGTGTAGTGAGCAAGACATCGGGCTCCTGATTCCCGTTAGTGCGTGGGTGTAGTGAGCCAGACATCGGGCTCCTGATTCCCGTTAGTGCGTGGGTGTAGTGAGCCAGACATCGGGCTCCTGATTCCCGTTAGTGCGTGGGTGTAGTGAGCCAGACATCGGGCTCCTGATTCCCGTTAGTGCGTGGGTGTAGTGAGCCAGACATCGGGCTCCTGATTCCCGTTAGTGCGTGGGTGTAGTGAGCCAGACATCGGGCTCCTGATTCCCGTTAGTGCGTGGGTGTAGTGAGCCAGACATCGGGCTCCTGATTCCCGTTAGTGCGTGGGTGTAGTGAGCCAGACATCGGGCTCCTGATTCCCGTTAGTGCGTGGGTGTAGTGAGCCAGACATCGGGCTCCTGATTCCCGTTAGTGCGTGGGTGTAGTGAGCCAGACATCGGGCTCCTGATTCCCGTTAGTGCGTGGGTGTAGTGAGCCAGACATCGGGCTCCTGATTCCCGTTAGTGCGTGGGTGTAGTGAGCAAGACATCGGGCTCCTGATTCCCGTTAGTGCGTGGGTGTAGTGAGCCAGACATCGGGCTCCTGATTCCCGTTAGTGCGTGGGTGTAGTGAGCCAGACATCGGGCTCCTGATTCCCGTTAGTTCGTGGGTGTAGTGAGCCAGACATCGGGCTCCTGATTCCCGTTAGTGCGTGGGTGTAGTGAGCCAGACATCGGGCTCCTGATTCCCGTTAGTGCGTGGGTGTAGTGAGCCAGACATCGGGCTCCTGATTCCCGTTAGTGCGTGGGTGTAGTGAGCCAGACATCGGGCTCCTGATTCCCGTTAGTGCGTGGGTGTAGTGAGCCAGACATCGGGCTCCTGATTCCCGTTAGTGCGTGGGTGTAGTGAGCCAGACATCGGGCTCCTGATTCCCGTTTGTGCGTGGGTGTAGTGAGCCAGACATCGGGCTCCTGATTCCCGTTAGTGCGTGGGTGTAGTGAGCCAGACATCGGGCTCCTGATTCCCGTTTGTGCGTGGGTGTAGTGAGCCAGACATCGGGCTCCTGATTCCCGTTAGTGCGTGGGTGTAGTGAGCCAGACATCGGGCTCCTGATTCCCGTTAGTGCGTGGGTGTAGTGAGCCAGACATCGGGCTCCTGATTCCCGTTAGTGCGTGTGTGTAGTGAGCCAGACATCGGGCTCCTGATTCCCGTTAGTGCGTGGGTGTAGTGAGCCAGACATCGGGCTCCTGATTCCCGTTAGTGCGTGGGTGTAGTGAGCCAGACATCGGGCTCCTGATTCCCGTTAGTGCGTGGGTGTAGTGAGCCAGACATCGGGCTCCTGATTCCCGTTAGTGCGTGGGTGTAGTGAGCCAGACATCGGGCTCCTGATTCCCGTTAGTGCGTGGGTGTAGTGAGCCAGACATCGGGCTCCTGATTCCCGTTAGTGCGTGGGTGTAGTGAGCCAGACATCGGGCTCCTGATTCCCGTTAGTGCGTGGGTGTAGTGAGCCAGACATCGGGCTCCTGATTCCCGTTAGTGCGTGGGTGTAGTGAGCCAGACATCGGGCTCCTGATTCCCGTTAGTGCGTGGGTGTAGTGAGCCAGACATCGGGCTCCTGATTCCCGTTAGTGCGTGGGTGTAGTGAGCCAGACATCGGGCTCCTGATTCCCGTTAGTGCGTGGGTGTAGTGAGCCAGACATCGGGCTCCTGATTTCCGTTAGTGCGTGGGTGTAGTGAGCCAGACATCGGGCTCCTGATTCCCGTTAGTGCGTGGGTGTAGTGAGCCAGACATCGGGCTCCTGATTCCCGTTAGTGCGTGGGTGTAGTGAGCCAGACATCGGGCTCCTGATTCCCGTTAGTGCGTGGGTGTAGTGAGCCAGACATCGGGCTCCTGATTCCCGTTAGTGCGTGGGTGTAGTGAGCCAGACATCGGGCTCCTGATTCCCGTTAGTGCGTGGGTGTAGTGAGCCAGACATCGGGCTCCTGATTCCCGTTAGTGCGTGGGTGTAGTGAGCCAGACATCGGGCTCCTGATTCCCGTTAGTGCGTGGGTGTAGTATGCCAGACATCGGGCTCCTGATTCCCGTTAGTGCGTGGGTGTAGTGAGCCAGACATCGGGCTCCTGATTCCCGTTAGTGCGTGGGTGTAGTGAGCCAGACATCGGGCTCCTGATTCCCGTTAGTGCGTGGGTGTAGTGAGCCAGACATCGGGCTCCTGATTCCGTTAGTGCGTGGGTGTAGTGAGCCAGACATCGGGCTCCTGATTCCCGTTAGTGCGTGGGTGTAGTATGCCAGACATCGGGCTCCTGATTCCCGTTAGTGCGTGGGTGTAGTGAGCCAGACATCGGGCTCCTGATTCCCGTTAGTGCGTGGGTGTATTGAGCCAGACATCGGGCTCCTGATTCCCGTTAGTGCGTGGGTGTAGTGAGCCAGACATCGGGCTCCTGATTCCCGTTAGTGCGTGGGTGTAGTGAGCCAGACATCGGGCTCCTGATTCCCGTTAGTGCGTGGGTGTAGTGAGCCAGACATCGGGCTCCTGATTCCCATTAGTGCGTGGGTGTAGTGAGCCAGACATCGGGCTCCTGATTCCCGTTAGAGCGTGGGTGTAGTGAGCCAGACATCGGGCTCCTGATTCCCGTTAGTGCGTGGGTGTAGTGAGCCAGATTTCGGGCTCCTGATTCCCGTTAGTGCGTGGGTGTAGTGAGCCAGACATCGGGCTCCTGATTCCCGTTAGTGCGTGGGTGTAGTGAGCCAGATATCGGGCTCCTGATTCCCGTTAGTGCGTGGGTGTAGTGAGCCAGACATAAGGGCTCCTGATTCCCGTTAGTGCGTGGGTGTAGTGAGCCAGACATAAGGGCTCCTGATTCCCGTTAGTGCGTGGGTGTAGTGAGCCAGACATCGGGCTCCTGATTCCCGTTAGTGCGTGGGTGTAGTGAGCCAGACATCGGGCTCCTGATTCCCGTTAGTGCGTGGGTGTAGTGAGCCAGACTCCGGGCTCCTGATTCCCGTTAGTGCGTGGGTGTAGTGAGCCAGACATCGGGCTCCTGATTCTCGTTAGTGCGTGGGTGTAGTGAGCAAGACATCGGGCTCCTGATTCCCGTTAGTGCGTGGGTGTAGTGAGCAAGACATCGGGCTCCTGATTCCCGTTAGTGCGTGGGTGTAGTGAGCCAGACATCGGGCTCCTGATTCCCGTTAGTGCGTGGGTGTAGTGAGCAAGACATCGGGCTCCTGATTCCCGTTAGTGCGTGGGTGTAGTGAGCC
The DNA here is from genome assembly GCF_032445375.1 of Bacillus rossius redtenbacheri. NCBI lineage: Eukaryota > Metazoa > Arthropoda > Insecta > Phasmatodea > Bacillidae > Bacillus > Bacillus rossius. The sequence continues at coordinate 4,257,722 of NC_086331.1, read as the reverse complement.
AGACATCGGGCTCCTGATTCCCGTTAGTGCGTGGGTGTAGTGAGCCAGACATCGGGCTCCTGATTCCCGTTAGTGCGTGGGTGTAGTGAGCCAGACATCGGGCTCCTGATTCTCGTTAGTGCGTGGGTGTAGTGAGCCAGACATCGGGCTCCTGATTCCCGTTAGTGCGTGGGTGTAGTGAGCCAGACATCGGGCTCCTGATTCCCGTTAGTGCGTGGGTGTAGTGAGCCAGACATCGGGCTCCTGATTCTCGTTAGTGCGTGGGTGTAGTGAGCCAGACATCGGGCTCCTGATTCCCGTTAGTGCGTGGGTGTAGTGAGCCAGACATCGGGCTCCTGATTCTCGTTAGTGCGTGGGTGTAGTGAGCCAGACATCGGGCTCCTGATTCCCGTTAGTGCGTGGGTGTAGTGAGCCAGACATCGGGCTCCTGATTCCCGTTAGTGCGTGGGTGTAGTGAGCCAGACATCGGGCTCCTGATTCTCGTTAGTGCGTGGGTGTAGTGAGCCAGACATCGGGCTCCTGATTCCCGTTAGTGCGTGGGTGTAGTGAGCCAGACATCGGGCTCCTGATTCCCGTTAGTGCGTGGGTGTAGTGAGCCAGACATCGGGCTCCTGATTCCCGTTAGAGCGTGGGTGTAGTGAGCCAGACATCGGGCTCCTGATTCCCGTTAGTGCGTGGGTGTAGTGAGCCAGACATCGGGCTCCTGATTCCCGTTAGAGCGTGGGTGTAGTGAGCCAGACATCGGGCTCCTGATTCCCGTTAGAGCGTGGGTGTAGTGAGCCAGACATCGGGCTCCTGATTCCCGTTAGTGCGTGGGTGTAGTGAGCCAGACATCGGGCTCCTGATTCCCGTTAGAGCGTGGGTGTAGTGAGCCAGACATCGGGCTCCTGATTCCCGTTAGAGCGTGGGTGTAGTGAGCCAGACATCGGGCTCCTGATTCCCGTTAGAGCGTGGGTGTAGTGAGCCAGACATCGGGCTCCTGATTCCCGTTAGAGCGTGGGTGTAGTGAGCCAGACATCGGGCTCCTGATTCCCGTTAGAGCGTGGGTGTAGTGAGCCAGACATCGGGCTCCTGATTCCCGTTAGAGTGTGGGTGTAGTGAGCCAGACATCGGGCTCCTGATTCCCGTTAGTGCGTGGGTGTAGTGAGCCAGACATCGGGCTCCTGATTCCCGTTAGAGCGTGGGTGTAGTGAGCCAGACATCGGGCTCCTGATTCCCGTTAGTGCGTGGGTGTAGTGAGCCAGACATCGGGCTCCTGATTCCCGTTAGTGCGTGGGTGTAGTGAGCCAGACATCGGGCTCCTGATTCTCGTTAGTGCGTGGGTGTAGTGAGCCAGACATCGGGCTCCTGATTCCCGTTAGTGCGTGGGTGTAGTGAGCCAGACATCGGGCTCCTGATTCTCGTTAGTGCGTGGGTGTAGTGAGCCAGACATCGGGCTCCTGATTCCCGTTAGTGCGTGGGTGTAGTGAGCCAGACATCGGGCTCCTTATTCCCGTTAGTGCGTGGGTGTAGTGAGCCAGACATCGGGCTCCTGTTTCCCGTTAGTGCGTGGGTGTAGTGAGCCAGACATCGGGCTCCTGTTTCCCGTTAGTGCGTGGGTGTAGTGAGCCAGACATCGGGCTCCTGTTTCCCGTTAGTGCGTGGGTGTAGTGAGCCAGACATCGGGCTCCTGATTCCCGTTAGTGCGTGGGTGTAGTGAGCCAGACATCGGGCTCCTGATTCCCGTTAGTGCGTGGGTGTAGTGAGCCAGACATCGGGCTCCTGATTCCCGTTAGTGCGTGGGTGTAGTGAGCCAGACATCGGGCTCCTGATTCCGTTAGTGCGTGGGTGTAGTGAGCCAGACATCGGGCTCCTGATTCCCGTTAGTGCGTGGGTGTAGTGAGCCAGACATCGGGCTCCTGATTCCCGTTAGTGCGTGGGTGTAGTGAGCCAGACAACGAGCTCGTGATTCCGTTAGTGCACGGGTATAGTGAGCCAGACATCGGGCTCCTGATTCTCGTTAGTGCGTGCCGCATTTAGACTAGTGATGTTGGATTTAGCGGCATGAACGGTATTAACGACAATTGCTTGGATAATTTTTCTCTGCCCCAGCCATCGTTTCGCAACGCAGTTTGGGCTGGGCTGTCCTTAACGACGCATTTTGCTAAAGGAATCGCAATACGAAATTAAATGCAGGATAACTGGCGTGGAAACTTTCTCTGGTATCGAGACAACAGAGTCTGGCATGTTTAAGCGGCTACCAAGCAGTAGCGGTGACGAACTGGATCCAACAGTTATAGCTCCACTTCGTCACGATTGATAGAGTTTTTTTTTTTTTTTTTTGGCGAAACAATTGCGGTGTAATGCACGCATGCCATTCCGATAGATGAACCGAAAACTTTTTTGGGAATTTATTTGCTAGTCCAGACGATCACGAGCAGTACGAAAGAGAAATGGGCGCGGCCCTCATGTTTGGGTCAGACTATAAGTAGCTTGCGACGCAACAAGTGCTAGCAGGCTGCGTGCTCGAGGTTTCCACTCAGGCCTGTGTTACACGCCGCGGCGGTGCGAGGAAATACTTAAGTGTTTCTCACGTGAGATTCTGAGCAATTAATTTACCGTCACGAGACATAAGACAGTTTTACACCGCGCATAATGACGTCCAAATTTTCTCCAACTTTTCTGTGAAACTTTGTAAAATTAATTTTGTCTTTCTTGTTGTATTTAGCGTGAGAATTACGTTACGTGTCAGTATTCCCGTTAACGCTTACGTCAAGGTTGATGCGCGGTCATGAACTGTATACCAACAGTATTTAATCATTTTTATATTATTTGAGACTGTATTTTGACACATCTTGGGGTAAATTTGTGCGAATTTTTAGTCAATTTGGGCAAAAATTGAAGGTCGAGTTCAAGGGTCAATGTTTACTGTCAGTTTTAAGGTCATCCAAGATGGCCGCCGTTACGACACAATCCAAGATGGCAGACAACGACAACCACAATCCACTTTCCTTCTCGTGCCGCAGGAGGAACATTTATACATATATGCACTACTACCATCATCTCTACGGATTATGTTTAACGACTGCAACATTTATCAAAGATTAGGGGCAACACAGAATTCAAACTGTTATTCCTGTTATTCCTTCCGAAGAGTTATTCCTGTGTGTCTGAATCATTTCACGTAATTCCCGTGCCCCTGGCTACGATATTTGATGGAGGAATTTTTTTTTTCAACCACATTTGTGTAACACTGCAACTTATACTTATTCCTGTGATCGAAATGGCTATTTGTTACATGTCGTAATTATTTGCAAACAAATCTAATTCGTTCCGTGAAACAGCGAACAGCCAGGTCCGGCCCAGAGAGTTTCCTGTGCCAGTCAGCGCATGAGGAATAATTGTGAACGCCTAGCACAGCCAATTTCTCCCGCAACATATCTTCAACAATGAGCTATAACTTTAGACTCTCAAGTTCACAATTAAACTCAAATTCGTTCTTTAAATATTCATGCAGTGGGGATATTTTGTTTGAATACAATTTCATGGACATATGCCTTTGCAGTTTTGCACTGTCATAGAAAAAATTGGTTGTCTGTAAAGTCGGTTTACGGACAATAGTTTAACGTGACGTCATAACAAAACATTGATGAAATGATTGCATACTTTTATGAATAAAATTGAATCATTTTTATTGAATTATCTCTATTTTGTATGGATACAAAGAAGGAGTGAAATAAATTCTACAATTTAATTGATAAATTTACTTTTATTTGCACTCATTAATTCAAATATGTTTATTACTTTAACGCAGAGATTATTTTAACTATAACTTTTATACATGTTTGCTATTTAACTTCTTCCAATCTGTGTTATTCTGTTAAGGATAAGACGATGATAGGAAAAGTAGGAAACGAATGGGAGTGTTTAAAGTTGAATGTGCCTCGAAAAAGTCAAATCGATGGTTGTTCCAATCGAGTGGAAGAGAGATAGATGCGGCGCGAACGTACAATGACCGTAACGGGACAATGTGCATTACGCGACACTTTTTCGTGCGTGCAGCTGGCGTTCATCGATTTATTAGACGTTGTCACGTCAAAATGATGAGATTAACTCACAGAAAACAAGTCTAAATCAGCTAGTTCAAACATATAAACACAACAATGAACCTAAACAGGTATTATGGACAACACAGCGACGAAAGCACAGACGAACACATTCAAACTTAAATATCAGACAACACAACAATGCCGTGGAAGGAATTCAGTCATACAAAATTAATAACAGCTCAGACGAACACAGAAGGCTAACAACGATAACAGAATTTCAACAATAACAGTAAATGCAGGCAGACAACAAACGCAGCAAATATACGAACACAAAGATGAAGATAAACACATACGATAGATAACACAAAAAAGACAACACCGACGAACACAGAAGGTTTCCAGTGACAACAGTTGCGACGTTTCGGAACTGGAAGCTGTTCCCGTTATCAGGCAAAAACAGACTGATCTACAAGAGTGGTGAATTTTTTAAACTTATATATGAATATAAATTAATATTTTCTTTACTTAAAAAGTTAAAAAAATAACACACAAAAAAGCAACATGAGTAAAATGAAAACAAGGAAAGTTTTACTAAACATTATTTTTTTAACTGTTGCTCGAATTATTTATGGTGATATTAGTAGAGACCGGAAATAGTCGTGGAATCACTTCGTGAAACGCTAAAATCCAAATATTTATATGATAATACTGCTTCTGCTATTGGCTCACAGTTTATCTAGAAGACTATGGACCAATGGGAGGCCTCCAACAAAGGAGTCAAAAAATCATAAGCTATCCAGTTGAGACGTCTGAAAAGTCAGCAGCCAATGAACAAGTGATACTTGTCCGAGTGTGCAGAGGATTGTGGATTCCATCCTGGAGGTCAATGAACCGCGAGTTTTTCCTGTCCCCAGACACTACTGGTGAAACATTGAATGCCTGTGCGATACGTTTGTGAACACATGTCTGCAGAACGTATGGAGTTCATGCTGCATTTGTTTACTTTACAAATCTTGAAGCTTTCAGTAAAGATTCAGTCACTTATCTCACAGGCACGCATTGCTATATTTGTAATGTTAAAAATAAATATTTTTATCACTAGCTTATAACGAAATATTTTTCAAATAGCATAGAACTTCGTTTTACCGTGCAATATAATATTATTGTAGTCATGGAGATGTCGTAATATATATAAATTTTACACGATGTTTATTCAGCTAATACTTAAAATAAGTGTTGATTTATTAGATGGTAAAATTTTCCCTTTTTCAGGTGGGTTTTGATCATTTATGTCTTATTGCCATTGGTTATTGTGTTTTTTTTAGTCGTCCATGTTGGGCTGTATAAAATGTAGCCTCTATTTAAATTCACAGGTTTTATATGATTTTACTGTCTCAGTTAAACTTGAAAGACGAGCACAGCTTTTTTGCTGACCGGGAACCATGGCTGAATCCCGCTGCCGGTTACGCCCGCAAAGGAGATGATGTGGTGGCGGGTGGCTTAATTGAATTTCTCGACCATGTAAAAAAAAAAAAATCACGCCTCTTCATTTGAGCCGCGCGCCTTCGTAGCCTCGTCGGGCTGCAGTTAGCGGCTTGGTGATAAATGCCTCAATCAAGCGGCCTGGTTCAGTTCCCCTCCCTCGGGCCTGGGGGGGGGGTCTCTAGTGACGGTTATCTCGGGACAGGACTTGCCACGCGGCTTATCTCTCTTATCTCTCTTATCTCTCTTATCTCTCGCAGCTCCGGCGCCTCTCGGGGGAACCGGAGGTGCGGTCAGCGCGCGCGACCGGAAGTGGAACCTCTCGTCTCGCCGCATCGCTCGCCAAGCCGGAAGTTGTTCCCCGCGACCTGCAGGTAGCCGGCGCCGCTCTTAGATGATTTCCTCCCGAAATACAAGCTGTCCATGAAATAATTTCCCTTTCTTTTTCTTTCAATAATTTAGACTATGTACAACAAATCACGAATCTTGTTAATGGTAAACTAACACCTATGTTCAATATGCGCACCTTTAGTTACACGGCACAAGCCTGACAGAAAGTCCAGTTCTTCCGTCACTTTGGTTAATACGTTCTGTGTCTCAACTTTGCCAACCCAATTAGCTAGCGACGGAACGTAGACGCGAGCTTTTATAGAGCCCCTAAGGGAAAAAAAAAATCTCATGGCGTTATGTCAGGTGAACGTGGAGGCCAGCGAAAAAAGAGCTCTGTCGTCTCGACCATCACGACCAATCCATACGGTCAGGGGCTTTTAAATCCAACTACTCTCGTTAAAAATGAAACCCACGTTGAACTGAAACTACAGATTCACTCGTAGCAAATTGCAGAACACAAAACTCTTTACTCTCAGGAGTCGCCACTTTGCGCAGGTGGCGCTGCCAGCGAGAAAAACAACGAAGCAGTACACGCGCATGCGCTTAACTAAAACTGTTTGAGTTACTCTTTAAGTGTGACCTAGAATCAACACTCTACAACGCCTACAGTTGATAGTATCAAAGTTTATAACTGGGGCATTCTTTTATGGACATGCTGTACATTCCCACGTGATCTCCTCGGCGGGTCGCACACTGTCTTGTGGCTCGGCTGTGTTCCTGCCATGTCGATAAGATAGTTGAAATTGCTGTCAATCATTCAATGTGTTGCTGAAAAATTGTTAAAACTGCATTAATTAAATCAATTGATCCCTAAAACTGATTTAAATGTGTTTTTTTAAGATTATTTTCCAAAAAGGCGTTCCTCTTTCTAAGCTCAGATTCTTGGTGACATACTCTGATTTACCAGTAGGTAACGATAAGCTATCAAAATATTCCAGTCTTTATCATTTCGTTAAATTAATTCACTGATAAAATTGGAGAGTCGACGCTGGATTATTACATTTAACGTCATTATTTTTTTGTTCTTGAAGAATTCCTACGGATCTCCCACTGTCAAAGCCTTGCTTTTTAAGTTTCCAGAATTCTGCTTTAAGTTACATACCATGTGCAAGGACTGGGGAAATGTCACCACTTCAGTAGACTCCGGGAAAACCTGCACTGCTCCTGTACGCTCGGGCTTATGTCGCATGTTCATTGGCTCCTGATATTTGAGGGGTCTCGATTCGATGACTGAAGATTAGTTACTTGTTTGGCTGGTGGTTTTTTAATTTACTCAGAGTATTCCAAAAACAAATCAATTGCAGGAGCAGCATAAAAGTAAGTTTTAATTTTATTTGATAATTTAATAACCTCAACTATTTTTTATTACTCCTTAATTTTGTTGGACTGAGTAGGGGAGACCGGGGTAAGTTGGCGAACGGGGTAAGATGACCAATCGTATGTAACTAATCCAGAAACACAGATAGAAGGTTGGAGCCCCTGTGAACTTGTGTGTCACCATCTGCACCTACTAGGCAGGTGCAGCGGAATTTTCCAGTCAGTTTGAATGTGGCAGTTTTGAGAGGCAGTCTGTTTCGTGAGCCATTGTTGTAATATTGAAGGTATGTACGTATGTTAAGCTATTACAAGAAAAGTGTCCATTTATATAAAATGTTTATACATGTAAAATGAAACGCTGACTTTTGGGAGTATTTTAATGTATAGATTGCTGAAGAAATGTTTTTAATGTTGTTTGTGATTTTGGTAAAGCAAAAAAAAGGGCTGCTGGGGCAAGATGACGAATTCGTCATCTTACCCCTGCAATCGTCAACTTGCCATAGGTAATGACAATGTGAGCTTTATTTTGTATTTAATGTGTTATTTAAACCAATGATATACAGATATGAATAACATTTATGTAAAAGCAAAGTAATAATGAAATTATATAATATTATAAATATTTCCTGTGTTAATAGTCGTAACGCTTTGTTTGATTTTTTTTGTAGATGCCCAGGCATTACGGAAAGGAGAACGGAAAGGAGTTGGAGTGGCGTAGAGATGACTGCTGCTGTGAATTTTTGTCGTGATAATGGTATTGTGATGGTCGGATTGCCACCACATACTTAGCATACGTTGCAGCCATTGGATGTTTCGTTTTTCGGCCTTTTGAAGACATTCTACTCACAAGCCTGTGACAATTATTTGGTGTCACATCCTGGACAACAAATAACTAATCGTAATGTGGGAAATCTCTTCGCTGCACCTTATTCAAAAGCAGCAACTGTAGGCAATGCTATCAAAGGGTTTGAGGCTACTGGGATAGAGCATTACAACCCTCAGATATTCAAAGAATGTGATTTTGCTGCTGCGGCTACATTGGAAAGAAAACTTCCCGGAAGTGAAGAACCAATGTCCACTTAAATACCAATTTCATCTGACCATGCATCAAACGACGTGTGGCTAAATTATATGCCTAATGCTTCAGGAGCTGATTCATTAGCCCAGCCAGAAAAAATAGTGATCTTATCGATGAAGCAGGGCCTTCTTTTGGGAAGGCCAATGCAAGTTCTTGTAGTAAAAATGCATCGTTTTATGATTTAAAACCATTGCCAGTGGCCCACAGGACAACCGTGACAAGGAAAATAAGTACAGGATCAGCTTCAGTAATAACAAGCTCGCCAATCAAGAACATGTTGTTACAAAGAGATAGAGAGAAGAAGCAGAAAGAAGAGATTAAAAATGAAAGAAAAACTAAGAAAACTGAAAAACGAAGCTCTGATCATTCTGTAGCAAAACCATCAAGCCAAAATAGTGTTTCTTACTCTGCATGTGAAGAAGTTTACGTGGAACCTCCAATTGATTCAATGTTCCACATGTTCTGAGTGGTGGCACGAAAACTGTTCCAATTATGTGTGTGACTATTGTTAATGACATTATTCAAAGCAAAAACTTGCAGTTTTTCGTTACTATGTGGCAAGGAATTTTATCAAAGTCGTTCAAATATGTTTCAATATATCATCTTTACAGCCTGCATGTTGTTTAGTGTAGGATATCTATAAAACTATTGTGTACTTTGTCTATAAATATATATTTTTTTGTTTCGTCATCTTACCCCAATAGGTTCGTCAACTTACCCCACTCCTGGGGCAAGATGACGAATGTGCTAACTAATTGATTTCTTGTCAATAACTTCAGAAATACACACATTAATACAACCTTGTTACATTTTTAGGTATAAAATAGTATATACTTCGTATTGGTACCAAATTAGATATAATAAATGCTTATTTATCTGTTAAAGGCCATTTCAAAGCTTAACATCGTAAACTTACCCCGGTCTCCCCTATATCCTTTAAAATGCACGTTTGGTTTCTGAGATATTGTTCTGGCATCGTGAAAGCAACCGAATTTTTTTTTAATACATTCCGTAACTTGAATCGTGTGATGAGGTTCACTAGTCCACTTCTAACGTCACGAAAAAATTATTCGCGCATGTGATTCAAGACATGAACAATGAATGAACTCGGGCATTAGCCTCGTCGAAGTATGCGTCCTTGGAGACCGCCGAGATGGTGTTTCCGTTTCCTTTGAGAACCTCCTTCCCTGAAGTGAAGCCTCTTTCCCTCTTCCGGCCACGCGCCAAAACCCGAAGTACCGCGTTCACTTACCGAGAGTCAGTGGTTCTCAAACTTTCAGCGCGGTTTCACAGACGCTCGTTCCTAAACTCGCTCAACGAGCGACCTTCCGGAAAGAAAACGCAAAGTATTTTTTGTTTACACCCGTCTTGGGGGGATTAGATTGGAATGAAGTGTTGGTGAAATAAATGAAATGTGGAAAATGGAATACCCCGACAAACCTACGAGATCACAGAAACGTTCTGATTGGGAATTTAAGGGGGGACTTAAAAGGGGGTCCAACCACTCTATAACCGCACCAAAGACATTTCAAAGCCCTAGTTTTCTGCGCGGTGGCCAGACGATGTTCAAAAAAAATGTGTTTTCCGTTATGTATATTGTTTTAGTTATATATTTCTTTAACCTTTTCAACAATTATTTTTAAAACACATTGAAACTAGTTTTAAGTCAGTGTTTCGATTGTCAACGTAAATTGATTTTGAATAATGGCAAATAAATGAGTGTGAGTGTTCTGCACTGTCAACATGGTGTCACGTCAATTGGTGGTGGTTTTGTTACTCACAGTTGTAGATTCAGACACGTTCTGTACGCACAGCATATTCCGAATAATATTACTCTGGTGTGATATTTCATCGGTAACTAAATTTAGGCCTTACTGTTTAATTGTTTTCTATGATTTATTTAAAATTGTTTACTTTTTTGTTTTAAGTTTTTTTTTTCTTTCCTTCGCAGGCCCCCTAGACCGATGGGCCCCGTTGCCATAGCAACGGTAGCACCGGCCATGTGGGGGCCCTGGCCACGACTCCGGAATATGAAGTGGATGTTACTGTTGACAGAGCTTAGGACGCAGCCACTTGTCTGGTCAGCTGAGTGAGGCAGGGGGTGAAGGTGGTGTCTATGCTGGGATGGGTAGCCTCAGCCTCTGGACATAGCTGGATCTCTAACATCTCTCCTGTTTCGCGAATACGGCGTATCTGTATCCACGCCCGTGGGGGCCCCAGGTCGGCAGGGCCTAACGGCTAAGAAGGCTGGGTCAACAAATAAAAGGGGAGCAATCCCTCTGACAGTCATTCGGTCGACAATCACTGTTCAAAATGTCCACTTAAACTAATGAAGAAAGTTGGCTGCAAATGATCCACGGATTTATTTTTATTTACGGCTTTCTTCCTAAATTTACGGACACTGTGCTTACTCACTTTAAAAATGAATTAGAAATAATATCCTTAGTACATTAACAAAACATTAAAAATGGTTAAGTCTACAATAAAAAACTTTTTTGTCACTGTCTGTTTAGTAAAAAATGCTATTAACTGACTTGATGTAAGTTTTTGGACAAACGCCATTGCTAAGAACTTTTTCTGTTGAAATAAAACTAAAAAATTAAAAAATAAATAAATAAATAAAAATACCAAAAAAAAATAAAAAAAACGCAAAATTAAGCAAAAAATTGTTGTTGTCAACAAGGATATAAACACCACAAAATATTCCGTAACAGGAATATGGTCAACAAACAAAGAAAAGCAAAGAAAAATGTACTAAGAGAACGAAAAAAAAAAAACACAAATGATGACACAGAAATATTGAGCCCAAAAAAATTCAGCACAACGGTTGAAACTAGACAAAAACACGACAAAACGAAAAGACGAAACAAACACAATAGTTTTCCAAAACAGAATAGAACGATAAAAAAAAACCACAAATGATGACAACACGAAAATATTGAACCCAAAATAATTCAGCACAACAGTTGAAACTAGACAAAAACACGACAAAACGAAAAGACGAAACGAACACAATAGTTTTACCAAAACAGAAACAAGTGACGTTTCGGGAACTGCTATCTGCTCCCGTCCTCAGGCAGAGACGCACATGATACGGAAACACAGGTGCGACTGAGTAGGGGCTCCTGTGTTTCCGTACCATGTGCGTCTCTGCCTGAGGACGGGAGCAGATAGCAGTTCCCGAAACGTCACTTGTTTCTGTTTTGGTAAAACTATTTGTGTTCGTTTCGTCTTTTCGTTTTGTCGTGTTTTTGTCTAGTTTCAACTGTTGTGCTCAATTATTTTGGGTTTTATATTTTTGTGTTGTCATCATTTGTGGGGGGTTTTTATCGTTCTATTCTGTTTTGGAAAACTATTGTGTTCGTTTCGTCTTTTCGTTTTGTCGTGTTTTTGTCTAGTTTCAACCGTTGTGCTGAATTTTTTTGGGCTCAATATTTCTGTGTCATCATTTGTGTTTTTTTTTCGTTCTCTTAGTACATTTTTCTTTGCTTTTCTTTGTTTGTTGACCATATTCCTGTTACGGAATATTTTGTGGTGTTTATATCCTTGTTGACAACAGCAATATTTTGCTTAATTTTGTGTTTTTTGTATTTTTTTTGGGTATTTTTATTTATTTTTTTATTTTTTAGTTTTTCTTCAACATAAAAAGTTCTTAGCAATGGCGTATGTCCAAAAACTTACATCAAGTCATGCATTCCCATTGCACAAATCTTTGAAAGATAACGCTATTAACTGAATAAACCACGACGTTTTTAGTAGTTTAGTTAATTACCGAAAAAAAATCTATTAAAACCCGCCACAGTATATGGATTAGGACGTAATATTTATCTATCCGAGACGTCAGCCATTTTTTTTACCTTTGTTTGGAAACAAACAACCCGGAAGTCAAAATATGGCGTAGGTTCTACGAAGATTCAGTTAATGTTCGCAGGCTTTCACGGCCATTGTCTGAAGTAGCTTGGCTTCTGGGTTGTAGCCGTGTCCTTGGCAAATATTTCACCAACGTTTCGGTCGACATTGCAGTCGCCATCATCAGGGACCAGTTACCTACTGAGGTTCTTATTTGCCAAGGACACGGCTACAACCCAGAAGCCAAGCTACTGAAGATTCAGTTATATGCAATTAAGAATAACTTTTTGTTTATTTGAATATTTTTCGTTAAAAAGTCAGTAAATTTACTGTTATTTATAACAGTGAACTCTCAGCTGCCGAGAGTGCTTCAACGTGTTGTTTGTGTTCGATCTATTACTTAATAACTGAGTTTGAGAGACACCAATTGAAAGTAAAAAAATTAACTTAATTTAACGCTACCATCATGTGGAAGTAATAATATGTACAATTTCACTCGCAAAAAGAATATTTTGTAAAGTTTTAATTTAATTATCAAATATTATTTTTAAAAACTTAATAATATCCTCAAAATTTGGTTTTAATGTTTTTTTAATCATCAAAAACTGTTTTTTTTTAATTTAAATATAATTTTGCTCTATAATTAAAAGCTGTTTTTTTTCTACATCAAATTTTCGTTAGTCAAAGATATTTATGTAAATCATCAATTCTGTACTTGTTTGCAAATATTTTAAGAAAAATAAAAGTTTTATTTTCAGTTAGTTACGTTATGACGTTGGTGATAGAAGACTTAAGTTCCTTCAAAATCCCTGACTGAGCATTTGTTTATTTGACACCTTTTACAAAATATTACGTCAGTCAGCAAACTGTATTAATCTAGATACTGCACATTCTATCACATTAAACTAAATGCAAAGACCATAGATAGTTTAATTGGCGCTGTTTCGCCATAAAGTAGGTACGTACAATTCATGTTCTGCCACTGCCTCTGTAAATATATGCCCCTCAGCATTTTAATGCATTGTGTTCAGAGTTAAAACCTGTGAGAGTGTTACATATATCAGTATGTCGTAACAAGTCGAATTGAAATTGAAACTTAGTGTCTGAAACTGAAAATGCCAAACTCAAGAAAAAAATTAAAGATTGCATTTTATATTACTGCTAGCATACCAACTACTTATTTTGATTTGTAGACACCTAACATGGGCGTGTAGAAGGCAAAACTTGAATTCAATTGAATCGAATTGAATTACTTGTAGTTCAAAGTACAGTAGTATCCCAAGTTTTGCTTCCTTTGTGTTGAGTAATTCTTTCTCAGGATATTCACTGGATGGGAAAAATAAAACAAAAGGGACAGTTTCTTGGCCATTTCATTCTTATTATTTAAAAATAACTAATTCTGGGCGGATAGAGTGAGTGTCTAGACTGATGCATGATTATACCTATATCAAAAATTTTATTTGCTTTTTTTTAGATATTTGGTACTTCAAAACACATTATATAAATTAAACATGGTTTTGAAATTGAAGCCATAAAATATCTAAAGATTATCAATGGATTGCAATCATATTTCCACTGAAATATATCAAAAATTGTGTTTTTAACTCTTTCGTGATTTACGTAATATATGATGTGACCAAACAGGCATTCCGTTCCCTACACGTAAATAAAGCTAAGACATGCAAATGAAGGACAAAAAAAAATTGAGGTCCACAAGAAGGCTCATAGCAATATTTTATTCTATCCATCTTGGTCAGGAAATAATATCTGACAACCAACTCCAACAGCGCACCTGATCTTCCTCTGTGCAGTCTATCGCTATTCAGCGCACAATGGCGCCGGCAGCGACTCCGCACAAAGCCCTTTATTAACTCGGTCAAACAGCCGCTCTGACGCCTGTCCGTCTAACAACCGATGCTCTCACGCCGTCGGTTAATGACGTTGTTTGATCGGTGTACACCCAGCCGCGAGAGACAGGTCCCGAAACCTCCCGCGTACAGTGGCCCAAATTCCTTGCGACGGGTGCATTTCCATTCTGTGACATCATAAAGTACTTAAATGGTAGTGCGAAGCATATCAAAAAGTTACTTTCAAATACTTAATGGTTTTTGGAATAATTTAACTCACTACCACGTATAAAATTAATAAACAGTTTCATACTTTCTATACGTATGCGTTTTTCCAGGCACAGGGGAATTGCGCATTGGTAGGAGCAGGCATTTTTCGCGAGAAAAAAAAACCTGAACACTTATTAGACTGCAACAAGGTATACCCGCACCTATGGTTTCTTCCTTGTGATTGGCGGCCGTCTGCGAGAGAAGTCGTCGCCTTGTTTGACCGAGCCGTTCAGGACTAGGGACCGGAAAAATTCGCGGGTTCAATGTTCTACGTACACTCGGTCAAATGTCACCCACTCATTGGCTGCTGTGTCGTGAGACGTCCCGTCGTAGCAGCCTGTGATTCGATAAAGCTTTGGTCGGGTGTTTCTCATTGGCCCAGTGTCATCCAGGTGAGTTGTGAGCCAATAGCAGAGGCGGCACTAAGGTATAACTATTTGTATTTTAGCCTATCGCGAAATGAATTCACGATTTTTTCCGGTCTCTAGCTATCCGCGACCGCTTTGCGGAACACCCTTTCCATACCGCATGTCCGAGATGAGTGTCTACAGTGGTGTGCAGGCCATCGCGCAGGACCAAACGAGCACTCGCAACACGCGCGGCGAGATTGCGCGCGTTTCGACGGCGGTGCTCCAGCGAAGCGGGCGCGGTTAAATTTTTCACGCGAACTATTTTATTCATGTGCCTCGTCCCCCCGCTCTATCTCTCTCTCTCTCTCTCTCTCTCTCTCTCTGTTCTGCTCTCTGGCTTCTCAGCGCAGCCTCAACAGCTCCTATGTGGACGACGAGGAATCTGCAGGAGCTGAAGTCGAGGTGCGACTGTCCCCGCCTGCTGCGCTGCGTCACGGCCTTCTTTTATCGTCTCTTTGAGTGGTTCGTGCAACGGGTAGGGCCATGAAAATTTCGCGAAAAGATCCCGACAGTATCTGGAAGTTAAAACACTGTAGCACCGTCTGCGTTTCGTGATTGGGTGAGTTACTTTGAGGTGCATGTCGATTGTTACAACAACCAATCACACCAATTCAGTGTGGAAGCAAACTCGACCTTAGTGGCTCGTGGAAACAAGGCGACGACTTCTCTCGCAGACGGCCGCCAATCACAAGGAAGATACCGCTGGTGGGGGTATACCTTGTTGCAGTCTAGTAGACGTTCAGGTTTTTTCGCGAAAATTTCCAGCCCCTAGCAATGGGGAATTGTAAGATGGTGCAGTTTTTCGGACATGCGCCATTGCGGTTTTTCACTGTTCGTCGTGGAAAAATTCCGAAAATAAAAAAAGGGGGGTTGTCTGTAAAGTCGGTTTACGGACGATAATTTTACGTGATAACGTCATAAGAAAACATTGATGAAAAATTGCATACTTTTTATTTTCAAATATTATTTACAGTTGTTTTGCAAATTTCATTTAAATAATTTATTTGTTTAAATATAATCACGAACAATTAGTTGAAAAGCCTGTCTTGACCTGTTTGATATTATAGAGTTTCTCGCACGGTGGTTGGCCGGTTCTTGCACGCTCGGCTCAGGCGGAACGTGACAATTTTTCGTGCGTGCAGCCGGCTTTCATCGATTTATAAGACGTTATCACGTCAATAAATAAATATAATTCACAGAAAACAAGACTGAATCAGCTGATGACGGACAAACGGAACTAAACAAGTATTATGGGCAACACAACGACGACAGCACAAAAAAGGTTCAACATATAGCCTACATATCATACAGCAAAAGAATCCCGTTGAAGGAACTTAGTGATGGGAAAAAATAATATAACAACACAGACAAACACAGTGGACTAACAACGACGAGACAGATTAAATGCAGGCAGACAACGAACCTGGACAACGCAGCAAACATATAAACACAGCGATGAAGATAAACAAGTACTACGGAAAACACGACGACCATAGCACTGACGAACACAGAAGATTTCCAATGATTTTCGGAATTTTTCCATGACAAACAGTGCAAAACTGCAATGGCGTATGTCCAAAAAAAAACTGCACTATCTTCTTTGAGTAGCCACGTTGGTACTGCCCAAAGGAAGAAACAGGTTTCTTCTAAGTCGATTTCAGACAGAGCAGAACTATGTCTCTCCCACTCACCACACCCTGGACCCTGTGCCAGATTCGCCATTATCTAACTACTATGAGCCAGATGTTTTTAAAGTGCACTCTTTCTGGAGTGTAAAGATGGAAGCAAGTTTTCAAGCACAAGAGATTCGCGAGTTCTTACAAATCTCAATGGACAGCCCTGCAAGAAGGCAACTTTATACGAGCCCAATTTTTTCATCGTGTTTTTTATTCTTCGCTTTTTCGACACGCTTGGTTTTCCTTCTTCCTAGCAGCCACATACATGCTGTACGTCGTTTCACCTTTATTAGGTTTACACCCCCCCCCCCCCCCTCTTTATCCAACTCTTCTCTTATTCCCTAAAGTTGCGGGCAGGTTTCTCGCTTGCGCGAGAAACATAAAAAGAGTGTGGAAGTCTTATGTAAGACATGGTTTAATGTTTTTTTCGTGTTTAAAATATAAGCTTGATAAAGCCTTGTTCATTCCTTATAATACTGCATATCAGCAAACTAAACAAAAAAAATTGCTTGTAATTCATGATATTTATTCGAGCATGAGTGATTCTAATTGGTGAGATCGCTTTCTTAACGTCAATTCTTCCTGTTCCAGAAAAGGTGAGACTTTTTTTTTGAACAAGTGTAGTTAGCAAAATTCAGACCGTTGAATATTGTGAAAAAAATAAACAAGACCGAAATAAGCTGATGTTGCACCAGATTAGTTAAAAATGTATTAATATTATTTTTTTAATTTATAAGATTAGTCAGCTTAAAGTCTGAACATTCATTTTAGCACATGTTAAAAAGTCTCAATCCATACTGAACAGGGTGCAAGTTATTATTCCAAATCACATTATCTGTTCTATGTAATTGAAAAACGATTTATTTTCAGAAATAAAGTACGAAATTGAACATTATAATTGCTTAGGGATCCGCCCAGTCCTGACTGTAATTGTGTTAGTGCAACACTCGGTGCTGCTACACCTAGCGTAGAATAGCCTCTTAAGCTGAGGACTGTGAACTGGCGTGCAGGCTAATCTTCGTGGTGAACATAACAGAAAATAGCGGAGAAATTAATATTAAGGTATGATGCAAGTCCCTTGAGTGCTTTAAAGAATCTGTACATGATGGTTGGCTAGTCTTATCAACTCACTGCCATTTACTACACCTTCCCATTCCACAACTGCCCAGCCTTAGTGCCTATTCCACGACTGCCCCGCCTTCTTGCCTATTCCACGACTGCCCCGCATTAGTACCTATTCCACGACAGTAGTATGTGAATGGGGCTCCGGAAACAGGATGCAGGTAGTGGTTGTGGTGTCGGTGTCGAGCCACATCTCTGATTGTGACGTCACGGCGGCCATCTTGGATAAGCGTAACGGGACACAGCGTAACAGGACATATCGTAACTGGACAAGTAGATCACGGTGGCCATATTGGATCCGCCATCTTTAAATCGAGCGCCCCACTCATTATGATGAAATTTTCGTCACGACTGCCATATTGATTTTTTTCTGTTCCACTGGAGGCCGCCATCTTGGATACCGTCGACTTTGTTTCTGTTGTTTGTTCCTAGATAGCGCCAGCGGCGCTCTTGATTTTTTTCTGTTCCACTGGAGGCCGCCATCTTGGATACCGTCGACTTTGTTTCTGTTGTTTGTTTCTAGAGAGCGCCAACGTCGCTTTGTCTCATCACATAAGGGTGATGTTCCATTACCTACCATAGCTATTATGTTCCTTATCGACATATTAATTTTTTTTTATGCAAAATACATTGGAAGCGCTGTAATTCGAACCAGCGCAGCTCTGATCGCTAGGTTGGAAAACATACACCTTTGACCGCTCGGCTATCGAGACATTTACCAGACTGAGAATTAAATAAGGTATATAAAAAAATAACATGCATATCGGGACTTGAAATTTTTTTAATTTTAAGTAATAATAGCACTTCCTGTTCGAGACAGAACCACCATCTTGTATTATAACGTCACCGTTGCAATTATCGTTACGCCCGCAATCATTAAAATCCGCAATTTTTATGTTAGAAAATCGGGAAAATATTTAAAAATCATTAAAAAATTAACTTAATAGAATTCTGATTGATTATATCGATCCCCTTCCTTGGTTCGAAACCGGTGAGGGCAAAAAATAAAAATAAAAAACCATCAAATCCTTTCTCCACAGAAGCCACCTACAGACTGACCTACCACCAATATCAAGGTATATATCGTCAGCTGGTATGACGTCATGACCGCCATCTTGTCATCGTCCGCTGGAGACCGTCATCTTGTTTTCGTCTGCTAGAGTGTGCTGGCGTCATGTTAATATAATTTTCTGTTCACCATACCTTCAACCTCGTCTATTGGCATTGAACTTTGTCATTGACCTTGAACTTTGACCTTGAATTTTGACCTTGACCTTGAACTTTGACCTTGACCTTGAACTTTGACTTTGACCTTGACCTTGAACTTTGACCTTGACCTTGAACTTTGACCTTGACCTTGAAATTTGACATTGACCTTGAAATTTGACATTGACCTTGAACTTTGACCTTGACCTTGAAATTTGACAATGACCTTGATCTTTGACTTTGATCTTGACGTCCATCATGGATCCGTCATTTTATGTTCAGTACATGCTACCAGGAGCTACCACATGCTAGTGGTCATTGCCACCATCATGTTTTCGTCTGCTGGAGGACACCATCTTGTGTGTTCTCGTCTTACCATCATGCTAGTTTTTTTTAACCTGCTACAGTGCAGTAATCATTTATTATTACTGAGGTTCCCGCCATCTTGAAATTTGACCGCCATCTTGAAATCATGTAATTATTTAGCTAGAAATGCGGGACAAATTCCAAAAGTCTCCGAAAAAATCAATTATTAATTTACAAATTGAATCGATGGATTCCTGTCCACGGTTCGATTCTTGACCAGTGACAGTTGTAACTAATTATTAAATAAATTTTGGATTCTGTTTTCCATTACCTTTCACGGAGTTTATTAATCATTCACTCTACGAAAAACAACTCAAGTCAATATACCTGACCAACGAATTAATACAGTGCCGATTAGCCTATTATGAAAGTCTAATTTTTCAATAATCTGAATAACCTTTAAGCCGTTCATGTACAAAGTTACACATATAGATCAATTGTCTTCAGTCATGTCATTATCAGACGTATAGGCTAGTCATTTCAGGACCGCATGACCTTCGTCGTTAGCTAATTATATTCAATAAATCCATCGTGACATTTTTTATACATACTAAAGGACCAAGTGACCTTGAAAAATATTTTAGTAACACCAAGAGGTTTTAAACTAGTAAATATTCAATCGCTACATTTTTTACTACGCGCAATCAACAAAAAGGAAGCACCGACAACGAAAAGGCAGCATCGCCAACGAAAAGGCAGCACATTTGGAAGCGCCGAAAACGAGAAGGCAGCACATTTGGAAGCACCGTCAACGACAAGGCAGCACATTTGGAAGCACCGTCAACGAAAAGGCAGCACATTTGGAAGCATCGCCAACGAAAAGGCAGCACATTTGGAAGCACCGACAAAGAAAAGACAGCACATTTGGAAGCACCGACAACGAAAAGGCAGCACATTTGGAAGCACCGTCAACGAAAATGCAGCACATTTGGAAGCACCGTCAACGAAAAGGCAGCACCATCAACGAAAAGGAAGCACCGTCAACGAAAAGGCAGCACATTTGGAAGCACCGCCAACGAAAAGGCAGCACATTTGGAAGCACCGTCAACGAAAGGGAAGCACATTTGGAAGCACCGCCAACGAAAAGGCAGCACATTTGGAAGCACCGCCAACGAAAAGGCAGCACATTTGGAAGCACCGCCAACGAAAATGTAGCACAATTAAATGCACCGTCAACGAAAAGGCAGAACCATCAACGAAAAGGAAGCAAATTTGGAAGCTCAAGTTACGAGAACTAAGTCTTAGTTAGAAATCAGAATACAAGAAATAAAAACATTAAATTTTTATAAATGAAATTATTTATTTCTTTTCATTATACAAATGCAAGTAAAACAAGCCATTATTGTATGTAGCCAGCTTTCCTTAGTTCTTTGAATATGAAGGATATTTCTTTGATGCACGAATAGTTTCCTGCACAAAGCGAGCCATGTAGAAGTCTTAGCCGCTCAACCAATATGTTTGGATCTTTCCATGATGTGTAATCAATCTCTTCTACCACCATCTTACTTGCTTGTTTATTATAAATATTATGATCTCTGGCATCTTCCGTTTTAACACCATCCTCAGGGCATCTTTCACTATCGAGACAGTGATCATCACAAGATTGATCAGATTTATTTAATATATCACGACTTTTCCATCGTTTCGGTCTCAGGACACCGCCAAATTCTTCGATCTTGTCAGCTTTAGGTGCTTCATCGTCTATGTCTTTGTCAACAGCCTCAGAGTCACTGTAACAATCACTGCCTATCAGTGCCTATTCCACGACCGCCCCGCCTTAGTGCCTATTCCATGACTTCCCCGCATTATTGCCTATTCCACGACTGCCCCGCTTTAGTGCCTTTTCCACGGCTGATTTGGCAATGACGCGCACTAAAACTCGCCATCATCGCAGTGTTATTGGTTTATGATAATGGTATCCACAGTAAGTGGAAACAACTCTAACTGCTACTTAAAATTATTCACGTATTTTGTGTTTGGAAAAAAAACTGTTTTCGTTATTAACTTTGGCGATGTGTTTTTGTTACACGCTAGAATATGTACTCAAAAAGAAAAAAATTAGTGTTTGAAAATAATATTATAATACGATATTTACCGATATCCACCTAAGCACTTTTTTAATTAATTTTAAACAAACCACATATTTTTTTCATTAAAAAATGCAATACCTTTGTGACACGATATTTAATATAATTGTTTTAGGTTTTGTGGCAAAAATTAAGTTTTTTCATACAGCACTACAGAAAAAAAATGTTAATAGGTTTTCCGAACAAAATAAAACCAAATTAAGTATGAAAACTCATTATAATTGGCCATTTCCATACAGTATCCAAAGGAAGTTGATACCTCCCTGTTATTGTGACGCTTATATGGTTTTTCACTGACAAAGCGAAACTTTTACAGGTTTCTAATTTCGCGGCTAGAAATTGACGATGCAAAACAAATTTCCGCGCGGTGGATTGGCACGAGTTTTGCTGGAAGAGCCACGGACGATTGAACGGCTTCTTTCAAAAGTGTTTCTTTAACCGCGAACAAGCCACAGAAGCGAAAATGAACGGGATCCTTTGTCCGGGCGAGTACAATATAGTTCGTGTTGCATCGAGAGAGCTCGCCTTTTCCACTTGCAAGAGCGCGAAAAGACTTCGCAGGGCGAATACATTCCCTCAAATATGTCCCGTGTGCCTTTTTTAAATTAAGCTCTCTCGCTCTGCTGGCTTCTCGAGCAGACTTCGAAAACAGATTGCTGAGGACATCCATTCACGTTTCTCATACCTGCACAAATTTTTTTTTCTGATTTTTAAAAAAAAATTATAGACAGGTGTGGGTTCCCAGTATCGAAAATCTCATACTTCGCATTAAAGAAGTCAAGGGATACCATTAAATAACTGATATTAAAATCTCTTTGTCTCTATTAGTTTCCACGTTGTTGATCTCCTAGTGTTTGCTATCAACATTAGCAAAAAATAAACTCTGCCCTGTTGAAGATGTTACGGTAAAGTTTATTTTAATAATTTTATTTTAATCTTTGTAAATGTGAAAGAGAAATAAATTTGGTCCGTGTTACGATTCCGTAAACTAGATGGTTTCGTGCGTGACTTCCATTCACGACAAAATTTTCTTTGCAAATCAAAATATTTTTGGTTCAGGCTATCAAATCAACACCTGGCCCACTTGCAACGCCCAAGTTAAAAATTTTATTTTAGATCTTTATGTTAAAAATAACTTTGTATGGTAACTTGAGGAAATTCTATGTTAATCTGGTCCCAAACTTCACATACCCCTTGGTCGAAATTAATTTAATGATGATTAAAGTTGCAAATAACTATGTGTTCTGAGTGCTGATAGGTAGAGACCGGAAAAATTCGCGAATTCATTTCGCGATAGGCTAAAATACAAATAGTTATACCTCAGTGCTGTCTCTGCTATTGGCTCACCACTCACCTGGGTGACTCTGGACCAATGAGAAACACCCAACTAAAGCTTTATCGAATCACCGGCTGCTACGTTGGGACGTCTCACAAGACAGCAGCCAATGAGTGGGTGCCATTTGACCGAGTGTACGTAGAACTATGGAGTTCATCCTGGAGGTCATTGAACCCGCGAATTTTTCCGGTCCCTACTGATAGGAAACCTCTTGGCTGATCTGAGACCTAGTGTATTAGAGGAAATACTAGTAAATACAGCGTGGGTGCGTAAGCGTCTGACACTGGACCTATCGGCAGAAGCAGTTTAGAGATTGTCGTGCAATATTCAACAAAATCACCCCAAAGAGACAAGTTGTTGCTGGGGAAAGGAAGTTATTCCCCACATGCAGAGTTAAGGATAGTCTAGTTATGGATGCTCATGAATGTTGACTTGCAGAAGTAAGGAATTTATCGCCTGCGTAAAGCGATCACCAAAGCCGAGTGAGTGGAAACGTGTTATAGGACTGGGTGTACTAAAATTCAGTTTGCATAGGAATTTGTAGAAGGAATCGCACCCCCACCAACATTGCGACGTAAGGAGGCAATCAAGCGATAATTTTCTGAAAACATTCGTCACGATACTGTCTTGAACAAAGATAATTTTTACTGATAAATTTACCATATCCCGAAGCATATTTCACCAAAATATTGCGTTTTGTAGTGAAGGAAATCGAAAATTCCACAATCTACGCACCTAGTGTTATAGCGAGGTAAGTAGTTAGTGCCAAACGTTTGGTCACCTGTTTAGACTACCTCGTAAGTGATTCGTTACATATTTCAGTTAACAGGAAACTACTGAGAGCTGAGAGATTTATTTTGCACGTTTCGCACTCAGAGAAATGACATTGAACGATTGAAAAAAAAAACACTCTTGATCCAGTGAGGGTCTCCGGAAGATAAAGGTGCAAATCAATCATTTTACAGATTTAAGTTCGCCGTGCCAAGTAACAGTTTGTAAGTTCGAGAGGTGGAACATGTGTCTAACTCGGAGCTGCGGGTTGGTCGACTTACAGCGGTAAGTCCCGGAGTCCCTCAAACGGACCAGAAGGCGTGCTTGCCTCGAGTCTCAGCAGAGTTTGAGGTTCGCAGCCGCTGGGACCGCCTCAAGTCGCGACCAGCTGAAGCGACCTCATTAGCATCGCGAGCGCCGGTTAATTAAGGGCTGTGCGAGGTGTTCGGGGCTTCACCCGGAGTCCGTCGCGAACTGCGTCACTCTGCCGCTCCGTCTGATGTGCGTCAGAGACGCCTCCTCGCGACTGCCACACAGATCTGGCAACACTGCACGACGCTTTCTCGCCCTATCTGTAGAGACCTGTAAAATTCGCGATTTCAAATCCCTAAAGGATAGACTCCATGATCCACTATGCACTCGTGCAAATTACATCTGCTGATTGGTTACCGACTCGTAACACCTGTTGACTGGAATGATCGTGATTCGCTAATTCTTCTGTTAAAGATTTTTCATTGGCCCAGAGTCCTTCAGATAAACTGTGGCCCAATCACTGAAGTAAAATGTCAAAAGTATTTGGACTCTATCCTATCGCGAAATGAATCCGCGAATTTTACAGGTCTCTACCTATCTGTTTCCGGTAGTCTTTTGACCGGCGTCCTGCATAAAACACCATTATTGTTTGTTGATACGGGGAATATCACTGTCGATGGAAAAGCTGTTATTTTTGATTGAAGATATCGAAAACGTAAAAAAGGGGGGGTTGTCTGTAAAGTCGGTTTACGGACGATAATTTTACGTGATAGCGTCATAACAAAACATTGATGAAAAATTGCATACTTTTTTAATTTTCGAATATTATTTACAGTTTTTGCAAATTTAATTTAAATAATTTGTTTAAATATAATAACGAACTATTAGTTTAAAAGCCCGCCTTAACCTGTTTGATATTATAGAAGATTTTCTCGCACGGTGGTTGGCCGGTTCTTGCACGTTCGGATCAGGTGGAACGTGACAATTTTTCGTGCGTGCAGCCGGTGTTCATCGATTTATTAGATGTTATCATGTCAAAAAAATGGCATTTTTTCTTAATCTCTATAAGGACAACCTTCATACCAAATTTCATTCAATTACGAGGTAGTCAGATTTATACCCTGTGTTGATTTTACATGGAACTACTCCGAATCTGTGAAATTTGAATACGAATTTTGTAAAACATGCCCACTTGAATCGGTGGATTCCTACAGTTTATTTAATTAGGTAACTTAATCTCGTTGATTTTTGACAACTTTCACATTAAATTCCACTCTTTCATTACCGATTTACATTTTTTTTTTTTTAAAAAAAACTGAAATACCAGTCAGTTACAACTCGTCAGCAGATTTTTCAGTTACTATAATTTCTCCGATTCAGATCTACAGTGCATGTACACTAAACCGTCAAACCGATAGCAGATTAGTCGTGGTTGCTTTGTCTGTAAACGTTAGCTATTGAACGTGCAATGCTTGACGTAATAAGGCTGCATTTATATTAGAAGTAATTTCATGGATTCTCATGGACACATGTTATATTGTGGAAAAAAGATATAAAATACAAAATATCTACAGCTTTAAAGAAGCATTCTGAACGCAAACCCATTTAGCGAGGTTTTTCTCCCCTACGAATCTCGTCCCATGCGAAAGATAAATCGTTGCAAGGAAACGGAAACTTGTGGTGAGATTGCTCTTCTCAGATGAAGGAAATCAGCCGGCAGTTGGCGTAAAAAGAAAAAAAAATGGAAACCAAAGAAGGTTGCTACTCTGAAGCCACGTGAATATTCCCATGAGGGTTTTGGGCGTAACAGCACGAACTTGGTTTCTTCTTAAGAAAAAGTTTGGTTTGTACTCTGCCCGCTTAGGGATCACAGTTTCCCTCTTTTTCTTTGATCCTCACTAAGTCGGCAACGTAATCCAATCTTTGTCATCACTCATACTTTGAACTCCGAGTTGTAAATACGTTTTGATGGCATGCACCGCTGTAGTTAATCTTCACAACGCAACGGAGCGAGGCGTATTGCAGCGATAAGTAACCGGTAGAGACCTGCCAAATTCGCGGTTTCGATGGCCTTCAGGATATACTGCACATACCCCTGTACACTCGGGCAAATAACGCAAGTTCATTGGCTGCCGACTTGTAAGTCGTCTCAGCTGGTTTGTCTGTGATTCGATCCTTCTTTGGTTGAGGGTTTATAACTGGTTGAGATTCATCCAGATGAACAGTAAGCCAATAGCAAAATTATCTAAGAGGTATATGTGTTTGAATTCTAGCCTATCACCGAATGAATTCGCGAATTTTGCAGGTCTCTAGTAACCGGACTCGGATTTTGGAGGACCTGGCTTTGAATCCCGCTACCACAATCCTAATGTTTTTTTTTCAAGGTTTCCCGAAACTACTCCAAGCAAACGCTGTGACGGTTTCTTGCTATCGTGAATAATTTAATCCTTTCCAAATATATGTTACTAGTGATGCTGTTACCAACAACCTCGTTTAAAAATATTTGTATTCTTTGCGCGATATGTATTCTTAACTTACCTTTAAACAATAAGTGATTTTCTTTAAACACTAATAACGCAACTTAAACATTAATAAAGTTCACAAACTTTTGTGGAAGTTGTCTGAACTATCCTTAAACAATTCTTGGTAAACACCAATCATGTTAAAAAAAACACAATTTTGTAATTTTTAATTTATAATTTGTGTGCATTTTACGGCTGTTGGTAATAATATCTTGTATCGTTTAGATAGTCTTTAAGTGCATACCTTATAATAGTTGTGTCTAAAAACCGTTAATTTTTGAATAGGATATACTTTTACTGTAATAATTTAAAGAGTTGGCAAATTTGGAGAAACAAATTAAAACAATGCGTTTTAAACCAAAATTTATGTCCATTTCACAGCTTCTTGACTAGAAGCTAGCTCATTTCAGTTTAAAGCAGTGAATTAACAGCTAAAATATTTTTGAAACAGAATACAATATAAATTCAAATCCTTGAGCATTCTACTGAATACTTTACTTTCAATCATTTTAACCCAGTGGTATTTTTTTAAAAATGTAGCTTCTCCGTGGAAAATATAAAGGTAAGTAACAAAAGATGCAGTGACGTAACCAGACTAGTTTCCACCCGAGGCGTGAAATCATCTTAGCGCCCCCGTCTTTCCAAACCAACCAAACCTACCAAACCAAACCAAACCAAACCCTTTCTCGACAACACGTGTCACCACCACGTACTAATTCCGCTATCCCAAATATATTTTATTCAACTTAAATGGTAAATAAATATATTTATTTGCAGTCATTCCATTTTTAATACATCACAAGTTTGATGGCACGCGAAAAATACCAGTTTTTTTTAATATTTGACGATAGGTATACATGTATCTGTATGTATCTTACAAAACAAATAATTCAATTAATCTGCCCCCAATATATTTTTTTTTTTGTTATAACACTACGATATTCAAGAAAATATCCATTTTAAAAATTACTTTGCCGGTTCTGCGCCTTTTCCAAATGTGGCGTCCGGGGTACAAGGCCTTCTACCCCCTTCTGGTTACGTCTCTGAATAGATATGCTTAGGGACCGGAAAAATTCGCGGGTTCAATGACCTCTAGGATGAACTCCATAGTTCTACGTACACTCGGTCAAATGTCACCCACTCATTGGCTGCTGTCTTGTGAGACGTCCCATCGTAGCAGCCTGTGATTCGATAAAGCTTTAGTTGGGTGTTTCTCATCGGCCCAGAGTCATCCAGGTGAGTTGTGAGCCAATGGCAGAGGCGGCACTGAGGTATAACTATTTGTATTTTAGCCTATCGCGAATTGAATTCGCGAATTTTTCCGGTCTCTAGGTATGCTGTAACACTTCACAGACATGAACCTCAACTTTCACGAGTTGAATTGAAGTCGGTAGCTGTCAAATCGTAAAGAAAGGGAACGCAAAGGACAAAGAGGAATAAGAGAAGATAGGGAAGAAGCGTGGTGAAGCCAACTACAGTTTATTTCTCTCTCGTCACTGAAGATGGATCCGGCTTTGTAAAATAAAAGTGAAGGTATGATTTGACTTGGCACAGTCATGCACAAAGGCTCATGGCGACTTCATCTCCAAGATTATATTGGGCTGCAAACCTCTTGGGAATAAACTCCGTACTCATTTATTTATACCGTGTTGGTTTTGAAAAATATGTTGTCACAACGGACGGGTAATTTCCTCTAAAATGCATTCTTAAAGATTTTTAGTTTTGAGGGAATTAAATTCGTAACGTGAAGTGAAATGAAACATTCTTCTCGTTGTTAAGTCAGAAGTTTTTTTTACAAAAAAAAAATTTCTGAAATATGTTTATTTCTCTTCAAAAACCAGCTGAAATTTACTCAAAAATGAAACAAAAAATTGATCGTTTGACGATTCTTTCTATTTTATTGCGATCATGGACTTTTAATAACGTAATATTTCGAGCTGTAATTACATGGTGCACTTAATTTTTGTAAGGAAGGAATTGGCAAGCGTGCGTGGCAAGCGCAAATAAATACCAGAAAATTAACAAGAGAAATTATTTAAAACTACACAATAAATTTACCTGACTATTATAATTAACAGAACCAAAACAAATATTAATAAAAATTACAGGAACATTTTAACTAAAACAAAATAAAAAAACGATCTTAACTCGGGTTGCCAACCTATGGAAAAAGTTACCAGGACTGGTAACAACCTCAAGGGGAAAACAAAGCCCGATTCTATCGACTGACTGCCACATTAGAAATGCCCATTTTATTCTTATGGTCTACAAAAAAAGGCATTGAGCGGATATTTTGAAAGTGGGTTAATTTCTGCACCAAATGAGTTTGGGTCACGCCGAGCAGGATTTGTACTTAGAATGTCACAAAGGTTGGATCTCATCCACCGGTTTTCTCTGTTCTTACGTTTGTAAAACTGCATTTCAAGTGGGAATAGGCTTTCACGCGTCTCGTTTGGCTTATTTCTGTCCATCAATCAATACAACCATCATATGAGAATGAAAATAACTCATCTTTCACATCTAAGTCAAACTCATAACATGTTATGAACTTCATACTTGTTTGTTTGTCTGATGAAAAGAGTTTCTGAGTATGTTTCTCCGCATTTGGGTAATGGGTTTAATTCTCAAAAGTAGGATAATGGTTTAATTTATAAACGATTATAAAATATTTCAGAGGTAATTAATTATTAAAACGCTATAAGGAAACACTCTTACACTGTACACGCTAATGCTGAGTGTGACGAGATGATATTCTCCGAATATATGTTTTCCGTTTATTATGACTTCATATGTAAACAGACGTTTTCCTGTCCTTTCCTGGAAAAGGTCCGGTACTTTTTTGCTTCTATTTTGCTAGCACATGCTCTAGCTGGATTCTTCCAATGTATTTGGTGATTCCCCTGGGAACCTCTTTTCAGAAACCTCCAAAACAGATTTCTTATTTCAGCAAAAGACAGATCACAAATCTGACTGGCCAGATAGCCCAGGCAATTATAAGATAAGAGGCCTACGAATGGCGAGCAGCTTCAACCAATCGCAGAAGCCAACCTCTGATCGGCCAAACCACTCAGCCAACCAAAAGTAAAGAAGCATCCGATTGGCCCGCAGATGCAGTTAATCAGGGAAACAAACGGCTCTCGGAGAGAGTGTTTAAGGGCAAGATACCTCTCAGCAGGAGACCGCTACCCTGAAGATAGTGACTGCAGTGTTGAGTGAAACGTCGGTGAACCCTTTGCCTTCGACGCGGCTAGATCAAACAAACCGAGCAAACTCATTTCTATTTACTATGGAATGCGTCACCACATGGACAGAAACTTCATTACGAAATATCCGCGAATTTAATAGCACAGCGAGTAAAGAACTGGTTGATTAAAGCTTTGACATTAATGATTTTCCTTTTGTAATAGGTTTAAGTGTTACGTGTAGATTCAGGTGATTAATTTTTTTTTCCATCTAGAATTGTATTATGTTGTAGTTTACTGTACGGTATAAATATTTAAAATAACAAAGGTCATCATAACATAGAGAATCATTTTAACAGTTTTTTTTTTGAACTGGTGAAGATTGATTTTATCGGTTGTTTCTTGCGTGAGATTAACGAGAGGAAATTATTTATTTGTTATTAGTATTGTTACGAGGATAAAAAAAACTAACCGCAACAGCGGCGCTCTCATTGGCTCATTCGAAAACACACGTGAACAAAGTATTTTATGCAAAGCAGTCAAATCTGGCTGTAATAAATTCCCATCTCTAATCCTATAACGATGTAGGGTTATCGCTGGAAAATTGAGCGGTTTATTACGCTTGGATACAATTTTTTTTTTCGCGTGTGCTGAGTTTCTCTCCTAACTGGCTCTCACTGGGGAGATATGCTTGTCCCGTACTTGATTGAGCCAATGAGAACGCGGCTGCCACACTACAGCTCGTCCGTGATTATTAAGGACTGGAAAAATGCGCGGGGTCAATGATCTAAAAGACAGACTCCGCAGATCTTATACTCGAGAAAACGTCACCCATTCATAAGCTGTGGTTTTGTGAGACGTCCCAACACAGCAGCCTGTGATTCCATACTGCTTTGGTCGAGGGTTTCTCATTGGCCCAGAGTCCTTCAGACCAGTTTTGCGCCAATAGCAGAAGCAGCACTAAGAATAACTATTTGAATTTTATCCTATCAAGAAATAAATCCACAAAATTTTCCAGACTCTAGTAATTCTCTTAGAAGAAACTTCATCATTTAATATTATTTATCCTAACCAATAGAGGAAAAATAAATAACCAAAATTGTTTGTAGCCTATCTTGAAAGAAAGCCTTTTCGCGGTTAGGCACTAACTATTCCTACTAACAAGGGCGTATCCAGGATTTTGTTTAGCAGGATGATAATATTTTTTAACCATTGTCCACTAAAAATATTATAAAAGAACTTATTGATTTTTATATCACTTGTTTTTACTTTAGCATCACAAACACTGTGATTTTTTGGGCCAAACTTCAAACCCTTGTAACGTAATACATCGAGGTCTGTTGTTCATTGGATTTTGCCATGGTTTATGTTCCGTAAAGATAGCATATTATTGATTATGTGTAGATTGTAATGTTATTATAGGTGTCTTGCCCCTCAGTGCGAGTTGAACTACCAGTTATCCAATGAGACAACCATTAAATTGAGCAGTGGTTAATTAAAGTGTTAGTGCGAATTTTGCAGTTTCCTATTTATTGTACATATTACCTTACAAAAAATTTAAAAAATAAATTATTTTTAATGCGACTTTTAAAAGAAAAAAATACTTCTTCCGCAGAATTTCCTGATTTCTTTAAACCCTGGCTGCTAACACTGTCTATGAATCTATTTTTGACTTTTTTCAAGTAGCGCGAAGGCACTGTATTTCATTGGTAAACCACGACGCCTAGTGTTGACAGGCGAACCAATCAGAAACAGTGGCCCATTCCGTTCGCAACCAGAGCCGGCTCCAGACAACATATTTTGTGTGCAGTAAACACTGTATACACTATAAACACTGTGATGTTACAAACTGGATCTGTACTTAGTACATTTATTTAACGTTGTCAAGAACTGGCCTTTTTCTTATTAACAGGGAAGAATGTGTATTTATCTCTGCAAAGTAATATTGAGAAGAAGGATTCGAATCAATATTTTGGACATACGTCATTGCTAGTTTTCACTGTGGGCCCTATTTCATGGAGAAAAAACCCCTAAGAACCGACAAAGAAAGATGAATACGCACACAGGGAACAAGCCAATGTAGAGACAGTACAGAGAATTCCGTTGAAAGAATTAGTCAGGATAGTATCACAGCGCAAACGAACACAGCATGCTGACATCGACGATAAAGTTGCATAACATTCAGGCAGACAACAACTTTGGACGACAGACAGGGGAACCCAAAGTTGAGGACGAAACATATATTCTGGACATTAGAACAACGAACGCAGTAGACCATCCAGGACGAAACTGAGATCTCAAAGTAGACCTATAGCTTTGTGAAATTTGGGTGGGGTGGGGAGGGGGGATTTCCCTGCACCCAAAATCCCAAATTGGAACCTAAACTGCGTGCAACAGCTTGGGCGTCACTGTTTTCGTCTGACCTGCGCGGTCAGGAACAACCTGTGTTACCACTCCTCGCCCCCGGAGGTCTGGTATCGCGGTATGCGCGGTCATCTGGGGGGAGGGGGAGGGGGGACGCACCACAACGCCGAACGTACAATAACGCCGAAAACCATAACGCCGAAAACCATAACGCCGAATGCCAAATTGACTACAACGCCGACAGCTAGAAAACTGCTGTGTACCACAACTCCGAATTACCACAACGCCGAATTACCACAACGCAGAATTACCACAACGCCGAATTACCACAACGCCTAATTACCACAACGCCGAATTACCACAACGCCGAAATACATTAACGCCGAGATGTCATTGCAGGACTGCCACAAAGGTTAGGTTAGGTAAGGTTAGGTTAGGTTAGGTTAGGTTAGGCTAGGTTAGGCTTGCCTAGGTTAGGTTAGGTACACAAATTCATTCAGTTTTTCATTTTGCTCATGTGCCCCCCCCCCCCCCCCCGCAGCAACATTTTTCGGCGTTACTGTATTTCGGCGTTGTGGTACACAGCAGTTTTCTAGCTGTCGGCGTTGCGGTCAATTTGGCATTCGGCATTATTGTACGTTCGGCGTTGTGGTGGGAGGGGTTAAGGGGCCCGCCTCGTCAGGGGTGTATGTGTGTCGATGAGGCGGGATGATAAGCGCGACGCTCGCTGGTGCTTCTAGCGCGGTGTCTCCTCTGGACTGGCGCGCAGTCTTCTCGTCGTCACATGAGCGGTGACCGTAACATTATATGGCTGGGAAATTAAGATAAAGATGTAATGCAAGTGCCTTAAGTGCTTTCAAGAATCTGTACCGGTTGTGTTACACCTAAAAATTACTTTGAAAACATGCGTTTTAGCCATTTTAACTCTTCTAAAACTACAGTTTTAAAACTTAATCCGAAATCAAAAGTACTTTTCGGCCCTCGGCGAACTCTTGAAATGCTTTTCGTGAGCAGACCCCACTCGGATATCTTGAGTAGTTACGTTGTTTTTCCTGAAGCTCTGCGCACCGTGTGTGTGTGCCCGGGTGGACGGGGGGCTTAAGTCTCGTCCCGGGAAGTCCTTCCCCCCCCCACCCCCCGGCAGGACCTGAAGGACCAACTTGTGCGCGAGTCCTGCCGCACCTGTGTCGACCCGGAGCTGTCCCGCTGCACGGGGATATTAGTTCCGGACTGCTTCACGGGAAACACTTTTGTTTTTGTGCCCGTACAGAAGATCCCTTTGGAAACCCGTGTGTGATACCACAAGGAAAATACTGAAACTAACGCAACACGTCGCATGTAGGAAATACGTTTTTTTGTAAACTATCTTTCTCATTTCTTGTCGTGCTAACGAAAATTGGCGCGTAATTTAAAATTTTAATTGGTGTTTTATGCAAGCATTTTTTTTAACCACGTGAAATATAATCGAATATCCAAAAATTGTACTTTATTTTGTTTTATTGTGCTTATTAATGAGCGCAGCTAATACTGGAAAGCTATTCACGGAACGGTTTACAAATAACTTAAAATATTTAAAGACCCAGTATTACTGCGAGAAATGTTTTTTGTAAAAATACAGTTGATTTCGTGTAAATGTACAAATTTACAAATATCTGTAATCTTACGTGATTTTTTTCAGTTGCATTTGTAGTGTTAACACTTCATGGTCAAAACGACAAAAAAAATTTGCAGCTGTTGACAAAGTTTTAGGAAACTCTTTCCTACGAAATAGTTATTTAAAGGTAAACTTTCGCCGTCGTAGTATCAGTATCGAAATAATTCACTTTTATTCCGTGGAATAGTTTCACTCGACTTGCCTCTGCATAATCAAGTCTTCCTATTGTACTCATTGGTCGATAGCAAGGTTTCATTTTTTAGTGGGTTTACGCGTGATTGGTAGAGACCTGCAAAATTCGCGGTTTCGATGGCCTTCAGGATATATTGCACATACCCCTGTACACTCGGGCAAATAACGCAAGTTCATTAGCTGCCGACTTTTAAGTCGTCTCAGCTGGTTTGTCTGTGATTCAATCCTTCTTTGGTTGAGGGTTTATAACTGGTTGAGATTCGTCCAGATGAACAGTAAACCAATAGCAAAATTATCTAAGAGGTATATGTGTTTGAATTCTATCCTATCACCGAATGAATCCGCGAATTTTGCAGGTCTCTAGTGATTGGGTAACCACTTCTTCTCCTTGCTTGCCAACTGGCTGAGGGTCGTAAAGGGCGTGTCAAGATCACTGTTGTCCAATCAACGTACTTCAAGTCTACTTTGCTTCTCAATGCACACGCGAGATAGTCGCAGCTCGAAATATCAGTAATAAGCTAACAATATGAGTAAAAACAAAGCCTGCGAGATTATCTTCTCGTCTGTGTGTATGCGTGTTGGTTAAGCTGATTACGGTGACATTTTGACTTAACGAGTTTTTTTTGTATATACTGTAACTTTTATATAGACAGTAAAGTATTTTTGACGACGCAATTTATATGTTACTTCTTCAAATATTCCACAATAATTCTTAAAACATATTTAAAAAAACTTTTCCTCATTTACCTTGAATAATGAACATATACTACCCGGCCTTATCTCTGGGAACTGTGTGGTGACTGTTTATTAAAAAAAAAACAAAGCATGAGCCACTTGAGATCATGAATCGATTTTTAACAGTCGTGACATTAAACCACTGCGTAGGTATCTGTAAAAATAACCTTGCAACATTTGCTATGAATTTAAAGTAAATACCAAAAGTATGAGAAACGTTTACTTCAAATTTTATTTCAATGCCATTTCTAAGAAATTGTGAATTTAACAACCAAATTTTGATGAATATTAATTGCAAACAATACAACGTTTCTTATAACCTAAATTAGAAATTTTGCGTTAAGTCTAGACACATGCATCGCCTTAAAGAATTTAGATTAACAAGAAATAATTTTATGTTTTCGCTGCACAAATATCTCCACAATGAAATCTAGTTTTGCTCAAACATTATATTTAGATGATTCGGTTTTGTTTGATCGAAATGTGGTATTCAGTCATTGTGGAATTTTTTTTCTAAAAATAAATAGTTTTGTAAGTATTAATGGAAAAGCTCTAGCGTTTTTTTTTCCCACAAACGACACAACCCAGAATAAATCGGAAAATACCTGTAAGAACAGAAAAACTAATTTTAAAGAAACATACTACTGGAGCGTCCTATAGAGACTTTAGGCATGCTCAAGTTGTCAATGAGAAAACTATTCATGCCACGGTAATTACTAATTATGTAATAACATATTTTTTCCAACTTACAAGGAATTATTTATAATTATACTGTATTTCTTTACTTACATTATATAAATCTTATTCGTTTTCTGATAATAGTTTGCACGGGCTTATCTTAGATAGTATTTTTTTATGTTGAATTTAGGAATTTTTCATTTCTTTAAATGTTTTTCTGGAAACCTTTACACAGATATGAAATACCCCATTTGCTGGTAATTTTTACAAAACTGTGGCATATTTTTAACGAACAGCGAGAAAGATACATTTCAAATAAGGCGTTTTAGTAAATATCGTTTACTTTTTTTTGCTTATTTTATAACTAAATGTCAAGGTTCTATACGGTCATTACAGTAGATACTTTTTTATAGAAAAAATAATTCTTCATCGTTTGAATATATAAAAAAGTAAAAACTTGTATGACTGTTTATTTCAAGAAAATACAATAGTCAATAAACTACTCTCCATACATAGGTTTTTAGGGTGTAAATTATATATTTGTAATTTAATATGCTTAATAGTTTCTTTTTTAATTTTTAAAGGTAATTAGTTCTGAGGTAAATTCTAATAAAAATTAAAAATTTATTCAGGTTTGTTATGGCATTACAAATTGGTTGATGTTCCCGGAATGGTTAGAATAAACTTGAAGTTCATAACGTCTTTTGCAAGAAACTAGAACTTTAAAAAGGTCAAAATTAAACTATAATTGAATCTTTATATGGCACCATGACCCATTTTATTTTGATCTATTTTTTATGCGTAAATTACTTCCTCAATTATATTTGGGACAAGTAATGAAGTAAAATTCTTCAGAAAAAGCTTAATATTATCGATTTTTTTTAAATGTTATTTTATGTAACAGTGAATTTTATTACTTATTCTTATGGAATCAATACAGCAAACATCGGGATAACGTAAGTAGAATATAATAGTAGGTCCGGGGACTGTGTTCTGGATGAGTATGGAGAATGGAGTCAGCCATCTTGGATTGCGACATCACGGTGGCTATCTTGAATGATGATGTCACCGTTGCACTTTTCGTAACGGTTGCCATATTGAATTCTGACATCACGGCAGCAATCTTGGATGACATTGACCTTGATATCAGCCGCCATCTTGAATTTCGCTATCTTGGAATCGAGTACCCCAATTCCCACACATTGCAATTTTCTATACGGTAGCCATCTTGGATGTGTATGACGTCACCATTGCACTTTTCGTAAGGGCCGCCATCTTGAAATTCCGTGATTTTTTTAGCTATAAATTCGAAAAAAAATTGTAAAAATTATAAATAATTTAAATAATAAATAATTCCGCAATTTTGAAATTTTCCCGCCATATGGAAAATACTTATTTTTTATGCTCCAAAATCAGGAAAAAAAATTAAATTCATAACAAAAACATTTAAGTAAATTTTAATAATCAAATTAGTGAATCATACTGAAGTAAATATTAATAAGCCCGCCTCCAAAGGCAGGGACTACAGGAGGGAAGTGACCAGAATAGAATGTGGCTGCGCAGACGTGGAAGAAGCGGCCTTTGAAGGCTAGTGAGAGGCCCTGTGACCAGGCTGTCCGAGGCCCACTGAGGCGAGAAGCCGCGCCCCAGGAGAAACATGAAAGGCATTAGACAGCAAATCACGTGAGGCGCTAAAGGAGATTCGAGCGCTGCGAGAAACAGCCACTCACATATATACGAGCTGTTTACAGTAAAAAAAAATGGGGGGAGATTCAGAGATGTTTGAGGCCACGGGAAAAACTGATAAGTCTCGAACATGAAGATATGTTATCGTTAAAGGTGTTTGGAAAGGGAGGTGGGCAGAATATATGAGTGTACGACTCCAGGAGATACGAGTGCGTCGAAACCTTTTAGCTGAAATAAATAAATCATTGTTAATAGGATTGGAAAGTTCTCATCGTGCATGAGAGACGAGAACATAAAATCAATAATAGAATCCGAACGAATTGACGATTCGATGGGGTTTGTCTGTCGGCTAGATATTTTCATTACGGAGACCTCGATGAACAGAAATAGTCATTACAATGTATAGTTTTATTTTTTTTAAATTGCAAACGTTTTTTCATAAAATAAGGGCTGCAACCCAAAAACTTACAGTCGATGCATATAATGTGGTTTAGTACTTGACCCTGCTCTCTCGAAAGCTACGCTCATACAATTTTCATTGGAAATGTTAGATTAAATACCTATCTAATCATCAAATATATTTATGTTTAAAAATATTATAACATACGAGTAGGATTTGTATTTGGCACTGAATAATACATGTCTACACAATAAGAAAACTAAACCTAATTCAAACAATGGCGATAAAGAATTGGAAAACCAGAGCCTATCAATAATTTACTGCAACCTTCAAGCATTAATCGCAAAAGAAATAACTTCCGGAGTGCAGAAAGTACTGTTATCATGAAGACTGTCAGGCAAAGTGAGTTACTGTATACACTTTATTTAAACAAATTATTATTATTATTTTAGAGGTATTAAAATTGGCAATAAAAACAGTTTCTGATCATTTCACGAATTCAATAACATTTGACAATTATGTTTTGGCCAAAACATACATAAGATTTTTGTTCTGCTCTTTAGTAATTAAAGCACAAAAATAAATAAGTCTAGGTATTAAAAATAATGTATGTATTCCATAGCAGGAAAAAAATTAAACTTATGCTGCAGTTATCAGATCCGGAAGACATATACCTGGGAGTTAAAACTGCAGAAGAGAGAATGATGTTATTTCAAATGACGAGATTAACTGCTATATATTCTTTACAATGAATATGAGCAGAATATGTAGCAAACTTAAAAAATAAGTTATAATTAGAAAGTGTTGTTAATAGTCAATT
The DNA here is from genome assembly GCF_032445375.1 of Bacillus rossius redtenbacheri. Lineage (NCBI taxonomy): Eukaryota > Metazoa > Arthropoda > Insecta > Phasmatodea > Bacillidae > Bacillus > Bacillus rossius. Next base: position 4,220,002 of record NC_086331.1, on the reverse strand, counting down.
TTTAAAATAGTTCCTGGAAAATTATTCAGAACATTTTTTGTGTAATTTGCACAATGTCAGGTAATTCTATTAACATGCTAAAATAGACATGCATTCGAAAATGTATATCAATATAAATTAACAGTAGTATAGGATAGCCGGAACTGGGACAGGGTTCTGGGTGAGGAGCCTGAGGAGACGGTCCGCCATCTTGGATTGTGACGTCACGGCGGCCATCTTGGAGGAGTGTAACGGGACATAGCGTAACGGGACAAGTTTGACCTTGACCTTTGACCCTCAAAATTCGCCAAAATTGGGCAAAAATTGCCCAAAATTCCTCAAAATTCGTCAAAATTTACATTTCTGTGAAAAAAATTCCGCCAAAAAATCTCAAAAAATTCCACAATCCAAAAATTAGAATTTCGAAAAATCCTCAAAAGTTGTTTTGCCCTAGAAAGAACCCAAATTCCTAAAAGCGGCTTAAAACTCCTAAGAGCTAGCCGCTCTAAGCCGCCGAGGTCATGACCTTGAAAACTAGGATGCCATGACAGCCATATTGGATGATGACGACACCGTTGCAATTTACGTTACGGTCGCCATCTTTAAAATCTTTATTTATTATCCGATTTTAATGAAATTTTTTTTAAAATTTATAAAAAAATTCAATTAATAAAAAATATTTAAAAATCATACATTAACGACACGGAGCTCGGAGTCCTCAGTTCGAACCCGACGAGCGCAAAAAAAAATAAAAATGGCGACCGATCCTTCCCCCGTGGTGACTTTTGGCAGACTAACTCCCACCACTTTTCTTAAAGCATATATATCGTCACCTAGTATGACGTCATGTCCGCCATCTTGTCTTCGTTGCTGGAGACCACCATCTTGTTTTTCGTCGGCGAGAGTGCGCTGACGCTATGTTAGTTTAGTTCTTATCCGCTAGGGTGCAGTAATCATTTATTACTGTGACACCTGCCATCTTGAAATTTGCCCGCCATCTTGGAAATCCGTAATTATTTAGCTAGGAATTCGGGAAAAGTTCCAAAATTCATTAAATAAATCACTCATTAATTTACATATTGATTCGATCGATTCCAGTCCACGGATCGATACCCGAACGATGCAATAATGTTTAATTTTATGTAAAAAATAATAATTGCAATAAACCATGTTCTAAATTCATTAAATAAATTTGTAATCCATATAATGATTGATTGGATCGACTTAGGTCCTTGGTTCGATCCTTGGCCGATACCAAACAACTTTAATACTTTAAAAAAGTACCACAATAGTGTCAGGTTTGAAAAAAAAAAACACCGCAAGTTCCTTTAAAACAACTTTTATTACATACATACTACACTACTACAAGTACAAAAAAAATACACAGACAAATTACTAAAGTTATGTGGATTTCTCGATTCAACAGTCTTCTTGTTGTATGGTACTACAAATTTCCGGTTCTCTACCCATGAGGTTACCAAGCGCGCGCTTTGCTGCTATGCTACTAATCCCCTAGGGAATTTAGCAGGAGAATATGTATTATAATCATTGCAATGCCAGATATCTTCGGTTTTTCAAAACTTGTGATTACTTTTTGCTATGACAATTTTATTCCAGGGTAGTTTCACTATCGTAGAGATTCATTTGGCACACCAATGCGTTTGATATGTCTCCTAATATTTACGAAAAAGACTTTATACGGGTTTATGTTGTTACACATGTGTCCGCCATCTTTGTGATACATTTACGTTTATCGAGTTCGGTTCCCTTTTAAATAAATTACTCCCACCAAATGCCGTGTATAGAGAGATAAGATCTTTACACATAAAAAAAAATCCCTTTCGGCATAGCCTACAGGCCTAGGTAGATTTAAAGTACCCACTTATTCTGGAAACTTCCATAAACTTCTGAAACATTTTAATAACTTACGAATAATATACATATCTTTCTAAATGTTCATCCGATATTCAAAAATAAAGCATTTTCTCATATTTCATGCAGCAAACATTTTTGATTGATTTTAACTCAATGCATCCAACATTGAATAACTTAGAACGAATTTTTATATTATGCCTACTAAAGTAGTAGTGAATTTTTTTGACTTTCAGAAACTTCTTTTATCCCTTGCATTAATACGTGGGCGTATAAATATTTGCTTTGGACCAAGGCTTAGGATAATATCAAATGGTTTAAAATAAGTTCAAACAAATTTGATAGTACGGAAGTATGAAGTTTTATTAATAACAACCCCCCTACTTCACTGTTTTTATTATAATAGTTTGTCTCATCAAAAATGGTTTCAGCCAAAGGTTTTATATAATGTTTAGGGTTTTTACAATAAATTATAACGGATTTGATAGTATTCCTACTAAAGAATCTATAATTTTTTTGTCTTTAAACCTTTGTTATTATCACTCCTTGCATAAATACTTGATTACATAAAAATTTGCTTTAGACAAAGTTTTAGACCAAATTTAGGAAGTTAAATAAGACGGAATAAATAGCATATCTGGTAAGGAAATGTTATTAGTTTTTTCCAACCCCTTGGTTTTATCAATTCCTAGCTGTAATGGTTCGTCTGTTCAAAATTGTTTCAGACCAAAGATTTAGGTAATATTGTGAAAATTTACAATCAGTGGTAATAGATTCAATAGTTTACCTAATAAGCGAGTTACAATTTTATTTATTCTTTAACTCCTATTTATTCCACCCTTCGCAGCAATGCTTGGTTGTACCAAAAATGTTTGAAACAAAACGTTTTGATAATTTTGTAAGGTTTACAAACAATCTGAACGGATTTAATAACGTTTCTACTAAGGGAATTATGAATTGTTTTGTACTTCAACCCTTGTTTTTTTTCCACCCCTTGCTATAATTGTTGGTCGTACAAAAATTATTTCGGACGAAAGTTGTAGATAATATTTTAATGTTTTACAATAAATAAGAACGGATTTAATAGTGTACTTAGTGCAGAAATTGTGATTTTATTTATCTTACCTCTATTTTATCATCCCCTTGCTGCAATGGTTCGTTTCATCAAAAATTGTTTTAGACAAAAGTTTTAGAAAAAAAATTATACGATTTATAAACAATTTTAACTGATTCGATGGTGTACCTACAAAGGGTATTAGGATTTATTTTTGTGTCCGCCGAGCCTTGTTTTTTCCACCCCTTACAGTTGTGATTGGTCTTATCAAAAATGTATTTGGTGAAAGGTTGTTGGTATTTCTCCTACGAGTTACAATACGATCAAACGGATGCGATATTTGTCATATAATGGGAGTTATAGTGATTTGTTTTTAAAATTTCCTATTTATACCCTTTTGGTGGAATTAAAATTTTGAGTTGACGGTGGTTTTATGGTGTAGAGACCATGAAACGAAGAACAGTATAAATACTTGTCGGAAGTCACGCCATTGTAACGGTTGCAATAGGTAGTATTTCTTCTAAATCTATCAATAAACACAACAGCCAGTAGTTACGTCGGGTGCTGAGCTCCGTGACTCGGATTGCTTCGGGGACACAGGATGGTGGAGGACGGTGGATAATGCGTCAACATAACGGGACTGACAGAGAGAGAACAGCGCGCTCCTGCGTGGCCGACAGACCAGGCCGGAATGTCGGAGGGGCGGAAGGCATTCCCCCTCCCCCTCCCACTTCACCCACCAGTCGAGGTGACGCACGGCCAGGATAACCAATCCACGTGCCCAACCCTCCAGCTAGTCCCGCCCACCTCCCACGAGAGCTCGCGGAGTTGTCCCCTGTCTGTGTTGGCCTCTCAATGTCCTTGAAACGGTTACCCGTGTACCCGCGAGTGTTCTCTACGCCTTATTGCTACTGTGATACCGCCCGCAACTCTCTACGCCTTATTGCTACTGTGATACCGCCCGCAGCACTTTACGCCTTATTGCTGCTGTGATACCGCCCGCAACTCTCTACGCCTTATTGCTACTGTGATACCGCCCGCAACTCTCTACGCCTTATTGCTACTGTGATACCGCCCGCAGCACTTTACGCCTTATTGCTGCTGTGATACCGCCCGCAACTCTCTACGCCTTATTGCTACTGTGATACCGCCCGCAACTCTCTACGCCTTATTGCTACTGTGATACCGCCCGCAGCACTTTACGCCTTATTGCTGCTGTGATACCGCCCGCAACTCTCTACGGCTTATTGCTGCTGTGATACCGCCCGCAACTCTCTACGCCTTATTGCTACTGTGATACCGCCCGCAACTCTCTACGCCTTATTGCTACTGTGATACCGCCCGCAGCACTTTACGCCTTATTGCTGCTGTGATACCGCCCGCAACTCTCTACGGCTTATTGCTGCTGTGATACCGCCCGCAACTCTCTTCGCCCTATTGCTGCTGTGATACCGCCCGCAACTCTACGCCTTATTGCTGCTGAGCCGAAAATCAGTAATTTAATGGCTCAATTTTTCAACTTTTATTTATTAAAATATTTTTGCTTTCCCATAAGCTAGAGTACCTCATCAAAATTTATTTTCTCATCTATACCACCCAGGGCTATACATATTAAAACTTTACTAGGGGGTTTTAGAGAGTCTCAACGTCTCAGCAGAGACATGCAGACGCTTACACGCAGCGTAGGCTGGCCGAGTCAATTTTATCTCACCGGCATGCAGGAACAGACATGATAACTCTCCCTGCCTGACGTGCCTTCCGCCTTGTTTCTCACGCAGGGGTACCTGCCTCGTCAGGCGAGCCTAGCTCGCTTTCCCAGGCTCGAGGCCTGGCGAGCAAAGCGGATGTGCTGGTCTCGGCATAAAACAAGCACTTCCCCGCCACCCCTGGCCCTCTTAGGTTTTCTGCTATGCTTCCAGGAACCATGACCGAGGCTAGACCATGCCCCTTCCCTCGTCAACCCCTCCTCTCCTTTAGGAACAAGCCACGCCTATGCTTGCGCTCCACGCACGAGGCTTGTGCGCGATCTCTCAAGCACAACCGAAACTAAGCATGCTAATGTCTGTTTCTCCCGCCAGGGAGCACCACCTTCCAATCCCCCTTTGCCTTAGACGGCATACAGCAACGCCACTGCTCGGTGCGCTATCTCATGGCGCCTGTCCCAACTAAACATGGCGCTCATAGAGAGTTTTATATTTTTCTTGTGGCACAAGCCCTGACCAATCCCGAGGCACTTTTCCTCCCATGGCCCGCTTAGCTCCGCCCACTCTGTTTCTCTCTTCCCCCCCTCCCCCTTTACGGTTTTGAGCCCATGCAGGAACTAAGGGATTCTCTCAAGTAGAGAGAGTCGACAATCTACTGTGGTACAGGGAGCATCCTACATCTGCCGCGCTGCTTCTATCGCGACCGCGTCTCTCCTACTGAGAAGTCGGACATCAAAGAATATAGGATGTAGTCGCGACGACCAGGGGAAAATCCCCTTACAATTTTAAGTTTAAACATCATATTAGTGTTAGTGTTTTTCTGGTGAATTTAGTGCGTGCAACCGCGCTAGTGGACGTCTACCATCATGGATAGATAGTACCACCGACCTACCCCACAATTTGGTGAGTAGAGATTTTAGTGCCCTTTTGATTTCCTGTTTTCTTGAGCCCTTTGTGGCCGAGAACTTTCCCACTGGCCATAACCACTTAATAACGCTGTGCGAACTTTTGTTTTCACAGTGGGGTTTTCCATCCCCAGTGATGGGTAGACAACCACATCTACCCGCACTGAGTTCCTGATTTCGGCCATCTAAATTCCACGCTTCGTGCTGTCAACTTTAGTCCGCTATCCGCCCCGTAACGCCGTTCGGATGTCAGCACTTCGCATGCAGCTAAGTCTATGTTTGGAAGACACAATGTAAGAAATCTTAAAGTTTTAAATTCTCTACGAACAATTTGCGAACTATTCAACTACCAATTAAAGAAAAAGGTATAAAATATAGTAATGAAAAGTACTTGTCAATCCAAATAATGAAAATTTTTTATTTTTGATTTTATTACTCTGAAACCTTGTTTGTGCAACTTGCTTTAAAATAAATGTAATCTGTAAAGTAATTATCAAAGTATCCGCGGCCGGCCTGCGCGTGTTAAAATTCAATTCTATTATAATTTAATGTACTAAACTTTGAGTTTACTGAACCTGTCGATTTTGATAAAAATATATATTGTCACTATTTTGTAAGTCATTAAAGTGGTGACCATAAGTATTAACTACCATACCTATTATGAAAAATCTGGCTTGTTCAAAATGAAATAAGTTAACCATTAAAATAATCTAGAAGTAACCAGATTTAATTGTTTTATTTATATTTTTATAGATTACGATCCACCTTAACACCCACCAACCTCTTGGGGTGTTAACACCTAAATTCTTTGTATTGTACCTGTGTTCCGCCTCTGTTCACTGTTCATATGTCTTCTTGACGTATGCCATGGCCCGTACGTTTCTAGGCCTTTTTTGTTTTTTTTAAGTACCTACTAAGTCTACAGGAACACAGGTTAATTACACTGCTGTGATACCGCCCGCAACTCTCTACGTCTTATTGCTGCTGTGATACCGCCCGCAACTCTCTACGCCTTATTGCTGCTGTGATACCGCCCGCAACTCTCTACGGCTTATTGCTGCTGTGATACCGCCCGCAACTCTCTACGTCTTATTGCTGCAGTGATACCGCCCGCAACTCTCTACGCCTTATTGCTGCTGTGATACCGCCCGCAACTCTCTACGGCTTATTGCTGCTGTGATACCGCCCGCAACTCTCTACGCCTTATTGCTGCTGTGATACCGCCCGCAACTCTCTACGCCTTATTGCTGCTGTGATACCGCCCGCAACTCTCTACGGCTTATTGCTTCTGTGATACCGCCCGCAACTTTCTACGCCTTATTGCTTCTGTGATACCGCCCGCAACTCTCTACGGCTTATTGCTGCTGTGATACCGCCCGCAACTCTCTACGCCTTATTGCTTCTGTGATACCGACCGCAACTCTCTACGCCTTATTGCTCCTGTGATACCGCCCAAAACTCTCTACGGCTTATTGCTGCTGTGATACCGCCCGCAACACTCTACGTCTTATTGCTGCTGTGATACCGCCCGCAACTCTCTACGCCTTATTGCTGCTGTGATACCGCCCGCAACTCTCTACGTCTTATTGCTGCTGTGATACCGCCCGCAACTCTCTACGCCTTATTGCTGCTGTGATACCGCCCGCAACTCTCTACGGCTTATTGCTGCTGTGATACCGCCCGCAACTCTCTACGTCTTATTGCTGCTGTGATACCGCCCGCAACTCTCTACGCCTTATTGCTGCTGTGATACCGCCCGCAACTCTCTACGGCTTATTGCTGCTGTGATACCGCCCGCAACTCTCTACGTCTTATTGCTGCTGTGATACCGCCCGCAACTCTCTACGCCTTATTGCTGCTGTGATACCGCCCGCAATTCTCTACGGCTTATTGCTGCTGTGATACCGCCCGCAACTCTCTACGCCTTATTGCTGCTGTGATACCGCCCGCAACTCTCTACGCCTTATTGCTGCTGTGATACCGCCCGCAACTCTCTACGGCTTATTGCTTCTGTGATACCGCCCGCAACTCTCTACGCCTTATTGCTTCTGTGATACCGCCCGCAACTCTACGGCTTATTGCTGCTGTGATACCGCCCGCAACTCTCTACGCCTTATTGCTTCTGTGATACCGCCCGCAACTCTCTACGCCTTATTGCTGCTGTGATACCGCCCGCAACTCTCTACGTCTATTGCTGCTGTGATACCGCCCGCAACTCTCTACGTCTTATTGCTGCTGTGATACCACCCGCAACTCTCTACGCTTTATTGCTGCTGTGATACCGCCCGCAACTCTCTACGGCTTATTGCTGCTGTGATACCGCCCGCAACTCTCTACGCCTTATTGCTGCTGTGATACCGCCCGCAACTCTCTACGCCTTATTGCTTCTGTGATACCGCCCGCAACTCTCTACGGCTTATTGCTGCTGTGATACCGCCCGCAACTCTCTACGCCTTATTGCTTCTGTGATACCGCCCGCAACTCTCTACGGCTTATTGCTTCTGTGATACCGCCCAAAACTCTCTACGCCTTATTGCTTCTGTGATACCGCCCGCAACTCTCTACGGCTTATTGCTGCTGTGATACCGCCCGCAACTCTCTACGCCTTATTGCTGCTGTGATACCGCCCGCAACTCTCTACGCCTTATTGCTGCTGTGATACCGCCCGCAACTCTCTACGCCTTATTGCTGCTGTGATACCGCCCGCAACTCTCTACGCCTTATTGCTGCTGTGATACCGCCCGCAACTCTCTACGGCTTATTGCTGCTGTGATACCGCCCGCAACTCTCTACGCCTTATTGCTGCTGTGATACCGCCCGCAACTCACTACGGCTTATTGCTGCTGTGATACCGCCCGCAACTCTCTACGCCTTATTGCTGCTGTGATACCGCCCGCAACTCTCTACGCCTTATTGCTGCTGTGATACCGCCCGCAACTCTCTACGCCTTATTGCTGCTGTGATACCGCCCGCAACTCTCAACGCCTTATTGCTTCTGTGATACCGCCCAAAACTCTCTACGCCTTATTGCTTCTGTGATACCGCCCGCAACTCTCTACGGCTTATTGCTGCTGTGATACCGCCCGCAACTCTCTACGCCTTATTGCTGCTGTGATACCGCCCGCAACTCTCTACGGCTTATTGCTGCTGTGATACCGCCCGCAACTCTCTACGCCTTATTGCTGCTGTGATACCGCCCGCAACTCTCTACGCCTTATTGCTGCTGTGATACCGCCCGCAACTCTCTACGACTTATTGCTGCTGTGATACCGCCCGCAACTCTATACGTCTTATTGCTGCTGTGATACCGCCCGCAACTCTCTACGCCTTATTGCTGCTGTGATACCGCCCGCAACTCTCTACGGCTTATTGCTGCTGTGATACCGCCCGCAACTCTCTACGCCTTATTGCTGCTGTGATACCGCCCGCAACTCTCTACGGCTTATTGCTGCTGTGATACCGCCCGCAACTCTCTACGGCTTATTGCTGCTGTGATACCGCCCGCAACTCTCTACGCCTTATTCCTGCTGTGATACCGCCCGCAACTCTCTACGGCTTATTGATGCTGTGATACCGCCCGCAACTCTCTACGCCTTATTGCTTCTGTGATACCGCCCGCAACTCTCTACGCCTTATTGCTTCTGTGATACCGCCCGCAACTCTCTACGGCTTATTGCTGCTGTGATACCGCCCGCAACTCTCTACGCCTTATTGCTGCTGTGATACCGCCCGCAACTCTCTACGGCTTATTGCTGCTGTGATACCGCCCGCAACTCTCTACGCCTTATTGCTGCTGTGATACCGCCCGCAACTCTCTACGGCTTATTGCTGCTGTGATACCGCCCGCAACTCTCTACGCCTTATTGCTGCTGTGATACCGCCCGCAACTCTCTACGGCTTATTGCTGCTGTGATACCGCCCGCAACTCTCTACGCCTTATTGCTACTCTGATACCGCCCGCAACTCTCTACGCCTTATTGCTACTGTGATACCGCCCGCAACTCTCTACGCCTTATTGCTTCTGTGATACCGCCCGCAACTCTCTACGGCTTATTGCTGCTGTGATACCGCCCGCAACTCTCTACGCCTTATTGCTGCTGTGATACCGCCCGCAACTCTCTACGCCTTTATTGCTTCTGTGATACCGCCCGCAACTCTCTACGCCTTATTACTTCTGTGATACCGCCCGCAACTCTCTACGCCTTATTGCTTTTGTGATACCACCCGCAACTCTCTACGCCTTACAGTGCCTAACAATAGTTTAAGACCACCTTTAACTTTAGTTTTTTTTTTGTTACTGAGAACAAAATAATTTTAGTAATTATACAATAATTGCTTAAATTGTATATATAAATGTGATTTAACTATTTGAATATACATTTATTATTTTCGAAACAATCAACAGATAATATTATGGCTTTTCCCGTTACATGCAATAAGAGTTGAAATTAAAAAATCATTTGGTAAAAAAAAATTAAAAATTAAATCCCACACTTGAAATATTACCTATAATCCATACGAATAATATAATTTAATACATTTAAAAATTATTTATAGTATTTATACAGATTTTGAGGGAACATTAGTAAAATATATGGAGTTAACATAAAATTGGCTAAGGGAATTAAAATTCTCATGTCATTTGCTACAACTTAAACAAAATTAAATTTTAATTGCCACTGAGGTATTACTGTATCGTCTATTTAATAATAAACAGGACCTCCCTTGTTTTTGAAGCACATTCGGACACGTTTACGCATGCTCTGGACCAATTTCTTGCACTCCTGAGGCGTAATTTCGTTCCAAACCTCTGACATCTTCTCTCGAAGTTCATGGATACTCCTTGGCTTTCGAGCAGCAACCCGAAGACCTATGACATTCCATAAATTTTCTTTTGGGTTTAAATGTGGACTTTTAGCATGCCAGTCCAACATTGAAATTCCTTTTTCTTCAAACCATTCCATTGTTGCTGCAGATTTGTGACATGGAGCATTATCTTGTTGGAAAACGAAATACCCACCGTGAAGCTTTTGGGCAGATGGAATCATTTTCTCCTGCATAGTTTCGATGTATTTTTGCGAATCCATTGTCCTATCAATGAATCTTAATATTCCAGTACCTTCTGATGACATGCAACCCCAGATCATGACTGAACCACCTCCTCCCTGGACAGCTGGTACAAGACAGTTAGGATTTAACTTTTCTGTGGCGGTTCTCCGAACTTTCATCTTTCGGGAACTATAAAGCTGAATAGGTCTTTTCCCCAGTTCCTCTTCCTTTTGCACCAGTTTCTACGGTTCATATTGTGAGTATTATTTAACAGTGGTTTTTTTAACGGAACATAGGAATACAGTCCTTTTTCCCTCAGTCGACGAGAAATTGTAATTGTTGATACTTTAACGTGTGTACTATCTTCAAAATCCCTTTTAATTGTAGGTAGCGACGACTTACGGTTCATTTTAGCCGCTTTACAGATGACTGTCTTCACGCACAGTTGTTGCTCTAGGCTGGCCACTGCGTGGTTTATCCGTCACCACACCCTCCTCTGTAAATTTTTTTATTGTGTTCGTTACACAGGTCTTACTCAAACCAAACTCTAAGGCGATCGTTCTATGAAACTTGGCGCATTTACTCATACCAATTATTTTCCATTTCAAAGACTCTGATACAGATTTTCCCCCCATTTTAACAATAATTAATACACTCACAACCTTCACCCATAACCCATACGAACGAAAACTATTCTGGTGAAACAGGTGTTCTTAACAAAAAAGTGTCTTTGCTGTTATCTTTCGAGGAAAATATAAACTACTGAATGGCGTTCATATTGTCTCGCTAGCTCACTCGATAATATTGTTTTAAAATATATTAACATGCTAATACACTTCATTATTTTATCCCTACATTTTTCAAAAAATAAAAAAAATAATTCTTGTATAAAATATTTTTTATTATGTATTTTTTCTCCTTAAAATAATCTCACACTTATCTAAATGGTAGTAAAAAATTGAATCAGAAATTAACAAAATGGTTTAATATTTACAAAATATTTTATAATTAAAAATGTAGGTTTTTTACAACTAATATCGTAAGCAAAACAAATTGTATCTCGAAAACTAAATGTCGTATCCCAATGCTTTTTGGTTGGATCGATGTCTCAAGGTCTGTACTGTTTACAAAATATTCATGAGATTATAACTTTAAAAAATTGAAAACTAGGGTAATTTTATATGAAATAAGTATGTGGTCTTAAACTTTTGTTAGGGACTGTATTGCTGCTGTGATACCGCCCGCAACTCTCTACGCCTTATTGCTACTGTGATACCGCTCGCAACACCTGGCGGCGCGGGCTGGTGCTTCGGCCGACTTCGGGGCTCTTCGGCCATGGTCGGGCTCCCGACGACGTGACCGGCTGTCCGCCATGTTTGTCCGCCATGTTTGTCCGCCATCAGCTAGAGGCGGCTGGGGAGTTCTCGGTCGTTTCGGCCGCTGGACAGTTGGGTGTACACCACCTCTCTTCGCTCTGAGCGAGGCACCACCGAGAAGGCAACGTCACACTATTTTACATAATTGAACTTTTCATTGCAAACTTGAATAAATCACTAATACCGGGGTGCTCTGCAAAAGGAAAAAAAAAAAAATATTTCGATGCACGCTAATGAATCGCAGAAAATTATTTTTAAGAGTTGTTTTGTCTGGCAGAAGAATAATTATCCACCTAGTCATGGGTATATTGGTATTAGTGAGGCGGGATGATAAGTGCGACGCTCGCTGGTGCTTCTAGTGCGGTGTAGCCTCTAAGCGCAAGGCCGTGGGCTGGCGCGCAGTCTTCTCGTCGTGCGTGCGGTAAATATGAAAGTCAAACGGTAATTATAACATTATATGGTGGAGCATAGAAGATACATTTTTAATGCGAGTCCCTTGAGTGCTTTCAAAGAATCTGTGTGCCAAAGTATTATTCTGAAAACACGAGTTCCAGCAATTTTCACTCTCCTAAACATAACGTTTAAATACAAATTCCAGAAACAGACTACTTAATCCGTTCTTGGAGAAGTCTAATATTTTTTTTTTTGGAACCAGACACCACTTGGGTATTCTTAACAGTTTTCAAACCGGTTGGGCGGGGCCCTTAGAAGTGCAACTTGAGTCCCTCGCAGAGAGAAAGCTAATCCATGGAAAGTTTTAAGAGTGCAAACATCTGCCTGACTGTGCGCGAAGAACTTGGGCGTGCCTCGTGACACAGACGCTAAGCTCGGTGTGGCTTCTTGCTTGTTACGCTGCTTCCTGCGCGAAGCCTGTGTGAACCCGGCCCTGCAGCGAGCATTGTGGTCTTCCCTCCCACACCCGGGACGCAACCTACGAGCGACATAGACGAACTAGCGAACAACTTCGCACACAAGATTCAGCTAGAAACTGCACGCACGTGGCATTTACACACTCGCCGATAAGAAGTAGCTCGTCGTTGGGCATTTCATAACACTCTTTAAATACAGTATGTCCATAAAATAGTGCTCCAGTTATAAAATTTAATAGTATCGACTGTAAGCGTTCTATAGTGTTATAAATCAAGTAGTTTTACATAAACGCATGCACGAACACTGCTTGGCTCTTTCCCCAATTAGTAGAGGGTGAACCTGTAAACATTATTTGACAACAAAATGCAATCCATTCCCATTGGAATCTCTTTGCACGAGAGTGGTTGAACGTCGAAGTCCCTGACCATTGGATTGGTCGTAATGGTCGAGACGACAGAGCTCTTTTTCTCATGGCCTCCACGTTCATCTGACATAACACCATGCGATTTTTTTTTCTTTGGGGCTTTGTAAAATATCGTGTCTACGTTCCACCGCTACCTAATGATTTGCCAGAGTTGAGACACAGAATTTAAGAGACTATTGCTTCCATTACTCCGGACTTGTTAACCAAAGTGTGGGAAGAATCGGACTTTAGGTTGGATGTGTGCCGTATAACTAAAGTTGCTCATATTGAATATATTTTAAAAAATCTGGGTTAGTTTACCTTCAAGTTGATGTTTGATTTGTTGTAAATAGTCTAAATTAAATTGTTATAATATATCTTCGAAACTGGGACATTCAATTATGGACACTCTGTACTATTGCCAGCCAATTTGAAAATAATTTTCTTCAATAAAAGGTTTAGTTTAGTTCAAACGTGATTTTGTTGCCTTTTAAAGCATATTCAAACATTTTCTCTCTATATTTTATTGGTGGATAAAAGTCAGTTTTGGTTTTGTCAGATTTAGTACAAAAATCCTCGGACCGGCACCAAAGCTCAGGCTGGCCAAACAGTACTACTTTAGTTAAAACTATTTAAAGAAATGAGTTTTCAGTTTAAAAAAAAAATACTTTACTCATTCTCCCTTGTACTTATTTTTTCCCCTCAAAAATCTTTACACAGCCTATTTTTGCATTTTTTTTTATAGAACACTCGCATATACGAACAAACTAATTTCAATCATTTTGTTTGGACAAATTTTCCTGCCCAGGATTAAGGAAGTTAGTATAAGAATTACATATAGTTTATCTTTCACTTAGTTATTTATATTTTCTTGCATTATCCTTTTTTCTTTCTGAAATGACGTTATTAAAATAGTCTTCGTTTGTCAAAGTCTGAGATAATCACAGGCTGCACTGAAATAACTGCTGCCAAAAGGAATTTTACTGGTTCCCGATGCGAAAACTATTTAAAACCTCCTACTGTACGCAGGTTCGAAGCTACCTCAGCTCTGCATCAGCTAGTTCAATAAGCGGAAACATTTCAGTGCTTTGTCAACCAGGCGCCTTGAAGCCACACCAGCCTGTAGCGCACTCGTGGCATGCGGATTGCCTATCACTGTAGGCGCTCCACGTAACACCATACTACCTACAGTTCACAGTACTGTATGTTCATTTAAGAATGTCCCAGTTATAAAATGTAATAGTATCAACTGTAGGCCTTGCAGAGTTTTTGTTCAAGGTGAGATGTGTGACGTATAACTAAACTTGTACGAAAAACTGGGTTAGTTTACCTTCAATTTGATTTATGATTTGTTGTAGTCTAAATTAAATTATATTAATGTACCATTGAAACTGGTAAATTCTTTTATAGACACACTGTATTACCGCGGTCACAACATTAAACATCAAACTCACGCACCATGTTGGTTACTGATTCGAAACTTCTTTACAGCCGAAAGAGGAAGTAGAGCGATGACGTCATCACAGGGTAACGGAAGTGAGTGTAGGTAACGGAAGTAAGTGACATTGCTCGATGGCGCAGGGTTTAGGAGGAAGTAGGCTGTTGAGAATGTGGGGATGGGTGGAGAGAACAACGAAGCAACACAAGCTTTAGTTTCGCAGCCATCATTGTTACCAAAATAATTTAACATTTGGAAAAAAATTATTCCAAATGATACTATTTTGACATTATAATCAATAAGCCACTCCGTTAATACATCATTCCATAAGTTCTGAGCTAAGAATTTTGGTAAATATTATTTTGTTTTTGTTTATGTTCTTATGTTTAAGAAATTTCTATGTTTTCCTCGAATCTTCAAACTTAATTTTCCAGTTTGGTATTTCTCAACCGCACAGTTATTTTAGTGGCGATATCCCGTCTATGCAGTTGCGATATCCCGCCTATGCAGTTGCGATATCCCGCCTATGCAGTGCCGATATCCCGCCTATGCAGTTGCGATATCCCGCCTATGCAGTGGCGATATCCCGTCTATGCAGTTGCGATATCCCGTCTATGCAGTGGCGATATCCCGTCTATGCAGTTGCGATATCCCGTCTATGCAGTGGCGATATCCCGCCTATGCAGTTTCGATATCCCGCCTATGCAGTGGCGATATCCCGCCTATGCAGTTTCGATATCCCGCCTATGCAGTGGCGATATCCCGTCTATGCAGTGGCGATATCCCGCCTATGCAGTGGCGATATCCCGCCTATGCAGTGGCGATATCCCGCCTATGCAGTGGCGATATCCCGCCTATGCAGTGGCGATATCCCGCCTATGCAGTGGCGATATCCCGTCTATGCAGTGGCGATATCCCGCCTATGCAGTGGCGATATCCCGTCTATGCAGTGGCGATATCCCGCCTATGCAGTGGCGATATCCCGCCTATGCAGTGGCGATATCCCGCCTATGCAGTGGCGATATCCCGCCTATGCAGTGGCGATATCCCGCCTATGCAGTGGCGATATCCCGCCTATGCAGTGGCGATATCCCGCCTATGCAGTGGCGATATCCCGCCTATGCAGTGGCGATATCCCGCCTATGCAGTGGCGATATCCCGCCTATGCAGTGGCGATATCCCGCCTATGCAGTGGCGATATCCCGCCTATGCAGTGGCGATATCCCGCCTATGCAGTGGCGATATCCCGCCTATGCAGTGGCGATATCCCGCCTATGCAGTGGCGATATCCCGCCTATGCAGTGGCGATATCCCGCCTATGCAGTGGCGATATCCCGCCTATGCAGTGGCGATATCCCGCCCATGCAGTGGCGATATCCCGCCCATGCAGTGGCGATATCCCGCCCATGCAGTGGCGATATCCCGCCCATGCAGTGGCGATATCCCGCCCATGCAGTGGCGATATCCCGCCCATGCAGTGGCGATATCCCGCCCATGCAGTGGCGATATCCCGCCCATGCAGTGGCGATATCCCGCCCATGCAGTGGCGATATCCCGCCCATGCAGTGGCGATATCCCGCCCATGCAGTGGCGATATCCCGCCCATGCAGTGGCGATATCCCGCCCATGCAGTGGCGATATCCCGCCCATGCAGTGGCGATATCCCGCCCATGCAGTGGCGATATCCCGCCCATGCAGTGGCGATATCCCGCCCATGCAGTGGCGATATCCCGCCCATGCAGTGGCGATATCCCGCCCATGCAGTGGCGATATCCCGCCCATGCAGTGGCGATATCCCGCCCATGCAGTGGCGATATCCCGCCCATGCAGTGGCGATATCCCGCCCATGCAGTGGCGATATCCCGCCCATGCAGTGGCGATATCCCGCCCATGCAGTGGCGATATCCCGCCCATGCAGTGGCGATATCCCGCCCATGCAGTGGCGATATCCCGCCCATGCAGTGGCGATATCCCGCCCATGCAGTGGCGATATCCCGCCCATGCAGTGGCGATATCCCGCCCATGCAGTGGCGATATCCCGCCCATGCAGTGGCGATATCCCGCCCATGCAGTGGCGATATCCCGCCCATGCAGTGGCGATATCCCGCCCATGCAGTGGCGATATCCCGCCCATGCAGTGGCGATATCCCGCCCATGCAGTGGCGATATCCCGCCCATGCAGTGGCGATATCCCGCCCATGCAGTGGCGATATCCCGCCCATGCAGTGGCGATATCCCGCCCATGCAGTGGCGATATCCCGCCCATGCAGTGGCGATATCCCGCCCATGCAGTGGCGATATCCCGCCTATGCAGTGGCACCCTCTAGCCAGCCGCTGGAAGCTCACGTGGCGTGTGCGTTGCCTCCCGCCCCAGGCGCATCACGTGACCACGTGAAAACAACACACAACCCCCCCCCCCCCCCTTAACACCAGTAGGCTGTGTGTGACCGCACCATTTGCACGAAGTGCGTCCCAGTGTCGGAGCAGGGAAATGCAAATGACAAAACGGAACACCAGAGCACGCTCCAATGCCGTCGGTGTGTTCTGAGCAGGTGCAGGTGTAGGAACATATTCGCACTGATGCGACATCAGAGATGCATGACTACGTGATGGATTCTTAGCGTGAGTGGCGCGTTGCGAGAGCAAATTGAATGAATGATCAATGCCCTGTATAATGAAGACATGCTTTGTTTACAACTTTGCAACTATTATTTAATCCACACTGGCAAATCATAAAACTATTAATACTAAAATATTGTTAGATAATATTTATAATATTCTAAGCAGGTTCCTTTTTGTAAATTTTATGGTCATAATATGGACATTTTTCACTACCAGGAATTCCAATACTGCTTGAGATATCAATGTGTAACTTTTAATAAGTTATAAACTAATCTTAAGATATTATGTTCAGAGAAAAAAAAAAATTTTTTTAGGTGAATGCGAAAGTGAAGGGGGGGAATTAAATTTAACAATTCATAAGTTAAAAATACAATATAATTGTGTAAATCACTCCTAAATGACAAATTTACTAAAACCATGCTCAAAATACGAAACCTTTGGCTCAATAATGTCATAGTATAAAGTATCAAACTTTTAAGTGGAAATATGGCCAAAATGTAAGTGCGTAAAATGCAACTTAAATAAACAAAATACGGTCAGTTTCTCGCAGTTCCACGCTTTATGCAAGTATACGTCAGAGTAACAAACTTAATTCTACCTCAGCCAGAAATATGTTGACAATAATGTTGTACGTGTGCGCGTTGTGACACCAAGGCTGAATACTCGGTAGCGAACCTTTGCGTGGTTTTGAAACAAACGCGTGTAAATAAGCCTTGGCAAAATAACTTCACCTGAAGTTGCAGCCTGACTCGATATGTGTAATGAAACCAGCCAAAATAATCAACCGTTCGGATACCTACTAAGGCGCTTTACAATTTCAAGGGATTTTATTTTACTCTAACGTTAAAAAAAACGTGTATTAATTTACTTCAAGAAATTTAGTTGGTTTTTGGTACTAATCTATATCACCTAAAAACGATATATTTGTGTATTTTAATGTTTGATTTCATTTAACATTTTTGTAGCCATGACTATGATTTTGTTGCACGCCATGCTAATTAGTTTACAAACCACATTACGTAGAGTACTTCCCCGAACACTTCGTTGTCTTGAAGTGTTGGAAGCGCATTTAGGCGAGACTTCATCAGTTGTACGACAAACTTATTTACAACATGTGTATATATATACGTGCCATTCAAATATACGTATACATCCTTTTATTCAATTGAAATCAAATTTTTGTTGATAATTTATTTTTGTTCATTCTTTTATAGAATGTTGCCACCAAATAATGCGCGGTATTACGTCTAACAGTGCTTACAACCAAAACATAAACAAATTCAAGTTTTTTTTTGTAGAAAATGATTACCATGTTTGTTGTTTAAAATGTAATCCTTGTATTCCGGACAGGAGAAAAACAAAAGTCACATAAGATTATTCTACAATAACACAGACATTCACGACAATATTTTAGGAGATCATAAATGGAATTAGAGAGATGCCCGGGAGAAATCTGGAGCTCCCTTAGTTCGACTGAGAACTTCAAATACTTGAACTTCCTCTTGTCCTGTGCTTCTCGCTGGCCTAAAAGCAATCTGATTCGGCAGTAAATTTATAGCAGTTGGTTGGGAGACTTAGTTTCAGTCCAGTCCTCCAAGAAACCATTCATCACCAAGGCAGCAGCTGATGAACAACAAATAGAGGCTGTGCAAATGTGAGTTTTAAACTTATGTCCCAACTCACAAGACGAGATATTAGGAGAAGTATCTAAATAATTTTACACTTTGTATAGTGCTTACCTTTAAGTCTCTCTTATTCGTCACGAAAGGTTGTATTGCTGTGGCACAAAACAAAAAAGACATCACTCCAAATACTTTAATTGAAAGGATGGTTGCATATGCGGTACAAACGATTGTTTTCGTGGGAAAGGAAATTTGGATGCCATAAAATGGAAGTACAAAAATGTTTGGGTCGCAATCATTGGCGGACACTACACCGGTATTCGACGTTAATGAGCCGCTAGATTACTGACGCTGTTAATGTGCTAAATTTATGAAAAATTATATATGCGCTTACCCAAACAGATGTCACTGAAGTGCTATGATGCTGACGATTCATAAATTAAGAATCTTACTCGGAGGCAGTTGGCAAGTAACGTAGATTATTAACCAGATAAATTATATGCACCCAAAATAATTATATACAAATTTTATAGCATTACCGTAAATATTGATGATAATTAATTTTATGTAGACTTTCGTGTGAAATGTGACAGGACACACGATGGACAGGAATAATTAATTATGCCGGGCCTTTAAATATCATCAAATAACGTTGAAACAATAGTCGCCCAATCGTACATTTCCTCTCGTACGAGTCTAGACTTTTTTTTTTAAGACTTGTAGTTCTGTTTTTTTTAAATAAATAACTTTTAAAGCAACGGCGCGAAAATTTTGTTTTTTGTTTCATTAAATATTTGGCGGGAATTTAGTGGATTGAAGTACAACGAGCAATACGTTTGAAGATGCAGGTAAGACTTTGGGGTTCCGCAGCTTTTGGCGCTTAGATCCAAGGTTTCTCTGCGCCGCTCGAACGTAAACAGAGCCGTGTGTTTTTTCTTTGAAGAATGTCACTTACCTGGCGGCGGCGAGATGCGATGACGTAGCCGCGGACGACCCGAACGCGCCCGAAAGCGCCCGAATGCGCCCGAGCTCGGCCGACGGACACCCGACCTCGACGACCCCTGAAGGCGGACTGCCGCGCGCGAAGCGCCTGGCCCGGGCCGCGCGCCGAGCGAGCCCGAACCCGCCCGAACTCTCACGAAGTCGCTTCGGCCCGAGCGTGTAGGTCGCGATCCAACCCCACCCCAGACTCTTTTCTACTCTGTCCAACACCTCATCCAGACCATCCTCTGTCTCCTGTAAATTCCTACACGTAATGCATGCCAATTTGCATCCCGCATGAATGTGCCCAGGGTTTTCCCTGTGTCTATGCAGGTTTTACCTGGGCCCAACCTATCTCTAGTTATAGTCTAGATTTAAGAGTGAGGGGAGTTAGTCATGGCGCCAATCGCTGCCATGGCTGGCCAATCCCCTCCTAGCACACGATGCATGCGACCCTCTCCCTGCATGGCTAATCCCAGCATGACTAGGCGTATAGGCTTCGGCCTGAGACGCACCTAGGTCCCTCCCTAACCCGGACCCCTCCAAAATACACTTAGTTTTAGTTAGGTTAGGAAAAAACAAAAAAAAACATTCCCCTGTCACCCTCACCCTTCACCCACTTGGACGCTCGCGCGCTAGTAGCGAACTCAGAAGTCGTTCAAGGGTTAAAAAAAAAAAAGGTGAAACGTATAATTATTCTTGAACTTTTCTCTTTTCTTGACGTTTGTTCAGCTATTATGGGGCCTATTTTCCCAGCGAAAATTGGAAGCTTTCCCACCAATCTCCCTCTCGTTTTAACTTTTCTGAAAGGAAAAAAAAATCCCTCCCTCCTTAGAACCACTTACCCCAAGGTACTTCCACGCTTAACAGTAATTTTATTCGTTTCCATCGAAAGCTGCGTCGAACCATTAGCACACTTTTTTTTTAATTTTGAACCTTTCGAAAGAAAAAATTAACACTAAATTTTAAACAGAGGTAGTTTTTTTTTTTGCATTGTGGCTGGTAGCGTTTGCATTATTCTGGACTTTAATTTTAAGGAAGTAATTTCAGACTTCCCATGCCCCTCTCCTTAAAAAAAATCACCTCGACGCTCATGTTGAGATGTCCGTGTCTGATAGCTTCATTCGTGAAAAACACCTTTCACAACACATGTGATCTGTGACAAGTGTTTTTTGCATCGCTCTAAAATTGAAATATTAAGGATTGCTCCAGAAGTTGGAATTCGCGTTTAAATGAAAAATTGAGAGCCAGACGAGTGCATTTAATGTAATAAAACTTGTAGGTTTGATTTCCTATATTTATTTGTAGTGGTAAAGTGAAGGAGAAAACAACAATCCTAAACTTCGCTTTGAATAAAATACTTTTTTTTACGAATAGATCATCTTGCTGCATGTCATTTTTTTGTTAAAATTTAATTTTTGCTAACGAGTTCAGCAGATACGTTAAAACATTACGTGAAATCAGGGAATTAGACGTTCTTGGCCAATAGTCAGGAGCAATGACAGCATTAGCCTGAGGTGATTTCAGGGAGCTAGGGACAACCAATCACAATCGCTGGACCGCATTCAAACTCGGCCGTTTCGGAATGCGAGCGCAGCGTGTTACCACTGCGTCCCCTCGCTTCACTGTAACCGCAGGTTGGAATTTAAAATGGAGAGCGGCTTCTTGCTTCGCACCTTGAACACAACTCGCTTTATTTAAAAATATAAATAACAAAAACGTTTGCTGGCCATGCCAATTCGTATTATAATTAGTGATTAAATTTAAAATGATTGTTTCAATCACCCAATTTCATTTCAGACTTTTTTTGGACATACCCCATGCATGTCAAGGAGAAACTTCAAAAACGGACCAAAAACATGAGTACAAAAATCACACAGGAAACAATCCAAAATCACTCCATGTCAAAAGTTGAATTCATAGACAGCACAGATAATTCCGTGGAAGGATTTAGAAAACAATCACAGCGCAGACGGACACAGAGTTGCCACAAGATCAGTAAGTACAGATTAAAAAAACGACCTCGAACAATACAACGACAAACAGACGAACACAACGATGATACTAAACAGATAATCAGAACAACATATCTTGAGTACAGGCGAACCCTCAGTGACGAGACTAAACAACACAACGACGACAGCACAGACGAACACAAGACAGAGCAGTTGTGACGTTTCGGGAGTTGACATCTGCTCCCGATATCAGGTACAAAAAGACTGATGAGTTTCAAATCAATCGTCTCTTATTCCAGCTTTTAACTTACAATACAGGCGTTCAAACAATTATTGGGATTTCAGATGCCTGCCTCTACATATTTCCATGGTTCTTTTTGCAAATATAAAACAGTGTTTGGAAAAAATACTCAATAATTTATTGTCGCGCTTACGAAAATTGACACATTTTATTTTTTTTAATTTTTATTGATGTTTTACGCGAGCATAAATGTTTCAACCATGGAAAAGATAATCGAATATTCAACAATTGGCCTTTATTTTGTTTTATTGTGCTAATTATTGCGTGGAGTTAATACTGGAAAGCTATTCGGAGAACGGTTTACAAATTACTTTACCTGGAACAACACAAAACCGTTAACGCCAACGCAATAAATTCGAACCCAGTATCAATGCGAACATTTTTTTTAGTGCCCATACAGTTACTTTTCGTGTAAATACAAAACTTTACAAATATCTGTAATTTTACATAGTTATATCTGTTCCATTAAAAAAAAAGTTTACAGTGTAGCTGTTCAAGTGTGCGGAGTATGTTCTCGACGATTGTCCAGTTTCCGTGTTGAGGGTTTACTCAAACATTTCGCCGCCTGCTGTTGTTAAAATTGCCTCGAAACAGATAAAGTCTTCAGCGATCGCTCCTCAAATGCACAGAGAAGGTCAGACTGGTAATGTCCCGCGCATTTCCTTCGACAACAAGTCCTTCGACAACAAGTTGTTCTTGGGTGTCTAAAATCTTTTACTGCAAATAAATGTGTCTCGCAACACGCCAAAGGTCTTACCACACGATCAGATATTTATTGAATTCAATTAATGTAATTAAAAACTTCGTGTAAGTGCTCTTCAAATGATTGTATTAAATTAAAATTTAGAAGTGTTCTTCCCAAGGTCATCACACACTAACCAAGTAGGAACTTCCACTATTTTAGTAAACATGTTATTTTTAATAATCAATTTTCCGTCTTAAGTTGAGTCCATTATTTTTTTTTATTTCGTCCTCTGAAAATAAATCTGTTTTGAAACTGCTTCTTGGTTTTTGGAATCAAAACAATTGTTTTTAAAGTAACGTGTTTTTGGATTGCGATTTAAAATTTTTCAAATAAAAATGTCTTGTAAGAATTTAATACAGTTATTTAGAGAGTTATGCTCCACATTAGATTGCATAAAAGTATAAATACCACTAGAAATTAAAACTGGAAATTAGCATCAAAAAATTTAGAGCAAATCCAAAAATAAAATAAATGAATCCCTTGAACGACAACATGGCCGCGGTTTCGGCGTCTCAGAGGCGCCATGTTTAATTCAAAGGTATTTAATGCAAGAAGAATTTGCGTATGATTTGAAACAAAATTTTGTGTGGAAAGGTCGTAACATTAACCGTTGAACGTGTTTATGCCTGAATACCTTTCTTTATTTCTGATGTAAACAAGATAAAAAAACATATACGAGGCTACCGTTTGGTCATTAAACAAAACTCATGAAAAAAACGTTTTATTGAAAGTATTATTTTACTACAGATACATCAAATTTTCACATTGTCGCCATTGAGTTCCAACCATTTTATTTAATCCTTTGCATAGAAGTTCGCCGCCTGGGAATGGAACTGACGCCTGGTTCATAGGCATCACGGACTCCGAATACGCAATGCGTGTAGCCTAAGTACAGGCGCTCAGTAAACACCCCCGGAAAAAAGTTTAAGCTATCTCCGTATTCGAGTCTAAAAAATTTACGGCTACCGTTTTTTTTTGGGGGGGGGGGGGAAGGGGGAAACCAAAAGGGCATCATTTTAGTTGATTTAATGAAAAGTGAGTCAACAATCACAGCAAAAATGTACAACCGGTATGGACATGGTATGTGACTCCAGTAGTACTTGAAAAGAACTCGCATGTTCACGTGTAATGATTACGCTGGCAAAAACGTATTGCTCGGGATTATTATTATTACTTCTTCTTGCTCGCCCGGGGCTATTCAGAACTTCATTCCGCTGCCTTTGTGGGGTGTGGTGGGGGGTGAGGGAGGGGTAATGGTCCCCTCCCCTCCAAGCACCGAGACTGACTGCTTGCAAGTATCGGGAGACGCCTCGGGGCCAGCGGCGGAGGGGAGATAGCCGAGCGAGTTGAATGGGGCCTCTTCGCCAGACCCGGGCAGGCCGCGCGCGCAAGACTGGCGCACAATGGGCCCGCTGGAGCGTCTTGCCGACCGCCTGGTGCGGCCTTATCTTCTGGCGCTGCTGCGGATTAAAAAGTCCTCGGGGTGAAGAGAGAACCGCAGGCCCCAGTCTCACTCCGCGCCGTCAAGCAAACTCTTCTATTCGGTTGTCTTCATTGTAAAATAACTGTGTGGCTTCACACATTCGGTGTCAGTGTATATTTTTACTCATTCGGATAAAAAATTGGTTGTCTGTAAAGTCGGTTTACGGACGGTAGTTTAACGTGACAACGTCATAACAAAACATTGATGAAATAATTGCATACTTATATTCATAAAATTGAATAATTTTTATTGAATTATCACTATTTTGTATGGATACAAAGAAGGAATGAAATGAAATCTACAATTTAATTGATAAATTTACTTTTATTTGCACTCATTAATTCGAATATGTTTATTACTTTAACGAAGAGATTATTTTAACTATAACTTTTAGTAGTATACGAATGTATGTTCTGGCACTGGCTTCTGGCTGTGGATGGTGCGGATTGTGATTGTCGGTCCGCCATCTTGGATTGTGATGTCACGGCGGCCATCTTGGATGAGCGTAACGGGACACAGCGTAACGTGACACTTTTTCGTGCGTGCAGCCGACGTAACGGGACAGCGTAACGGGACAAGTAGATCACGGCGGCCATCTTGGATACGCCATCTTGGATCCGTCATTTTGGATGACGTCATTTTGTTTTCTAGAAAATTCCGGCATTGTGTTGTCCGCCATATTGGATGATGACGTCACCGTTGCAATTTCCGTTACGGCCGCCATCTTTAACTTTTTTATTTATTATCCGATTTTAATGAAATTTTTTTTAAAAATTATAAAAAAATTTAAATAATATAAATTTAATAAAATATTTTTAAAAATTGAACTTTTTAGACACGGAGTTCGGAGTCCTCGGTTCGAACCCGACGAGGTCAAAAAATTAAAAATGGCGACCGATCCTTCCCCCTGTGGTGGCTGCTGGCAGACTGACTGCCCCCCACCACTTTTTTCAAAGCATATATATCGACAGTGAGCATGACGTCATGTCCGCCATCTTGTCTTCGATGTTGGAAACCATCATCATTGTATCGGCGGCGAGAGTGCGCTGACGCCTAGTTAGTTTAATTCTTACCCGCTAGAGTGCAGTAATCATTTATTATTGCTGTGACACCCGCCATCTTGAAATTTGGCCGCCATCTTGAAAATCCGTAATTTTAATGCTAGAGATTCGGGGAAAAGTTCAAAATCCATTAAATAAATTTGTAATCTATATACTGATTGATTAGATCGACTAAGGTCCTTGGTTTGATCCCTGGCCGATACAAAACAACTTTAATTTAAAAAATACTAAAAAAGTGTTAGGTTTGAGAAAATAAAAAACACCGCAAGTACTTTTAAAAAAATTTTATTACATAAATTCAATACACTACTACAAGTACAAAAAATAATACACAGACATAGAACTAAAGTCTTGTGGATTTCTCGATGTCTGCATCTGCCACCCACGAATTAAAGCGAGGTGGAAAGCCCCACCACTTGACGTAGGACAGTCCGTTTCTTCGTTTTATAATCTTCTCCACCAAGTACATATCAGGATACAACGTAGGCTGAATCTCTTCGACATAGAAGCCGCCACGGATAGGTTTGTGGTCCAAATCTTCGAGGTAGTAGGTCCTAGGCTCTGATTCACGAACATGTGTCACACGGAAAAGTTCGGGACTCCAGTTCGCAGTGAAACCTTCCCCGAAGATACCTTTCTGCTTGGAGATTCGCACAATGTCACCGACGTTAGCTTTACGCTTTCGTGGATCTTTCTTCTTCATGTTGGAAAACACTGTTCGAAGCAGGCGATTGTCCCTTACGTCCTTTGGCTTCATTTTCGTGGTAGAATGCACCGCGGAATTATACTCGTTTATTAGTTTCGGCAAGATGTCAAGCCACTTGTAATTTCCGTTAGCCGTGAACTGCCGCCACATCTTGGAACGCAAAGTTCTGTTAAACCTTTCGACAACGGAGGCTTTGACGTTACTAAATGTAGAGTAGTGTTTGATGCCATACTTCTTCATCAAAGCCTTGAAGGTTGCATTGTAGAATTCTTTCCCGAGGTCCGTTTGCAGGTGCGACGGTACACGCCCATCACGCAAAATATTGTTCATGGCCTTGGCTACTTCAGTTGCAGTCTTTGATTTGACAGGTCTAGCCCAAGCGAACTTGCTATAAACATCGATGACTGTCAACATGTACTTGAAACCTTTATTCAATCGGGAATACGGTATCATCTCAACAAGGTCCGCCTGGAATAAATCATCAATTCCACGAACTATGACTTTGCGACGAAGGTATTTTCGTCTAGCAGGAGCATGAAGTTCGTGAGCGATTCCGGTTCGACTCATTGTATGTAGCCGGCTTCCCTCAGTTCTTCAAGTATGGAGACTATTTCGTTGATGTGCGAATAGTTTCCTACGCTAAGCGAAGCATGTAGAATTCTAAGGCGATCAACTAATACATTAGGATCGTCCCAATATACATAGTCAAATATCTGACCACTTTCTAGCTTTTTTAAACCTTCGCCATGTATTGTTAGTTCACTGAAGAGATTAGCGAGAATGTCGATTTTTTCATGATCTACGTCTTTATATACTCCACTATTTGGATCGTTATCGCGAAAATGTGCATTGGTTAGCTCTAGCAGTTTTTTGTACTCTTGTAAGTCTTTGTGAGAATATCCTTTAGGCTCCCTGCGAAACAGCAATTCGTACAGACCAGGAGTCCCGCGCGTTTTGAACTCTTCTACGCGAACGATATTTCCTGGTAGAAAGTCTATTTCTTTAGCACCGAGGAACCACTTGTTATGTTTTCTGTACACTCCGTAGGTCGTGTCATTATTCCGACTCGTAAACGATATCAGGTATGGTCGGACCATTGCATTCACTTGATGTCCCTTTTTCGGTATTTTTTTCTTGTGCATGGTCTCTGTACTTGTTAAGTCTTCTTCTTCTCGATCTGGTTCATACTTTCTCTTCTTTACAGTTGGCATTTCATCTTCAACTTCTGTCTTTACAATGATAGCTGGTTCTTCCATGTTTTTAAGTTCGTCGAGACGACTAGTGATTGGTTTAAATATCTCCTCATTTTCCATCTCACGTGCAAGTCTGGTTCGTCTAGCAAGTAAATATTTTTCACGAACAGACTGTATAGCTCGATGAAGGTCACTGGCCAGGTCTGACATTGTACTGGCTGAAAACTTATTGCAAGTCCTCTTTATATACTTTTTTATTCATTCGCAGAAACTTCTTTCTTGTGTGTGGCAAAATCTTAATTAGTTGTCAAGTGAGATAGTGATGCTTTCAGACTACTTTGAAAAGTCCTCAAATCGTCACGTCTTTGTGCATTCGATACTTCGATCATGTCGCGAATGCGAGAATCCGAGGCTTCCACACGCAGGTCGATGGCAACGAGATACTCTATTATTTCGTTTTTCACACTTTCTACTTTTTGAGACAGTAGTATAATGTATTTGCGGATATCAGAGTCGGGGCATACAGTATGTCTGCTGCTACGACCGAATTTCGAAATGCTATGACTCATGTTTGACGATAAACTGATCGAAACCTCGTCTGTACCTGCCCTTATATAGAGGCCAGTCCTTTACGATGACTATGAATCCGTGCTCGTCTTTCCAACACAAGGAACACATGTCTTTAAATTCCTGAAACGACATGTCGGTGTTTACGTGGTCGTCGTAGGCGTGACGTAAATTAAGTTCGTCCATGCGAAAAAGCACTATAACATTCGCATTATCTCGTAGGAGATGTTTGGGTATTCTACTGTACGTCTGACACAGGTATACGCAGTCTACCTTGACGTGCCTGCCCATGGAAAAGTACTCTTGTATAATACCCTGCTTCTCGCACATTACATCGTCGAACACAAACACGGAATTAGGCTTTGCTTCGTCGGTAGACACCACATCGGTATTATCGCTAAACGGAAAATACTTCAGTCCTTCCACCGAGCGTAGAACAGTTGCTAGGCGCTGGTACTTTGGCTGTTGCAACGACTTGGAATACAAGTAAACGTTCTCGAACCGAAGACCGTTTGGCTCCTCCAGTAAACTCAGTAGAACACACGTCTTGCCACAGTTTGACGGCCCCGCCATTATGCATCGTACAGCAGAAGGCAACAGTAAGCCATGTCGCGATTCGCGACCGCTAGTTTCATCGTTTTGCGTAATGCGCACGGGCAAACAAACATCTTGCTTGACGACCTGCATTGTACTAAATAAATTGTATAAAATCAAACACATTTATACTTTCTGGTCAGTTGCGCGTAATGACTCGAAGAGGTAAGAACAAAAAACACAGTGGTGCAGGACTCGTGAACTCGCTGATAAACAATCTACCATTCGAGCTACACATTCCCGGATACAGATTTTGCGGCCCCGGCACTAAACTAGCGAAAAGGTTAGCTCGCGGTGACGTGGGCATTAATTCTCTCGACGATCAGTGCAAGCAGCACGATATCGCATATTCATTAAGCAAGGATCTGGAATCCAGGCACCGGGCCGACGAGATATTGGCACAGGAAGCTGAAGAAATAAGTAAATCGACGCACGCGGGTCTAGGAGAAAAAATCGCGGCCTGGGGCGTATCTAAAATCATGAAGGCAAAGACGAAATTTGGACTGGGTGCTCGTCAAGCCAGCTCTATCAAGTCAAAGACTAACTCACGCAAGACCAAACGCAAGACTGGAGCAGGCATACAAAAAGCCAAGCAAAAATTACAGACTCTCGACAAGAAGATTATAGGAGGATTTCTTCCTTTGCTTTTGCCTGCATTGGGTGCTCTCGGCGGCCTCATCGGTGCAACGAGCGGTATAGTGCGGGCAGTCAACACTTCGAAGAATGAGCGAAAGCAGTTAAAAGAAGCACAGCGACATAATGCAAGCATGGAAGCCATTGCCATGGGTAAAAAAAACGGCGCAGGACTGTACTTACGTCCTCACAAATCAGGTCGAGGCATGAAAAAGAAACGAAAATCCTAAGTTCTCTGCCGAAACGACCGCTCACCAACGTAGATTTAATAAAGTACGCACGCAAATTGAAAATACCAAATTTCTGCGGCGTGTTTATGCGAGACACTTTACCCAGCAAACCAAAAACCAACGAACGCGCCATAATTAATTTAGACACGACTGCAGGTCGCGGCACGCACTGGGCAGCGTATATAAAGTCTGGAAAAAAAGCTACTTACTACGACAGTTTCGGTAATTTGAGACCTCCGCCTGAACTTAGGCGGTACCTGGGCCGGACCACTACACTGTTCTACAATTACGAAACGGAACAGAGGCCTAATCAAACAAACTGCGGACACTTGTGTCTTCGCTTTTTAACTAAAAAAATAATTTAGCTGTCAAATAAAAATTGCTACTTAAAGGTTGTGCAGTGATGATAATTTATTAGTAATGTCGATAACACTTACCTTGACAGGTCACGCATCTGAGCTGCGGGCGGTTCATTTCCCGCCTCTGGATTTAGACGGAGAATGGTGTATCGGACTCGTAGATTTTCAAACGTATAATGCCATACCGAATATCGACGAAGAAAACTGCAAGATCTGCTTCCTGAAAAGCGATGGGACCGCTCATGAAATACAGTTACCTGTTGGATCTTACGAAATTGACGACATTGCAAATTACATCAGGGATATGTTACCACAGGATGTAGACTTTCAACTGCGTGGAAATCCAAACACTCAAAAAAGCATTCTAACATGCAGTGAAATTGTCGACTTTACGAAACCTGAGACCATAGGTTCGATGTTAGGATTCGAATCAAAGGTGTATGATGCAGGAAGAACGTACGAATCTACGCGTTCAGTAAACATTTTGCCTGTGAATGTCATAAGAATAAACTGTAATTTGGCAAGTGGAACGTATCTCAACGGAAGACTAAGCAACATGCTGCACGAATTTTCGCCGATGGTCCCGCCAGGATATAAACTGGTCGAAGTACCGCAAAGTATCATTTACGTTCCAGTCGTCGTGAAGTGCGCACACGAAGTCGTCGTCAGAATCGTTGACCAGCGAGGACGATTGGTGAATTTTCAAGACGAAGAAATTACATTACGGCTGCACTTGAAGCGATGGGCATAAAGTTCGTAACACCGAACAGTTATAAAAGAAGTCGTATTGACGTGAATAAGAACAGTTCTCAACCAGACATCGGTGCATTAACACCTGACAACATAAAGTATCTTCTTAGTATTGGACAAGTGCCGAATAAATATGGAAGACGAAATCCTCAACGTGGAAGATCCGGTCATTTTTGATGACAGCATTACGAAAATGGAATTGCACGAGTACCAGCCTTTCCTGCTCGGACCGTACGCACTTCCATCGGAAGTACGCATTGCTGTACAGCACCAAGATATTTGTACTTTACCTTCACAGTCATTTCTACGCATAAGAGGCATGCTTACAAAAGCGGATGGTACGCATCCGACAACGACGACAATATCCTGCAATGGTATTCTTCACCTCATCGAGCGCATTACTTATGTACTCAATGGTGTCGAGGTAGACCAGACAAGAGATGTAGGCATAACATCTTCTATGAAAAATTACCTTTCGCTCACGCCAAATGAACTGTCTGCTGCAAAGATGGCCGGTTGGGCTCTCGAGGATGAATATAAGCTTCCGGTTTATGCCGAAGGGAAGTTCGAAGTTTGTGTTCCTCTGTCCATTCTTCTCGGATTCGCTGAGGACTACAAGCATATAATCATTAATTCGAAACAAGAGCTCGTACTGCTTCTAGCCAACACGCACATTAATGCAATTGTCGCCACTGCAGAAAACCCTCAAGATGTTTCGCTAACACTACAGTCTATCGAGTGGATGCTGCCCCACATCCAAGTGAGCACCGTTGAACGAGTCAAGATGTTGAAGAACATAGAAAATGGCAAGAACTTCGATGTGCCATTCCGATCCTGGAGCCTGGAAACTTATCCTGGCTTGCCTCATAGTCAGCGTATCAATTGGATAGTAAAGTCCAGCTTCGCTACGGAAAAACCAAGATACATCATCGTCGGGCTTCAGACCGGAAGACAGCTCAATGCAGGAGTAAGTCGTTCCTTATTCGATAACTGTCAATTACGTAATGTAAAAATATTTTTAAACAGCGAAAGTTATCCGTACGTTGATATGAACATGGACTTTGAAAGTGGAAGATTTCTTCTCGCATATCAAATGTATGCCAAGTTTCAGCAAGCTTACTATGGGCGGAGACAGTCACCGATACTGAGTCCCGACAGTTTCAAGAACAAGGCTCCGTTAATGGTGTTTGACGTTTCCAAACAGGATGATCGATTAAATTCAAACATCATCGACTGTAGGATCGAGATATCGACTAGCGGAAATATTCCACCAAACACCTATGCTTTTTGTCTGATACTTCACGATCGGCTTGCATCATACAATTGTCGAGACAAACTTGTGAAAATTCTGACTTAAATACTGTTTCGTTTGCGATAATAATTCAGTTACGATCGAGCATTGCTAGCGACAAGATGTACTGCAACCTGCAAGGTTTCCAGAGTCAAAACGGCTTTGTTCTCAAAGAAATTGCCGTCACCTCCGGAGACAAGACTCGAACCCGCAGCTTCCGACCTCCGTATCCTTGGAAACTACTAGACGAAAAAAGTAAACGTTCGAACGAATGGCTATGCAAATATTATCACGGACTAGAGTGGGACGAAGGAAAAATCCCATACCACCAAGTGAAAAACACACTTCAAGATTTACTAGTTCAAAACGAAACAATATACGTTGCCGGACCTGAACAGAAAAAATGGCTGAGCATGTTGTGTGACGACGGAGCAGTTGAAATTGTAGACTTACAGACCGACTACGGCTGCCCTTCCCTGCGCAAGCTTAGTGCAATATACGACGTGCAGCCACGTGACAAGTTTGAACGTGTCTGTGCCTGTACAAACTCACAGTTAATGCAGAAATGGCACACACAGTGTTAGTAGGAGTCTGCATATATAAATGTCGTACCTACGTACATGCCTTCAGTTGACGTTCGACCTGCAAGAAGATGTTTACGTTTCATCCTGCTAACGTGTACGTGAGCGCAAGACCTAGCTTCAGCAGTGCCGAGTACAGCTACTGGGATTCCGGGTATCTACGTACATATACTGAAACCTGTGATGGAGGTGCTCAGCATTGGCGGTTTGCTCACTTTCCTGTGTCCTACGAACCAACCCAGCAGCTATTAGACTGTTTCGAACCTGGAAACTGTGCCGTCTATCACATGAGACCGCACACAATCCTTCCTGCTAGCATCGATGAGGTAGTCGCCTCGTCTGCACGTGCAACACCAAACATGAGCGTGTTGCAACCTGTTGCTACCTGTGATGCTTCTACGCAGACGTCCAAACGACGTTCGTCTCGTCGTCGAAGTTCAGGCAGTGAATCTGTCCCAACTAGCACTGCAGTAGAGCCAAGGCGCAGACGTGGTCACAGACGCCATAGACCATGTCTTGCTCGAGATGACGACATCGCAGAAGATGACCGGCTGGAAACCTGTGTTCCTGATCCCGTGACCTGCGAACCAGTTGGATCCGTGGAAACCTATGTTCCTGATCCCGTGACCTGCGAACCAGTTGGATCCGGAGTCGAAGAGGCAGTTCGTGCAGCATTAAAGACTTTGCTTGCGAAAATGCTTGATTCCTTAACCTAACATGCATTTGTGTAATTTTTATAAATAAATGTGTAAAACCTGAACTTGTGTTTGTTTTTTATTTCTACAATTTTTAGGTACCCAATAAAAATTAATTTTAAATACAGACAATATTTTGACTAATGTAGTATTCCAGTAGACCGCGGGTATATAAGCGAGGTTCAGACGAGTGGACCCTCAGTATACCTCTGGACGCGGTGCAGTACGGACTTGCTCTCTTCAGTAAATTACGTAAGGTTTAGTTATGTCGACCGGAATAGACTGTTTACCGTCAGCAGCGGGGACCTCGATGACAGCAATGATGATGGAGTCGGAGATTCCGATACCAGATGCAGAGGAGACCACGGCAGCGGAGAACTCAATGACTGCGTTGTCGACAGCTGCGGAGATCTCGATACCGACTGCAGAGGAGACTTCAATTAATGAAGAGCGTACTTCGAATCAGTGCAAATACTGTGTCGCATCATTTACTAGAACTTCAAGCGCTCGCAGACATGAAAGAAGCAGTTGTCCGAATAATTTACTGAAACGAATACAATTTCAGTGCAATAAGTGTAAAAAACTAATTTCACGTCTCGACAGCTTACATCGTCATTATATAAAATGCTCCGAGACAGTTAAGTGCAAGTATAATGAACATGGTTATTGTTTTGACTCATGTGTTGTACCAGCTGATGAGAATATATAAGTGAGACCCTGCTGATATGAACTTTAGTCCGTCTCTGGCTGCGGTGATGAACGCATCGGGTAGTCAGACTTGAATAATAGACCAGTATCTAGCTGTTCTTGAGACCTCGATGGCGTCTTTACCAGTATCAACACCGACCTGGATCGAAGGTCTACCATCATCAGTGCAGACCACGATGACTACGTCGTCTACAGCTACACCTGCTCTCTCAGCACAGCAGGAGATTTCGACGCGTGCAACATCTTCTGCAGAGCAGACCTCAACGGCTTCAGAAGTTAACATGTCAGCAGTGTTACAATGGTTGTCAACAGTTCCAGTGTCATTGATAAAGGAAGGATCATCCAACGGTGTTCCATCGCCCAACTGTACGTACTGTGAGAAGATCAAAAACTTGAAATTACGCGATTATGTAATACACAATTGTAATAATAACTCTGAACGCATTAAATATCAGTGCAACAGGTGTTTAAGCAAGTTTAAACGTTATGGAAGATTAAAACGTCACCTCAGGAATTGTGATAGACTGTCTGTACATTCATCAGAATCAAGCTGTATATTTTGTAACAAATCATTAGCAACTATTCAAATTGCAAAACGACATGAAATATATCACTGTCCTTTTAATGAAGTCGATAATTCGGTTTTGTGTGAAAATTGTGGTGCACCATTATGTCGACCTGATAGACTGAATAGACATTTACGAACATGTAAAGGACTTAGTCCATACAATAAGAAGACTGTTTGAATCGAGAAATCCACAAGACTTTAGTTCTATGTCTGTGTATTATTTTTTGTACTTGTAGTAGTGTATTGAATTTATGTAATAAATTTTTTTTAAAAGTACTTGCGGTGTTTTTTATTTTCTCAAACCTAACACTTTTTTAGTATTTTTTAAATTAAAGTTGTTTTGTATCGGCCAGGGATCAAACCAAGGACCTTAGTCGATCTAATCAATCAGTATATAGATTACAAATTTATTTAATGGATTTTGAACTTTTCCCCGAATCTCTAGCATTAAAATTACGGATTTTCAAGATGGCGGCCAAATTTCAAGATGGCGGGTGTCACAGCAATAATAAATGATTACTGCACTCTAGCGGGTAAGAATTAAACTAACTAGGCGTCAGCGCACTCTCGCCGCCGATACAATGATGATGGTTTCCAACATCGAAGACAAGATGGCGGACATGACGTCATGCTCACTGTCGATATATATGCTTTGAAAAAAGTGGTGGGGGGCAGTCAGTCTGCCAGCAGCCACCACAGGGGGAAGGATCGGTCGCCATTTTTAATTTTTTGACCTCGTCGGGTTCGAACCGAGGACTCCGAACTCCGTGTCTAAAAAGTTCAATTTTTAAAAATATTTTATTAAATTTATATTATTTAAATTTTTTTATAATTTTTAAAAAAAATTTCATTAAAATCGGATAATAAATAAAAAAGTTAAAGATGGCGGCCGTAACGGAAATTGCAACGGTGACGTCATCATCCAATATGGCGGACAACACAATGCCGGAATTTTCTAGAAAACAAAATGACGTCATCCAAAATGACGGATCCAAGATGGCGTATCCAAGATGGCCGTCATGATATACTTGTCCCGTTACGTTATGTCCCGTTACACTTTGTCCCGTTACACTTTGTCCCGTTACGCTGCATCCAAGATGGCCGCCGTGACATCACAATCCAAGATGGCGGACCGACAATCACAATCCGCACCATCCACAGCCAGAAGCCAGTGCCAGAACATACATTCGTATACTACTACTTTTATACATGTTTCTTATTTAACTTCTTCCGATCTGTGTTATTCTGTTAAGGATAGGACGATGATAGGAAAAGTAGGAAACGAATGGGAGTGTTTCAAGTTTAATGTGCCTCGAAAAAGTCAAATCGATGGTTGTTCCAATCGAGTGGAAGAGAGATACATGCGGCGCAAGCGTACAATGAGCGTAACGGGACAATGTGCGTAACGGGACAATGTGCGTAACGGGACACTTTTTCGTGCG
The DNA here is from genome assembly GCF_032445375.1 of Bacillus rossius redtenbacheri. NCBI lineage: Eukaryota > Metazoa > Arthropoda > Insecta > Phasmatodea > Bacillidae > Bacillus > Bacillus rossius. Next base: position 4,184,266 of record NC_086331.1, on the reverse strand, counting down.
TGCAGCCGGCGTTCATCGATTTATTAGACGTTGTCACGTCAAAAACACATAAAGATTATGTATTTTTATTTTTGACGTGATAACGTCTCATAAATCGATGAACACCAGCTGCACGCACGATAAATTGTCACGTTCCGCCTGAGCCGAGCGTGCAAGAACCGGCCAACCACCGTGCGAGAAAATCTTATATAACATCAAACAGGTTAAGGCGGGCTTTTTAACTAATTGTTCGTGATTATATTTAAAAAAATATTTAAATTAAATTTGCAAAAACTGTAAATAATATTTGAAAATTATAAAGTATGCAATTTTTCATCAATGTTTTCTTTTGACGTTATCACAAAATTCTGACAGCTTGTGAACCTCTCATTTGTTGAACAAGGATAGAATTCTAGCATAAGCCAGAATTTTTTGTAATTTTTATCTATTTTTTATTTATTATATTATTATTGTTATTTTGAAATTTTTTCGGTGATTTTTTTATATCAAGGAAATGTCTGTCGGTTTTCTCCGTATGCTCCCGATTATTCTTGTCAATATTTTGGTGGTTTTTTCCATGTACTCCCGATTATTCTTGTCAATATTTTGATGGTTTTCTCCGTGTGCACCTGGTTGCTTCTGAGAAACCGACTTAAGCATGAATGATTTTTTACTTAATGAGTCATGTCATTTTATTCAGAGTTAAATTTAATTAATTGAATTTCTGCTACTAAATCATCACTTTTAATATTTTTAACAGGTGGAATTCAAACGAAAATACCATTACTCATTTACATATAATAATAAGCTCTGAGACATCTGAGAATCACTAATAAGCAAGACGAACTTCCTTCTCCTTGGTGCTTAGCGAAGCCATCCTTCTTTTGCGATCGTTAGTGAGCATACTGCATCCCACATAAAAGAACTAAATAATATTTACCTGTAAGCAGCATGTGGTGTCATCTGTTGCCAAGAATCGACACTACTTTAAACGGGTTATTTTGCATGAGATAAATTAACTCTCACCTCTGAATGGTGCTATTGTAGTCAGTTAGAGCCAAGTAGTCTCGTAGCCATGTAGCCTCGTGTCCTGGAAGCTTCGTAGCTCTGTAGCCTCGCAGTCTCGTAAACTTGTACACTCGTAGTCACGTAGTCTCATAACCTCATGGCTCGTAGTCGTGTAGTCATGATGCCTTGGAGACTCGTAGACTTGTGGCTACGTAACCAAGTAGCCTCGTAGACTTGTAGCTACGTAACCAAGTAACCTTGTAATCTTATAACATAATGCTGTTGGAGCAGTTGGAGCAAAAGAAAAAATTCAGCCGAAGACAGATGCAGCAATTCGAGCCTTGTAGACTTGTAGCTTCGTAGTCAAGTACTCATGTAGACTTGTAATCCTGTATCCTCGCAGTCTCGTAACCTTGTGTTCTAGAAGCTTCGTAGCTCTGTAGCCTCGCAGTCTCGTAAACATGTAGACTCGTAGTCATGTAACCTCATGGCTCGTAGTCGCGTAGTCATGATGCCTTGGAGCCTCGTAGACTTGTAGCTACGTAACCAAGTAGCCTCGTAGACTTGTATATACGTAACCAATTAGCCTTGTAATCTTTTAACATAAATTTGCTGGAGCAGTTGGAGCTTTGTAGACTCGTAGGCAGTTGGAGGAGTCTTGTAGACTAGTAGAATTGAAACTTTGTAGCCAAGTGGCCTTGTAGCCATGTAGCCTCGCAGTCATTTGGAGCCGAGTAGAATTGTATCCATGTAGCTTCATAGCCATGTAGTTTCGTAGCCACGCAGCCTTTTAGCCATTCAGTCTCGCAGCCATGTATAACTCGTAACTTGCTAGATCCTTGTAGACTCATAGCCTTGTAACCTCATAGCCTCTTAGACTCGTAGCATTCTAGCCAAATATGATTGGAGCTGTTGAAGCAAAGGGCAGTTGGAGCCAATGACTGTTGGAGCCAATGACTTTTGGAGTCAAAAGACTGTTGGAGTCAAAAGACTGTTGGAGTCAATGACTGATGGAGCCAATGACTTTTGGAACTCGTGCATTATAGTAAATGTGGTTTTGACTCGTGCATTATAGTAAATGGTTCTTAAATTGACTAGCGTATTATTCCATCGGGGGCATGTATATAAGTGTGTCCTATACAGCAGACCGTTCATACACGTAACTTTTATAGCATTACACAACCTACCAGCGCACACACAGGCCCGTGTGCCAAACTTATCCCACAAGACACGCACCCCCGCCGTCGATTAAAATGATTCTTCACCAGTGTGGGGTGCACCTGATTTACTATGCACTTAGCGAGTTATAGAAACTTCGGTTTCTGGCCTCGCCCACGCTTACTGCCCCGGATGGCAATATGATGAATCGGCGGCGGCAGACCGTTCAGTTTGTTACTGACGTCGACGGTGTAAGGATCACCTAGTTTGTTTCATCTGGTGCATAAGTCGCGTAATTACTTGTTCTTGCGAACTCGATGGCATCTTTACCGACTTTAACGACGAACTTGATGGACGTTGTACCATCGTCTACAGGAACCCTGACGTCAGCGACGACGAAGAAGGTGCAGATCCCGTTGGCAACGACGACGTCAACATTGGAGGAGACTTCATCAGTCTTGGTACCACCAGCAGAAGAGAGCTTAATGACTACAGAGCTGGCTGCGCAGGAAACCACGATGAACGACGTTTCGCCCTCGATGGAGATTTCAATGGCTGCTGATTCGACAACACTAACGAACATCGGTGCTGTTACTGCGACAAGATTTTCGCAAACAGCAGCAATGCTCGACGACACGAGAAGAGCGAATGTGCCAAGAACCTATATCGTAAAATGTTTGTTTGTGAGAAATGTCATAAGCATATTGCCAGAAAAGATAATATGAAAACGCACGCGAAGACATGCAAAGGTCTAGCTGCGCGGCAGAAAGTAAAGGTTTCAATGCAGCAACGAATAATTGATGTGCATAAGAGTATGCCTGGAAATGGTACTATTGCAGTAACATCGTCATCTGGTTCGGGTCTGGAAGGTTCGTCTTCATCAGCACGGTATCCTTGCAGCTACTGCGATATGACGTTCGCATTTTCCCATGATGCACGGAGACATGAACGGAGTAAATGCAAGAAGAATCCTTCTCACATGAAGTTTCGCTGCGATGAGTGCCATGAATGGTTTACTCGAATTACCATAGATTGGGGTAAAGTCGGACAATTTCCAAAGTTTTTTTATATTTATCTTTATTTATTAATGTATAGTAAAGGTGTTTCATATATAACATCTTCAAGCTTTAGGTTAAATGTCTACATTGTTTCTATAATTTAAATAAAGCTATAAATATTTTTTTAAATAATTTGTATTGTGTCCGACTTTACCCTACATTATGGGGTAAAGTCGGACATAGCTGGAAAGTGGTATAAAACCGACTTTAGATGAAGAGGCGGTAAACTCGGACAGTTATTTTATGTTAGAAAATCAATAAGTAGGTACATTTAGTTAATTAATATAAATGAAATGCAGTCATTGTACAGTGAAAAATGTTAATCAAAAATAATTTTTAACATTAAAAAATTTATCACATTATCAAATATTTACAAACGCTATAGAATTGATAAATGTCAGTATTATATGTGAACAGGGAATAAATTGTAATTAAGAATGACTAATTACTACATACATAAATTAAATATGTTTCAATGTTGCCGTGAATCTTCACAGACAGGTAGTTTAAAAATACCGTAGAGATTATGAAAATGTAAAACTGTTTGCTGAAATAACAATGCTATCGGGCATTACAAAAAATCACTAAACAGACATTTTGATTAGAAATTTCACGGAACACTATACATCCCCTTCTCAAATTCCTACCAACTAATTTGGACAGATTTGGGATTTTGTCACGGAGGAAATGTCTGGAACATCAGGAAAGACAAAATAATCCTCTTTATTGCTCTTTCTTTTCCTCATGAATGTTACTTCATAATTGTCTTTTTGTTGTGAAATGACTTGCCCAACATACAGTTTTTCTCGCTGGTCACTTTGTGTTATGAACTTGACAAGCACAAAGTCCTCATTTTCTACTTGACCAATTGCTCTCTGCTGGTCCACCACTTCAAAACTTGTGCTGGCTGCAGTTGTTGGTTCTCTTACAAGTTCATCTTCGTCCATATGTTGAGGATCAACTATAATTTCCTCATCTACTGCATCTGTCATGATGTAGTTGGTGACAATTTTCTTTCTCATCTTCTGCCCTAGCCCATCTTTTTCACATACGCTTTGACCAGGTTTCTCAAGCAACCTTTGCCCACGTCCAGCTGTTGTTTTTTGAGGTTGAGAAGCATTGCTTGAACCAAAACCACGTGCCTTTTCGAGGTGCTGCACGAAAGAATCTGTCCAAGAGTTGCCTGCCATGTGAATGTCGTTTTCTTCTACCATTGTTGATCTTACATCTACTTGGCCTGGCATCCGTTGTAACACAGCATTGCGGTTCAAGGGAATGATTCCTCATGCTCTTAATCCTGACGTTATATTACTGGAGCAATTCGCATCAACTTGTTCCAATGCCTTCTTCAACATTTTTGGAAATAGGGCCTTCGGAAGCACCCCACGGTTCTGTTGTTTCCATTCTTTTAGAACTCGCCAGGCTCGTTTCATTGGACGAAAGAACGATACATCCAATGGCTGGGTCAGATGTATGGAGTTAGGTGGGAGAAAAATAAATGCAATGTCATTTTCTTCACACACCCTTACTACCTGTACTTAAATGTGACTGGCAAGTTTGTCACCCAAGACAGCTTTTCGTCCTTCCAGTTTCCACAAATAGGGGAAGCAAATTGTCATGAACCAACCTTCAAACAGTTCCATGTCAAACCAACCACTTTTGTTGCTGTTGTAGCAGGACCCTTCAATCCCACCTTCTACCCATGTCGGATATACATATGTACCTACCTTTGTAAACTACTGACGTCGTATCGACCATGGCCGTTAAGCCCGTGCTCCGCACCGCCAGTACCGTATCCCGTTTTCGGAGCGCGCCCCTTGCCCAGCCGGATTGAGTCAGGCGAGCGCCTCGGGCGTGACCCCAATAGACATAATGAAATTTAAAGGTACGGAACCCCGGAGGCTCGAACCCATAATTCAATTAAGGGAAAAGCCATTAGTACGAAATTACTAATTACCCGACATGTAATAAGTGCGTCGTACAAGGGCGAGTACACCATGCACGGAGCAGACAACAAACCTCATTAACAGTCACCGCTGCCACTGGCCTTAATTAAAATGCCCGTGACTATGATCAAGTCAGAATAGGAGAAATCCCTCTAAAACAATTCACAGTGGGACAATATGTTAGTAAATTTACAGTCGCCAACTTGATGTCACAATTTAAATAATTAAATACATTAAAACCATTGTTAAGCCTTAAGCACCCAATTACCAGGTGCTACATTTTAATTGGACACCTGGAACATGTTTAAACTGGTAATAGAGTAAATTCAATTAATATATAAGTTTTTTGACGCCGACTCACAAAGAAGAGAAAGTTTCTCTTCCTTGCGAGGCGGCCATGTTCGGCAGTCTCCATCCACTCCGCGCCGGGAACAGACGTGTGTCCCTGGGCAGCATCCAAGTTTTCTTTCTTTGATTATTTTATTCTGTACTAAATCCTTAAATTTAAAACCTTTTATTAATTCACCGCTGCCCACGTCGACTCGGCGCGTATTTTACGGAGCCGGGCCTATCCCGACCGTCTTCAGTGTGATACCGCGCTACGTATCGTATCACAGAATGTACGGTACTGGCCGACTCCAGCGAAAGTGTTTATACTTAAGGACGCCGTGCATATGCCTGCCGGCTGCACACACATAAGTGTTTCGCCGAATTTAGGAGCCCGCTCATAGAGCCCCCCCTGCACCCGTTAACTTTCGGCGCTGGCCGTCTCCAGCGAGCATCGACCCACATCCCGCGAGACTGCCGCGGTAACCATTGTCACGTAGTGTTGTGTTTAGTGTTGTGAGAATTTTTGTAGCGGGACTGAACCGCGGAGCGGACTTGTAGAGTGTACCGTGTACCCCCCGTGAAACTCCCAAATTAAATGTATTCTCGCCAACTCGTATATCATTTTCCGTAATCCCCCGTCCTCCACACGGCCGAGCGGCCTTCACAGTCAAGGTAGAACCATTCAGGTTACATTCAAGCCGTGTACCTGGCGGGGCACGCGGGGGCAGAGTACCCACGACCTAACATCAACGGCCTAGCAGCCCGCTAGCCTGGCGCCCCTCCGGACAACAAGAGCATCGCGACGCCCGTAGCGCCCGTCAGGTACCCCCCCGGACGTTTCACAGAGGTCGGGTTACGGCACTACATAGGGAGGAAGTAATGTTCCATTACCTGCAACTGCCATCATGACACTGGTAGAGGTTTTAGAAGTGTCAATAACATGCTCCGGGTGCCGAGTTCCCAGTCTAACAATCACACGTTCATTTCCCGGGTCGTCCGTAAAGTTTGTTTCGTCATAGTTGACGATGTTGGCCGGTGGAATGTCTGCGAGTGTTTCTTCTCAGTGGTTGAAATGTGCATTCACTATTTCTGGTGATATTTCAGCGCGAACACGCTTTACATTTTCACACAACCGAACGGACAGCTAATGGTGTCGCTTAAGGAACTGAGATACCCATTCACGACCAGGGCGGTTGTCGTTAAATTGTTTTTCACTTTTACCTTCCCTGTTCAAATAAGACTTAACTATATCACAGGCATCTGATGGTGTAAGTGGAAAACCCCATTCTGCAGAAATCATTAGACCTCTCACTAACTCTGCTTCTTCATCATTACTGAGAGCTGTAGGCCTCCCATGTTTCATCAAATGTTTACATTTTACTTTGTCAGCCAGTGTGCTTTTAGGGACATTATGGTTTTCTGCCGCTGCACGAATACTACTCACACCTTCTTGTACATCTCTGATGGCCCTTGCCATAGCAGCTTCCGAATACTTGAATAATTGACTGGGTCCAATCTTCTTTATGTAGGTTCTAGGCATGTCAGACTTTTCCTGACAAAATACAAGTTTTCCATTAGCAGCAGACATAAAATACAAACATAACCTTAACCATATCAAAACTACCCTTGCTATGTAGCTTACATATACCTTTTTCATGGTACTATAGCATATGGCTCGTAATAAAAAAAACTAATAGGTATCACTTACAAAGAGGTTTTGGTGGTTGTTATAAGATTACCGTAATTATTCCACTTAAACAAAAATTAATTACACTCGCAAATATTATCCAAACAACTTAAACATCAACACACACTACAGCCAACTACTACTTTTGAAAACAAAAAATTATCGGTATCCATAAAAAACATATTTTAAGATGGTGGCCACTTCGCAATCTTTACCTCCAAAATGTCCGACTTTTCCCCCATTTACAGTAATAGTTTGCAACGACATGCGAAAAAAATGCAACGGTAAAGTCCGTGTGCCTACTGATGAACTACCTGCAGAAATGTCGACTCCTCGGTTTAGGTTGAAGACTCGTGAGTGTACAGGCAAAAAAACAGATGAGCAGCAACCGATTGGTATGATGTCTGGACCAGTGGCGTGCCCAGAATTTTGCTCTGGGGGGGGGGGGGGGTCAGGCAGAAGGCTAGGGCCTTTTCGGGGGGCCTGGGGGGTATTCAATACCCCCCAGCTAGGCGGGGGGTCCAGGGGTCCTCCCCCGGGAAAATTTTGAAAAATACGTGTTCAATATTGCTGATTTAGGCTACCTATCTAAAAATACTGTTTAATTAAACATTTATGCTTGTGTCATTGAACTTATTTTAATATCATACTAAATATTTATTTTTTTCATTTTATGAATTTAATATTAAAATATTTCTAGCCCTAAGGGGGGGTCCGGTCCCGCTCGTCCCCCCCCCCCCCCCCCCCCCCCCGTTAGCACGCCCCTGGTCAAGACATGAAACTAAACCTAAGACTGTTATCGGTGCTCTACAGGTGAATGATAATGGCTTCTACTTGGTGCAGTCTGCATGCATTTCGTGGAACATTGAAGGACTACTATTAGTATCTAAATATGATTAGTGAGTCAAAAGACATTTGTAATTTTCTTGACGATATTAGACAGAACATAATCTATCAGCTACTGATGACGTAGCAACAAACGGAACTTTGAAATATAACTTGTGGTTGGACTTTATATATGGAAAGCCATATCCATTCGATGACAAAGTGAAGAAGTGTGCATTCAAGACATCGGCTGCAGTAATTTACAGTTCTGACGATGTGAAGCAAACTGTTAAATACGGTATCCAGAAACTCTGTCAAGAAGAGGACTATGTCTGTAAAGGATCTGGTTAGTCTCTGTCTAGTATAAACTGATTGGAGCTAAGAATTAGTCATTTCATGCCTATGCAGGCCGAAATGATTATACAATTGATAACTATCGCAAATGTTCCTGTACTAGAATAGAAATTATGTAATAAATATTACGTTTGTAAAAGAACTTGCGGTGTTTAATTCATCGAACCTGACACTTTTCTGGTATTTTAATTAAATTTACTTTTAGCTTCATTCAGAGATCGAACCAGGAACGGATATTGATCGAATCCATCAGTACATTATTGTGTGATTTTGGAATTTTTCCCGAATTTCTAGTTAAATAATTACGCAATTCCAAGACGGTGTCCAAATTTCAAGATGATGGGTGCCACAGTAATAATAAATTATTACTGCACTCTAGCAGGTAAAAATTACACTAACATGGCGTCAGCGCACTCTAGGAGCCGAAAACAATATGGCGGACATGACATTATACCAGCGGATATAATATATTTACCTTGGTATTGGTGGGTCTGTCGGCAGGTGGCTTTCATGGAAGCATCTATCGACTTTTTTTTATTTTTGCTCTTACTAGGTTCGAACCGAGAACATGAATGTGCTTTAAATAGTATTTTATTAAAATGTGATTTTATTAGAATTTTATCCAAATTTCTAGCATAAAAATTACGAATTTCCAAGATGGCGGCAGTAACGAAAAGTGCAACAGTGTTTTTAAATTTTTTTTAATAAAATTTAATTAATATATTTTTTATAATTTTTACTGATTTTCTAGCTTTAAAATTATGGATTTTTAAAATGGCGGACATGATGTCATACTGATGATATATGCTATGAAAAAAGTGGTGGGGGTCAGACTGCCAGCAGCCACCATGAGGGAAGGATCATTCGCCATTTTTTTTTGCCCTCACCAGGTTCGAACGGAGGACTCTGAGCTACATGTCGTAAATGGATGCTTTTTTTTTTTAATATTTTTTATTAGAATTTTATGAATATTAATTTTTTTCCATTAAAATTGGATAGTAAATATTTTAAAGATGGCGGCCATAACAGAAATTGCAACGGTTACATCATACTCCTAGATGACGTCAGCGGCTAACTCTTAGGACTTTTAAGTCGCTTTTAGGATTACTTGTTCTTTCTAAGGCAAACGTATTTTGAGGTTTTTTGAAATCCTAATTTTTTAATTTGTGTGGAAGAAAACAAGAAATTTTTCCGAAAAATGGGAATTTTTGAGTCCAAGATGGCCGCCGTGATGTCACAATCCAAGATGGCGGTCGGCTCCTCACCCTGACGCCTGTCCCTGGAGGAACTATTATATACTACTAGTGAATGATTGGAATTTTTCTCAAACAAAAAATTCATTTCAAACAAATATATAACCTCAAAAACAAATTGTCAAAAATAAAATTTGAATTTTCACATCCATTCATGAAAATATCAATTACTCTGTTTTTCTTCTTCTATGTTGTATCTTATTATTTCACCAAAATTACAACACATAAGCTAAAAATAACTTCCGCTATCTTGACAGAAAACGCCTAACTTACAGCAATGTACAGGGCCGCAACTACGGGGGAGCAAGCGGGGCATACGCCCCGGGCGCAAAGCTGTGGGGGCACCGAAATCGCTTGCTTTGTAATTCCTACTACAACTGGTAACTGGTAAAAAGTTTTTTAACTTGCATGCCAGGAATGTCTAATCTGATTTACAATATAACGTCTGAACAAATTTATTTTAAAATACTCTGAGAAGAATGTTAAGTTCATCATTAACATAAAAAATTGTAAAGGGAGAAGTTAGAAAGTTTTAATGCGTCCTCTATACGAATACAATAAAATGTTGTCAGAGAGGGTGGTACCACTGGCTGTGAGGAAGCAGTGGCGATGGAATAGTGAATGCCTTAAAATACCGGTTTCAGGCTCTTCAAGCAATTAATGACAAGTTTAGCTTTTTAAATGGGAATAACATCTACAAAATGGAAGTTAAAGATTTGAAGACTGCAGCCAAATGGTTGTCTGAAAAATACAAAGATGACACCAATGGAGAAGAAATAGTTCAAGAAATGGAAAGTTTTAAACATCACGCCTTGGCAGTTGATGACACTATGAAAACAGCATCTGCAGCGACCCTCTTGAAGCTCATTCACGAACACAGAATTGAAGAAGGATATCCAAACCTGACCACAGCCCTTAAGATATTTCTTACTCTTCCTGTAACAGTTACTTCAGGCAAAAGAAGTTTCAGCAAATTGAAAATTTAAAAAAAAAAAAATTAAGAAATTGTACGAGGCAAGACAGACTGTCGAATTTGAGCATGATTTCCATAGAACACAAGAGAGCATCCTCTATTTGCTATGATGATGTCATCAAAATCTTTGCTGCAAAAAGGTCTCGCAAGTTGAATTTGAATCTTTAAAAAACATTTATGACGACAATTTAATGAACAAGTCTAGTGATTATGCGGACTACTTTATGGACATAGTGGGTTCATGCATGGAAGTTACAGTAGCACAGAAACTGTTACATGTATTGGTATGGAAAATGCTTAAATAGCACCATTTTTCCGTGGGAGGCCCCCGGACCCCCGCTTTATTGGTGTGGTATGTGCAAAAAAAGAGGGGGGGGGGGGGGGGGGCATGAATTTATTCATGCCCGGGTGCCAGAGACTCTAGTTGCGGCCCTGGCAATGTATGGCTAATTTTTAAATGTAGTAGTAGTTCAAACCATACTAGGTTTCAGAGGAATACTTAGAAAAAATACAACACAACTTGAAAGTAGAGTTTTATTCTTCTCTGAACATCAACTTTACTTGAACACACATTCAATGCCAATATGATACACAATTACCTACCAGAATGACATTTTGCAAATTACCTTGCTCAGTTTCTTTCTAATGTCTCCTTGCCAATGCAAAATAAGCCAGTGACCGCCAAATTCACTCTTTTCAAGATAGAATTTTTCTTGATAGGTTAGTTTCAAAATCTATCTCATTAATTTTTAATTTGCTCTCTTTTTGTATTTAAATACAAACACCAACTTTGTTATATTTCTTTGCAAGTGAAGTGTAGAGGATAAAATATCAAAAATTATTCAACAAGTTAAATAATTTTTAAATTAACATATTATATTTTCATATTATTTCAGTATTTGGTTAAATAGACAGCAACATTTTTATACTATCCCGATATGCTTGCTTTGGTCGGAAACTGCATTGACTGGTGTTCTGTTAGCATTCTAGGTATCATGTGTCTGGAATGAATTCTTTCTTCTCGTCTGCTAAACAAACTTTTATGCCCACTCTTATACCCATAGGTAAAAAGAAAGGTATAGCAGACAAAGGGCATGGTGTGGGGTGGGCTTTAGCACAGTGTTAGCTGTTAGTGAGCATGGTGCTACAATTACAGATTTGACACACAGCAATAGCACGGCAGACTTAAAGTTTGCAGAGACGGCCGATATGTCAATGTCAGTGGTGTACGGACAGGCAAAAAAATTGCATTCACCTAAGGTGCTTCACAGCAGACGTGTACGTGACCTTCGTACGACTTAACCAGCGACGGCCATAAACTGGGAGTTTCGTACTACAAAGGGTGATGTAGGTACACTAGACAGTTGGTTGCTAGTGCTTATGGAACACTCACTGTCATTATACTCTATTTTGGCCATAATTTAAAGGTGAAGTTAATACCGATACGCACAAAGAAAATGTTCATATAATGACAGAAGGATAGGAGTAATTAAACCATTCTTGGTGTTATAATCGGACAATCTGAAACAAAATCACAAATTGGTGGAACTGAACTTGGCAAAAAGCATAGTGATGTTTCCGAATTGTGATATTTAATGTGATTGCAAATGTTTAAAGTCGTGCTTTATTAGAACTAAGAAGGATAAATTAACAAGATAAATTATATCAGTATCTAGGCTTGATATATATATATTTTTTTCTGATGGGGAAATTAAAATATTGTAAGTGGTTTTTTCCCAGTAAAGGTTGTAGAGTCCCAGCTACTGGAAATTCAGGCTAGTAGTAAACCTAATCTAACCAAACTTTAATAACTTTTTTCCCGAAAATCACAATTCTGCAACCTTCAACAGGTAAAAACCACATGGTATTATTTCTATATGTTTCGTAAATTTATCTCATTTAGTTCCAATAAGTCACTGCTTCCAAAATATACCAATTAAATTCACATTACAAGTAGTGTTGAACTACAGTCCTCAAGTTCATTAGGTTCATCCTGGTACTCTGAACTCCACCAGGGGATCCTAGGTTAGGGGATACAGTCAGCTGGGTCACAAACCTGAGGATGTATTTAACTGTTTAGTCGTATGTTGATGAACAGATAATGAAAAAAGTTTTATTTTGTTACTGTCAAGTCAGATAAATAATAATACTTTTTTTCTGTTGCTTCATTTAGTGTGTTGATTTGATAGTGTTTTACATCACATGATAATGCACAAAGGCTTAACACGACAGAGCAAAAATCATACACTGACTTTGGAAACAGTTTTATGATTATAAGGAATTGTTATTTGCACCTGCATTCTCCAAAGCTTGGCTTCAGCCAAGGCCTAACCTTGAGATTGCTAGTTTTACATGCCTGATTATATTCCAACACATTAACAGATTTACTAATAATGGTCTGTTCTCACCTCATAGCAGCTTTATTAATTTTTTTTAATTGTTTTAAAGGATTTTCAGTGCCATCTTTTTACATCAACATCAAAACACGAGTTCATTCTTGTTTCTCATTTGATATATTGTGTTTATTATTATGCACATACCTTTACACATCCAGTCAACACAAACACTGCCGAAATTACACGTAAATATTTTCTATCTGATCTCTTACCAAAGATCAAAACTTCGGAATCCAAAATACATTTACACTGATTAGATGACACATTTTAGTCAAACAAAACACCCCAATGAAAAACCCTCAGTTCCGTGGTGTTTGCTAGCCTGTGTTGGATGGTTTGTTGTCAACAGGTGCTGACGGTGTAGAAAAATAAATGGCAGATGTGTACATATACAACTGCTATCAATATGCCCCTGAACCTGTATCTAAAAATCAATAATTATTCTTTTAACTCTTGAGTTTAAGGTTAAAAATAATTGCAATTTTATGAAAATGAAAAATTGAAAATCAGCCTAATTTCAAAGTATTTTATGTTTTACCATTTTTTGAGGTGCCTAGTTACTGTATCACTAAAAGTGGTATACTGAGTTTCCCTTATTTTTATCACAATTGTAATTAAAAAATAGTTTGTAATTTCCCTCATATTCACTTATTTTTATTGTGCTCTTAACTTGAAGCAACCCTGGTAGAAAAGGCATAATGTCCTTTGAAATCTAAAATTTATTATATTTGATCTATTCTTTGCAGCATGTTCTCATGGAGGTTTAACGACTATTGGCATACAATGCCAATAACTACTTGTTTTTTAACACAGAATAGCAGAGAATATGTTAATAATAGAAAAGTGAAAACTAGGAAAAATCCAATTTTGAATAATTGAATTACATAGCCATCTTTTTCAAGAACCTTTAATTAAAATAGGAGACATTAGTAGATATGTGAAATCCCTATTGGTGAGCAATTAGCTAACTTTAGAACTTTGTGTCTATGCCAGCACACAATAAAACTAATTGAAAGCCACCGCAAAGTGCAAAATCAAAGGTCATATTTAGCGTGCAACTTTTCATGATTATTGTACGAATGCCAGCCAATAATGATTTACAGCAGTTGCACTCAAGTAATCTTAGCAAGTAATAAGCATGTATGTCATGTTTTTCCAGCATGTTTTTAATCTCCTCAGCAAGAGCCATCACTGATACAATCCATTCATACCAACCGTAACAATTAAAAATCAACATTTCAAAAAAAATTATACTAGTAACAGAATCTAATTTAACTGATTAAAATTTATTTCTTGTTGTTTTCAGGGCTTTCAAATATGTTCCAGGAACTGTAAACAAACTACAGTAAAACCTCATTACAAAATACTTCACTCTAAAGTACTTTCTTGTTATTAAGTATGCTTACTAACATCTCTGCCACAATTTGTGCCTTTTAACCATTCATTGTCAAGTATACTTAATGAGATTTTACTGTAAAACACTGTACCTACTCTGTGGTCCACATGGAACTCAACACTCGAGATGTTATAGTTGCAAGCAGCACAGACCAAATCATAATGCGCTCCAAACTACCATAAGGTAATGGCTGAAAGGAAGAAACCTACATTTATACCCGACTCAAACCATCAAAACATGTACTGCACACTAAAACCATTTATCATGGTTTTCCAAGTTCCTACTACACATTCCTTCTTCACCAAATATCCATCAAGAGAACTTTGAATGTCTAAGTAAAAATTTTTATGGCTTTCAGTTGTGATACTGAAAACCTTGAACCATCTTTGCATTGCCAAAAATGAATGGTTCAATGAAGATTTGTTTTTTGAAAGTTGAATGGTGTCATCATGTATCCAGTAAAGTATGCACAATACACCTGATGTTGCTAACATGACCCACTCATTATAGTTTCAGTAAGTAACTAGTTTTGAAAGCTTCAGGTCAATTCTTTTTAAATGTATATTTACCTATCTACATAGTTCAAAAAATACTCTCATTGGAATTGAAAAATATCTTTTCCACTATTAAATAATTAGCACTTGGAGGTTTATTTACAAATTTGTGTTACCTCGATTGTACTTGTATCCCGTGTTACGGTGCATGTACGGGTTGCCCGGGAACGCAGGCACGCCAACCGTGGAAGAATGTGCAATCGCAGCAGCCACCGAAGTCATCAGAGGTGGCTGATGTGTGTACAAGTGGTTCAACGAAGTCGAGAACTCGTGAACCGCACTCACATGTTCAGAACCAGTATGCGAAGGGTGATGCACGTGGTTCACACCATTGTTCGCAATCATTTCACGCTGAATGCTAGTCCGGTTCATTTCCAGCAACTCTTGTTCCGCTTCGGAGCGACTCAGCGACAACCCGTTGTGGTGCAGCTGGTGTTGTAGGTTCACCTGAGGAAGGTTGGAGTTCAAACCTGGAATGTGATGACGAAGTCCGCCGGCAGAGGGCTGGAAGTTTTCTAGCAGCCTTCTGCGAGACAACAGTTCGGATTCCTCCATTATGGATAACCCTGATGTTTGCTGCCTACTTGAATGTATTTCAGAGATATTTAAATTAAGCGGGGTAAGAGCCGGCAGGTGACTCGAGTGGAGAAGAGATTCGGAGGATGCTGCATTTGTGTTTCGGCGAGAGTTCAAATTAATGGGTACAGAGTGGCAGGCGATAGAAGCCACGCTACAGGAGATATCGCCAGGGGGCATTTGACCATTTCTCGAAGGAGCCTGCGAGTTTTGTAAGTTAACGTTTTCACTTTCTCGCAAAAGAGGAGATGAGATTGAAGTCATGTGAGAGGACAATGGCCTATTTAATGTATGAGAGTTTGCATTATGATTTAATGAAGTGCAAGATAGCTCCTCATGATCTGATGATCTGTGATAGTCAGGATAAGTGCTTGAGGCTGAATTTGCAGGATTCATTGAAGCCTGAGAAATGGGTGGACTTTCTACACTAACTTTCATCGGGAGAGGATTCATGTACATGTTCATTTCTTGCATGCTTAAATCAGAAGAAGGTTTCGACAAAGATTCCAAGGAACTGTGCTGTGGCACATTTGTACCGATGTCCAACTCCACTAGTGACTGTTCCGTGTGACCCGACAAACTGCCAGAGCTGCCGACGTTCACAGAGGCATCAGCGGCTGAAGAAAACTTCATTTCTGTATTCTCCGCAGCTGCGAGACTAGCTTCGTAAGCTCGCAATTCTTCTGGGTGCATTCTGCGCTTATGTGAACGGCAGTTTGAACCATTCGCAAAGGTCCGAGGGCAAAATGTACATGTGTATGGTCGCCGTCCTGTGTGAAGGTTATGATGGTTCTAGAAAAAAATAATATACATATTAACAACAGCCAAGTCCACAAACAAATTTCCATGATTGTTAAAGAAAAACATAGTACCTAAATAAAATATGTTATTAGTCAAAAATTCACTTTAGCTTACTGAGAGATTGAATTGTCAATAGTAGTATGTAAGAGGTAAGCAATATTACTAAAATTTCTTGAATAAAGACAAACTTTCTAAAGCCACATTATAATCTAGCAATTTAACAGAAAAATATCTTACAGTACAAACATAACAAGTTCACAAACATTTTTGTTTTAATTACTTGATAGCAAAAAAGATCTTTGTAGAAAACTAATTTCTAACAACCATAAATTGTAAACAGCCAGATAATTTTTCAATTAATTATTTTAAGGCATGTAACAAATAAGATGTTTGATTCAACTAGTTTCTATGTACTCTAGCACTGTTTATTCTTTCTTCCCATATCTTATAAATGAAAGGGCATTAGACCAGTACATATGGATCAAAAATTTGGAAGTAAGAGTCCATATGGAGTATTTGTTAGCAAAGTTAAAGCAAAAAAAACCAGACCTTGGCAAGCAACAACCAAACAAATTATCCTCCCAAAATTGTGGTAATAATATCCAATTAATTCTTCATGACAAAAAAAAAGAGTTCTCAATATGATGCCCTCCAAACCGGGGCAAGTGATATGATGCAAATTTGACACCTTCTTTAGCATTATTCCAGCCTAAAATACACAAACTAAACTCTTTCCCTTTAGGTTTGAAACATGACTAGTATGTAAAATAATTCATATATTAATTTAAGAATTCCAGTTACAATAATTTACAAAGCATTGTGGTTTAAATAAGGTTAAAATAGCATCACATATGGTGAGTCCTTTTTTTGTTTGACTCCAAGCATGATGACCCCCGTAGTGGCACAGCAATGGAAACCACAGTTATCAGGATTTCATGCAGGGTGATTCTGCAGTGGTTTACCACCCCTCCGGGGATCAAACCCGGGACTTTGGGCCCACCAGTCAGGAGTTTTGACTACAAGACCAAATGATCGGCATTACATAGGACCCTATCCAACTTAAGTGTTAATATACAGGTAATTATGTACTTGTACGAGGTGTGTAATTTAAGAAACGAGACTCGTATTTTTCAAATTTTTTTATTCGAGTAGAATTATAATTTAATATTGTCTCCCTCAAAATAACTTCCTTGGGAAGCCACACAGCGCTGGATACGGTTCTTCCAGTCCTCACAGCAGCGCTGGAACTCGGATACTGGAATAGCCTTTAGCTGGTCGGTTACAGCAGTTTTAATGTTTTCGAGTGTTCCAAAATGACATCTCTTGAGGTGAATTTTCAATCTCGGGAAGAGGAAAAAGTCACAAGGACTCTTTTCTGGCGAATAAGGAGGCTGAGGAGCTACAGGAATGTTTTTACTCGCCAAAAACTCGTTTATTGAAATTGCTGCGTGACAAGGCTCATGGCGTGATGCAACACCCAGTTGTTCTTGATGTTTGGTCTTACACACATGACCCTTTCTCGAAGGTTTTCAAGAACCTCTCGGTAAAAGTGTTGATTGACTGTTTGGTCTTGAAGCACAAACTGTTTGTGGGCAATTACCTTGTTATCAAAAAAGCAAATCAGCATGCATTTGATTTTTGACTTGCTCATTCTTGTTTTTTTTTTTTTTTGTTTCAGAGAGGTTGAAGTGCGCCATTCCATGCTCCGTCCTGCAAAAGGTTTTTTGGAACCATTTTTGCACAGATTTTTCTCATCCCCAATTAATTGGCCAAAATCTGATGAATGGTAGTGTGAGTCAAATACAAACTCTTCCCCGATCATTCTAACTGTAAACCGATGATCTGAATGCATAAGATCCCGGATTCTGTCGATGTTTTAATCGGATCTTGAAGATGAAGACTTTCCACTTCGTGGTTCATCTTCAATCAACTTATCTGCCCACTGAAAATGGCTTAAATCAACAAAAAACCTGGGCCCTCGACAAAAAAACACTGTCTCCGTAGGCCTGCTGAAATTTTGCATAAGTTTCCGTTGCACTGTGCCTAAGTCTGAAGCAAAACCTGATAGCACACCGTTGCTCAAAACTGATGTCACTCATTTTTAGAACGTACTAAAAACAACTGTTTTATGAAAACATTTGCTATGGACAAGGAAATGTCTTGAGCAAGTTCAAATTCGCACTGAAAGAGTATCACATGTTCACCTGCCGCCCCTCCAAGTCTCGCATCCCCAGTGTTGCCCGATCGAATGCTACATTGCCAGTCTCATTACTTAATTTACATACCTCGTACATAACGCCATAATACAGTAGAACCCTGTTATATGTTTTTCAAGGGAGCACAAGAAAAAAACATTATAAGCAGGAAATCTCAATTTAGCACTTAACAATGTTCGAGCTTTGTACCAATGGCATCACCAAGCTATGTAAACAACTTTAATGTTAAAACCAAAGATAGTATACTTGATACATGAATTTTCTGAAACAAGCCAACAATTTTTCAACTTCATCTTGTTCCCTGGTTAAATTTTGTTTGTCTTTAAAGATATATTGCCACATTTTTTGTCAAATTGTCTCACGATTCATGATGACAACATTAAGAGTGAGAACGTCTACTCCTTCGCCACCTGAAAATGTTTAATTTTGGGATTCCTACGTATGAATGAAAAAAAAAAATTATTTGTAAGCAATAGAAAACACTTTTAGTTATGCCCTCGCTCAATGGTTGGCAACTTAAATACCGTATTTACTCGCATATAAGTCGCCATCGCAGATAGGTCGCACCCATAATTTGAGGTCTTGAATTTGGTATTTAAGATTCCCCCCATATAGGTTGCACCGGTAATTCATTACCGCGCTGTGCGCCGTGCGCGGAGAAAGGTCATTGTACTCGATCAGCTGCTGTTACGGTGCGCCTGCTGGCTCTCTTTGTTCACTGAGCTGCGCATGCGCAGTATAACTCACTCAACGCTCCGCCCAGACTCGTGACCTTGCATCAGCAGTCAGCCAATAGATGCGAGCTTAGCGGAAAATAATATAAGCTCCACCTCCCGTGTACCAGATTTGTCCAGTTCTAATACCAGTTTATTGGTATACGCACCAGTTTTCTCGCTGCTGTGACATGTTCAAGTTTACGTCCATCTTGATGTCTTGACACCAATAATTAATTAATTACGATCCCCAGAAATAAATTGTTACTTTAAAAAATATGCGTCAACTGTACAATACTTCCAAAATAATAAAATATGTATAAAAGAGTTACCAAGACTCCGCTCATTTTATCTTGTGAAGTTGGTCTCGTACCAGTATTTCGGCTAAGTTGTGACATAAATACAGTATCAGAAATTAACAATCAGCCACGTTCATACATTCGTGAGTTTACGTTTTTCCCTCGTGCATTTTAGATTGTCTCCTGCTATAATTACTCGGACTTTTACACGCCTAGGCTCAAATTATTACATGTTTAGAAATAAAAGCAACTTTTCATGTTATAAAATATGTATATTTTGCGATTTAAAATGTTCATTGCAGACTATAAACGTTACGTTTTTCACGATGTTTTTAGGCCTACTAGCTAATCTTATCTACTCTTAAAGAACCCACGGTATTTTCTGGTTGTTTATGGTTGTTACGTGACG
This sequence comes from Bacillus rossius redtenbacheri, assembly GCF_032445375.1. Taxonomy (NCBI): domain Eukaryota; kingdom Metazoa; phylum Arthropoda; class Insecta; order Phasmatodea; family Bacillidae; genus Bacillus; species Bacillus rossius. Next base: position 4,164,335 of record NC_086331.1, on the reverse strand, counting down.
TAAATAGCGGAATGGATTCGATTTTTGAGTCGTAATTTGCGTGAAAGTATTGTATTGGACTAAATGGGAACTAAACGGGACCTGAAGAATATAGTGAAAATAACGGGAAAACGTAAAAACGGTAACGTTAATAAGGGGTTCCGCTGTATGTGTACATTGTAAATAAATTTGCCTGTACCTATATAAACTTCTTTTTTGCATTTTAAAGCCAAATATTGCAAAAAAAATTCCTCAAAAATTTAAAAAATAAATTTTCTTCTCATATAGGTCGACTTCATTTTTTCCCCATCATATCTGGTAAAATTGCCGCGACCTATATGCGAGTAAATACGGTATCGTAGGACTATGTACGTGCATCTGAATACCCACTGGAATGGCAAGGAAGAGAAGAGTTGACTATGAGTGCCAACTGACACATAACTATGAACATTGTGTACCTTCAGTATATTGTATAAAATTGTATTTTATCAAACTTCTTGTATTGTATGGCAGTGATTGTAAACATAAACATACATAAAGGAAACTTTTTATCGTAAGTGTTGGAATAATTTGGTTTTAAAACATTTTTTCCCCATTTATTGAATGTTAGAAAGCAAACATTATAAGCAGGAAATTACACTATTTATGAACGTTATATGCAGAAAATAAATACCTTGTCCTTATGGGGGAAATATTGGGACTTTAAAAATATGACATTATAAGCAGGAAAACATTATATGCAGGAACATTATAACAGGGTTCTACTGTATTATTAATATAATTTCATTCAATGTTTCCAAATATACTTCAGAATTATTTATGAAATAGTGATTCATGTATATATCACAATTATCATATTAGTATCAAATACTCACCATAGTAAGTAGATATACACCTTAAAATAAATAAGATTACCTTTTGCTGCAAAATTCCTGTAAATCTTGTGAGTAGTTCACAGATTAATGCATCTCAATATCTTGAATACTAAGCAATTAAATAGATTTTAAGTGCAAATATAAATACTATTATGCTGAGATGAGTTTAAGCCAAAAATGTGATACACATCATTGCAGTTTATACAGTATATTTTCTTAAAAACTGCACGTGAACACCAAAATAACGACCATATTAGAGGTGTTGAATGAATGAATGAATGAATGAATGAATGAGTAAATCATGGCTATAGAAAACAACAGAGACAAAGAGGGCTGATGAGATGATGTAGTTAACAAGTGGGGACACACAAGTACCAAGAGAAAACCCACCAGCTCACTGCAACGTCTGCCACGTTCTTTGAATGACTCATGTAATAGGTTAAGATTGATTTAAAATTTTTTTATGGAAATACGCCATTGCTGGTTTTCAGTGTATGTCATAGAGAAACCGAAAAATGAATACACAAACACACAAAATAAACCAAGTCAAAATCAGCCTATGTCAAATGTGTGAATGCAAAGACAGCACAAAGAATTCTGTGGGCGGAATTAGTCAGGAAAAATATCTCAGCACAGACGAACACAGCGGGCTGACAATGACAAGCACAGGAAATACAAACAACCACCTTGGACAACACAGCTGTCTTGTCGTCATCCCACTGTGTTCGTCTGTGCCGAGATATTTTTTCTGACTTTTCTGTGCTGTCTCTGCAAACACACATTTAAAATCAGCTGCTTTTGGCCTTTTTTGTGTGCTTATACAGTCAAACCTCATTAATACGAAACCGCTTAGTACGAAATTCCCGTTTATGCAAAGTACTTTCACAGCCCCAGAAAATAAAGTATGCTTTCCTATGTTATTCAGTACTTTTAATACGAAATACGGTTAATATGAATTACGAAGTTGTTTTGATCCCTCTAGTAGCTGTTAACGTGTATAAGTAAACAGTTAATACGAATTTCACCGCCGAAGTCTAAAGTAAATAACGTCTTCATAACCGTCATGTAAACAAACGTTTCTCCAAAGATAGCTGTCTGTATCCTACAGCGCAAAATGGTCGAAAAGAAAAACAAGATGAAACGTTTAACTGTAGTGGTGATGTTAGTAACTAAACTAGAAAAGATGCCATGTTGTAAACGGAAAACGAAAAGGAAAGTACTCTATACCTTATTAATATTAGTTGTCGGAAGTGTACATACATAGAAGTTTAAACAATCTATGGAAAAACGTTCTGATATTTTCCATTGTACACGCACGTGTGTCTTAACCTCAATTTTGAGTGTGAGTTGTTTTGTAATATGACTGTGAAACGTAAACGCAACGACCTTACATTGCAAGTTAAAGTTACCGTATTTACTCGCATATAGGTCGCCATCGCAGATAGGTCGCACCCATAATTTGAGGCCTTGAATTTGGTATTTAAGATTCCCCCCCATATAGGTCGCACTGGTAATTCATTACCGCGCCGTGCGCCCTGCGCAGAGAAAGGTCATTGTACTCGATCAGCTGCTGTTACGGTGCGCCTGCTGGCTCTCTTTGTTCACTGAGCTGCGCATGCGCAGTATAACTCACTCAACGCTCCGCCCAGACTCGTGACCTTGCATCAGCAGCCAGCCAATAGATGCAAGCTTAGCGGAAAAAAATATAAGCTCCACCTCCCGTGTACCAGTTTTGTCCAGTTCTAATACCAGTTTATTGGTATACGCACCAGTTTTCTCGCTGCTGTGACATGTTCAAGTTTACGTCCATCTTGATGACTTGATACCAATAATTAATTAATTACGATCCCCAGAAATAAATTGTTACTTTAAAAAATATGCGTCAACTGTACAATACTTCCGAAATTATAAAATACGTATAAAACAGTTACCAAGGCTCCGCTCATTTTATCTTGTGTAGTTTGTCTCGTACCAGTATTTCGGCTAAGTTGTGACATAAATACAGTATCAGAAATTAACAATCAGCCGCGTTCATACATTCGTGAGTTTACGTTTTTCCCTCGTGTATTTTAGATTGTCTCCTGCTATAATTACTCGGACTTTTACATGCCTAGGCTTAAATTATTACATGTTTAGAAATAAAAGCAACTTTTCATGTTATAAAATATGTATATTTTGCGATTTAAAATGTTCATTGCATACTATAAACGTCACGTTTTTCACGATGTTTTTAGGCCTACTAGCTAATCTTATCTACTCTTAAAGAACCCACGGTATTTTCTGGGATGGATTCAATTTTTGAGTCGTAATTTGCGTGAAAGTATTGTATTGGACTAAATGGGAACTAAACGGGACCTGAAGAATATAGTGCAAATAACGGGAAAACGTAAATAACGGTAACGTAAATAAGGGGTTTCGCTGTATGCGTACATTGTAAATAAATTTGCCTATACCTATATAAACTTCTTTTTCGCATTTTAAAGCAAAATATTGCAAAAAAAATTCCTCAAAAATTTTAAAAAAATTTTTCTTCACATATAGGTCGTACTTCATTTTTCCCCCATCAAATCTGGTAAAATTGCCGCGACCTATATGCGAGTAAATACGGTAAATCATCGAAGAATTAGACAATAGAGAGAGAACGAAAACTGAAATTGCGAGAGAATTTATCATCCCGCAATCGTCGTTGTCGACAATACTAAAAAATCTTGAAAAGATTGAATCGGCTTTTACGAGTTCGTGCAGATTATCAACAAGAAATAGAAAGCGAGGCCCAAAACATCAAGAATGGAAGCTACCTTGTTGCAGTGGTTTGAAGAAATGCGTGCAGCAAACTTGCCAATTTCTGGACTTATGATTCAGAAGAAGGCAGACTACCTAGCACTGAGGTTAGGAATTTCACACTTCAAGTTCAGCAATTGTTGGCTACAACGGTTTAAGGATCGCAACTATCTTGTTGGCAAAACTATGTGTAGGGAGTCGGCAGCAGTAGATACGACCAAAGTTAAATGTGGTAAACAATGCATATAAGAAAAAATTAGTGCAAACCAGAATTGATGCTTTTTTTAAACCAAATGTTTGAATAGAAAATGTGTCATGAATGCAAGTTTATTAAAGTTTGTATTATGATTTATTCTGTAAGTGTTGCATTGTGTTTGTTTTCTTTAGTGTTCACATATTGTTATGCATGTAGTGAAGCCAGCTTATACTACCAACAGTGTATATAATTTTCTTTATAATTGTAAATATAGGCATTTTAAGTTCAATCAATTTTTTTGTCATGATATCCCAATAGTTTGGTTAATACAAACCCTCGTTATTACAAAGTGCTAAAATTATGGTCCCTTCAGGTTTGTAATAATGAGGTTTGACTGTATATTGATCATTCTTGTCCATTTTGTAGTTTCTCTATGACATACAGTGAAAACCAGCAATGGCATATGTCCACAAAAATTGTTTTAAATCAGCGTCTGCCACATTTCCCACTTTGACCCTTTCGTGAATGGAACCCAGTTCGTCTTAGTGGGCATCGAATGATCTGACACTCAATTACTACCAATCAACCACTGCACCAAAGTGGTGTTGACTGTTGAGTAAATAACTTCAGGCCAATGCTTGAAAGGTTTCTTATCCAGGCTATGGCCAATCTTTTCCTACTTGCCCTCATTCTTGTTATACAGAATATGTATTCACAACTCTAATGACTTCGCTGTCTGTGAGATACTAAGCTTAATATGAAATTTTCATTCCTAAGGCTTGGTCTCCCACGCCTTGTTTATTTTTTTTTATTTTTTTTATAATTATTTATTTAAAGGCTACTTCTAAAATTTTAACTCAATACCTTTGTTGTATATGTTGTTCCCTCACAAATATTTCTAACAGATGTTCATTCAGTGCAATATAATGGGTGTAAAACATTTTGCAAGTGATAATAATTGTGAAGACTTACATTAATTTTTTGGACCCGCTACATTACACTAAGTGAATGTATGTTCAAAATATTTGGGACAGAACAACAAATGCAAAGGAGATATCAAGTCAAAATTTTAGAATAATCCCTTAAATAAAAGTAATGAAGAAAAAATAAAAAAAATCGACATGACTAGTGAAACTGAGCATTAAGATATCAAAAATTGACATGAGAGTCAAGTAGAAGATTTTGAAAGTTTTCTGTCTACTCACAGAAAAGGACACATTACTACTGGGATGATCTTAGCTTTGAATTTGGTGTAAAGAGCTAACTGAATAATCTTAAATAATAAATACACAAACACTTCTAAAATAAAAACCTAATATCGCACCAAAAAAATTAATATCTTGTGGCAAACACAAGCTAATTGTTATTTACTCTAGGAACACAAATATAATTTTCCACAAACCTTTGAGGGGACTTTCTTTGCATAATTAAGCAAGAAAATAAACATAAATAATACAAAAGAGTAAAACTAAAAGGTTTACAGAAAGAAACAAAAAATGAATTACGTTTTTTATCATCCAACCACTATATTAAGCTTAAGACATTTAAAATAAATACAAATCAAAAAAATCACAACTGCATGAGAGAGCACTTCCCGGATTCACGCACAGGACTGACAATGGACGTTCCCTGGAGCCTTGCTGAATGAGAATGCCACAAAAATACAAACCAACCTTGAGGTCCTTTGCCCGCCTGAATGCTTTCCCACAGGTGGCACACTGGTATGCCTTGGTGTCTCTATGCACTACCAGATGCATGCGAAGTGTGCGGCGAGTGTTCAGTTGCAACGAGCAAACTGGACACTGGTACGGTGTTTCACGGTGTGTGTCTGCGTGGATTTTCAGGCGGTACTTGGTCTTGAAACTGGAACAGTACATGCACCTTCACAAGAAAAACCAAATGAGACCTTCTTATTTCAAAAGAAGTAAAATTGAAGTAATTAACAGCAGCAAAACTATTATGTGTCGCGATTAAGTGTTATTTGCGCCGAAGCAAAGCTGTAAGTAATCGCCATACCTATGCAACAATAACGCATTTGCATGACCGACACCACGTTCCTAAATCGTCTTTAAAACATTCAAAACAAGTTATTGTTAAGTTTATTGGGAAGGACCAACTATTAACACATATTGCAAAACAATACATATAATATATACATGTCATTACTAGGGACACGATTATATTGTGAATTGCGATAAAACTGAAATAACACCGGAAAGCACGTCAAGACAGCACTACACCAAAATGCAATTTATATAATGGTATTAAGTAATATTTAACCAAAACTTAATTCAAATCATAAAAAAAAAGTTATCTTTTAGTGTTTGAAATTAAAGGAATGATGTTATTCCGGACAAAAAATTGCACAAAGTGGAGTGATCAGAAAATTGATTTAATTTTTTTAATTGTGCACCTGTTTTTGAAATAATTTTAAACAATAAATGCTCTCTAATTTATTTCTATTTTTCTGACAGTAACTATTTTAGGCCAACTCAATAAAAATTATTTTAACATAAAAATACAGCAGATAAATTTTACCCCTATTTTGGTGAAGTGCTACAAAACAGCTTTTATAAAAATAAAAACAATAACACCAAAATCGTCTGCTTCAAAAATGAAATTGGACTAAAAATAAAACCATATCATCTTGTCTCTGGTCATTATAAATGCACACTGACGGTAATTTGAGATTGTCAATCTGCATCTCAGAGGTTCCGAGTGTAAACTTTCCTACTCTCCAATGACAATGAACTAACTACGTAGTTGGCCAAAAATAATTTTATCATCACAAATAAACATATTGCGTGATGTTCAAGCTAAACTTATAATATAACATAATATGTAATACAGATATTTGAATACTGAGTAGCCCTACTGTGCCGGAAATTAGGCATTTCGACACTTTTTTCTATAATTTTATATAATTTTAAATTATTTTTGGAAATTTTATTTGCTCTATAATTTGGTTACTAAAGGACGATTTACACTTTGTTAGGCTGGTGTACTCCCCTAAGTTAAACTTTGTGCCAGTAGTCTGAAGCACCTTTCCCAGAGACGTATCGGATATTTTGCAGATATAATACTTTGCTGGCAGCCAGCTTAAAATTTCCCTCGCTTACAGGCACGTCCCAGTCCTGTAACGTTACTTCATTTCATGACTAAAACCGCCTACAGCAGCTCTGGACGAGCTGTTACCATTTCTCAGAGGCAAGCTGACCATAGCCTTTACTGTCACGAATACGTATTAGGTTCACTCCCCTGGAAGCACGTCATGGATGCTTGTTCCCAGCGTCGTTGCGTTTTCTCCCCCCCCCCCCCCAATTACTCCACCCCTCTTCCCACTCAGTTCTAAGAATTCGCCTAAGGCCAACGACAGGTCAGAAACCCCAGCAGACAGCGACCGTCTCCAAGGACGCCTTGCATAAAAAAATGTGTGCCAAAATGGACCGCACACGATACCTAGCGGCAAACTCGCTAACCGCCCAGCCAACTTACCCTGTAGGCCGCCAGAGTGTAGCACCTGACTGCCCCTTTATTCCCTTGGTAAAGCAGACGCCTTGGGCGAGTCGATTCTTTTTATTTCAGACACCTCTCAATAGGTAGCGCTAAAGTCGGCCAGTGCTAACAACTTCGAGACATCAGTCAGAGTTTTTTTATGACGCCCTCTCGGGGAACTTCAGGACCTTTCGGTCCGGACTCCCAGCCCCCTCCCCCCCAAAATGATTCAAGATTTACTTTTAATTACGAGACGCGGTTCTCCGCGGGACACTTCGCGTCGCGACTACAGACGGACCGTTTGCGAAAATCGGCGAGTCGACGAGACACTGCAAGACTTCCATCCGGCCGCAACCGACTACGTAGTCGCTTAAATAAGGGATGCTATCCCTGTAATTTTTTTTAGTAGTTTAGTCCGTCTGTGTAGTACAAAGTATAATAGTTATTTTTCTTTTAATTTTCTTTTTGAAATGATGAAAACAACCGCGCCCAGCTGCGTATTCGCGGGATCCAGTTCTTGGCGGGCGACGCATCTGTAAATAGAAGTCAACTTCCCTGTCTGGTGAGTGACGATCCGCGACTTTCCCCAACCTCCCCTTAACTTTTCCGGGCATTTTCCGCCCCGTATACTGTCTGTGTACAAGTTCTGATCAGTTTTGATTCGGACTGTTCCAGACAGGGTCCGAGAGCCGGACGCCGAATTGGCATTTTCATCTCCCTTCCACAACAGGACACAAGCGCCCTGGCATCATGTACCCGCGTGATCTCCGGGAAACGAAGCCCCGACCTCCGGTGCTTCTATATCTTTTGACCCTTTTCTGAACTTTCTTTAAATTACGTCATCAGATGCAGTTAATTAGAAAAACATAATTTCTGGACTTTACCTAAGTATATAACCTGGGATCGTTTAAACATATTTGTATTTTTTTTATTGGATTATGTATTTTTAGTAAATGAAACTTTTGATAATTCCATGTACAGCAGGCCGATAATTTTTTTTGAATATACCTGAGAGCTGTTTAAGAATGTAATTAATATTGTACGTTAATATTTTCTTGTATCTGTTATAAGTTTCCTCAGTATGGAGTAATTATATTTCAAACGGAATCACACCTTGTTTTTGTTCATTTCTAATAAACTGGTGAAACCTAAAGATCCACCCAGCAAAGCAAAGATGGTAATCAGACCGTGGTTTGCTGCTACAAAAATAATAGCAGTTAGCATGATTTGAACCTTGCTACACTATGTATATCCTGTTAATTAACAAGTATGGAACTGACACAGAGGTCTTAAACGATTTTTCATTCAATATTTTATATTGATGTTTAAAGTTAAAGTTTGTTTCTTTTACTGAGCTAGCCCAACTACTCATTATTTGCTGCAAACAGTGAATTTCAACATTACATGTTTACACTGTTTTTTCCTATTCGTGAGATATACAAGTATAAACATAAACTAATTAAAACCATTTATGTATGTGATTTTTCACTTACAGTCCTACAGACTTTGTAACAACCCAGATTACCGCCTTCCTCATGCAATATAGTAATAATCTTTTGTTATAAATTTTTGTCGTATTTCAGGTTAGATTTAAAGTTTTTCCTTTTTCGAAGTTATTTATTGTGAAAATATTTCACCGGGTTTATTGTTTTTATTTTTAAAATTCATAAGTTTATTTTTCTCGTAATTTTTTGCTGGCTTCTTTGTGCGGGGAAGGCATGCTGACATGATTCTCCTTCGTTTTTCCACGACCGAGGCTTTGTTTCACACGCTAGGCGTTGTTCGGGCGGCGGGCCAGGCGATGGCTCCGTGTTTGATCTTTTCTTTATTTACAGTTAGTTTTTTTCGTGTTTTCGGTTGTACGGAATATAGTGTGATTTTTACAAGAATAATTAAAAAAAAACAGATAATACATCGAACATTGTGTATAAATTTCTTCTTTCTTCGTGACCTGCAACCTGTATGTTCCACTCATCACCAAATTTGAGCTAGCCGGAGGTGGTGAGTGGTAACAACTTATATGTAGAAGTAGTTGCAAAATTTATAAAAATTGTCTACCCAAGTGGGAATAGTATATGAAAGTTATGCTACATAGTTAAAAATTGAAGCCCAGTATGTGGAGCCCAATAAACAAGATTGTGCAATCTGTCTGTTTTGAGTTAGGGAATTTTGTTGTGTTAAATTTGTCACTGTATATTTGCCAAAATACATGTATACAGTCATGTCTTGACCAACCACATCTGTGTATTGTCTATGCAACTGGGCAGCAAACAACTCCGAGATAATCAGTGAGTCTGATAGCAGGAGTACCCACAGTGACACATTGACAGCGTCATCAGAGGGAGTAGATTTGCCTTAAGGAGTGGTAAATATAAACAGTTTGCTAACGTCACTCACTACGACGGACGGAGGGCGGGAACGGCTGATAGAACCAACTCAGGAGCCTTCATACAGCCACAAGTCAGTAGACCCAGTACCTCACACCACTGAATTTACTGTTAGACAGACGCAGATATCTGTGAGCATCGCTTGGAGAGATTGGCTGCGGATGCGATGACAGTAGAAAATGAACATCATGCTGGCCCTAGAAGTGTGTCAGCCCCTCCAACTGGGTATTTTGAAATGGGACAGCTAGAGCAAATGTTTCCGAGTCTGAAGATAGACCTCACACAGGTGCACACAAGATTCGACACTGTGCAGTCGGGCCTCACACATGTGCACACAAGATTCAACACTGTGCAGTCAGACCTCACACATGTGCACACAAGATTCGACACTGTGCAGTCAGACCTCACACAGGTGCACACAAGATTTGACACCGTCCAGTCGGACCTCACACTGGTGCACACACGATTCGACAATGTGCAGTCAGACCTCACACAGGTGCACACACGATTCGACACTGTGCAGTCAGACCTCACACAGGTGCACACAAGATTCGAAAATGTACAAACGGACCTCACACAGGTGCACACACGATTCGACACTGTGCAGTCGGACCTCACACAGGTGCACACAAGATTCGACACTGTGCAGTCGGACCTCACACAGGTGCACACAAGATTCGACACTGTGCAGTCAGACCTCACACAGGTGCACACAAGATTCGACACTGTGCAATAAGACCTCGGTGCCAGAATAGATTCAGTGGCATCGAGAAGGTGTTGCGAACCGATCTCAAAAGCCTGGAGGGCAGTTTAGAGGCTCGTTTCAAGGAGCAACAGACAACCCTAGAAATGCTTTCTGATAGGGATGTGCGAATCCTTGATTTTCAGTTCGGTTTGAATCCGATTTGAATCCCTGGCAATATTTGAGATATGAATCCGATTCCGAAAACTAAGCACAGAATCATTAAAAATAACTGATTAATTTAAAAATAATGTGTTTTCTCTTTTTTCTAACTGTAACTACTGGCAATTATTTTTTACTACACTGAGATTGAAATGTTTATAATTATGTAAACTTAATTAATAATAAACACTTTAAAATATGAAAACCAAAACATATTCGATTCTCCAACTCAATCGTAATAAACTGCACGTCACAGGGACATCTCAGTTTTATAAACGTTTCAGCAAACGAAACCATTTTTTCTCCAATAAATAGCCAAGACTTTTTTTCTTGTAGGTATGTAATTATTTTTAGTTTATAGTTTGCTATACGACGAAATTCGTAATATTACAGTTTAAGCTCTCGAAATCTCGAAATTCTTTTAATGTCACTGTGTTAATTATTTAATTTACATATCTTTCTTTGATACATCATATTATAAATACTTACGTAATAGTAGCCTATTTTTATTTTCCACTGCTAGTATTTTTGAGCCGTATTAAATTAATTTATAACTTTTGTGAATATTCGTAATGCTGTTCGAATCCATGTACGTACAACGATTCCGGGTTCGGGTAATTGTGGATTCGAACCTTACCCGAAAATATCGGGTACTCGCACATCCCTACTTTCTGACCAGGTGGAGCTGAAGTCACGCACAACCTCTTTGCTCGTTAATGCGGCTCATGAGCGGCAATGTTCCAACAACCACGCCGTGTTGAAGGATGAAGCCGTACAGCTGTCTGCACAGTTGGAACACGTAGAAGAAGATACAGCAATGCTACACGGCAGCAACGTAGCTCAAGTGGCAGAGAGAGCTGCGGATGTGAGGACCTCTGCACTAAGACAAGTGGAGCAGCGACTACTGGAGTTGGGAGCTCTGCTTGTGCCAGTCAGACGCCCAGAACGGACACCATTTGCAGCCGCTCCATCGAGGAATGCAGTCAGCTACTCAGACAGCAGACCGACCTCCTGTGAACGCACCTGTCAACCTAAACAGCCTGGATTCAGCTGCACTACTCCACCAACCTGCTCGTCATTGGTCAGAATCTATGCCCAACTTTCCCGGCAAAGGACCTCAGAACCCAATGCGGTTCTTGATTAAATTCAAAGAGTATGTGCGCACCTTCAGTTTGTCTGATTCTGAGAAGCTGAGATGCCTGACATGGCATTAAAGAACCACACATTTCACTGGTGGGAAATGCAATCCCGACCATCCAAACCTATGAAAAGTTTAGGAAGAAGTTCCGCCAGCAGTATTGGAATCAGCACATTAAAGGGAACTTGCATGGGCAGTTACATACAGAGCAATACGAACCGAAGCAAAGATGTAAGTAATCGTCATACCTATGCTACCATAATACATTTGCATGACAGACGTCACATTCCTAAACTGACTTTAAAACATTCAAAATGTGTTATTCTTAAGTGTATTGGCAAGGAGAAACTATAACACATATTGCAAAACATTATATAAATGTCATTACACGCAAACTGACAATAATTTGAGGTTGTCAGTTTGCATTTCGGAGGTTCCGAGTGTAAACTCTACTACTCTCCCCTGAATATGTATTAGTTGGCCAAAAATCATTTTATCATCACAAATAAACATAGTGTTGTGAAGTTCCAGCTAAACTTATAATATTTAATATTGATAGATATTTGAATATTCAGTAGCCCTACCTATATCCAGCTAATTAAAAAGTATGGAACTGACACAGAGGTCTTAACGATTTTCATTCAAAATTTTGTATTGATGTTTAAAGTTTGTTTCTTTTATTGAGCTAGCCCAACTATTCATTATTCGCTGCAAACAGTGAGTTTCAGCATACATGTTTACACTATTTTGTCCTATTCCTGAGATATACAACTATAAATTAATTAAAATAATTTATGTTAATGATTTTATCATTTTGTAGTGTCAGATCTCTGTCCTAATATCTGTGTTACAGTGTTTATCATTTGTTTGATCTGTATTTGCTACACAACCCAACACTATTTTAGGATCAAATTTTTGTTACTAATTGCCACAGAAGCAGGGCATTATAGCAGATACAGTCGTACAGATTTATATGTAGACATAGTTGCAGCATTTATAAAAATTGTCTACCAAAGTGGGACTAGTAGGGGAAAGCAAAGCTTTAGTTAATAAATTTCAGATGAGAAAATTTGTGACCCAACAAAAAAGGAAGAGTTATCAGAATAAATATACATTTAAATTCCTTAATACTGTATTAATGAAAATAAAATAAAATAATCAATTCTGTGTATGAGACCGTTTGTGAATTATTTCTTCCCAACTGTTATAAATTATAGTTATAATGTATAAAAAATTTCAACTGCCTTTAAAAGACTTTAAAAGCTGTTATATGTACCAGGTCAAACTGTTATATGTACCAGGTCAAACCGTAAAATGCAATAGTCTTTACTTATCTCCCGTGATAAAACATTAGGACAACCATGTATTAAAAACAAATTTTATTAAATAATACTGCAATCAAGACTCTGGACATAAATAAATTACATACCTTTTCTTACAGCTGGTACACTTGAATGGTGTCTCATCACTGTGGATGGTTAAGTGCTCTTGAAGAATACCTTTCGACGTAAAGCTGTGCCCGCACTGGTCACACACGAACGGCCTCTCTCCAAAATGGACCGCTTTCAGATGAGCAGACACTGCAGACTTGCTGCTAAACCTGCCACCACCATAACATTTTATCATTAAACAAATCCTGTACAGATTTTTTAAATTAAAATATTCACTGGTTGTAGGTTAAGTAGCTTATATTATGTACAACATACAAACAGACAGCAAACATACAAAAACAAAGTCTCTTACAGATAGGTACAGTACTTTTCTGCTTGCCTAAATTTACTTAGCCTACAGCTTTCAGCACATGTATTTTCTATTCTTGAATTTTATTTAAATCTTGGACGATCAAACGTTTCATCTTTAAAGTGGTGGTTTTACATTTATATGATCATAAAATATATTGTCTAGTCTCATAAAAAAAAATCACATGGCTTAATAGCAAGAATGAAGTAGCATTTTAAATCAACTGTATTGTAATGGTTTCCATCATCACATTAGAACTACCTGAAGGAGGCTATGGGGATGAATTTGTTCATCACAAGACTTAATGCACATTTGGATGGAACAAAAAACTAATTTGAATAACACATTTTAAAAACTAATACACTGTATTTTTAATTATAACCAAAGAAAGAGCAGTTAACCTTCTAGTCATTAACCTGACAAGAAATCTCAAATGTTTGGAGGATTTTCAACAGGAAAACATAATGCTCGATGTTAAAAACATGCATAAAACTAAAAGCAGAGCACTGGAAACCAAGCAAACATTTATGTAAATGGAATAAGCTGATATTTTATAAACTCTTACAAAGCAATTTTTTAATACAAGTTATTGAACTCTCAAACTCAGTTCATAATCATTTTTAAATTTGAAGAAAATTATATATTTTCATAAATTAAGTCTTATTAGGAAACATAATACATTAAATAAAATTCTACATCTTCACTCGGGTATCAATTATTTTTTTTTTTCAGTTTTCATCTTGAACAAAAATAAATAAATTTTTTACACATATATTTACGAATATGGTTTATTTGGAAATAAACTGGTAACTTACCAATTTTCTTTGTATAATACCGTGCTCCAAGTTTAATCATGGTCAACATTAAATTATAAACTTACATATACAGACTCCCTATAAGTAACTCTGTTTGAAGTACACAATTTATTCGAAACATTTAATTTTGTGCTATTACAAAACTAAACTGCATCCCGAGAATCCTTGTAGACGGTCACACGTCACTAGAGACCCGGAAAATTCACGGGTTCAATGACCTCCAGGATAGACTCCAATATCCTCTACACACTCGGGCAAATGCCAACTGTTCATTGGCTGCTGACTTGTGAGTCGTCTCGACTGGGTGGCCTGTGATTCGACACTTCTATGAGTGAGGGTCTCTAATTGGCCCTCAGTCTCCAGATCAACAGTGAACCAATGACAGAAGCAGCACTAAGGTATAATTATTTGAATTTTAGCATAACACGAAATGAACCCGTGAATTTTCCGGGTCTCCACACATCACCCACTTTTTGCCGCAGATGTCGCACGGGTTGATCAGTCTTTCCTCTTTGGGCAGGTGCACTCGCTCGTGTTGCCGCAGCAAGGCTTCGCAGTGGAACCTGCGGGCACACTTGCAGCACACAAACGGCTGCTCCTCCTTCGGGACGTGGGACAGCAGGTGGATTTCAAACAGAGCTCGCCGATGGAAGGCCTTCTCGCACTTGTCACACCTGCGGAGATAAACACACTGTATCACACCACATCATCGACAAATAAGAAAAAAATATAGTTAAAATAGTTGTAACAAAACAAAACTCTAATAAGGCAGCAGTGATGAAGTTCAAATCGTAGATTCATTCATTCATTCCAAGGGTAAACAATCAGAAGGTTAAATTTTATGGAGCATATTTTCATGTAACATGAGCCCTCCAATATTTTACAAACCACGTTATATTCCTGGCAGTGAATGACAAAATTTATATAGCTGCAACAGAAAACCTACTCAAAACAGTAATCGCTTAACTGATAAAAGTAGATTAAAAAATTGTTACCTAAATTTATTTACTGCAAGTTTAAGTGAACTTTACTCTATGTTTGCCATGAACAAACAAGCAGAACTGATAATACACATATCATCAAAATGACTGAAAAATATTACTACTTCCTTTGTTATTTTACATTAAATATTGAAAATAGACTATGCTATCAGCACTCTGCCAATGTGGAAGATAACCGTCGCGCCAAGACTAGAGTCAAAGGCACTGTGACCCCTTTATCCACAACGGGAGAAAGGCAGCTAGTTTGTTTAACCATCTAATAAGCATGTGGTTCTTTAAATACTTGGCTTTCTGTGACAAGTCACAGAACTTGTTAAAAAAAAAGCTAAATATCAACAAATATTTATGCCGAAGCTGTACAAAACCAAGCAATTAATTATAACTGGTCGACAATTATACACCCAGACAAACATTCTACTGTGGACTATTCCACAGAAGAGGATTCAATCAATACACCACGAAAAAGGTAAAAATAATTTTTGTTCTTGTTTAGAGAAAGCCTGCATTATGGATTATTCTGTACTTTATGCAATCATGTAATTCTATTTTGAGCTTTGTAAACAAAATTAGGGAATAAAGTCAAAACTATATTTTATCTGCATAAAGCCTCTCTATGTATGCAATTAACAAACAACATTCATAATGCTGCAACTGACATCAAAGAAAGCTGTGCAGAATTGTAGCCAAAGTCTGAATTTGCCTATAGAGATTGATTAAAGTCAATAGCAGGAAGGCTTGTCTTTCTGGTTTTATCTATATGGGTTGCAATAAATTCCTGAGTGGTGTATAGAGGTGCTCTCACATGCTACTCGATTGAAAACAATTATGCCTACCGATTACCTACTTGTACTTGTAGCCGTTTGTGTGTTTCAGCCTGTGTTTGATGATGGAGGCCCGACTGGCCAGCACTTTGGCGCACAGGCAGACCACGTGTGCTGCCTCTTGGTGGGCACGGCGACAGTGAATGGACAGCGAGTTCCAGTTGGGGCACACCTGACCACACACATGGCAGTCCCACCTGGACACAACACCACAATCAACCACAACACGCTCCTGCCTCCAAACACTCCCCGTCCCAGCCAGGCACTCACACTCACCTGAAAATGGATGGCAGCTTGCTCATTTCCACCTTCCGTCCTTTTTTTGTATCCCACATCTTCTCGTCCGTGTCCGCACGCTTGTTCCGACCGCTGTTGCCGTCGCTTTCGTCGTCCCCCAGCGGGTCACATTTTTTGGAATCACTGTCCATTTTATTCTCACAGTCCGCATCCATAGATGTCTCCACGTTGGCTGCCGTAGGCTGGGTTTCCACAATATCTTCAGCATGTTTTGAGCTGCAATTGGAGTTCACATTGTGAAGTTTTGGCTTCACATTTCTTGGAATTTTGGCTTTCCGCTTCGCTGCTCCAACTAACGCTTTTGGTGGGCGTCCTCCTGAAATCAACATGAAAGCATTTAACTGGACACATTATTTATTAATAACACTTAATAAATTATTTACATGAAATTTTTTTACATTCCACCAAATTATTTACTCTAAAGTGAATAACACTTACTAGATACATCCACTACTACAAATCATTATTAAGTTGTATGTTTTAGAACTTACTAAACATTTAAATCCCAACAACAGTATATTTTAAAAATAATAATAATAATAA
Organism: Bacillus rossius redtenbacheri; assembly: GCF_032445375.1. Lineage (NCBI taxonomy): Eukaryota > Metazoa > Arthropoda > Insecta > Phasmatodea > Bacillidae > Bacillus > Bacillus rossius. Next base: position 4,147,363 of record NC_086331.1, on the reverse strand, counting down.
TGTATGCAAAATTTAATTTCTTAGTTAGTTCAAAATTCCTTCCAAAAATAATTTCTACCAGCAATATGTTAAGTTCAAGTTTTTTAAAATTTACTACACATTTAAATTCCTATTACATTACCCTTAAAAAAATAATAGGAATACGGGCAAAATTTAATTTCTTAGTTTAAAAATCTTTTAAAACAAATGTTTAATAACAATATTGTTTGAAAATAATAGGAATTTGTGCAAAATGTAACTTCTGTCAGTTTAAAAATCCTCCCAAAAATATCTCTGAAACAGAGATATTTGCCACAAACCTAAGATTCTGAAACTTATTTATCTTATTACGACTCACAAACCTACGTTGTATCACATGACTTCATTCATTGTGTCCATCTCATGTGCTTCATTTAATACATGGTAGAATACACAATTTCCTAACACATTGAGTTTACATTTTATCAAAGTTGCAAAATAAATTTTGCCTAAAGAAAATATTGTTAATTGTGACAAAAATAGATAAAGAGATGGTGAATGTGAAGTATTTTTATGTAGTGTATTTTTTTAATGTTGTCAAAAATGAAATAATTAGAGACAGAGACAAAAACACAATCAAGGGAAATTGCAAAGTGAATGGCCATTACCTATGGTATGGATAGAGCCAGCATTTGCCTACCGTAATTTTTAAAAAATTAAGGAAAACTTAAATTGTGATGGTGGGATCAACACTCAAAAATGAGAAGTCCTGTTTTACCACTTCCCCATGTAGGTCTCTCAACTCATGACTTACTCTTAAGGGGCACTTGAAAGTTTTCATGACTATGTACATACTCACGTTTCTTAGGGAGCAGGCTCACAGACTTGAGTTCGTTGCTGGAATCAACTGTATTTTCAGTTCTCCACCTTTGCTTGTAAAAGATCTTATCATCCACCAGATGGTCTCTGCATTCCTCCACATTTTCTTCCTGAGATTCAATTTTGATGTCTACCTCAATCAGTGCTGCATTCTCTTTTTCCATGTTTGTGATAGTCTGGAGCCTGGTACTTACTCTGAAAGAAACCAAATGACTACAACTGACGTAAAATAGCTATAACTGGGATTGAATACTGAAACTATAAGTTAATTATGGAAATGATTCCCTAAAAATAATTACAAATTAAAATAGTCACGTCAAATATTTCTGCATCTTAAATTTTAATTATTTATTTATTTTTTAATTTTGTGTGGATGAACAGAATTGTGTGTTTACCAAAGTGAGGGCCATGTTCTTCTGTACAGCGGGTCACTCTGACGAATAAACAGCTGTCCAATGTGTGCAGACAGCTTTGACAGTTTGTATCAAGGCCATTCACCAGAATATTCTAGGCTATAACTGCCCTACCTGTTTATTGACAAGACAATTTGATATGTGTGAGATATTCGAGCCTTCAGCACAAATAATACCTGAAAAATTTGGCTATCAAAATTTCAGCCATCTGAAGTGTGTGTGCATTGGCTATGAGATGTTAAGAACCCATTTGTTGGCCTAGCCAGTTTTCATCATGTGCATGTGCCTTGAAATTATTGCCTTACTGCAGAAACAAATATTGATGCCACTAAAAACTACACTTTTACCAACAGCATCACCTTGAAACTCCAACAACTGGTACGACCGTTCCTAGTATTTGTTCTAATAAGCCAGTCAAGGAAAACAGCATATTTTAACATGCATGTACGTACGTACTTCTTTCTACTGCATAAATGACAAACTTTTGAGATACAATCTTCAAGTACCTATTATACCCTAGAAATTTAATTGAAGTGAGTCACCAAAATGAATAAATGACAAATAGTTAGCCAACATAATTCACCAAACTTATAGTAATGTTTCCAAAAAAAAGGAAGAAAAAATGGGGGAAACAGAAGAGAGACATTTTCAATACTTTGTGTTACTTCAATAAATGCTAATTTTTAATTTCCCTCTTAGCCTTTCAAATAATTGACATGTTTCATGCATATGACATAGTAATATCATTTATTCAACTATGAAAAATATTTTCACTGCAACGACAGACAATGTAAAAGGCATAATTCTCACCTGTATCACATGTTCATATGCACTAATACTGCATGGAAATGAGTTTTTTTTCTATAGAACATTTTACACTTGTAAGATTGTCCAAACCAATGTACACAATGAAAATGGAAACTAGCAACAGCTTGTGCATTTTAGGCTTAAATTTTGTGACATCATTATTGTGACACTTTCACTTCAACCTTTCTTGGTTACTTTCTCTTGTGAATTCACAAACTAACAACACAAACAATATTTTTGAGATCAATTGAGTCATTAAAACAAATGTAGCAACCATGATCCACCAGAAATCATCACAAACAACTGAGCAATGCTACTGAATATTGATATCTAAACCATCAATGTGATGCATGACAACTCCTGAGTTAGTATTTACAGAGCTATACTATATCCTCGAATAATAAAAACAAATAATTTCACTATAATAGCGCAAGTTGTAGAAATTATGGTACATTTTCTTAAGTACGTACTGTAAAACATACTGATAAATACTAAAGAATTCATTTCTGGTGTTACAATTATGGTACACATCACTTGACAAAGCGTGGTTAAGCAGGAAAACATTGAGATAGAATAATAAAATGAAACGTTAAAGCTTAACCGCAAAAGTTGGCAGGTATGATAGTGGTAAAAACCATCCATGTATGAACAAGCTTCCATTCATAATAAATATTCAATCTTTTTGCTACAGCTCATTTTACCTACCTGCATTCCCTGTCACATTCATTATCGTAATCCCACAGTTGAACGGCTGGCTTTTTGGTGGACCTTCTTTTCCGAATTCGGCTCAATGCCAACACTTTCCCTCCCCGCTTGCGACGGCCTCGTCTCTTGGTGCTGACCATGGTCGTATTGCTGTCGGATGGTATGAAAGGGTCTACGTCCACTGCCAACATCTCTACGTCTTTCTTTGCGTCAATTTCCTAAAATCAAAACAAGCATTTATAACAATTTGTATCACGTACCCAAGTCCTACAGCTACAACGTTGTTTCAATATTATTTTGTAACTAATATGTGGCCACATTTCACATCAACAGTTTCACTTCTTATTACAAATCTTTTTCCTGGTTCCTTATCAGCCCAAAAAACTAAAAGTTTTAGTATTAATCTTTCAACTGACTACTTTTGCATGCGGTTGTCACACGGGCGCGGAGTGATTCACGGTGAGAGAGCGAGTAACTCCGCAGACCGGGGAACGTGAGATCGTGTGCTGGCGGAGATGCTGGCCGGCGGTGTTGGACGCATTGGACTGCACCCAGACGAGTGTGGGCGTGCTGAGGCATGCCACAACTGGAACTTTAACTATGTACGTGTTTGAAGGTAGTAAGTCCCCTCACGACTGACGTCAGAATTCCCGACGGTTTAGACATTGTGGCGTTTATGAACAGACTCGAATTGCTGTTAGTGATAACACATTTTACGAGGTAATACTCTGTTCGTATTACATGCAGCGGCCACAGTGAACGATGCCTTCGGTAACATGCTAGTGCTGTGTGAATAACGAGGGGTACGTATTTACGTAACGTAAACATTTGTTATGTCCGTTAGACTTTTGGGGAGAATTATTCGAGCAGTTTACTTCCAAGCTTTAGACGATAACTGGTTTTGTAGTGACGTTTCGAGTTGGTACAATCTGTGCTGCCACCAAAAAGTTATCTGATTTATGTTACGTCCGCAAGCAGTAACGAGGCGTTCGACCGAGTGCTGCGAGATGTTACGTCATCACGAGATTAGTGAACATGTCGGCCTAACGTAAGCTTAACATAACATTTAAGTATCGTCATTTCGCCGATTTCACAACACTGTGTATATAGTAATTTTTACTTATAAGACTGCCCTGCGCAATAAAATACTTGGGCCCATTAGTGGACTCTTTTAAGGTTTAGTGGACTTTAATGGTTCTAGTATTTACGTTTATGTATAGTTTGCCAATGTGTTAGGTAATGCATATTTTAGCATAAATATTTATTTATAAATGTTTTAGGCACTTTTACAAAACACGCGTTTGTTTACGATTGTATAAGAATAAAGTTAATAGGATTAAACTAATAGTGTGCAAGCACACATCATATTACTATGGGGTATTTGAATTTTTTTGTAATGCACTGTATTTTTCAATGTTTATTAAATATGTTGAATTACCAAAGCTTCAGGTGTTTTGTTTGTATGATACCTGCTTTTATTATAACTGCTATTTTTTTGGCCAATAACTTTATGGAGCCCATTTAATTTTGTTTGCTCTTGGTATTTTGGAGGTGAAGTGAATTTTAGTAATTTTGAATACTTTGCCCTTTAACTTCATATCAGAGTGAGTGTTGGAAAAGTGGCCTTTCACTTTTTGGGAAGGAGTGAAAGCCCACACACAGTAGTCTGCTGATACTTCAGAAACTAAATAGTAAATTATTACTACCAACACTCATTCCATTCTGTGACTTTTATAATTAATTTATAGGATGGCATTCTTTGAAAGTAGCTTACATAAATAATATAGAGTAGAGTCCCTCCAATCCAGACTAGACAGGACCAGACCCTGCCGGAATCATGGAAAGTCTGGAATACATACATGGAATCAGTCTTAAAATGAATGTAATAAAAGTTTCAGATGGGTAAAAATTATTAATTGTTTTTTTCCTTCAGCTGAATTTTAGTTTTATTATTACTGTGTACATAGACCTAATATTAAGCCTATGAAAATGAGTAAATCCAGTCATGATGAACCAGCTGTACGGATGAGCGGGGTCCAGCCACAAGAGAGCAGAGTACGGGAGCGAGACCGCCGGAGGCTACGAGAGAGCTATGTTGCGGAGGCACACTCACATCACCTAGGACTGCTTGCCGGAGGTACTGCTCCCGAACGTGCCCGACCTTGAGGTCGGCCTCCAGCCCTCGCTGCTCCAGCCGCTCGAACATGGCCTGCACGCGACGGCACTTCTCCGCGTACGAGTCGAAGGCCGACAGTCGCTGCGAGCACTCCTTGCACACCTGCTGGGACAGCTCATCGTCGCTGGCCACCTGCAGGCAAAACCATTCACACGCCGCTGTGGTCCTGTCTTGTCGATTTCCAGTCTGTCACAATCTCTACTCACGACTAGAGACATGCAAAATTTGTGGATTCATTTCGCGATAGAGGCTAGCGTCAAAACAACTATACCTTCGTACCGCTTCTGCGATTGGCCCACATTTTATCCGGGGAACTGTGGGCTGATGGGAAACACTAAACCAAGAAAGTGCCGAATTACAGCCTAGTTGAGACGTCTCGCGCGTCAGTAGCCAATGAACAGGTGTCATTTCCGCGAGTATTTAAAGGACTGTGGAGTCTATTCTAGAGGTCAATGAATCCGCGAATTTTGCAGGTCTCTACTCATGACTATGTGAGTTTTAACTTTGTCACAGCCACAGACACATCCAGTCAGGTTGGGACCAAATTAACAAGAAAAGTTCAATAGAAATTAAATTAACTTTGTAATCACCACACACTGTTAAGGTTATGGTTATGCACAACACAGGAAGTAGAAAATATTAACATACACCACTGGAAAACTTAACACTGAAGCAAAAAGGACATTCTTGCTCAATAAGCAGGGTATATAAGAAACATTCATTTCAAACAAAGAAGGACTATTTGATTCCCTATTTTTTTTCTATTCTGTGTTTTTTACTCGAGTTCAGCGAGCTGAAAACAAAAACAATTTAAGTCCACTGGAAGGACAAGCCCTTGAAAACTCAAGTGTAAATATATACTATCACGCATGAGGAATACTCTCTGTGGCTACTGTATTGCATAAAAAAATAAATAAAAAAAATTATAATGCTGTTTCATTCAAATTCAAAAGTAGCCTCATAAGTAAACATACAGTGATATAACATGGCTTATTCAGCACAGTAAATACAATGGTCCCTAATTAAAATAAAGATGAAATTAAAATGCACAAGCATGTTTAGAAGCAGACTACCTATGCGGTACACTTACAGTTAGTAACACAAGAACTTATAATTGATTTGCCAAAAACAGATACCTTTAAACTACAAAGAAATGTATCAACTGACACGGGAAATGTCAAACATGACGTGAACATACAATTAGGTTACAACTATGAAAAAAAAACATCATTCTGAGTACACTTAACATGAGGGAATTGCCAGGAAAGTTACAAATGTGAAAAATCTTATTTATTTTGCAGTTATGCTGGCTGCTCATTGATTGAGCTGAATCCTCCTGAGCATGCTTGTAATGGCCAAAGGTAAATTACAAGACCATAACAAGCAAATTACTTCATGTGCCAAACTAGAAAAGCACATTAAGGCAAAAGTAACGCAATTCATACACCATCCAAAGACCATCATTGCTTACAAACCAATAGATAATAGTGAAAGAAAAACAAACTTTTACAAGCGCTCACCACACGTGAGAAAAAGACACTAATATAGCTTAAACAAAGTCAAAAGCAAAAATTAACCACCATAACTAGCAAGAGCTACTTTACGCATAACTACAAGTACAACACGAGCAATGGCCAGACATGCTACGCCATGACCAGGCATTTAACTACGCTCGCGACCAGCTCATCAATTTTACTCATTAGAGTCGCAAAGTATACACGCAACAGACTGGTTTTCTCCGAGGGAAAGCTTCAACACTAAACCAGGGGAAGTGCCACACTCTTAAAGTTCATGTTACTCAAACAATTCTAACATGGCACAGGCTACTCAAAATTCTCTGGAAATAACTTCAGCTGAAACAGGAATTTCTACGAGCGGGATCCCAACATTAATAATCAAACAGAGCATTGAAAAAGTATTAAAAAGTAATTCTGAAGAGAAATAAGAAAAACAACGGTATTGCTGTCACAAAACTGTGCTACTTTACTTCCTATGAGCGGAGCGTTTGCGGCAACCGTTTCCCCCATACCTGCTGCAGCTTTAACATTGCAAATATTATACAATATTTTTTAATTTGTTTAAAATTTCACATTATTTCACTGTGTGAAGGGTTTTTATTTAAGTGATTTTTAACAACAGATTTTGATAATTTTTCCATGAAATTTCCCTGGTATTTACAACCCTTTACAAATCATGTCTCTCAGAACCTAGCTACTCAGCAAGCAATCAATACAAACAACAAGCTGCCTCCAAATCTAAAAGACACATGCCTTTCAACAGCCTACACTTTGTAACAACCCAGATTACAGCCTTTCTCATCCATCCAGCAATAATAATTTGTTATAAATTTTTTGTCATATTTCAGGTTAGATTTAAAGTTTTTAATTTTACAAAGTTATTGTGAAAATAATTCTCCGGGTTTATTGTTTTTATTTTTTTAATTCACAAGTTTATTTTTCTTGTAATTTTTTGCTGGCTTCGTGTGGGAAGGCATGCTGACGTGATTTTCGTTCATTTTTTCCACGACCGAGGCTTTGTTTCACACGCTAGGCGTGTGAGTCACGGTCACGGCAGTGCGAGAAAAAGACAAAATCGCTGCGTCGTGGGAACAGAAGTAAGCATTTCGTGGAAGCCTCTGTTGCCATGCGCCGTGATTGGCTGAGAATCACGTCAGCGAGCCCAGGACACTGCCCGCACGAAGGGAAGGAAGGCTGTAAAGTAGTAATTGTCCGAGCACCGGGCCGAGCGGTCGTTGTTCGAGCGATGGCTCCGTACAGTTTTTTTTTGTGCTCTGTTGTACGAAATATGGTGTGATTTTTAAATGACTAAATAAATCAGGTAATACCTCGAACTTGGAACTTTGCATATAAATTTCTTCTTTTTTTTTCGTGACCTGTAACTTGTATGTTCCACTCATCGCCAATTTGAGCTAGCCGGAAGTGGTGAGTGGTGACAACTTTAAAAAATAAATTAAAAACTTCATAGTTGGCCATTCTTTCTATTCTGTTAATGAAGCCCCGCATTACAATTAATAAAAAAATTAATATATGTTATTTGAAATTGTTTTGAATGCATTTTTCTTTCCTTTTTAATAAGCTTGTATTAGTTTCACTTGTAACTAACAATGTAATCAAATCTTTTAAGTCGATGTTGTATCAATTTGAAACTTTGCTAGAACATGTAATCCAGATGACAGTACAATAAATTCTCGACTTTGACCTGAAGAGTGAAAGGGGGGAGGGGCAAAAAAAAAATACTTTTGTGCTATGGGCAAAAACTATGTTTTTTGTATATCAATGAGTCTGGGGCACGTGCCCCCATCAAGGGGTTGGCGTCAACACCACCAAATTTATAACATTTCAAAAATTGATTCTCTTTTGATTTGGAGTGTTTCCGAGCCATTCAGGGTCCTTAACATCCCCCCACCCTCTGGGGGGAGGTCATTTGCCCCCGATTTTTGAAAGTCGAGACAATTAGAGTACATTAATTTTGACATGCTTCCAAGAGCTTCGGGCACCACTATTTCGCTTTTGAACAAATAATTTAAATTTAAAGATTTTTTTTTTCCTTTTTAGTTTATACAACATATAAAGCGTGCTATTTTTTTTAATATATAATTTTATTCATGTAGAGATTGCTGACCGGCTACACTTGCTGCAGAACAAGCTACAGTTTCAGAAATTGGAAGATTACAAAAACTTTTGGATGTCCGTAATATTTGTAATATCTTCCAATCATTCTCTAAGAGGGCCTTGTACTTCAAGTAGTTTACCAGTAATTTACACATTATAGGTGGTTATGTTAGGTTAGTTACATGAAAAAGAGCTCAAAATTATGAGAGTGGTTGTTTAGGTACATTAAAAATATTGTGAATTGTATGAATAGTTAGTTAGGTTAAGTTAGTCATATTAAAATACTATAAAAAGTAAGGATTGTTGATTAGGTTCAGTTCGCTAATTTTCAAACTGGTAATTCTAACCAATCTGATGATTATACAGTATTTTTAATGTAGTTAACCTAACCTAGCATTTACACTATGCATTTAAAATGTTGCTAAACATACCTAACCTAACAAACCATTCACATTATTTTCAAGTATTTTTAATGTAGATAAACTTACCCAACTAACCATTCTAACAAAATCATTGTACTTTTAATATTAAATCCTGACCTAACCGGGTTTAATACATTGTTTTACAGATGTACACGTGATTGCAACAATGAAGAATAGTTATGTAAGATTATTTACAATTGGATTAATTTAAAATTGTTAAATGCTTTGTATTATTGCTGATTTGCGTTGCAAATATTTTCAGAAATATTTTGATTCAAATAAAAGCTACATCAAAAAAATTTCAGAATGATTTTTTAAATTAGGAATTAGGCAAAATATTATTTACTCACTTGTTTATCAAAAACATTTTTTCTTGTTATTTATTTTAGATTTGACCTGCCCAATGATTAATTTAATGGCTGCAGTATTTTGACCGTGCAAAGGTAGCATAATAATTAGTCATTTAATGGTTGACTTGTATGAATTTATTTTTACTATGTATGACTTCACATGTTCTATTATATCCCAGAGTCTTGACTCCTAGTGGGATCTATTGAACAAAAATAAATTACTCAATAAATTACATAATGAAAGGGCAAGAATAGTCAAATTGAATTTGTTGTTCACCTATCTTTGGGTGTGTTACTTAATTACTAACTAAAATCATTTAATAGCAGGGAGCATAATTTTATGCTTGTTCGTAGAGGATTTGTCGGTTTTGTATTATATTTCCTGATGAAAGCAAGGCCGGTGTATCTGTATGGCATGATGTGAGACAGAATATAGATTGAAATGGTCAGTGAATTCATTATGTTTGTCACCTCACGAAATTCATGTTTCGTCATAGGTTCTAGATGCCAACATCACCATTTTCTGCTCACAGCATAGAACTGATACTGGTAAATGTTCACAATTTTGTTATCATGTACTAGGCTACCCGATTCTGATGGCATAATCCTATATAAATTGATATTGTGGTACATGATGCTGCGGTTTTAATTCAGCACGTCGAAAATCCTGTACACTTAATCCTGATGGCATGGTATTGTAGGGAACATGGTAGTGGTAAACAGTCATGAAGTCTGCAAAATTATGGGTTTCAGAAAGTTGAAAACAAGAAAGTATTGATGTAAAATTATTACATTCACTATAATGTTTTTGTTACAGTGATTTTATTAATTTCTCGACCAATATTTTGTTGTTTATAATGGTCTTTACCTCACAATTTACCCAGAATTCATAGTCCTGCCCATCAGCAAAGTATGTCACAATTCAGGAGCAGTTGCTGTTTTCTAAGAAAATAAAGGAACATCTGAAGTGCTCAAAAACACCATTTTTGAAAGTTTTTCCCATTATAAAGCCACCAATATAAGAAATTACCAATTAAAATCTACTAGGAACTATCACGAGCTATTAAAGAATGATTTGAAATCATGTTAGAAAGTGAAAAAAGTAATTTTGGAATTTATTCAGAACAAAAAAGGTTCATTTTAGAAAAAACAATATTTATTATTTACTTATTTAATGATACCATTGAATTATTATATTTTAGGGTAAAATCATTTGTCCGATATCTGTACAAACTTGTATATACGCAGAAAAAAAAATGAAATAAAGTTAAACTAATGCAGACCGAATGGAAAAATGAGCCTTTGCGTGGTAATCATTTTGCAAACATAATTATTTCAATACCAAATATTTTCACGGAAAACAATCGGGAAACCCGAATAATTGAAAACGTCCCATACTGAGAGTCAGTATAAAATAAATATTACAATAAATTGTTGACACTTTACGTACCACAATTGAAAGATATTTCAAAATCTTCTCTCGAAGAAAAAATTCATTTTCAATTATGTTATAGCTGTTTTCACATTCAACAGCACACAAACGGCACCATCGTTTCCAATCATCATTCATCCTCAAATATTAAATTGAACTTGTTTAATATTAAGAACAAACAAGAACCGCCACATTTTTACAAAATAAAAACATTGAAAAGACCAAAGAACAAGATACACGCTGAAACTCGACTTAAAACATCGACCAAACTTACATATAAACTAATTAGTGCTCAATGACTTCCGAATTTCCAATAATTAGTTAAAAGGGTAACTCAAGTGATTATTATAGTGGATGGCATATATTTTTCTCTGAAAAAGCAGCACGATATTATTTGAGGAATAAAATTTACTTTAGTTTATTATAAATTGAATTCGTAAATTGCGTAAAAAAAATGGTACAAAATCATTTAGCATTTCATTAAAAAAAATTAATTAATATAATTTCAACAAATTAACAAGTCACATTTATTAAATATAAATTATTGACGTGATAACGTCTTATAAATCGAAAAACGCCGGCTGCACGCACGAAAAAGCATGACTCATTGTCACGTTCTGCCTGAGCCGAGTGTGCAAGCGAGAGCGTGGAACAAGCCATAGAGAGGCACGATCGGCCTTAGCGTTCGGCTTGTGTTATTTAAATTTATTTATTTATTTATTTATTATGGCCTTCTATACAACCCAAGCAAATGGGAAGAAGTTGTCAATTTGCAGAACCACATTTCACACACATATATCATTAGAGAACCGCAATAAAATACTACATAAGTATTACATATGAAAACAAATACATATTTAAACAAATTCAAACAGATAGAAGTTGTCAGTTTAAAAGCACAATATATATAACAAACATCATTAAAAAACAACAATGAAACATATATATATATATATATATATATATATATATATATATATATATATATATATATGTTACACATATGATCATAGACAAATAAACAATTTATAAAAACACATTACATATAGCAAACATCACTAAAATACAACAATACAGAAATACATATTTACATGATACAAAAATAAAATAAAATACTATTTATCAAAGAATTCTTCTAATGAGTAGTAAGCTTTTTGTAGTAAAAAGGTTTTAAGTTGAGATGCAAATGTATGGTTATTACTATTTTCCATAATACTTTTTGGGAGTTTGTTAATTAATTTCATGCCCATATAAAATGGATTTAGTGTATATTTTTTGGTTCTATGCTGTACATTATGTATTTTATCAGCGTTTCTTGTTAAATATTTATGTATATCACTATTTTTTACTAATTGTATATTATTGTTATAAAACAATATTGTTTTATATATATATATATATGCTTACCACAGTCATTATTTTATTTGTTTTAAAAATTTGTCTACAGTGACTTCTGTGTTCCTTACCACATATAATTCTCACAATTCTTTTTTGTAAAATAAATATTTTTTTCCAATTTGAGGAATTCCCCCAAAATATAATACCATAGCTAATAACAGATTGTATATTTGAATAATAATAAGATAAGACAGCACTACTGGAGCACAATTTTGTTAATGTATATATACCAAAGCATGTTGAACTTAATTTTTTGCAGATGTTATCAACATGTGCAGTCCAGGAGAGAGTGTTATCTATAGTAACACCAAGGAATTTATTACTTTTTACATAGTAAAAAATATCATCACCTATCCTAATGTTATTTTGTATTAATGAATTGCTTCTCCGCAATGAGAATTGCATAATAACAGTTTTATTAGAGTTTAAGGTAAGATTATTTGTAGAGAACCATCGCAATGTATCAGTAAGTGTTTGCCTGGTTTTTGTTTCTAATGTATGTATAATATAATTTCAACAAATTAACAAGTTACATTTAATAAATATAAATTATTGACGTGATAACGTCTTATAAATCGAAAAACGCCGGCTGCACGCACGAAAAAGCATGACTCATTGTCACGTTCTGCCTGAGCCGAGTGTGCAAGCGAGAGCGTGGAACAAGCGATAGAGAGGCACGATCGGCCTTAGCGTTCGGCTTGTGTTATTTAAATTAAATTTGCAAAAACTGTAAAAAATATTTGAAAATTAAAAAGTATGCAATTTTTCATCAATGTTTTCTTATGACGTTATCACGTAAAATAATTATCTTCCGTAAACCGACTTTACAGACAACCCCACTTTTTTTTTTAACAAACTCGTAGTGTGTAAATAGGTACCCTTCCTTAAACTTGTACATAAAATTTATTGACAGAATTACAGTAACATCAACACAGTCAAAATTAAGTTTATTTTATATCTTGTCAACAGATTCTGGCTCTGTAGCATCTGAACCAAGTCATTAATCTTGACATAATATATACAAAAATGCATGATTGATGTGAAACTCAGTGCCATTAATTTCACCCTATACCAATATGCAGCATCGTCAATCAACATCTATTTATAAAGTACAGTATCGAGTAAGTAACGAACAATTCCTGCATTAAATCTGACATGACTAAGTTTTTCTGGGTCTCGTAGGAATTTTGCGGTTGTCTCCAAATAAAAAATGTTTCTTGGGGGGGCGGGGGTTGTTCACCCCACCTCAAGCCACTCCAGCACTGGACACTGTTGCCGGGACACATCAATTAAGTAAAAAAAATAATGTTTAGAAGATTAACAATGAGTTTGAACTAATCTAATAGTGTAAGCTATGGAGAAAGGAATTTTAAATTTTTTAAAACCCTTTTGTTAATTCTACCTCATATTTAGTCTCGTCAAATTTGTTCAGACAAATTTTTTAAATAGTGTTTGATTACTTTTGCATCCGTTGCAGTAATGATTGCTCATATCAAAATGTATTTCTAACAAAAGTTTAACATAATGTTAAAAAGTTGCCGTCGTCCGGGGTCTCGGGCTCGAGTCCCGGTGTGGCTCATAGTGGGAAAAGGCGGTTCTTAATCTGTGTTGTCCGGGTGGGCGCCAGACTAGCTCGTTTCTAGTCGTGAATTTGGGGTCGTGGATGTATGTGCCCCTGCGTGGCCCACTAGGGCCGGCGGCGGTGTTGCGTGAGATGATTTTAAATAAGAGACGTGGAGTTGAGGTGGCGGTGTTGTACCTTTTATTCAGAGGAGTGAGTCGTACACAATACAACACTCTACAGAGGTCCCCGGGTGGGTTTTACTTGTTATTCCGTGGCGCCGTATTGTTTGTGTTCCGCGTTACGTGGCCTCGGATGCTGTTACGTCTCAGACGTCTCACTGGGTACGCAGGTAACGTAATTTCGTAACACAAAGGCGGGACACAAAATACACTGAATTAAGGGGGCGCGCACAGGTTATGTGGCACTCGTTACTCGGGTAACGTAAGTTAGCAATACAAAATACGGGATACAAAAATACACTGAATTAAGGGGGTGCGCACAAGTTACGTGGCACTCGTTACTCGGGTAACGTAAGTTAGCAATACAAAATACGGGATACAAAAATACACTGGATTATGGGGGCGCGCACAAGTTATGTGGCACTCGTTACTCGGGTAACGTAAGTTAGCAGTACAAAATACGGGATACAAAAATACACTGAATTAAGGGGGCGGGCGATTGGAGACGGCCAATCCCGTATGCAAATGTCTCGGCGCGGGTGTTGTGCCCACTGTGGTGAAACACGCACCGCAATTAAGTTTGTCCAAGTTCCCTTGCGGGTTTGTGGTCAGCGCCGTGCGCGTGACCTTAAATAAAGTCCTGTACGTTGCGGGAGACTGCCCGTGCCGTATGCTGAAGAGCAGCTCCGCTGACCAAGTGTGGTGCGGGGTGTCTTTAAATTGATGCGGCCGGATTAGGTCCTGGACCGAAAAAAGGGACCGGGTACTCACGGAGAGGTTAAGTAATAAAAGGGGCTTTGTTAATTAGTGACTATATTTACCGGACGTTACTTTCAATGTAGACAAAGGATGTTGCCTCTCCATGGGACGTAGGTCCGCCCCGGTCCGTGAGCTGCGCTGAACTGCCGAACTGGCATGGCGTCCGAGGGAGGCTCGGCCTCTCTCGCGCCAGGCGTGACCTCATTACGCTAGACTCCAAACGGGTGTGTCTGGAAGAGATTTTATTGTCGCTAAAATCCTAATTTAATGTTTCAGGAGGAATGGGTACGGTTCTTCTCTTGTCTACTCAGGTTTCCGCGGTTTTGCCTTTAATTGCTGTTCGGCTCGCCTGACTCGGGTGGGCCATGGCCAGGGGTGTGTTCCGTTAGCGGGAGCGTATACTGGCGGGTGCAGGTCGGGCTCTGGGGTGGTCGTCGGCCAGACGACGTCAAAGTTATAAATAAATAAGAATGGATTTGGTACTGTACAGGATACCGTACGGAAGTTTTATTTTTTCTATTACAACCCCTATTTTTCTACTATTCCTTGCAGTAATGGTTCGTCTTACCAAAAATTGTTTCAGAACAGAGTTTTACATAGTATTTGAAGATTTACAAATAATTGTAACATATTAAATAGTGAAGAAAATAAGGGATATAATTGTTGCTATAAAGTTTTCGTTTATTCATCAGTAATATTAGACATTTGAAGCCGACCACCAATGCTCCTCTGTCGCATAGACCGCTATGCCTCATCAACGTCTCGTAAAAACGTGTGCACCGAACGCGCTCGTGCGCGCATCAAAGTGCAGTGCGTGCGACGAGGCGAACACCATGCAACGAGTGCTGCACCGGCGGAAGGATCTGGCCGGGTGTGGCATATCCCTCCGCCACACTACAACAAATTATTTTAATTATGTTTTCCACAGGTTTTATTAAACACTATTTTCCATTAATTAATAATTAAGTCTTTGCAAAATCATGTTTCACTGTGCGATTTGTCCCGAACCTGGCCGGTTCAGTTTCCCGCGAAATTCACACGTTTCCGCGGGAGGGCAGGCGGGGGAGGGGGGTCGCTCGCGGCGAAACCGTCAGTGTCCTTCCGGGAGCTCGAGAGGCCGGCAGCCTGCGCGCAACGCGGAACCTTCAACCTTTGCATTCACCGACATGTAGTTTTTTCAATAGTGTAATTTCTTTTCAACCTTTTACGTACAGTTCCGCGGTCGGCCTAAATTTACCATGAGGTACTTAACTTAATTCAATCAGTGCTCCAAGATGAGTGTTCTACGTCATACGTAAGTACTGTGGGGAGATTATGTGGATTTACGTCGGCGCTTCACGCCCAACCTAGCCTACCGGCTACATAGTTTTGGCCCGCACGGGGCAGCCAGCAGGCGACGCGTGCCATCGAACGTAATAACGATTCAGTCCCTGGGACACACCTAGACACCACGTAGAGTCGCCGGAGACACGGGCCTACGTGCTGCTAGACCAGTTTATTTAGAGTTAGGTAATAGTGTAGTGTATTGTGCGTCAAGATATTGTGTGCCATGTCAGAGTGTATTTTTTGTAACTATCGCATCACGTGTACGAGTCAGCCCCTCACGCGCATAAAAATCGTGAGCCGCCACTGAGGAAGTGAGCTGCGCGTGTGACTAGTCGCGTCGGGCAAACCGTTACGGCCAGAACGGGCAGCACCATGTATTGGGCTGTGCTGTATTAAATTCACCAACTATCTTCAGAAGCTTTGTGTTAATATTCA
Organism: Bacillus rossius redtenbacheri; assembly: GCF_032445375.1. NCBI lineage: Eukaryota > Metazoa > Arthropoda > Insecta > Phasmatodea > Bacillidae > Bacillus > Bacillus rossius. Next base: position 4,130,928 of record NC_086331.1, on the reverse strand, counting down.
GGCGTCCCGAGTGGCCATAACAGCTCGGGGGGCCCTACTGCATTGACCCCTGCCTCTAGCCACAAGGCCGAACCTTCCCTGAGATCACGAACTAAACAAAAATCACGTCTAAATAGTCAGAGGTAGCGGGGACGGCGTCACATTCATGTCCTAATATAATAGGTTTTTTTCTTGTTCAGGTTACTTGTGATCCTGTAATTTATTCTTATAAGTAAAACATACCTCTATGACAAAATGCCTACCAATTATGAAATAACCAAATTAATGTACTTAGCTGCGTATATATTTAAATATATTAAAACAATTATATAAAAATAAATATTAATACAAATTTTATCTTAAAGCTATAATTGTATATTCAATAACCTGTAATTAAAAAGTGTTTTGTCATTGACACGATTCGAATTATTGCTTTAGGTTTACCTTTACTTCGTTGTTCGTCAACCTTGCCATCACCTGCAGTCTCAAGCTCGACACCCAGGTGGAGCCTAGTGGAGACTGGTGGCTTGAGGGAAGTTTCCGGAGGGTGTTAGGCTAGCTCGTCGTCTAACCAACTATGGTCGTGGGTGCTTCGCCCCTGCATGTCCCTTTAGGGTCGTCGGCGGTGATATCCATGTACGGACTTCAACTAGTTGTGAATGGGTGGTCCTGTTTATGTTGGCAGAAAACAATACTCACTAATCACAGGTTCACTGGAGTCAATGTTCACTACTTGTACGTTCACTACTCGTATGCTCACTCCGTCCCATCTGCAGCTGCATGTAGGGCTAACGACAGCGTGGCCGGAGCTCCCGTGGAACACGTGTTGACGCGGTGAAGAGCGGAGGAGAACTGGCTGCCCAGCCCTCTCCTGGCTTCGGCAGACTTCTTTTCTGCTCGTCCACAAAGTGGGGTGGGATAGGGGTGTGTTCCGATAGCTGGGTTCAGTATTGGCGAGTGGAGGCCGGGCTTTATGGCTTTCGGTGGGACAACGACAACCTCTCTTACAATTATACTACAGAAGCTCTGCGGAATTTACGAGGGAGATTATGTATTTTCTATAATGTAATGCCACAATTTATTAATTTTTATTTTATTTTAAATGGATTCTGGGCATCACGAATGTATATTTAATTTTTCTGATGATAGTATGTACATTATAAACAATCATTAAACTCATCATCTTCCACATCCTTTGAACCAGGGGGGGGGGGGGGGGGGGCAAGCGGGGCATCCGCCCCGGGCTCAAAGCTGTGGGGGCGCCGAAATTGCTTGCATTGTAACTCCTTCCTACTACAACTGGTTACTGGCAAAAAGTTTTTTTAACTTAACTGCCAGGATTGTCTAATCTGATTTACAATATAACATCTCAACATATTTATTTTAAAATACTCTGAGAAAAATGTTAAGTTCATCATTAACATAAAAAATTGTAAAGGGAGAAGTTAGAAAGTTTTAATGCGTCCTCTATATGAATACAGTACAATGTTGTCAGTGAGGGCAGTACCACTGGCTGTGAGGAAGAGCATTATCTATTTGCTATGCCGTCGTCCGGGGTCTCGGGCTCGAGTCCCAGTGCGGTTCCTAGCGGGAGTGGCTGTTGCAAATGTAATGAGTCCGGGTGGGCGCCAGACTAGCTCTGGTGCTAGTCGGTAGTTGGGTCGTGGGGTCGATTGCCCTGCGTGGCCCACTAGGACCGTCGGCGGTGTTGCGTGGGTTTAAGGAATTCCCTACTCGGCGGTGGTTGGGGATAGCAGGTTTAAAGAAGCATACGCTGAAATGATGTAATAAATGACGTGCGTCATTTATTCAGTCGACGGTGGCTTTGGTGTAACTTTGTTGGTTACACGCCACGTCGTACAACAGGTGACGTCACAAGATACAAAAACTACACAATGACACGCAACTAAGTCTGAAAGTCACTTAACAAACGTGGCACAGGTTTACAAAAGAAATGTCGCACGGAGGTGCGTTACGCAAGTTTATGAATGTTACGTGGAGAGACGCGTTGCACAAGTTTACAAAAGAAATGTTACACGAGGATGCGTTACACAAGTTTATGAATGTTACGTGGAGAGGCGCGTTGCACAAGTTTACAAAAGAAAATGTTACACGAGGGTGCGTTGCACAAGTTTACAAAGAATGTTACAAAGTCACTAATTATTCCGTATTATCGTGTCCCTAGGCGTTTCTGAGCCTGGCTGCTCAACGAGGGGTGAGGGTGATTGGAGGCGGCCAATCCCGTAAATCTGCGTATCGAGGCGGTGCTCGCGTCCACGGCAGTGGAGCGCGGACCGCAGCTAAATTCGTTCAAAAGTTCCCTTACAGGGAGTGTCAGTGCCGGAGCGACTGAGTTTAACCAAAGTTCTGTCCTCGGGAGACGGCCCGTACCGGATAATGAACCTACCCCGCGGACCAAGTGTGGTGCAGGGGGGGGTTTAGATTTATGCGGCCGGATTAGGTCCTGGACCGAAAGAACTGGACCGGGTACACACGGAGAGTTTATTAAAAAGGGGTTTTAAGAATGACTATATTTACCAGAAGTGAACTCGGTGTGGACAAAGGATGATGTCTCTCCGTGGGACGTGCGTCCGCCCCGGTCCACGAGTCGCGCTGTACTGCCGTCATGTCATGGCGTCCGGCCGAGGCTCGGTGGCCCTCGCGCCAGGGTTGACCTCATTACGTTAGTTTTTACTGTGACGTGTTAATAAGAGAATTTAAGGGCGTTAAATTCTTATGTTAATTATTAAAGCTGAATCAAGACCACTCGTCCCTTCTACAAATTGAAGTTATTATATTTAAGAATTATTATATTTAAATTTTACGTCACACCAGCGACTGTTCGTCTCTTGCCGGATTGCTCTGGTGGGGGTAATGACGCAACACAAGGTTTGAATAATTATGTCATAAGGTCTGATTGACTAATTCAGGCAGAAGGCCGCCAGGGGAACACTCACACACGTATTGCCGTAATTACACACGTGAGTGCCCGGGCACTCCTACGTCGCACTTCCGTTAACCAACTTGAAATTAATACGTAACACTGTTTAATAATCTATGTTTGTTTTTTAACGTGGTTGGTTGTGATGACGGTCTGTTTATTTTGGGGGGGGGGGGGGGGTTCTACCTTGGTTGCTGGTGGCTCGCCTGACTCGGGTGGGCCATGGCTAGGGGCGCGTTCCGTTAGCGGGGGTGAATACTGGCGGTTGCAGGTCGGGCTTTAGGGTGGCCTTCGGTCGGACGACGTCATCTATAATGATATCAAAATCTTTGCTGCAAAAAGGTCTCGCAAGTTGAATTTGAATCTTTAAAAAACAGTTATGACGACAATTTAATGAACAAGTCTAGTGATTATACAGACTACCTTATGGACATAGTGGGTTCATGCATGGAAGTTACAGTAGCACAGAAACTGTTACATGTAGGTATGGAAAATGCTTAAATATCACCATTTTTCCGTGGGAGGGCCACCGAACCCCCCGCTTTATTGGTGTGGTATGTGCAAAAAAAGAGGGGGGGGGGGCATTAATCCATTCATACCCCGGGTGCCAGAGACTCTAGTTGCGGCCCTGGGTATTCGATCTATAAATAAGTGTGTCTGTTTAGGACTTGAAAATGTAACCACCGGTCACAAACAAACACTTAACTGATTTAAACACGTAGGTATCAAATCGCTTCAACCCTTCATACAGGATTTATATAAGTTTAAAACTCCGAGGTTCACGAGAATCAGCCCTTTTCTACACTTCGATCTGAACAAGCAATTGTTTGAGACATGTCTGCAGTGGTCTTGGCAAAGATGGTCTTTTTCGTTTTTTTAAGCAAGGTCTCTGCGACTATGAAACATGCTTATGCGATAGTGTTCTCAAGCAAATCCTAAAGGAGAATGCTATTCAGAAATAAGACAGATGAGACTATTATAAGATTGTCTTCTTCAAGACAGTCTCGTTTGCGATCACTTGAGACAATCTCAGTAACCTCTATGGCACACAAATATTTAAAAAGAATGCATATAAGAATTTCTTGACGAAGGAATTGTTCAAGACATAAATATGAATACCACTCTTTGAATACCTTTCTAGTATATAAAATATACTTCGATAACTAACATTGTGCAAAATCACCTGTAAAACCTTAAAATCACTGTGACATATTATTTTTTCTGCCCCATTATAGTTAATGAGGTATTAAATACTTATCCATTAGAGGTTATATAAAAAACTATTTGAACTTTAAAATAATAAAAAAAATATTTTGTTTGGAATTTTATTTTCTTCACAAAGGGGAGTTTATTTTATCGCGGCGTAATGTTTTGTTGGCCGGGCAACTTCCGAACTGCTCACCATCTTTCAAGTGACGTCAGACGACTTCAGCCAATGAATGCGCAGTGTGGGAATGGCCTACCTTATATCATTTACGCTATGCCATATTTTTTCTAATTACGTTGTTGAATAAGAGGTTTACCGGTTTGTGGCAGTACGTGTATGTGGTAATTTCTTGGGTAATTTTTAAATAATTTCTTCTCCAATGGATGATGATTCCAATCGTTTTCTCGATAAGATTTTTTCTGATGTTTCAAAAAAGTCAGCAGTATCTCAAATCGTGATAGGAACTGCTGCTGGATGGTAAGATTTTGGATGTATTTGTTCATTTTTAGGTGTGGCCTGTTTTTGTCTTTTTTTAACTGGAGGCCAGTTCAGAAGAATTGGTTAATTATTTGAATTGAATGTTATGTTAATGATTATTATGTTCATTTGCGTTTACTAGTGGCTTAGTGTTTTCAGGCTTTTACAGATTCTATGAACTACAGGCCAGTCAGCCCGACGTCCTGTGTAGGAAAAGTAATATAGAGGCTGGTGGGCAGTTATATGGTAGGAGTATAAATGACCTTGGTTGGGTGGATTATGGACAGCATGGATTCAGAAGAAGATCCTGGTATGAAACACAGATGGCGGGGTTGCTGGAGGATCTGAGGGAAGCGGTGAATGGGGTGAAGCATATAGATGCAATTTTCATAGACTTTGAAAAGGCATTCTATAGAGTACCTCACAAGAGTCAAATGGAGAAGGTAGAGATGTTGGTGGAGGCTGAGAGGGGGTTTAGCTTGGTAGGAGACTTCCTGAGGAATAGAAGGCAGAGGGTGAGGGTGGGTGAGAAAAGGTCTAAAGAGGGGGAAGTGACGTCAGGAGTTCTGCAAGGGAGTGTGTTGGGGCCCCTGTTGTTCACGATGATGATGAATGATGTTTGAGAGGGGATGGTGGAAGCCAGGATGATTGTGTAGTGTATGAGGTGGAGGGGGAAGGGGTGCATCTGCAAGGTGACTTGAGCAAACTAAAACGATGGACAGAGGAGAATGGGATGTCGCTGAATGTTGAAAAGATTAAGGTGGTTAGGTTCACCTGGAAGAGGAAGGTAACGAGGGAAGTGTATACGGGGAAGGGCCAGGATATAAAGCAACCTGCGATGGGCAAAACAGGTTCAACGAGTGGTGAGTAAGGTTAGGAGCTGGGGCTGCTTGGGGCTGCTTGGCGGGGCCCTACAGGGTGCAGGGAGGCGGCATACTCCACATTGGTCAGGCCAGTGACAGACTATGCGGCTGTGATCTGGGGTCCGTACCTAGTGACTGCGGTAAGGGAGCTGGAGATGGTGCAGCGTAGAGCAGCGAGGTGGGTGATGGGTATGTGGAGAAGGGTATGGCAAGAGGGGAAAATGCATAGTCAGACTGAGATGATTAATGAGCTAGGGTGGGAAGCATTACAAGAGAGAAGGGTGGAAAGGTTAGCCAGACTGTGTAAGGTGATAAAGGGAGCGGGGGGCTGGAAACAGCTGGGGTCTAGGATACACAGAGGTGGGTATAAAGGGGGAGAGATCACGGATGGAAGCTCCAGAGGGACTGGAGGCGAAAGGGGTAGGAATGCCTTTCTTGGGGACAGGAAGGGAGTGGAATGGGTGGGATGAAGAGATGGTGGCGGTAAAAGATGCAAAGGATATGAGGAGAATGCTAAGGGGGGGGGGGGGAAGTGAGTGTAAAGAGAAGACTTCTTGCCATTGGGTGAAAGTCCAATTGCAAGTGAAATAGTCAATTCAATTCAACTTCATTCTAATGTAATTATACAGTTAAAAATTGATACTGTGGTACATTATTCTTGCTGTTGTAATTTGCTGTGTCCAACCATCCTGGACATAAAATACTCTGTCACATTCATTCAAATTATGTCAGGTCGTCATGGATTATTTTCTTTCGTATTCAAGTTATGATAATTTATCACTGTATTGCAAGTTCTTATATGACCGTCTTTATTGTTTGGAAAAGATATTTACAGAATTTTGTAAGAATATAGTGTTCTAATATATATATATATATATATCTTCAGTACTCTGAACTAATGGTGCATTTGAAATGCCAATTGGTTGACTAATGATACTAAATTAAAATATATAGTAAAAATAAAATTAATTAATAAAAAATTAATACTTAAAAAATTTGTTTGAATTAAATACATACATGAACACCCTGAGTAAAATATAATGCAAACACATGAAATCAGTGCTTGTCAGATGATATCAATAGCTATGTTTACTGTGGGACACAAATGAGATATATGTGATGTGTAAACGTAGTAAATAGAATAGGCAGGCCTCTGTAACAGTGGCACTGATGATAAATATAAACTTTTACTTGCAATGAACTGAGAGTCTAGCAAAAATTATCGGAATGTGCCGCAAGGAAAATGACAAATTTGTAATTTCAGATGCAAGATGTAATGTTTATGGCTGTTAATCCATATTATTTCAAGAAAAAGCTTTACTCTGAGTTCTGTTTAATAGTTACCATGGATCCTTGATTTAGTGGCTTGGTCACATACTAAACCATAAAAAAAATATTAAAAGGCATTCAGTTGAGAACAACAGAATAAGTGCACACATGAATTTCTAGTTTGTCTATGGTTTGTTACGGGTGATGCCTTTTAAAGTTTGAGCTGTCTTTTAGTGGTTATATCTAGATGTATGTTTTGGGGAAGGGTTGATGGATGTGAGGTCAGCGGGAAAGTGGGTGTCGTTTGCGCAGGTTGACGGGGTTCGTGACGGTGCGGGTGGGCAAGGTGGCGGCCCTGGCACTGGGTGGCGGCGTGGTGCTGCTGCAACTGGCTCACCACCAGGGCTACGTGCGAGTGAACTGGGACAAGCTGTACCGCCAGGTGGACAAGCTGGCCGACAAGGTGGAGAAGGAGGCCACGGGGCAGGGCCCCAAGCTGATGGACAAGGTGAGTCCCTCGGGGTCGTACGGGACGGGACGATGATCCGTCAGTGACGGGCAACTTCTGCCCTGTCTCCCACGGATCGCAGACGTAGCATGTTGAAGTGCGGCACGCGGGAACAAATCCCACTTCATCAGAACCATGTCATATTAATCACGTGGGTAAAAGGTAAAATGGTTCCAGAGGCATTTAATTTTAATTTTGAGGGTGATATGCAAACACGTGGGATGAAAATGCAAAATGTGAAATTTACAAAAAATAATTAGGGAATCCTGTAACTAAACACCCTTTGGAAGCCTAAACCAATCAGGGTGTAGGAAAGAGATTGAGAGTTACTTACGTGCTGTTACCAATATTAGGATTGCAACGCGAAATGTAGGGAAGGGCCTTACTTACGGAAGTAAAATTTGTGATGTGTGAAACTGGAACAAACACAGCAGAGATTAGAACCTAATCTTGGGTACCTGGTGACCTTGCCAGGTGTACATGACCTGTAGGCATCCGGTCCAGACATCACAAATGAAACGGTAGAGAGGATAGGAGCATAGGGAATACACAGAGTGGGACGTGAAACCAAATATGATCATAGAAAGGCAGAACGTGTTGGAGCTCATCTGGTGGCTCATTATTGTTGTCTCGTATGGTGTGAGGAGGCACAGTGGCTAGATACTTGACTCGTATTTTGGATGACCCAGGGTTTTATCCTCCGAGTTTGGTTTCAGTATTTCCAAAAATTCACTCAAATTGCCGGCACGGTTCGTTCCTTTCTAAATGTTGAGCCACATTTCTTTCTCTACCCCTTTAGTTTGCATTGTGTACCTCTGTCTCTATTGACTTTGTCAAATAGATGTAATCCCATGTACAAAAATGTGTAACCACAAAATTAAATAACACATGTGAATGTAAAAATATTGTCATTATAATATATATAAAAAAAATTATGTTTAGCCATTAAATGTAAGTGTAAGTACATTTAGACCACATTGTTTTGCTAATTTCTTAGTAGTGAGTATCAGAAATTTAATTTTGACAGCTTACTTGGCGGGAATTTTTGTTTACATACAGTGGAAATGCATATGTATGTGTAATAGCTGTAAGGAGTGTATCTTCTATGTTAGGTAGGGGTTGCTCGGATGTTGGTTGCCTGTGGAGGTTAGCCTTACTAATTTTATTTTCAGTTGCATGCATTTCTGCATTTTACTTTTTTAACCTCTGTAATTGCCACCATTCTGCTTTACTGCAGTGCCCAGGAAGTAAAACGTTTATTTGTACTTCCCTGCGGGCAGCAGAGATTTTGTGACTTGTTAGCAGCATGGAAATCACATGGCCTTAAACGCGTATTGTGTTCTTTGTTCTTTTTAACTGTGTGATTTAGGAGAAGGGTGTCTGAGGGAGATGAGATTAATGCCCATTTAAAGTTCGTTTTGATCTGTGATTTGGAAGCTTACGGAGGCCTAGTTGGGTTCATGAAATATTTTCTCTAAATAAAAACGGTAAAGTACAATCCTTTCGTAGCAAATTTCAAGATTTATGAGTGTACTTACAGATGAGCACAGAAAGTATTTAAAGAAAGATCAGAGAAGCTCAGATTGTGCCATTTAAATTTGTTCAAAAAAATACAAGCTTCTGTTTAATAGTTACCATGGATCCTTGATTTAGTGGCTTGGTCACATACTAAACTATAAAAAAATATTAAAAGTCATTCAGTTGAGAACAAGAGAATAAGTACACACAGGAATTTCCAGTTTGTCTATGGTTTAGTATGGGTGATGCCTTTTAAAGTTAAACAAGGAATGACGTAAAGTACGTTTGCAATATTTTTAGTTTAAATAGATTAAGCTTCCTGTTGAAAGACATGAAGTTACAACAAAAAAGGCAAGTCTGCCGGGGTTAAAGTTGAATCCACACAATGCAGAGATAAGATAAGTCTCAAAATGGCCAAAAATAAAAATTAAATAAATGCAATGCCTTTTACTCATAATTGAGGTTATAATTTCATCTATCAATCCATCTAAAGTTAACGCTTGGTATGGTTTTGATGGACGGATGGAATTTTTCTTGCCATCTAATTGGCTGCAGGGGGCGTGATTGAACGGATGTGACAAATCATTGTGAGCCCAGCGTAATAAAGAAAGTTGATTTGTGTAAATGATAAAATCTTAGTTACTGTGCGCATATGCTCATTGTGTGTTTTCACTTAAGCTAATGTAACTTTCTGAAACTTATTACATTTTTTTTTTGTTTTTAAAGAATGACAGAAATGGCATGAATAAAGAATATAATTTTATGTTATTCTATCTGTTAAAATTTTCTCATTCCATGTTTTTGAGCTCATAGTTTTTTAAAAAAATATTTAAGAATATTGCATTAAAATTATAGGTGCTTGTAACATTAATGTCGTCACTTTTAACTGTGGTATTGGGTTTGTGGTAAATTGAAAGGTGAGTGTGGGTGAAATGATTAATTGTAAATCTCTACTAGCAATTTAACTGCATTCAAATCTTTATGCAAAACATTTAAAGTTTTGGTACTTTTGCTGTGACCTTGTCATTGAGTGTTAGATTGAGTGTATACAGTATGGTTCCAAACTAGGTATACTGACAAACCTCACAAGAAAACTTTTTCCTAAAGCATATTTTCACAGTATAAATTAAGTTTTTATTGGTAAGAAACATATTCACAGATATTTTTCTTAGCTGCAATTTGTTTCCAAGATTTCTTAAAAACAAGTTTTTTTTAAAAATTGAATTTTAAGGCTGTATACTTTATTAATAATCACTCTAGGGAAAATATTTTACATTTTTTTTCTTCTTTTCTCACTAACAATTACCTTGAGGAGCATTGACTATGTTATTCTGAAAATTCCTGCATAGTATGTACAAGGTTCTCAGAAATTGCTGGGCTTAAAAATGGGTTTTGTTAAAGGAACCTTTGTCCAGGAATACAACCCTGCAAAGCTGCGTGGGTGAACGGTAACACGCCAGTGTATTTGAATTTTTTACCCAACGTGGGGTCTCTCCAGGGGCTAGAGGACACGCGATCGCAGGAATCAGGCCGACGAGTGGGTGCTGACGTTTGCTGTATGAAACTCCCGGTTCCAGGCAGTCGCTGGTTAAGACGTAAGAAGCTCTTTCTAAAATTCGGCAAACTTCTGTGCGAGAGCATCTTTGATGAATGTGCACTACTCTTGCTGCCTCCCCGTACACCATGAGCATATCGGCCATCTCTGTGCCCTTAAAGTTTGTCGTGATCTTGCTGTTCGTCAAATCCTTAATCTCGGCACCGTACTCGTGAACAGTCGACACTGCGCCAATCACCCAAAGCCAAACGCTTACACACCACAACCAACCGCTGGTTGCTAGTGTGTACGGCTAACTCCGAACGCCAGCGGCCTGCTTGTCGCCAGCTTCTGGCGTTTAACCAAGACGGCGCTGTGATCACACCCCCTCTCAGTCCCTGGAGTTGTCCCTAGTTCACGCGAAATTCAAATTGGCGTGATACTCACAGCACATGTAAATTAGCAGGGTTGTTTTTCCAGATGTCTGTATTTGCTTTTATTCAACCTTCCACTGAAATTATTTTTGGTTATTTTTTTCTTTTTATATGTAACTATAGAGGATTTTTTTTTTAAAATAAAACTACATTAAATTTTTTTTCTTCGTTTTTTTTGAAAAGTGTGCAAGTTTTTGTCTATTTGTTTATATCCAGGCAGGTTGACTTAATCTTTGAAAGTTACTGTGTTCATTGTAGTACTTTCTGATGTTCATGCTAGTTTTGTTGTTATTTTGTGCTAGCGACAGGAAGCATTATCATCTACCCCGTTTCTTCTCTTAAAATATTTGTGATGGAGGCAAGATTTTAAAGTTTTATTTTTGACAAAATTTAACTTTTAAAATAGGAGAATTTCGTGTTATTAGTTTTATTAAAGAATAAGTATTTATAAATGTGGTGCTTGAATCAATATACCATTAAATGATTCTTCATACTATTTTCACTGAGATGTATGTTATTTTAGTGGCTATACAATCAGTATTTGTTAAATTAAACCATACATGTTGTATGTGTCTGTAGTAGATATGCTCATAACCAAAATTTTTTTTTTAAGTATGTTGGCCTACCAAAGTCAGTCAATTATTGAGACAGTAAAATATAATTAATTAGAGAACATAATTAATTTTTACAAATTGCTTAAAAATACATTTTGTAAAAAACTAAGTACATGCTAAACTAATGACATTCCTTGAATTTCTGCATGTTGAGGAACAAATTTTCACTGATCTGATTAAAGGTTTGTTTGAATCATGTTTTAAGTTATGAATTAACATGGATTTCAATTATACACAGTATAATAACTTGCATTCCTGTGTCGTGTGTTTTATTGGCTGACACTTCAGTGTTATTTGGATTTCATCGCAATTCACCATAAAGTCTTGTCTCTATTGACAGTTTATGCATGTTGATTGTGTACACTTATCGTGCGTGTGCATGCACCTGTAGTTTTGAGTTTACAGTCACACTTTTGGTCTGATTTTGTGCTCATATCGTGTGCTGTCGTCATGATATTGTTTGGAATGATGCAATACGTTCAGATTTTCTGTTTTTAAAATTGTTCATTAATGTGAAAGATGTTCATTATAGCTATTTTAAGTACTTTTTCGTTTATATATTTTAATTTTTTAATGGTTTTAGCCTCACCATTTTCTTGGTCTTCATAGGCCTCCCCATCATTAAGTTTCTTAGTATTCAGTCAGAATTGAAAGACAAAGGATGGTGTTGTTATGTTGGCTACATATATATAATAGGGTGTTCTTATTATTGAATTGTGAAATAAGGAAACAGGGAAAGAAACACTTCTTAGTAACAAGAAAGCTTTTTTCCTATAAGTATAATTTGGATAACTTCAATGATTAAGAAAAAATTAATAAAAAACATAAGTCAGGAAAAATTTATGTACTTATTAATGTTGATCACCATTATAGTATTTAGTAAAAGTTTAATAATTTGATTTTGTCCATCGTTTTCTTCTAGTTGTTTTAATTTCATGAATTATATCAACTAACTGATTTTTTTTACTACAAAGTTCAGAGAATTTTGCTGCTGTTTAAATATTTCCCTTGTCAACTTTCACCAAAGACTACATTTTACATTTGGTCTGTTAAGATTTTTTGTCAAAGCATTTATTTGAACTAAAGGAGGATAATTTTTAATTTTTGGCTAAAATTATAATTATTTTATATAATATGTCTATGTTACTCTCAGCTTGTAATAAGAAAAGACTTAAATTAATTTTCAGAGTGGGCCTAGATAGCTTTTTAATTTATTTAACAATTCATCTCAACTAACAAATTTAAGTTCTGAATTTATCAGTTATGTTAACGTAAGATTGATTAATGATGTTACATATGATCGTTAAGTGAGAAATGATTTTAAAAAGACATCTTATCAGGTAAAATTTTATGTATTAGTGTATGAGTTAATCAGGTAGTAATTGCTTTAATCATGGTTGCTACTGGACTAGAAAACCGGGAAAACCGGGAAATGTCAGGGAAATTAAAATGGTCAGGGAATTCCGGGAAATGTCGGGGAAAATTCTACGCATTCTGGAAATTTTAAAGTTGCTTATAATTCAAACAAAGCTTTGCATTAAAGGCCCACTTAGTCATATTTTCAATAAATGTCTGTCTAAAGGCATCTTTCCAGATAGATTAAAATCCTCAAAAGTTATTCCTATACACAAAAAGGGGACTGAAATGGAAGTTAGTAACTATAGACCAATTTAAATCCTACCTGTATTCTCCAAAATACAGTAGAGCACCCCTCAACCGGAATCATTGGGGGGAGGTCTATTCCGGTTATGGGAAAATTCCAGGTAAGGGGAGTTGCGGTAGGGCCGGCCTCCGGGCCGGTTGAATGACCTTCATTCAAGCAAGCTGGCAGGCACGTATTTCTTATCTCTGTGAGTGGGTGCGTGCGTAAGCGAAGAGGATGATGAGGAAGGTTCGGGGGAGGTAGTAGGACTACATCTGCAGTGTTGTGTTACTTCTGTGTTGACTTGCTAGTGATTCACACTTCCTGGAGAATGTATAGTCACTGCCATGCACAGTTTACATTTCACATACACAAGAATAACACTTCAAGCATCTCGTTTAAAAACACAGAGATAGAGAAATAGAGGTAAATGTAGACTGTTTAACCATATATTAACGTATAAATATGTACATAATACATATTTGTACACTAAATTATTGTCTACAAACTGAAAGCATCACACGTTGGAAGTAAATGTTACTGGCTATCACGTGTGTCAGCGTGTGTAGTGGGAGTCGGTGTACATTCTCGGGCCGGCCGGAATTTTCCGTTTACTTGACATAGTGAAACAATAAAATTACTTATAGCATAAACATCTTTATAGTAATTCACGTCCGACACGAAAACCAGCGGTGTATTTATGCAATGCGCGGGAAAGACTGGCTATAATTAGCTCTCTGACAGACGTGCGTGCGCGCGCCTACAAGACATGTACAGTCAGGCAAAAGCAAAAAAAAAACCTCGTTCCAGTGCGAAAATGTTAGAGATGTTTTGTAATGTTTTAATTTTTTTTTTTTGGAAAATTAGTTCCGGATATCGGGAGTTCCGTTTGTGGGAATTACGGTTGAGGGTTGCTCTACTGTATTGGAGAAAATAATTTACAATCAGCTATTTGCCTATCTCAATAAGAATAATCTTATTTCTGGAAACCAATTTGGCTTTCTACCAAAAAAATCAACTGAGCTTGCTTTATATCATCTTATAAATGAAGTCATACAAGGGATAGAAGATAGATATTTTGTTGCTGGAATATTTGCTGATTTATCTAAGGCTTTCGATTGTATGGACCATGATATACTGATTCATAAAATGAAAAATTACGGTATTACAAAAACATCATTGGAAATGTTTAACTCATATTTGACTAACAGAACTCAGCTTGTTTGTGTTACTCAATATAATGAAAAAAATCATTTTATAGAATATAAATCACATATTTGTAATATAAAAATTGGTGTTCCTCAAGGTTCTGTACTAGGTCCTTTATTATTTTTACTGTACGTTAACGACTTCCCAAACTGCCTAACATCTGGCAAACCTACTATGTTTGCAGATGATACTTCCATAATACTGTGTGATAGGAATATAGAGATACTCCATTCTAATGTAAATATTACTCTACAAGAGATGGATAACTGGTTTAGAATTAATAAATTAACACTTAATATACATAAATCTTCACTGGTTTTTTTCTCGAATAGTAACTTCCCCTTAATGAAAAAAGTACCTGTGACTCCAATAAAATTAAAAAATGACATTTTTCCTATAAATGATAACATTAAATTACTTGGATTAGCAATAGACAATAATTTGTGTTGGAAAACGCATATCACAAATTTATGTAGCAGACTAAGCTCATTATGTTATGCTTTTAATGCTCTTAGGAAAACATGTACTCATGATACAGTAAGAACAATGTATTTTGCTAATGTTAATTCTATTATCAGTTATGGGGTTATATTTTGGGGGGCATCTAGCTATTGGAAAAATGTATTCATTTTGCAAAAAAAAAATTATACGGATAATTCAAAACGTTAAATCTTCAACTACATGTAAACCCCATTTTGAATACCTAAAAATTCTTACTGTGCCAAGTTTATATATATATCAAACAATAATTTTTGGGTTAACAAACATTAAGTTTCCCCATAATAATGATATCCACTTTTATAACACTCGAAAAAAGGCTGATATATATTTTAAATCTCATCGAACAACATTATATGAAAAGAATCCTTATTTTTCAGCAGCAAAATTAGTAAACAAACTTCCTAAAGATCTCCAATTATCTTTTAAAATAAATAAATTTTCAGTTTTCAAAGAAAGTTTAAAACAATTTCTTATTAAGAAAGCCTATTACAGTGTGGATGAATACCTAATATCTTCTCATAATTGTGATTAATGTATAGATACTTATTAATTGTCTTGTCAATTTTATTATTTTGTTGTGTATTTTTGTTTTATATTTATTAGCTATTACATAATATGTCCTTTTTATACTTTGTGTGATGTTTATTATATTGTTTGTTATGATTTTTATCATTTATAATATTGTAATCAATTGACAACTCCTATTTCACCTTGTGAGTGTATAAAACAGGAAGATAATAAATAAATAAATAAATAAAAAATTTTGATGCGCTCGTACCGCTACCGAACGACTCCGCTAAATGGCTGCTGCTAAGGTACACGGCAACTGCAATTTTTTTTTTTACTTGGTCTACGATTGTCCGTTCCAGTAGGCTGTTACAACCACCCACCATAACTTCTGGCCAATCCAGGCACTCGTTTGTTCACTAGCGAACCCGGCCTTCATTTGTTCGTGTTTTGATCCTTTTTAATTTGCCCTTGAGACTTTGTGTTTTGTTTCGTTCCATGCAGTGAACTACAGAACGGTCATGGCGTAGTTTATCTTTTGAAGGCTATTTTCACGTGGAATAAGATGAGTACAAAGCTTATTACGTGAATTTAAAGGCGTTGTTTCAGGTGAAGTTATTTTTTGATGCGACCATAAGAAAATAAAGTGCATTTTGATAAAGAAGCAATACCAATTCTCATTTTGAAACCTACCAAGCTGATACGATAACACGTGGCTTTTGTGTGCGGTTATGTTTTTGCATTTTTTCTAACTATTTTTTTTAATTACTTTTTTTTTCAACAGTTATAATCCGTGAGTTCTGTTGCGTGACACTTACATTGTGTATAAATAAATATGTATAACTGAACATGTTTTTCCCCAGAATCGTTAGTTAACATTGTAAGAATGTAAGAGTATTGCATGTTGTAATGCTGCTATTGTAATTCTCTAAGTAGGCCCGTTATATTGCTAGGTATGAACTTGTAATAGTTTTTGTATTTGTGTAGTAATATTTTTTTAAGAATTCATAAACAATAATTTTTTAATCTAACCTGAAAATATTAATATGTACTTTTTTTTTTAGCTTAGAGATGTCGAAGAAAACTACTTTTAAGGAGAATTGGCTCAA
This sequence comes from Bacillus rossius redtenbacheri, assembly GCF_032445375.1. Classification (NCBI taxonomy): domain Eukaryota; kingdom Metazoa; phylum Arthropoda; class Insecta; order Phasmatodea; family Bacillidae; genus Bacillus; species Bacillus rossius. The sequence goes on along the minus strand of NC_086331.1, from coordinate 4,114,616 downwards.
GGTGTCAGTTTCAGCATATCAAACCCTCTGCCAAAAAAATAAATTCTGCGTACTGCACTTTGTGCTACAAAAGTATTCAACTCTGCAATATGGGCCGAAGAGCTCTCACCAGCCATGTCGAAGGAAAAAAAAACATTAGCAATTCTGCCGTCAAAATAACACAATAAAAAAAACTTATTTTACCTCATGTTGAAATTTTTATATTACATTTAATCATATGCACGTTAATATTTATGGTATGTACTTCATAAGAAAGTCAGGGAATTTTTCTCTTAAATTTCTGGAAAACAGGGAAAAGTCAGGGAATTCTAAGATTCTATTTCTGTAGCAACCATGTTTAAATATTTCCAATGTATTTTGATTTTATGTTTGCTCTCATTAATGTTGCAGATACGTGATTTTGCTTCATCAAACAGTATCATGGCCGTATCATATGTTGGGGGAGTTCTCATTGGAGTTGGCACATCCTAGCTTCTCTTCACACGCCTTTAATAACAAATACCTATTTGTTTTCGGGTTCTTATCTTGGTTTTTAAGGCGTACAATACAAGGCAGTGTATGTGTGTAGATTTAGGTAAGGATGCTTTTTAACTTTTTCCTATTAATCTTCGTGTACAATAATGTGTAAAGGTTTTGGGAACACCCTCTAAAAATGTGCAATAGACATTATTTAAAATATTCGCTTACTTAAGAGGTGAGATTAAGGGTGAAAAAAATTATTTATGATATTGAAGCGATAATTTTTGGCTGGAAAAATAGGATACCACTTTGCAGTTAAAAAAGGGGAGGGTTGTGTATGATCGCCGAGATGAGGATTCTTCTGACATATGTGAAGTGCTTGGTTATCTGTAATCTTGTGCGGAAGCGCTGTGAAATTTTCACGGGTGCAGTGCTATCATAGGCAGGTTAAAAGATCAGGAAAATGATTACGGCTAACAGAATTGTATGCGCGAGTGATCTTGTAACTAATCTGAAATGCGATACTATTGCATTCTCAATTAATTTTGAGACATCTTTCCTGGAATTCAGTCAGTCATCTATGTAAAGTATTTTAAAGCTGTATTTTTTTTTTTTTTTTTTTTTTTTAAGAAAGAAAGCTTTGTGGATGAAGTGTGAAAGGTACAGTCAAAAAAGACCTGAAAGGTGTTGATTTGAAGTATTTTTCAAAATGAAAGCCATGGTTTTCAGCGAGAAAACTGTACTTCCCAGAAAGTGTGGCTTTAGGGTGCTGGGCAGGATGTAGGAAACAGCCGTGGTTAGTTCTTAAAAATTTTACCTGAGGGTCCACATGAAATTTTTTTAAGCGACTTTAGACGATGCCAGTTAGTGTCTATCTTCAACAAGTTCCATCACTAAAAACTATCAATCTTTTAACAAGAAAATTTAGGCAACCAATGTTTGAATTAGCTAGCGCATTGTGGAATTGTTGCAATCTTTTAGCGTTGACTTCAATTATAATTAGAGCATGTGGAAAAGACCGGCCAAAATGAGTCAAAATACATTTATGATTTGAACAATTGTATGCATTAAGTGTCACGTGTTTGAGAAAATGTGTCCGTTTGACTTGTCAGATAGATTTTTCCTTTGGAAAGTCTAAAGAAGAATATTGTCATTCTTGTATCTAATGTAATTTTTATTTGTAAAGTATGCATTTTTGGGGGTGTTACCAAGGTTATGACAAGCACTGTAGATTAATTCTTAACTATTATTCATGATAGAATAGAAAGGTTTAGTTGTACAGAACCCTTTTTTTTTGCATGTTCCTTTTATACTTTTCCTGTATTTCGTGTTATTTCTGTTCCATAGTGCTTAAGTTGTAAAATTTAACATTTTGTTCATTTTCTTGCATTTTGATATTTTTTGGTCTCTTGAAAAAAGGGAGTTTCTGCCATGTCCATATTGCTTTTTCTGTCAAGCTTTATGTGTTATGTGCACTAAGCAGCAAAATTATGCTTCAATGCAATGTGTTATAGTTCAGTAACTTTCTATTAACAGCATGAATTGTGTGGTTTACAGTTTTTTTTAAATTGCTTGTAGATATAATATTAATACTTTGCTTTCAATAATATAGTGAGTACTTTGTTTTGGCTCAAATAACATGAATGGGTTACCTTTCTCTGGTACAGCGTAAACAAAATGATTTAATTGTGTTAAGGATTTGTTGAGATAAAGATTTAATGTATATTGTGGGTTTGAGATTACTACTTAGCATCAGTGAGGGTTAAACAAATAGTATTAATTGTGCACATCCTATATTTAAACATTTTAAACCAATATATATCATGTGTAAGTTTCAAAAAAGTGTTTTGTCTTGTTAAAAGATTTTTTTTAAATTATGTCCTGTTAGAAAACCTTGGTATGTTGCTGTAACATGCAACATAGTTTCTAATAAGAACATATTCTAAATTTACTATAACCAGCAGTGAAACAATTACTACTTGGAACATAGGTGTATAAAAACTAGGGGTGGACAGGATCCCGAAATTCGGGATAAAAGTCGGGAAAAAAAACATTCCCGGACTTCGGGAAAATAATTTTTCTCTTCGGGATAATACCTCGGGAAAAAAAGTTTTTTTTTAAATAGTTAAAAGCTTCGTCGTAATAATTTTTAAATTATAAAAATACGTAATGTATACATACGTCCCGTAACTTCGTATACGTATTAAACGAACAAAGTACAAAGACATCACAAAAAATAAATTGCATATTATAAACATTAACTTAAATTCAACACTCGTTCATAAACATTGTTTAAATTAAGTCTCTGACTAATTAAAGAACTCAATGTTGAATATTATTTTTAAGTTTGGCGAATGTTAACGTCTTTGCTGTATTTGTAGGTTATAATTTGTCTTGAAAATCAACAAGAGCAACAATAAGCAGTGTTGCCAAACGCGTAATATTCGAAATTCTAATAAACTGAAAGACGCCATCTTGGTTTCACATGTTTATGCCATTATAAACGTCTTTCATAAACATCAGAGGGTTTTACATTTTAGTAGTAATTATGAAAGTGAACAATTAAAATCAAGTGGTATTTTTAAAGTAAACGAGATAATTATTTCCAGTAAATTTCATTTAATAAAAAAGGGTAGTTTATACACGTGTGTGAATGATGGAGCCTGGCATACCAGGCAGTAGCAAAAGTGAACCAGGTGTGTCTTCTGCGCCTATTTGGAAGTTCTTTAAGAAATTACCAAATAACAAGGTGCAATGTACTTTGTGCCCTTCTGTCCTGAAAACGAAATATGGTCCCTCAACAGGTATGCACAGACACTTAACACAACATCCGAAGGTAAAAAATGAGTTGGCCATTCTTCAGGAAAAATACACATCTTTCAAATTATCAAGCAGAAGTGAGAAAAAGTCAGTTAAATCAGATGTACAAACAAATCAGCCCAAGCTAGCTAATTTTGTCACCTGGGGTATTGACCACCCCAAGTAAAAGGCTTTGACAAAAGAAGTAGGTAAATGGTTGGCAAATGGTTGCCATCCATAAAGCATTGTTGATGAAAGAGGCCTAAAAAATATTTTAAAATTGGTTAAGCCTCTGTATAGTTTGCCATCGAGCAAAACAGTCAGCAGGAAAATAATTCCAGAGTTGTACGAAGAAACTGTCAACAGTTTGAATGCTGAAATAGGCAGTGCCATTTCCACTGATTTGGACTATAAATGTGGATGGTTTATTTAAAAAAAGACTTCAAAATACGCACATTTTAAAAGTAAATAAAGTAAATACAGTAAACTCCCGGTATATCGCGCCCCGATTGATCGCGGAATCGGGTATATCGCGGGTCAAACCATGTCCCCCAGTCAGAAATGAATAATAATGGAATAAATGGTTGATAGCCGATTAGGATAATTTTGCGTTGTAACTAACAAACTAAGCATCGGGCAGAAAAAAGCCTAGGCGTAGAAAATGTCCGCAGTGAAATTCTAAACAAGATATCTCCGTACATTATTCCTCTATCTTGTAGTGTTTTCAAATTATGGTCCAATCCAGCCCAGTGATATTTTCTGAAAGACTAGTTCTTAATGTCGCTTTATCTCACAAATGAAGCATCGGACAGGGGACCTGATAAAGCCCACCGTCCAGCGACATTATCCAGCGTGACTCGGCTGGGGATTGATGTTGGATAGGCTTGGTTGTCGGCAAGCGCTGGGTAGGGAGAGGCGAGCCGAGAATATGGAGAGAGGTAGAGATTAGAGCGGGCAGAAACATGGAGAGGGGGAGTGGGGGAGGGAATGTGTTCACGCAGCACACAGGCAGAGCATGAGTCACTTGACTGAGCAGCGTCCCTGCGTACAAGGCAAAATCAGGTAGTCCGGTGTTTAAAATTCCACTCCAGAATCATAATTGGTACATCTGTATATAAATGTTTTGTTACAACTTAAACCTACAGACGTTATATTATTGGGTAATTCATTGTATTATACACGTTCATCTTTTTACTTTGGTATAATGTTTTAACATTAAATGGTAAAGTAAATCAGCTAGCGTATTTTTAATCTTTGCCCAGGAATTCCCAGTGGTCCAATACTTACGTGAACCATACTGTACCACTTTTGCCGTGAGGTAGTAAACAATTCCCGGAAATGTTCATGTGTAGCGGTCTCCCGACCTTTAACCAGAGGCTGGGGAATATAACACTTGCCGATCCGAGAAACACACACTCAGCAACTCGACACAGTGTTTGGTGAAATAAGTAAAGACATAGTTTAACACGGTTTTTAATACGGCGTCACTGATTGCGCTAAAATTAAATTGGCGCAATTTTTGTTTCCCACACGTGACCATTTATAATTTACTGTAAGCATGGATAATAAAGTTTAACGACTTGACACGATAGACGATTCTTTATTTTTTATTGTACGAATGCTAGAATAGTTTTTTTCCTGTATCTGCGGCCTACTTCTGCAAAAGACAAGCTATCTGTAAGTAAATATAGAATTTTTATTTTGTTAATCAAACTCGGTACTTTGCGATTCATATTCGGTTTGAAGTATCACTACGGCCTTTCTTTTTAGAAGACTTCGACCACAGAATCGTGTGTAACCGCACACACTGCACTTACTTTGTTACGGACACTGACGAAGCAGATACTGTGGCTGACACCACGAGACTGGCAGCAGCTTGTGTGCCGCACGTGTGTATGGCGGCGTGTGGCGCGCTCGTAGGCCGTGCGACAAACTGTGCGCGGCATGCGGAAAAATAAAAACAATTCAACATTTAATATTTATCTTTAAAATTTATTATTTTTATTTTTTCACCCGCGTTTAGTGAAAACTGCGGATGCAAAGTCCGCACAACGGCGGGCCGTCTATACTGTGCGTGCTTGCCGACCTATTAGAACACAGGCGGTGTTTTATGCCTTTTGACCTTGGTCACATCGAAACATCGCGGTTATGCAACAACGCGGGTAAAAGTTATGTCCCCCGACAACCGCGTTAAATAGGGAGTGTACTGTATAATTTTCTGTACAAGAGACAATTTACTGCTCTTGCTCCTGATCCCGATCCCGATCCAGAAAATCTAATGTATTTCCCGACCGAATCCCGTCCCGAAGTAAAAATGCTATTCCCGTCCACCTCTAATAAAAACGTAGTTGAATACCCCCTCCTCTCATCCGAAGGTGACATTTTATTTTAACATTTTATTAAGGGCCAATGATTGGCTGGCATTAGGTTAAAAAATTAACAAGAGAATAAAAATGGTATGCCTAGTTTGGGACCAATACAGTACTTATAAGTATATTAATTCTTCATTATTAAACATTTTTCTTTTAGACGTTGAAATGCTGTACTGCAAGTTTTATCATGTTGGGTATAACTGCAATCATTTCCACTTAGTTTTACATTAATCAGTTTATATATCTGTATTTCTTAGAGAACTTGACTAACTGAATGTTAACATGTTAAAATATTATATATTATAATATATATTATTTATTAGCCTTTTGGTATTTATAAATCGTTAAAAAAGGGACCTGTATCCCACACTGCATATAGGTACGCTATTATAGATATAGTGAAGCGTGGTGCCACATTCTGAATTCTATCAGGGTGGGGGAAAAAAGGTTTGTATCTGTTTTAAAGGGCTGTTAAATAAATCAGCAACTTGCAGAAATGAGGTTTATTTTATTGGAATCAGTATACATACCCATTTATTTTATCAAGTTTTGAAGAAAGATCAGATCAGGAAGATGGCGGCCGTCAGCAGCGATGGCTTGATGTTGATTTTGGAACTCTTTTGACTGGTTTTTGGCACATTGAGTGAGGAAATAGATCTGGGACTGTTGCAGTAGTGTTGTCCAGAATATCTGTTTCATCGCTGGGTTCGCCTGTGCATCACTGTGTTGTCATTGTGATGTCCAGATTATTTGTTTTGTGTCATCGTTGGGTTCCTCTGTTTGTTGCTGTTTTGTCCGAGGTGGTTGTTTGTATTTTCTGTTCTTGTCACAACTGTCTAGTCATCAGCCCACTGTTTGTCTGGGCTGTGATATTTTTGAAGTGGAACTTGTTTGCTGAGTGGGCTACAATTTTCGAGCGTTTTCCTATAGCATGAGGGGAATAGGCATAGTTAGATACATGGTGGGGGAACCGGAAGCGAAGGAGACAGTAGGGGAGAAGTAGAAATGACACAGTATACTTGCATACTTACATATTTTACACTTTCACATTAGCATACTTTACACTTGCATACTTGTACAATAGCATTTAGCGCACACATACCTGTGTGTGTGTGTGTGTGTATTTGTCTGTGTCTGTCATATATATATATATATATATATATATATATATATATATATATATATATATATAATCAGTAACCTCAGCCACATAGTTTCCTATTCCTTACAATATAATAAGCAAGAAGTTTCATTTCTGCCATGCATGGACTCCACAAAAATTTTTTTTTCTAATTCCTACCACGTAATTGTGTGTGCTGTGGCTGCGTTTGAAATTGTCATCAGCTGAGTTTGGCTTGCTTTATGTGTGTTTGTGTATTCATCTTTATTGTTCATTCTTGCAGGTCTCTTATGACATACAGTGACAACCAGCAATGGAGTATGAGCATAAAAATTTTTCAAATAAAACTTCCTCATGTTTTTGTCTTTGTGTTTAAAGAAATTATGAACAAGACACCATGTCCCCTCTGTGGTTACATTGTGTTCAAATAGGAAGAATTTCAGGTTCTGGCTCTGCAGATATCAGTGTGTAAATGTACCCGTGTACAGGTTTCCTGTCTCAAGTCTGTCAGGTTGCAGGAATAAAACTTTCATTCTGGTTATAAATACCTGCCTGATTTTACTATGTTCATTCCATGATTTCGTGATAACGTCAAACAGTGTTGCTACTCTTTGGTGCCCCTGTTGACTGGGCTCTTCTGTGTAGACCATGTACTGTGGGCTTGTCTTCTCCTCCTTGCCTGTGACAGGATGTCCTCTGATTCCCCCTCCTTCCCCCTCCCTCCTATCTTAGTCGGCCGAAGCCAGCGTGCCCTGGTGGCACTTGAAGCTCAGCTTTCGCTTTTGGGCAACCCGCTGAGGACGGCTACGAGCTGAAGTATGTAGTTGATTTATTAAACCGTGCCTTGTCTCTCGCAGCCTACTCGCTTGGGGCGGAGAGTCCCTGGTGAAGGGATGAGCGATAAGTGCCTTGTTTTCTCTACATTTCTGTTGGCTGCTCTTTCCAAATTGCGTTTGGAACTATTACGTTGGGTAGTTGGTTTGTGTATTGCCTTGAGCCTTCACCTTGTTTTGTAGTCGTGTCTCTTGTGGCAGATTTTCCCAGCTTTGTGTAGGCTGCAGGATTTCAAATCCAATTTGACTAATGTAGATGACCTACATAATGCATCTGTTACCACTACATTTTTGTGGTAATCTTGCTGTACCCTTGAGAGCTATTTGAGCCTTGAAGCCTGTTTTGAAAGCAAACTGACTGGGGACTTGTGTTTTTAAAGTTCTCATACCTCTGTGCTACGTCCCTATTTTGATCTAGGGTATTTGGAACCGTAACCGATCTTCAGAATCAGGAATTTTGGTACTAGTCTTCAACGGAACGAGAATTCCCGGTACTTTGGTACTAATTTTTTTTTAAATTAATGGTGCAGCAGTCTGTGATTGAAATGGTAATACATATTTAGTTTTGAACATTTAAACAAGTGTTAGTGTCTAGACATTTTGTTAAAAATATTTCATTCCAAAATGTATGTACAAACGTCAGCAAATCACTTTATTCTCAGTCTTACTCTCAATCTTTAACTTTGGAAAGAGAACATTTAAACAACTAATCATTTTAACGCATGCAAATAACATAATTATTAACTTAAAATAACATTTCTTCTTTACGTAATAAACTTGAAAGGTATAATATTGTTATTTAAAGAATATTGCCAATGACAAATCACAGTTTCGTATGTATCTATTTTAGAGCAAACACAGTCAGTCAAAATTAATTTTAAAGTCAGCCTTTTAAGCCTGAGTAACTAAAACATTCATTAAAACAATAAAATATCTTCTTCTTAGACTAATGAACAATGCACAAAATCCATCAATAATAAATATTGTATAAGAAAATCTGTAATATATGATCAGAACTAAAGTACAGTCTGAACACCGACTGACGACTAAGTAGCGTGGGCGGTGCGTTAGACTCTCCCCCCTCACCCCGTCCGCAACAATCACCTCACCAGAGGAGAGTATCAAATGAAAGTAACTTTAGTGCGCAATAAAAACTAAATTTTATGCTGTGAATTTTTAGTCCCAAAAGTACCAAAAGACCTAGGAATCAATTTTAAATTCCCGGTTCTTTTACAATGTAAAATAATTAGGGAATTCCCGGTACTTTCTGGATCAGAATTTCCCGGTTCTGAACCCTATTGATTGTGATCACATGTTTGTGGAAGAGGACGGAGCTCTCACCATAAAGTGAATGAAATAATAATTTCTTCTTGTGAAATGGAAGTCTATGTATCTGTATGTTTACCATTGTGTTCATAATTTCTCATTTCTTCTCTTTCAATCTTAAGCTAACATTTTCTGTTGCGACATAGCTAAAATGTTGTCATGTTATACAACCCTCACAACTGTGCACACACCCTTAATTATAGTTTCCACTGCCAGGATATGTAGTTCATTTGAACCCCGGGCAAGCTGGAAATGTTTCATACATGGATTCCCATGTGAGTGAATGGACACTGCCATAGTTGGTGGTTGTCTTGGAATGCTTCTGTTATGTACTGAGCTTCATTTCTGTGCTGCTTCACTCCTATTTCATTCATCCCTATTTTATTCATCTATCAATCCATCCATCCATCCATACCATTCATTCTTGGCTGACCAGGTACTAGTTTGACCATCTTGTAGGCTTTTCATCCACTTCACTTCCCATCTCATCCATCTCAGCTAACTTGCATCAGGTGGTAACATACAAATAATATAAATATCATTGCATTTTGTAATTTGAGTAATCATTTCTTTTTGTAATATTTTAACTTTAACTTTACTCTAGAGTTTATACAGAAGACTTTTTTTTTAAAGATTGTGATTCTGAATGTTGCAGGTGGAACGTTATGTTGATGACAAATATGAAAAAGCAAAGGATGCTCTAAATAAACACAAGCGCGATGCTAGACGCTGGTACCATTCCTTCATTGGTGACGACGATGGCTATGTTACAGACACTCACATTTTTCTAGCATCATTTGCAGCAGGTGTTTCCATGGGGATGATGATGGCATAGAGTGGTTTAGAAAGACAGTATTTGTAGTTCTTAAGCGTTTAAATGTACTAACATATATTTTAATGATTTGAGAAAATCTTAACCCTATGTTAGGTATTCATCAATTTTAAATATGTTTATGTAATTGTAAGCTTTTATTTTTTCCATACTGATGCTTTTAACCAAAGTTGATGTCATAACTATTTATTTTCTGTGATATGTACATAAAATACATACTTGTTTTCATACCTAAATATTACTAAAAGAAACATATATTCATAACTTTGCTATGAAATTATGTTTAGCATCTTAAACCTGATAGGCAATTAAATGGTAAGTGGTAAGATATACAATAAGATGTGCATTACACTCGTACATGGGAAAGTCTACCCTGTGCCATCTTTCTAGACTAGAGTCCACGACCTTTGGAATGCAGTTCTTCAAGCAAAACCCTAAAAACTAATATTTGTATGTACTATATTTGTTTTCAATTAAAAATTTTTCAAATTCAACTTTCATACTCTTAACTGAATGTAAAAGTTGGTGAACAACTCATCTTTACACAGTTGTATTTTGTAAAGATAATCTCATTTGAAGAGCTTTAAGTAATTCGTTTTTTAGAAGTATTTTATAGTAGCAAGGACAAAGAATAGTTGAATGACTTGTGTTCTGCGATTTTGTCCGGGTCTCTTAGATTATTTGGTATGCATGGTAGGTAAGTGTTTGAAATGAGACTGTAAAATGCAATTTATTTGCTAAAATTTTTTTTCCTATTCGTCCATGCATGACACTAAAATTACTTAATTTCATGGTTGGTTACCTTAGTACTAGTTATTATAGTGATATTAGAGTAAACTGTGGTTGTTGTTTCAAACTAAACCATTCTGTTGCTTTCCTTTTAATGACTGATGTTCATGTAGGAACTTCAATGTATCATTATTTGTTGCTGGAAGCAAAAAATTGTTGTATAAAATGCAATTGTAAAGAAAAGATTAAAGTAAATGTTGTTTGAATTTATGGTGTAATTGATCATTTTATATTTTGGAGTAAAATGTTAATCTCCATATCACCTACTGTTTAAAATAAAGTGAACTTGATGGGTTCAGAACTGAACGTTTATTATCTAGTGTTTTGCCACGAATGATGCAGTGCTTGTTTTAAGGGTAGCTAGTAGCCTGTCATCTCCAGAGGTCCACACGCTTCCTTGTGCATTTAGACCTTTTTCTGTTTGTTACATATTGTTCGTTATTGTTCATGATGTTTGTTTTGCCCAGAAAGTCCTTTCTCTTGGTGCAAGTGCAGTGCAATTGGATGAGTGTTATTAACTTTTAATTATGTCACTAATCTCGTCTCTTGGCGGATGTTGCCCTGAGGTGGTGCGTTTTCTCAGGTTACTCCTGTAGTTGCTGTAGCTTACCATTTCATTCTCCGTTGTCTTTAATGACCTCAATATTATCAGTAGGTTGGTGTGTCGTTAATAATTTAATAGCATATTTGTGATTTTAGGGCATGTTGGAAACTAAAAAAAAGTATTGTGCTGAATTGTGTTTAGTTGATGAAATAAAATTAATAGTTGTAAATTTTTTTAATATTTTTTAATTGTCAAAATAAATTATTAGTTGTTGCCATTTTGTTTACATAAACTTTATTTGGTTATTTTCATTATAGAATGAATTTGGGAAATAATGGGCAAAGGCAAAGTTACTTGGTTATGACACATAATAAAGTAAGAAATACTTGCAAATATACATATGTATTTCATTTTTGTAAAATGTGACACCATTTTGCTTTGGCTGGTTTTTTTTCAATCACTACCAGGGTTTTATAAGTCAACAGTGATGTAGGTTAGTGCAAAGTTTTATTAGTTTCATTTAAGATATCATCAGTAAGCACCTGCTGTAGCAAAATAAATATGTATTGCAAGTAGTGATTGGTCAAATCTGAATCTCGAAGTGCGTCGAATCCACCCCTTTAGTTCAAATATTTTTTTTTTCAGGGTCAAAAATGAAATAATGTACAAGAAATTAAAAAAAAATGTTAACTTACATCAAATGCTTCTTCATAGCACTTATTTGGTGAGGTTGTTAGCTACATTTTGAATTGGTAATTCCTAATGATTTTACAGAATTTTAAATGTAGCTAACCTATACCAACCAACCCATTTCATAATGTAACATATTTATACCTAACTTAACCATTTGATAAAATGATAAACTACTTGAAGTATCACAATGCCCTGTTACAGAATGATTGGAAAACATACCAGGAAATTAGGAAAGAACCTTTTCAAGGTTCCCCCCCGCCTTCCACCCCCTCTCTATGAAACAAATGTTTTATCAGAATTACCTATTTTTTTTGTAAGAAGTGTTACTTACTGTTGAATCATTGACATGTGGCAGGTACAAAATAAAACATCACACACATTCTCTATCATTTTTCATAACAGGGCAGAACCTTCACAATGTGTAAATTTCTACATGTTGTAAGAACTAAAGTAACTGAAAACACAGGGACTATGCTAAACTACATTATGCACATTAAAAAAAACATGTCTTCACATACCATTAAGAAGTATTTCTTGGCCTAACCTATAAAATTTTTAAAAGGTCAAGTGCAAACAAATAAGAAAAATATTAATACCATGTTTTACCGGGAAACAGTTTTTTTCCACTTGAAAAATGAAATTTTTGTGTCGTCCAGTAATAAAAGAAAGTTAAATAAAACCAGGTAGAAATATAAAATGCGTAGCATCTTATGTAAGTAAAGCCATCCCGCTTTTTCACTAAATAACCGAGAATATGAAGATACAAGATGTACAACTGTCCTACACAGCACAAAAGAGCAATGTATCACATTTGTGGCATTTTAATAAAATCGATGGGTGCTGTAGCAGAAAAAAGTGAGATTTATCAAAATATTTAGTTGAAATTTGTTTCCTGTGTTAAAGATATATGACCTTCCATGTGATGTGTTAAAAAATGGCGTCGCAACTCTCAGAAACAGCTGTTTTTCGTGCCAAACTTGGAGTATCTACAAAAAATGTTGAGAAATTTGGTGAAACACTTTAAAAACTGCTGAATTTCCTTTTTTGTGTGTGTGTGTGTATGTGTGTGTGTGTATGTGTGTGTGTGTGTGCGCGCGCGCGCCTGCGCCTGCGTGTATATATATATATATATATATATATATATATATATATATATATATATATATATATATATATTAGAATATTTTGAGGAATGGTAATAAAATAAGTACAAAGATAAACATACCTAAATAAGCCTAGTAAATTTATGAGTTGCCAGTGTTGAATTTTTGAATTTACTACATTTACTCCAAGATTTTTCTTCAAATCTTTTTACTTGAATCTTTCTAATACTAAGAGATTTGGTGGGGTTCAAGGACTCAACCGGCCCATCCGTAGTTATAAGGTAATGTGCTGATAGATTTTAAACTTCAAATTTAATGATGTAATGTAAACTTTTTTTTTTAAGGAATCACATTTGTAGTATTTACATAACTGTTATAACAGTTTGAAACACACAAGTTTCTTCATCCACTCCTAATTACTAATTAAAGGGGCAGAAATTTGGCCACTCTGAAAGTGTAAACTGTGAGCATGCTGAATGTGCTCACTGTGTAAATTTGTTTTAAAATTATACTTTGGTATTTAGAGAACTTCCTAGTCATTAGAGAAATTCTGCCTTTTTTTTCCATCTCAAAATGAGAACAGCAGTTGGTCATGAACAATGAAAATACATAATATCCTTTAGGCTGATGATTGTGTGAAGTAGGTGCACTGTTGCTCATTTGTTGGTTAAGCCTTCAGTGTTTTAGTAAGGAAATGAGCTACTGTATTGTAGGAAAATGAAGTTATTAACCACATCTTTATCTTAATAATTTGAAAAATACTGCGGTAATATTCCATTTGCAGATATACATAGAATGGTGATTTTGTTTTATTTAAATTTTGCAATATTACTAAATTAAAGTTTTGGTAGGTCTATAGACCATACAAAGTAATTAACTTATAAATGAACAAATGTAGATATCCTTGGACTGTGGTGTTATAAATTAAAACAAAAAATGTTATCAAATATGACTTTTTTTTGGGCTGGCAAAGAAACATACGTTTGACTAACTGAAATTATTAAATACATGTTTTTTTGTAAATGGGTTAATGCTATATTAAAGTGGAAACAAAATTAAATTTGATTTATGATTTACATACGTTTAAAATGACATCAAATTCAAAAATAATACAAACCCATAAATGTTTGCACTACTATTGAAATTGTATTACTAAACTAGCAGAGTTTGTGTAGCTACTTAGTTACTAAATGTATATCATTTTCTATGCTTGTTCATAATATTTAGTTTAATTAATGCTTGTGGTATTGATATATTATTTAAATATTTGCTCTTTCTGGTCATATTAAGAATTTATCTAAGAGTATGTAGTCTGTAATTGTATGAAATGTAAGAAAATGTATTTAAGATTAAGGGAAGTTGCTGCCAGTGTAGAGACCAGTGCAACTAAAACACTGTTCGTGTCCTACCTGAAAAATTATCCCGAAAGTGTTAAAAATCATTAATATTATAGAATAAAAATTATGAGGAATATCTGTTTCATGTTATTTTCTTAGCTGCAAATTATATGCTAGATACAGCATTAGTGTTTCAACTGGCAAAACTATGCATTGGCAACAATGCATTGCCGGTTGGCAACATTGTGCGAGGTTTCGACACTTCTGTTTGTGTTGACTTACTGCAAAGATCAGTAAATGCACTAAACAGAAACTGCTGAACCATTTTAAAACACAAATATTTGTCTTCCTTGGGCTGATTTACTTCAGTCCCCTTTATTAACGATTTGGACAATATTAGTTTGGAAAATCTTTCCAAAACTGACAATGAAGTGCCACAACTATCAGTTTTATTTTCAGTGTAATAAGCAGATATTTTGTGCAAACATAAAATACATTTATTGCATTAAAACATTCTAGGCACTGTGTGTTCATGAACATTTTTGAGAGAGAAAAAATGTTAATAACCTAGATATTTTTTCAACTTTAGTTTTAATTGTGTAATCCAGCTAGCATGTGCTAGTGAAGATGGTGTGGATCTTTCTTGCAAGGGTATCAATATGAGAGGCCTGGACTATCTTCTTGGTAGGTGAAGCAGCCACTGCCGCTGAAACTATGCCAACACCTTACTTGTGAAAATAGTTTAACTGGCAGTTCTGCACATTGGAGCATTAACCATGTCTAGGGACAAGATTATACGGTGGATTTATAACATCAAAATGCATCCAAAATTTGAAATCAATCATTATTTTAACAAATTATAATTCAAATTAAAAAAAATTAATTTTTTTAGTATATTAGTTCTATGAACATAATTTACGAAAATAAATAAAAATTTTAATGATGTCTGTACATTTTACAGTTGCCAAAAACTTGACTTTTTTTTATTTTTCAGAGTAATACTGTCCTAGACATGCTTATTTAAAATTATCATACTGTAGAAGTGATTCATGTATGTATCAGTCAAAATGATGCTATTTTGGTGAAATGAGTATTAAGAAATATTTTAGTGTCATATTAAGAATAAGCTGAATTTATGAAAATGGAAACAATAATACCAAAAGCATCCCATTTAAAAAATGGCTGAAAAATAAAACCATAAAATCTTATCTCTAACCATGACTGGTAAAACATCCCATATCTTGTTAATTGGCAGTTTGTATTACACACATTTGACACACTTTCGAGTTTAATTGGTCCACAGGAATTGTTCTTACTTAATGAGAATTTTTAAATAGTGATAATGCTTTTTGACGAGACAAATATAAGGCAACGCCAGCAGTCGAGAATTTTTGTGGCTCACTAGGCATTCGACTATTGCAAGTCTTGAAATGAGTGCTATGTGACTAAACAAAAATTTCAGAGACCAGTAAAAGTAGATGGCTGGCTTGTTATAAAATATTTTAGTACCCGTAGAGCAAAAAAAAATAAATTATTTCGTATTGACCTTTTGTTTCAATGTTTAAAGGTTGTAATTAAAACATATGTTATGTTTTTCATGGTTAATATTTTTTATCATGGTAATCATTATCCTGCTAGCAATTTTAACATCAGAGCTCATGAAATGTTTGCCAACATTTAAATTTAAAATTTGAGTTGTAGATATTTTTGTCAGCAAAGGCTTGAAAAGCAAGTAGTGAGCCTTTGTGCGGACATGAAAGATGCAGGACAATAGTACTGGACCTTCAGACAATCGAACAGGAGACACCCACTCTGGTACATTTTGCATCCTGTTTACCTGAGAAAGTAACCTTCGTGCCTTCCACGTATGAAATAAACTGGTTAATGTCTGCAACATGATTGGCAATAGTAGGTTACAGTTTGTAGTGTTTGTATGGTTGAGATTCAGCGTTTCCAACCCTTTTCGCGTAATCAGATCAATTCAAGTAGAAAAGTACCCTCATACTCAACTCTTTAATCATTTGCTCAAATATTTTTAGTTATTAACTTAGTTTTTCATTTCAAAATCTTTCAACATTGTAAACATTTGCCCAGATTTAAACATAAAAAAAAACAACTTCAGTAAATTATTGTTTAAAAAAATCTGTTAAGTGTTAATACAGAATTTACATTAATGCAAAGTTTTTTCAGAGTTCTTAGAAATAAGTAGGGATTGCAATGCTAAACAGCAGTTAGTTTAATACAGTATGAAAGTACATATTGATCCGAACTTGATGGTGTCTCCTTGTAAGTAATTTCTAAAACTTTTGGTTAAACATGCTATTGTAACGGCCTGTTGATAGTATTACACTGTTGCTGAATAAAAATTATTAGCATTTTTTCTTCTAGTGCGTTAATCTGTTTTCAGTAGTGTTACGAATGTAGTAAATAAGAAATATATTTGTGTATTTTTAAATTTAATAGTCGATGGATTATATTCTTTTGAGAACTCTCAGCTATACAACATTTTAACTAATAATGCTCGAACCCATGTCAAATTACCTCGTTTATTCTTCAGGCTGGTCAGAAGTGTCAGACCTGAACCTCCCGCAGAGTAGCTGGGTCCACTTAACATCACCTTTATTTGATTTCGTTCTGGCCAATCCATTCTCTGGCAGGAACAACAACATGCAACACTTTTTTATGTTTATTAAAGATGGTTAAAAATTTTTTGAAAATTAATACTGTTAAATGTATTTATTTTAAAAACAAATAATTTTTTATTGCTTTGAATAAAATTCTTAACACTCAATAGAAGATCAGAAGCACTGAAGCAGAATAAATTCTCATGAAGGGCTAAGGCTAGGACATAACACCATGTAAAATAATATTTAATTTTTTTTTGCCAAATGCCAATTTGTAATCAAACTGATCACCAAAATATACAGGAATTTATTACAAACACATGTATTACAAAGGGGAAAATTTACAAGGTATTTTAAGGACTTCGAAACATACCAAACTATAACATTTCTCTCAACACTGAAGTACAGAAGAGCACATGATTTTGATGACAGTTTGATAATACATAAAAAACTGTAAGCTGTACCAACAAAATAGTTTTAATTACTTTTTAAGTTCACAGGAATATATTCTTATAAAGCAACTATTAATTTTTTTTTTACATTTAAAATAACATCCAAAGAGAAATTGGAGTGTGCCAAACAATCAATTATACAACTTCAACCGCATAGCAAAGGACTAATTTCTTTCACAAATCAGAGCTGTACTAACTGATTTACATGATTATTGTACACTGAATACAGATTAGCCAGCACAGGACATTCCACAAAGCACAACATTCAAAAATGAATGCAAAACAACAAATTTGACAATTGTGTGTGATCTACAGTGCAAGAAGCAAAGCATAGCTACTTTTTAAAGTGAAGGAACTAATTATTTATATGCTTGTATTGCCATTAGTGGTTACACAAACAACGGCCAGAATGTCCTATCCATGCATTCGTAACAATATATTACGTAGAGGATACTCTCCAAAACAAATCAAAGATGGTATCTCATGATTTCCCATATTTGCTCACAAAATATATCACATTTAAGATTCACCTAAAACTGCATACATTAGACGCTTGAAGCTGCCGCTTTGATGAATCGTTTCTTCAGGAGTTCCTAAGGCACTTAGCTGCAATAAAAAGAAATCAGTATTAATATCAAAATTTAAATAAAAAAAATATCTAGAAATACTACTTCAGAAACTATCATGTATTAACTGTAATTTGTTTACTGTAAGCTAAAAGGGCTTTGCACCAAATTAACATGCTTCAGTGTGACTTTGCGTTAAAAATTCTAGAACACTAGAACTCCAATGCCTTCTGTTATGTTGCCTACAAAGTTCACCAATACTGACATAATTTATACATCTTAGCTAGGAGTATGCAGAATTTCATAAGAGGGGGAGGGGGAAACCCATTTTGCCCACGCTTTGGTTTCCAATTTAATTATGTTTGCTGGTATAAATAATACATTTTTTAGGATTTCGGAGTGGAGGGGTTATTTATCCCAAATTCTCTCCACCCACCCCTCCTGCATACACCCTTGATCTTAACATGAAGCTTAGGCAATTTTTTCTAACACCAAACATTCACCCACTTTCCACTTCCGACCATAATAATTTAAAACTTAAATGAACTAAGGTTGTGAATACACAGGATGAGCCAGGATTGGACCCACACATTTCTGCGGAAGTTTCATCATATAAATGTAATCTCAATACATATATACAGATTATGGTCTAAAGTGCTTCACAAGATTGGTACACTCCTTAAAAGTTCCAGCTGAACCAGTCATTTATTGAAAGTAATAAATAAGGTAATGTTACGAATGCGAGGACCGCGACGCGCGCCAGGTTCGGAGCTGGCTGGCGGCCCTGCAAGGCCACTGGAGTCAGGCGCCTGTCACGTGGCCTCCACTGACGTAAGGCATGTGCACGCGTACCTGGCCGGATTACAAGGGTCGTCGCTACCCCGTCCCCCCCCCGCTCCCCGCGCATCGTCATCCTTCGACGCTGTTATCTATCGCTGAGCGGTCTTGGGGAATTTCGTGGGCCGCCGCGCGAAGTGCCGCGAACAAGCGACGCTATTCTTGATGTTTCGGGCGTCGGGTCGGCCCCGGATGATGCGACTCGTCACGGCTGCTCTCGTAGGTTCGAGAAGGGCGCCACGATACTTAAAGCAGCGACGCCGGCCTCCACGGGAAACCAGCGATGGAGTCCGTGGAGTGCCGCGTGAGTGGACAGTTCCAAGAGTTCGGAGAGTTCCGCGAGTGAAAGGAAGTGCGACATCGGCGAAGAGGTTGAGTGACCCCCTTCGAGAGTGGCGCGACACGGAGCGACTGGACCGCGAGAGTGCGACTGAGTGGCGCGAGACTGTGTGTGCGGACAGGCGCGAGGTAAGGGGCGAACCACTGTTGAGCCTAGCTCCAGTGAGGATTCCGAACTGCGGAACTGGACAGACATTGAGGGACTTGAGGATAAACATTTTTAAGTGCCAGTGATTTGTTATCGGACATTTTTAGTACACTTATTTATTAATGTAAATATTAGTAATTAACAAAACTGTTATAAAACTTAATTGGGCTATCCCTTACGAACCCAGTTATCCCCACATACGTCTTAGTATTTTAAATATAATGCAAGACGTTTGGATAATGTAAAATTGAACAAATTTCTACAAACACCGATAGTCCTTTTGCTGAAGTAAAATTATTTAATTGAAATAATTTAAGGTGACGCCCTTATTTCCCATAAATGTTTGTGACACGAAGGAATGATGAATTTTTAAAATGCTGATTATTAATCTACACGTTAAAAGAAACAAATAAAGGCTGCCTTGTTGTACTAGCCTTTACCCCACCGTTTTCGAGGAAAACTAGTATAAAATTTAGAACGAAATACTTCGACGTCTGGCAGGTGTACTATCCTCAGTTTGAAACAGCTGCCTAAAATAAGGGGCACCAATTGTAAAGTGATGTACACGTAAACAAAGATATTTTAAAGAAAACATTAAACTAATAATTAAACTGAAACAACTACAGGCGTAACTTAGAGTACATAAATTTCAATGCTAACCAACCATATGTGTTATTAAACACCCCAAGAGAGAAAAAAAAGCACCTTTATTTGTGAGAAAATATCTCATAAAATATATTTAGATAGATGATTAAATGACGTTTTACTTTCCATACCACAATCCACAAAATGTGGCACTTAAATTCTGAAGATAGAATTTTAAAAATGGAAGGTTTTTACCAAGGCCCAAAGAGCAGGCGACTATAGTTGAATTTAGCAAGGGCTCAAAGAATAGCATATAACTGTATACACATATTTATTTATATACACATATACTAATATTTATGTAAAACACATGTATATACGCATATGAAATGGCGTATTTCCAAAAAACTGCATTAAATCAAAATTCCCCATTACAAGAATCATTTAAAGAACGTACATTTATATGGTACCAATTCATTTAAACATATACACCTATAACATGTGTACACATATATTCACTTATAGATAGCCTATGTATATACACGTACAAATAACAATATACACATAAACATATACTTACACAAATGTGTTTGTCGGACAATGTAATCATACAATGTTCATATATTGCAAGCAAGTTGTGTGCAAGATGGCGGGACGGAGGGCGGCCTACCTTGACGGGGGCAGGTTTGCTTGTTTGTAGGACAATGGAATCAGACAACGCTCATGTATTGCAAGCAAGCTATGTGCAAGATGGCAGGGCGAGAGGGCAGCCTACCTTGACAGGGGCAGGTTTGCTGGGCGCCGGCTTGTTTGTCGGACAGTGTAATCAGACAGTGCTCATGTATTGCAAGCAAGCTATGTGCAAGATGGCAGGGCGAGAGGGCAGCCTACCTTGACAGGGGCAGGTTTGCTGGATGCCGGCTTGTTTGTCGGACAGTGTAATCAGACAGTGCTCATGTATTGCAAGCAAGCTATGTGCAAGATGGCAGGGCGAGAGGGCAGCCTACCTTGACAGGGGCAGGTTTGCTGGGCGCCGGCTTGTTTGTCGGACAGTGTAATCAGACAGTGCTCATGTATTGCAAGCAAGCTATGTGCAAGATGGCAGGGCGAGAGGGCGGCCTACCTTGACAGGGGCAGGTTTGCTGGGCGCCGGCTTGTTTGTCGGACAGTGTAATCAGATAGTGCTCATGTATTGCAAGCAACCTATGTGCAAGATGGCAGGGCGAGAGGGCAGCCTACCTTGACAGGGGCTGGTTTGCTGGGCGCCGGATTGTTGGTCGGACAGTGTAATCAGACAGTGCTCATGTATTGCAAGCAAGCTGTGTTCAAGATGACAGGGCGAGAGGGCGGCCTACCTTGATGGGGCAGGTTTGTCGGACAGTGTAATCAGACAGTGCTCATGTATTGCAAGCAAGCTGCGTGCAAGATGGCAGGGCGAGAGGGCAGCCTACCTTGATGGGGGCAGGTTTGCTGGGCGCCGGCTTGTTGGTCGGACAGTGGAATCAGACAGTGCTCATGTATTGCAAGCAAGCTGCGTGCAAGATGGCAGGGCGAGAGGGCGGCCTACCTTGACGCCGGCTTGTTTGTCGGACAGTGGAATCAGACAGTGCTCATGTATTGCAAGCAAGCTGCGTGCAAGATGGCTGGGCGAGAGGGCGGCCTACCTTGACGGGGGCAGGTTTGCTGGGCGCCGGCTTGTTGGTCGGACAGTGGAATCAGACAGTGCTCATGTATTGCAAGCAAGCTGCGTGCAAGATTGCAGGGCGAGAGGGCGGCCTACCTTGACGGGGGCAGGTTTGCTGGACGCCGGCTTGTTGGTCGGACAGTGAAATCAGACAGTGCTCATGTATTGCAAGCAAGCTGCGTGCAAGATGGCAGGGCGAGAGGGCGGCCTACCTTGATGGAGGCAAGTTTGCTGGGCGCCGGCTTGTTGGTCGGACAGTGGAATCAGACAGTGCTTATGTATTGCAAGCAAGCTGCGTGCAAGGTGGCAGGGCGAGAGGGTCGCCTACCTTGACGGGGGCAGGTTTGCTGGGCGCCGGCTTGTTGGTCAGACAGTGGAATCAGACAGTGCTCATGTATTGCAAGCAAGCTGCGTGCAAGGTGGCAGGGCGAGAGGGCGGCCTACCTTGATGGGGGCAGGTTTGCTGGGCGCCGGCTTGTTGGTCGGACAATGGAATCAGACAGTGCTCATGGATTGCAAGCAAACTGTGTGCAAGACGGCAGGGCGAGAAGGTGGCCTACCTTGACGGGGGCAGGTTTGTCGGACAGTGGAATCAGACAGTGCTCATGTATTGCAAGCAAGCTGCGTGCAAGGTGGCAGGGCGAGAGGGTGGCCTACCTTGACGGGGGCAGGTTTGTCGGTCAGTGGAATCAGACAGTGCTCATGTATTGCAAGCAAGCTGCGTGCAAGGTGGCAGGGCGAGAGGGCGGCCTACCTTGACGGGGGCAGGTTTGTCGGACAGTGGAATCAGACAGTGCTCATGTATTGCAAGCAAGCTGCGTGCAAGGTGGCAGGGCGAGAGTGCGGCCTACCTTGACGGGGGCAGGTTTGTCGGACAGTGGAATCAGACCGTGCTCATGTATTGCAAGCAAGCTGTGTGCAAGACGGCAGGGCGAGAGGGCGGCCTACCTTGACGGGGGCAGGTTTGTCGGACAGTGGAATCAGACAGTGCTCATGTATTGCAAGCAAGCTGTGTGCAAGACGGCAGGGCGAGAGGGCGGCCTACCTTGACGGGGGCAGGTTTGTCGGACAGTGTAATCAGACAGTGCTCATGTATTGCAAGCAAGCTGTGTGCAAGACGGCAGGGCGAGAGGGCGGCCTACCTTGACGGGGGCAGGTTTGTCGGACAGTGTAATCAGACAGTGCTCATGTATTGCAAGCAAGCTGTGTGCAAGACGGCAGGGCGAGAGGGCGGCCTACCTTGACGGGGGCAGGTTTGTCGGACAGTGGAATCAGACAGTGCTCATGTATTGCAAGCAAGCTGCGTGCAAGGTGGCAGGGCGAGAGGGCGGCCTACCTTGACGGGGGCAGGTTTGTCGGACAGTGGAATCAGACAGTGCTCATGTATTGCAAGCAAGCTGCGTGCAAGGTGGCAGGGCGAGAGTGCGGCCTACCTTGACGGGGGCAGGTTTGTCGGACAGTGGAATCAGACAGTGCTCATGTATTGCAAGCAAGCTGTGTGCAAGACGGCAGGGCGAGAGGGCGGCCTACCTTGACGGGGGCAGGTTTGTCGGACAGTGGAATCAGACAGTGCTCATGTATTGCAAGCAAGCTGCGTGCAAGGTGGCAGGGCGAGAGGGCGGCCTACCTTGACGGGGGCAGGTTTGTCGGACAGTGGAATCAGACAGTGCTCATGTATTGCAAGCAAGCTGTGTGCAAGACGGCAGGGCGAGAGGGCGGCCTACCTTGACGGGGGCAGGTTTGTCGGACAGTGGAATCAGACAGTGCTCATGTATTGCAAGCAAGCTGTGTGCAAGACGGCAGGGCGAGAGGGCGGCGTACCTTGACGGGGGCAGGTTTGTCGGACAGTGTAATCAGACAGTGCTCATGTATTGCAAGCAAGCTGAGTGCAAGACGGCAGGGCGAGAGGGCGGCCTACCTTGACGGGGGCAGGTTTGTCGGACAGTGTAATCAGACAGTGCTCATGTATTGCAAGCAAGCTGCGTGCAAGGTGGCAGGGCGAGAGGGCGGCCTACCTTGATGGGGGCAGGTTTGCTGGGCGCCGGCTTGTGCGGCGCGAACACCTTGTGTTGCACCGGGACAGTGACCTCTTGCACGGCGTCGCCGAGCTCCGCCTCTTGCAGCGCCTTGTAGGTCTCCGACTTGGCGGGGTCATAGTTCACAGCTTTCTTTAGGCTGTGTTGTCGCCCCGCAGTGAGCACAGTTGCGTCGGCCCAGGCCAACGCGTCGTTGCGATCGACAGTTTTGTTTGAAATTAATAATTGAAAACAGTTCATGTTGCATTCATCGTAAATTCATGACACACAAGAAAAAATTTATTAATCAAACAAAATAATTATCATTTCAAAAAGGATTGTCATTAACAATATTTTACATAAATGAATAGTTATACAATCATGTTAAACTCAAGATATTTTAAAGTTACCGATAACATTTAAAAAAAATAGAATTAACAGACATAAATATATTAATGAAAAGAGATTGATTCTCACTCATAAAACGTATTTGTTTCAAAGAAGTCATTAATTGCATTCGAATTAGCATCCACAATCTCACATTTTGGCAGCAGTTTTGGGGAATTATTTTCGCCAGGATTGAAGTCCAGTTGATGTCGGGCCCGTTGATTGTTGTTGTTGTTGTTGTTGTTGTTTGATTCGTATTTTTTCATCCAAGAAAGAAAGATCAATGAAAATACTATCATTAGAAATGCAGCATAAGTTCATTACAGCAACAAGTCAATTGATTCGTAGAGATCCGGAAATATAGAAAATTTGTATTGATTGCATTAATCTTTGTCTCATAAACGGACCACGATTCATTTTGCAATCGTTGGAGGTTTCTGGGCAATTTTTAAAATGGCGGAAGGCCACGAAGTCACTCAAGCCCGGTCGAGTGTAAATAAAACGATTATTTTCTTTGAGCCAGCGACCATAGGACGACTAAAAGAATGGCTCCAGCAAATTTTTTTTTTAGAAATCTGAGATACAAGTCACTTAAATTGTAATATTTCCGGGTCTTTACTGATCCATCATCTTATCTTACTTTCTACATTAACCTAACATACGACACTCTCGTTACTTTAACACATGTATGTGAGTAGATTCAGACATTCGCTTCTACTTGGGAGAGCTCTAAGGCCTACGCCAAATTAAACTCTTGTCACCTATTTGGACATGCGAAGCTAGTGAGAAAATAGATAATTATTTTAAACGAATAATTTTGTTATGTTTACAAAATGTTTCTTAAATCTCATAGTCTTGCAGGAAGTGTCAATTGCTACACGAACATGATAATTACATTAAATTTGTTACAATAAGTACACTTTATTAGTGACTGCTATAGGTATAAAGCCGAAACTACAGTATGAACACGAAGCAAAAAAAAAAAAAAAAAGGGTGCGTTAGATTTTATACTTACTTGGCGTAATAAAAACTAACATTCACTTCGCATGCAAATAATTTATAAAATAATAAAATGACTACAGTGATATTATTAATACTATTGGTAAAGTATAATTCAAATTAAAAACAAAAATCAAATAAATTCTCAGTATTCAATATTAACATAAAAATTTGTATAAAATTAGTTTTTTAATTAAGTAAAATAATCTATATAAATTTTAATTAATAATGAAAACAATTAAATATTCTCAATTTTTATTCTAATTAATTAATTTAAATTACTCATAAAATAATAATGTAATAATTTATAATTTACCTATAATGCAAATATATTATACATACGGGAACATAACCTCACAAACAGTCCCACGAAAATGGCCAGGAGACTATTAAACCTTCCACAGACACTCCCTACCAGTGACAATGGAAGTTTACAAGCAATCTGACATCGTTATACTTACGAAAACATAACTTCCCTTACATAAATAAACTTAA
Source organism: Bacillus rossius redtenbacheri (assembly GCF_032445375.1). Taxonomy (NCBI): domain Eukaryota; kingdom Metazoa; phylum Arthropoda; class Insecta; order Phasmatodea; family Bacillidae; genus Bacillus; species Bacillus rossius. Next base: position 4,089,278 of record NC_086331.1, on the reverse strand, counting down.
AACAATTTATTATCACAGTTTCTATCACTTATATGCACAATGTTTTTAATTATATAGACCAGTATTCAACACAAATCGCTAAAGTATATTATTTGTAAGCATATATATACTTTTCATTTGTATGTAGCCTTTTTTTAATCCTGTAAATGTTTGTTGCATGGTGCGCGTGCATCTTAAAAATTCAGTCTCATAATTTTTTTTTAATAACGCGCCTAAAGAAGTACAACTTCAAATACCTTTGCGAAAACCTTCGGTGGCAGACTTAACTTCAACGATGTGTATTTGCTGGATTGATTGACTTGACTACACTTAAATTGACGCCCCGCCCCGTGTGCATCCTTGTATCAGGAAAAGAAACGAGTAACAGGCGATTTGCCTAAAGGTGGTTTGCCTAAACATGAATTCGTTACGGCGATTTGCCTAAAGTCATTTCGCCTAAAGGCGTTTTGCCTAACGTCGAATTGCCTAACGGCTATTTGCCTAAAGGCGATTTGCCTAAAGGCGATTTGCCTAACGGCGTTTTACCTAAAATGTTACTATGATGACAAAACCTCGTTTTGCCTAACGGTGAATTGCCTAATGGCGAATTGCCTAACGGCGTTTTGCCTAATGGCGATTTGCCTAACGGCGTTTTGCCTAACTCCTATTTGGCCAACGGCGATTTTCCTAACGCGATTTGCCTAACGGCGATTTGCCTAACCGCGATATACCTAACGGCGTTTTGCCTAACGGCGTTTTGCCTAACGGCGTTTTGCCTAACGGCGTTTTCCCTAACTCCTATTTGGTCAACGGCGTTTTGCCTAACGGCGTTTTGCCTAAACGGCGTTTTGCCTAAAATTAGGCAAAACGCCTTTAGGCAAAACGACACATGCCCAAAGAAACCAGTGTAACCGACAGTTCATGTGTTGAGGAACGTGAAGTTTCCGCCCGACGCGTGTGTCTGGTTTACGATTCAGGGAGCGCGCACGAGGCAAGGAAGATGCTATAACTATCGCTCTCTTTTTCTTTGGGAATCCGAGAGCTGTCCGGGATTTAGAGGTAACCTGACAAACTGAAAGTCGTTAACTACTAGTTATTCCGATTTTATCTGCACACTTAAGTGGCTTGATCTGGTGTATAATCAATTATTATTTTCATTATAAAAATTGGTTACGAGAAATTAATACGTGAAACAAAAATTCCGTGTAGAGTACACTGGTTTGCAGAATGTTTTTTTTATATATATTTTTTTCTGTTTTGGAGATTTCTTATATTTGAAAACCAATGAACCGAAGTCATTCAGGGGCGCATGCAAACTTTTTTTATTCAAGGGGGTTTGAATACAAAAATAAAAAAAAATAAAATTAAGATATGTGTGTAAAAAAACTACGGAAATAGCAAGGGGTTTGGACCGTTATATTATCAATCTCAACACGAGTCACTTCTTGTGTAGCCTGTTCCAGGCGTTATGTCAGCTAACTATTCATCACCATATATAACATACCGCCTTTACCGGAATACCACAAATTTTTTCCATAACTTTGTGGGAATGGGGGATATGGGAAGAACTCCATCCTGTTGCCAAATAAAGTTTACAGGTGTAAAAAGGTCTTTAATTGTGACCTTGAACCAACTCACTACAACGCTTACAGTTGATACTATTTAATTTTATTATATCTGGGAGTTTATTTTATGGACATACTGTATTTTCCCAAATAAGTGCTGCCGACAGTCCATGTTTTTATATCAGATATTTACATCGATATTGCTTGCTATTTATGACGTGTTCTTGTACGCGTTGTATTGGCACATCCTCGGAAAAAATTCAGAGTCGTGATTGAATTGGTTGGCCACGAGTTTTAAACAAACCGCTTTGTTATCGTTCAAAACATCTGCACGAACAAATAGAAAATTCACAGGCCTGTGTTGTGACGACAAATGACTGCGCAACCATGCCGCAGGTATAATCCATCCGTCCAATCCGTCAAAAGTATGAAGCCGGCATTGCAATAGCCCGTCGCGTCCTTCGTCAGCCACTACTCGTCTGTCTTGGTACTTTCCCATTTCAACGCTGCCAACTGTTGACAAAACCTACATTTTGGAGAAAATTTCTCTTATGTAATTAGATGAGTTAAAAAAATCTGGTTAGCTGAGCATTTATAATTCTTTAAACTCAATTTTGTTTTCACGTTTCCAAAGTTACCATGCGTTATTAATTATACTTTTGTGGCCAGCAAGATTTTCGTTTCATAAAAAATTCTTTAAAATGTGTACAAACGTAAGTTAAAAAAATAATTATTGAATCAGCTAAACAATGGACACGTCGTAGTTTACCTACTTCTCGCTAGGTGGCAGTACTGTCAAGTTTTGTCCAGAACTCCCTCCGTATACAGTGCTGTCCGCACACAGTTGAGATTTATTCGTTTATGCGCGTGGATGTAGTGCGTATGTTTGTGTTTTGTGGTAAAGATTTTTGCGACGCAGTTAATATCTGGAAGCGTCTCACGACACTGTTGGTAAGCGAAACTGAATTATATGTACACAATGTCATATTTATAGGGCGTTTTTGAACATACCGTTTAGGGATGCTCGTATTGGCAACAGTTTTTATGTTATGTTTATTAGTTCGAGCTATTGCGTTGCGGGTAGCCACGGACACTCCAAAAGAGGGTAGCTGCGGACACATCATTTGATATGTAAAACATAATATTCTTTGTTTAGCAGGTTAATTATTTTTATTAATATATTGGGGTCGTATGTTACAGTTGTTAGACGCAACAATCATGCCGAAATTCAAAGGAAGAACTACCAATAGGGGATCGTGGAGTGAAGTTACAATGAAAATTGCTGTAGAACATGTGTTGAGTGGTAAAATGAGTGTACGAGATGCAGCAACACATTTTAATGTTCCAAAAAGTTCTGTTCGATACACTCAGCCTACACAACAGAACCCTGTTTTGTTGCTGTTAGATGGACATTCTAGCCACAAGAACCTTGCTGTGCTATGCTATGCTAGGGAACATAATGTCCACATGATAAGCACTCCTTCTCACACTACTCACAAACTCCAACCATTGGACAGAACTTTCATGAAGCCATTTAAGAATGCTTATGCTGAAAGTTGTGCTCTGTGGATGCGACAAAATGCTGGTCTAAGAATAAAAGAAAATGAAATAGCAGGACTGGTTTCAAGTGTATATAGGAAGTCTTGTCGTCTTGATATTGCAAGCAATGGGTTTTCTTGCACAGGCATCTATCCTTTGAACCCTGGAGTTTTCTCTGACCTAAATTTTATTCCATCACTTCTGACAGAAATTCCTGAAGCACCTGAAGTCGAAAATACAAGAGCTCCTAGCAATGATCCCGTTACTGCTACACAACCATCTTCCAGTTCAATCTCTAATCAGGCAACAGAAACACATAGGCCTATTCCAATGACAGAAAACTCTGATGATCCTGTGAAATCGCCCAGATCAATCACTTCTAGGCCGAATGTTGAAGACAACAACCATCCCTCAACATCAACGAATGTTACAAATGTTTTGAAAACCTTGTCACCTCTTCCAGACGCCAGCAAAAGAAGAAGTTCATATAGGAAACGAAAAGCTCAGCGAAGTGAAATTCTAACTGCAAGCCCTTACAAAGAAGCTGTGGAGCTTAAGACACGACCAAAAACCAAAAATATTCTACGAAGAAAACCTAGCAAACTGTCACTTACTGTGGAACCGTCCAAGTCGAAACAGTGTCGGAAGAAATTGTCAAGGAAAACATCTTTACCAGTAACGAAGACAATGTGCATAATCTACTGTGACATTTTTGAAGAAAACTGGTTTCAATGTTGTACATGTAAGGGATGGGCACATGAGGAATGTGCTGGAGTTCATCCAAATGATGTATCCTTTTACTGTGATTTGTGCTTAATGAAGAAATGATGTGTCCGGGTCTACCCGACGTGTATCGTTTCTGTGCAAAAACATAAGCAAGTAGTATGTAAATGACGGTCCGAGATCAGGCTTCAGGCTGTGGTGCCGGTGCCGGTGTCCGCCATCTTGGATTTGTGACGTCACGGCGGCAAAAATTCCTCAAAATTCCTCAAAATTGACTCAAAATGACTCAAAATTTCCCGTTTTAAGAAAAAATTTCCCGTTTTCGAGGGAAAAATTCCCGTTTCGAGGGAAAATTTCCCGTTTTATTCCTTAAAAATCCCAACGGCTAGAAATGTCCTGATAGAGGCTTAAGCATCCTTAACTCAAGCCTCAGTTAAGCCTCTATCAGGATGTGACCTTGACCTTTGACCTTGACCCCGAAAGCCATCTTGGATCCACCATCTTGGATGACGTCATTTCGTTTTCTCGAACATTCCGGCATTGTGTTATCCGCCATTTTGAATTATGACGTCACTGTTGCAATTTCCGTTACGGCCGCCATCTTTAACTTTTTTATTATCCGATTTTAATAAAAAAAAATTAAAATTTATTAAAAAAATTCAAATAATAAAAATTTAATAAAAATATTTAAAAAGCATACTTTTTCGACACGGAGCTCGGAGTCCTCGGTTCGAACCCGACGAGTGCAAAAAAATTAAAAATGACGACCGATCCTTCCCTCGTGGTGGGTGCTGGCAGACTGACTCCCACCACTTTTTACCATCATCTAGTATGACGTCATGTCCGCCATCTTGTCCTCGTCTGCTGGAAGCCATCATCATTGTATCGTCGGCTAGAGTGCGCCGATGACATGTTAGTTTAATTCGTATCCGCTAGAGTGCAGTTATAATTTATTACTGTGACACCCGCCATCTTGTCATTTGGCCGCCATCTTGAAAATCCGTAATTATTTAGCTAGAAATTCGGGAAAACTTTCAAAATTCATTAAATAAATCACTCATTAATTTACATATTGATTCGATCGATTCCCGTCCTCGGTTCGATCTTGGATGATGCAAAAAAAATTAAATATAACATCAATTTAACATAATAGTAACAGGTTCGAGGAATTAAACACTGCAAGTTCTTTTACAAACATAATATTTATTACATAATTTCTATTCTACTACAGGATCATTTGAGAAAGCCAGCAATCTTATAATCATTTAGTTCCGCAGCGGTGTGAAATGACTAATTCTTAGCTCCAATCGGTTTGTACTAGACAGAGTCCAGCCAGAACCTTTACAGACATAGTCCACCTCTTCTTGACAGAGTTTCTGGATACCGTTTTTAACAGTTTGCTTCACATCGTTAGAACTGTAAATTACTGCAGCCGATGTCTTGAATGCACACTTCTTCACTTTGTCATCTAACGGATATGGCTTTCCATATATACAGTCCAACCACAAGTTATATTTCAAAGGTCCGTTTGTTGCTACATCATCAGTAAGCTGATTGATTATGTCCTCTCTGATATCATCAAGAAAATTACAAATGTCTTTCGACTCACCTAACGTATTTAAATAATAATAGTCCTTCAATGTTCCACGAAATGCAGACTGCGCCAAGTAGAAGCCATTATCGTTCACTTGTAATGCTCCGAACACAGTCTTAGGTTTATTTTCCTGTTCAGACGTCATACCAATCGGTTGCTGCACATCGGTTTTCTTGCTTGTACGCTCACGAGCCTTCAACCTAAACCGAGGAGTCGAAATTTCTGCAGGTAGTTCAGCAGTAGGCACACGGACTTCACCTTTACAGTTTTTCGCATGTCGTCGCAAATTATCAATTCGAGTAAACCATTCATGACACTCATCACATCGAAACTTCATGCGAGATGGATTCTTCGTGCATTTGCTCCGCTCATGTCTTCGTGCATCATGGGAAAATGCGAACGACGTATCACAGTAGCTGCAAGGATACCGTGGTGATGAAGACGATCCTTTCAGACCCGATCCAGATACAGGCGTTACAACAGTAGTACCATTTCCAGGCATTCTCTTATGCACATCGATGCATCGTTGTTGCGACGAAACCTTTACTTTCTGCCGAACAGCAGGGCCTTTGCATGCCTTCATGTGCGTTTTCATATTATCTTTTCTGGCAAACTGCTTATGACATTTCTCACAAACAAACATTTTACGATATCGGTTCTTGACACATTCGCTCCTCTCGTGTCGCCGAGCATTGCTGCTGTTTGAGAAAATCTTGTCGCAATAACAGCACCGATGTTCGCTAGTTGTCAAATCAGCATCCATTGAAGTCTCCATCGAGGTCGTATCGTCGATCGTCGTGGTTTCCTGCACATCCAGCTCAGTAGTCATTAAGCTATCTTCTGCAGGTGGTATCACATCTGTTGAAATCTCCTCCAGTGTTGACATCGACGTTGTCAACGGAATCTGCTCCTTCTCCGTCGTAGCTGTCGTCAAGGTTCCCGTAGACGATGGTACAACCTCCATCGAGTTCGTCGTTAAAGTCGGTAAAGATGCCATCGAGTTCGCAAGAACAGGTAATTACATGATTAATGCACCAGAAGAAACAAACTAGGTGATCCTTACACCGACGACGTCAGTAACAAACTGAGCGTCCTGTTGTCTTGGACTCGCTTATATACATGCACCGTATGGAATAAAACGCTAGTCAAATCAAGAACCATTTACAATAATACTAGAGTCAAAACAACATTAAAATAGAAGGACCATCAACGAAAAGGCAGCACATTTGGAAGCACCGACAACGAAACGGCAGCACATTTGGAAGCACCGACAACGAAAAGACAGCACATTTGGAAGCACCGACAACGAAAAGGCAGCACATTTGGAAGCACCGAAAACGAAACGGCAGCACATTTGGAAGCACCGACAACGAAAAGGCAGCACATTCGGAAGCACCGACAACGAAAAGACAGCACATTTGGAAGCACCGTCAACGAAAAGGCAGCACATTTGGAAGCACCGACAACGAAATGGCAGCACATTTGGAAGCACCGACAACGAAAAGGCAGCACATTTGGAAGCACCGACAACGAAACGGCAGCACATTTGGAAGCACCGACAACGAAACGGCAGCACATTTGGAAGCACCGACAACGAAAAGGCAGCACATTTGGAAGCACCGACAACGAAAAGGCAGCACATTTGGAAGCACCGACAACGAAAAGGCAGCACATTTGGAAGCACCGACAACGAAAAGGCAGCACATTTGGAAGCACCGACAACGAAACGGCAGCACATTTGGAAGCACCGGCAACGAAAATCAGCACATTTGGAAGCACCGACAACGAAAAGGCAGCGCATTTGGAAGCACCGACAACGAAAAGGCAGCACCATCATCAAAAAGGCTGCACATTTGTCATTGGCTCCAATATTCATTGGCTCCAATATTCATTGGCTCCATTATTCATTGATTCCATCAGTCTATTGATTCCATCAGTCTAGTGACTCCATCTGTCATTGGCTCCTACAGTCATTGGCTCCTACAGTCATTGGCTCCAACAACTGTCTTTTGTCTCACCAACTCCAAATATATATATTTGGCTAGAATTCTACGAGTCTAAGAGACTATGAGACCACATGGCTACGAGTCTAAAATGATCTAGCTGGTTACGAGTTATACATGGCTTGCGAGGCTACAGAGCTACGAAGTTTCTAGTACACAGGTTTACATGACTGCGAGGATACAGGACTACAAGTCTGCAAGAGTACTTGACTACGAAGGTACTCGTCTACATGACTCCAGTTACCGCATCTGTCTTCGACGGAATTTTCTCTTTTGCTCCAACTGCTCCATCAGCATTATGTTATAAGATTACAAGGCCTCTTGCTTACGTAGCTTCAAGTCTACAAGCCTCCAATGCATCATGACTGCGAGACTACGATCAATGAGGTTACGAGTCTACGCGATTGCGAGTCTTCTAGGTTACATGATCGCGAGGCTATAGGACTACGAAGCTTCTAGAACGCATGGTTACGAGACTGCGAGGCTACAATTCTACGAGGTCCCAAGACATCCAGGCTACGCGACTACGAGCCATGAGGTTACGAGACTACGTGACTACGAATCTTCAAGTTTACGAGACTGCGAGGCTACAGAGCTACGAAGCCTCTAGTACACAGGTTTACGTGACTGCGAGGATACAGGACTACGCGACTTCGAGCCATAAGGTTACGAGATTACGTGACTACGAATCTTCATGTTTACGAGACTGCGAGGCTACAGAGCTACGAAGCCTCTAGAAAACGAGTTTACGTGACTGCGTGGATACAGGAATACAAGTCTGCATGAGTTCTTGACTACGAAGCTACTCGTCTACAAGGCTCCAATTGACACATCTGTCTTCGATGGAATTTTCTCTTTTGCTACATCTACACCATCAGCATTATGTTATAAGATTACAAAGCTACTTGCTTACGTAGCTTCAAGTCTACGAGGCTCCAATACATCATGACTACGAGACTACGAGCCATGAGGTTACGAGACTATGCGATTGCAAGTCTTCAAGGTTACGTCATCGCGAGGCTATAGGACTACGAAGCTTCCAGAACGCATGGTTACGAGAATGCATGACTAATTGGCCGCATGGCTACGAAACTTTATGTCTCTAACTGACTACAATAGCACTATTCAGTGGTGAGAGTTAATTTATTTCATGCAAAGGTACTTGCTGCAAGCAGTTCCACTTTTCAACATCAGATGACGTCACGTTTTGCTTGCAGGTAAAATAATATTTATTTATTTTATGCGGGATGCGGGTTGTTCACTATCGATCGCATAAGAAGAATGGCATCGATAGTCTTCAAGGAGAAGGAAGTTCGTCCTTCCTGCTAGTGCTTCTCAGATTTCTCACGGTCCGCCATCTTGGATTGTGACGTCACGGCTGCCATCTTAGATGGGTGTGACTTTGACCTTTGACCGAAACCGCAGGAATGATCGCAAGCACACGGATTAACCATCAAAATATATATAAGAATTATCAGGAGCACACGGAGAAAACCATCATAATATTGGCAAGAATAATCAGGAGCACACGGAGAAAAACGACACATGTTTTCTTTGATATCATAAAATTACAGAAAAAAAATATTTAGAAATAAAAAAAATTAATAAAAAAATTTAAAATAAAAACAAAAAATACATAAATAGATTCTTCTAGCTTGTAAACTTATCATTGCTGAGCAAAGATAGAGTTCTAGTACAAGCCAGAATTTTATGTATTTTTTGTTTTTATTTTAAATTTTTTTATTAATTTTTTTTTATTTCCAAATATTTTTTTTCTGTAATTTTATGATATCAAAGAAAACATGTGTCGTTTTTCTCCGTGTGCTCCTGATTATTCTTGCCAATATTATGATGGTTTTCTCCGTGTGCTCCTGATAATTCTTATATATATTTTGATGGTTAATCCGTGTGCTTGCGATCATTCCTGCGGTTTCGGTCAAAGGTCAAAGTCACACCCATCTAAGATGGCAGCCGTGACGTCACAATCCAAGATGGCGGACCGTGAGAAATCTGAGAAGCACTAGCAGGAAGGACGAACTTCCTTCTCCTTGAAGACTATCGATGCCATTCTTCTTATGCGATCGATAGTGAACAACCCGCATCCCGCATAAAATAAATAAATATTATTTTACCTGCAAGCAAAACGTGACGTCATCTGATGTTGAAAAGTGGAACTGCTTGCAGCAAGTACCTTTGCATGAAATAAATTAACTCTCACCACTGAATAGTGCTATTGTAGTCAGTTAGAGACATAAAGTTTCGTAGCCATGCGGCCAATTAGTCATGCATTCTCGTAACCATGCGTTCTGGAAGCTTCGTAGTCCTATAGCCTCGCGATGACGTAACCTTGAAGACTTGCAATCGCATAGTCTCGTAACCTCATGGCTCGTAGTCTCGTAGTCATGATGTATTGGAGCCTCGTAGACTTGAAGCTACGTAAGCAAGTAGCTTTGTAATCTTATAACATAATGCTGATGGTGTAGATGTAGCAAAAGAGAAAATTCCATCGAAGACAGATGTGTCAATTGGAGCCTTGTAGACGAGTAGCTTCGTAGTCAAGAACTCATGCAGACTTGTATTCCTGTATCCACGCAGTCACGTAAACTCGTTTTCTAGAGGCTTCGTAGCTCTGTAGCCTCGCAGTCTCGTAAACATGAAGATTCGTAGTCACGTAATCTCGTAACCTTATGGCTCGAAGTCGCGTAGTCCTGTATCCTCGCAGTCACGTAAACCTGTGTACTAGAGGCTTCGTAGCTCTGTAGCCTCGCAGTCTCGTAAACTTGAAGATTCGTAGTCACGTAGTCTCGTAACCTCATGGCTCGTAGTCGCGTCGCCTGGATGTCTTGGGACCTCGTAGAATTGTAGCCTCGCAGTCTCGTAACCATGCGTTCTAGAAGCTTCGTAGTCCTATAGCCTCGCGATCATGTAACCTAGAAGACTCGCAATCGCGTAGACTCGTAACCTCATTGATCGTAGTCTCGCAGTCATGATGCATTGGAGGCTTGTAGACTTGAAGCTACGTAAGCAAGAGGCCTTGTAATCTTATAACATAATGCTGATGGAGCAGTTGGAGCAAAAGAGAAAATTCCGACGAAGACAGATGCGGTAACTGGAGTCATGTAGACGAGTACCTTCGTAGTCAAGTACTCTTGCAGACTTGTAGTCCTGTATCCTCGCAGTCATGTAAACCTGTGTACTAGAAACTTCGTAGCTCTGTAGCCTCGCAAGCCATGTATAACTCGTAACCAGCTAGATCATTTTAGACTCGTAGCCATGTGGTCTCATAGTCTCTTAGACTCGTAGAATTCTAGCCAAATATATATATTTGGAGTTGGTGAGACAAAAGACAGTTGTTGGAGCCAATGACTGTAGGAGCCAATGACTGTAGGAGCCAATGACAGATGGAGTCACTAGACTGATGGAATCAATAGACTGATGTAATCAATGAATAATGGAGCCAATGAATATTGGAGCCAATGAATATTGGAGCCAATGACAAATGTGCAGCCTTTTTGATGATGGTGCTGCCTTTTCGTTGTCGGTGCTTCCAAATGCGCTGCCTTTTCGTTGTCGGTGCTTCCAAATGTACTGCCTTTTCGTTGCCGGTGCTTCCAAATGTGCTGCCGTTTCATTGTCGGTGCTTCCAAATGTGCTGCCTTTTCGTTGTCGGTGCTTCCAAATGTGCTGCCTTTTCGTTGTCGGTGCTTCCAAATGTGCTGCCTTTTCGTTGTCGGTGCTTCCAAATGTGCTGCCTTTTCGTTGTCGGTGCTTCCAAATGTGCTGCCGTTTCGTTGTCGGTGCTTCCAAATGTGCTGCCGTTTCGTTGTCGGTGCTTCCAAATGTGCTGCCGTTTCGTTGTCGGTGCTTCCAAATGTGCTGCCGTTTCGTTGTCGGTGCTTCCAAATGTGCTGCCGTTTCGTTGTCGGTGCTTCCAAATGTGCTGCAGTAGTATATAATAGGGCATCCGGAAACTGGGTTCTGGGTGTGGTGCCGGTGCCGGTGTCCGCCATCTTGGATTGTGACGTCACAGCGGCCATCTTGGATGGTTGTGACCTTGACCTTTGACCTTGACCTGGAATTTGATCCTCAAAAATCGCCAAAATCCGCCAAATTGGGCAAAATTTGTCCAAAATTCCTCAAAATTCGCCAAAATTTCCATTTCTGTGGAAAAAAGTTCCACCAAAAAATCTCAAAAAATTCCTCAATTCGAAAATCAGGATTTCGAAAATCCTCAAAAGTCGTTTTGCCCTAGAAAGAACCCTAATTCCTAAAACTGGCTTAAAACTCCTAAGAGATAGCCGCTTATAAGCCATTTCTAGGAATAAGGATTCCATGACCACCATATTGGATTATGTCGTCACCGTTGCAATTTCCGTTACGGCCGCCATCTTTAACTTTTTTATTTATTATCCGAATTTAATGAAATTTTTTTTTTTAAATTATAAAAAAATTCATTTAATAAAATTTTAATAAAAAATATTTAAAAATCATACAATAACGACACGGAGCTCGGAGTCCGCGGTTCGAACCCGACGAGTGCAAAAAAAAATTATAAATGGCGACCGATCCTTCCCCCTAGGTGACTGCAGGCAGACTGACTCCCACCACTTATGTCAATGCACATATATCGTCACCTAGTATGACGTCATGTCCGCCATCTTGTCTTCGATGCTGGAGACCACCATCTTGTTTTCGGCCGCTAGAGTACGCTGACGCCATGTTAGTTTAACTCTTACCCGCTAGAGTGCAGTAATCATTTATTATTGCTGTGACACCCGCCATCTTGTCATTTGGCCGCCATATTGAAAATCCGTAATTATTTAGCTAGAAATTTCGGAAAAGTTCCAAAATTCATTAAATAAATCACTCATTAATTTACACATTGATTCGATGGATTCCTGTCCTCGGTTCGATACCCGATCGATGCAATAATGTTTAATTTTATGAAAAAAAAACAATAACCTCAATAAACCATGTTCAACATTCGTAAAGAGACTCTAAATCCTCTACGACCACCATCCTATCAGACATCAAGACCACCATATTGGAAATGCGTAATTTTAATGCTAGAGATCCGGGAAAAAGTTCAGAAATCATTAAATAAATTTCCGATCAATAAACTGATTAATTAGATCGACTAAGGTCCTTGGTACGATCCCAGGCCGATACAAAACAACTTTAATATTTTAAAAAAGCACCACTAAAGTGTAAGGTTCGAGGAATTAAACACCGCAAGTTCTTTTACAAACATAATATTTATTACATAATTTCTATTCTACTACAGGATCACTTACGAAAGCCAGCAATCTTATAATCATTTAGTTCCGCAGCGGTGTGAAATGACTAATTCTTAGCTCCAATCGGTTTATACTAGACAGAGTCCAGCCAGAACCTTTACAGACATAGTCCACCTCTTCTTGACAGAGTTTCTGGATACCGTTTTTAACAGTTTGCTTCACATCGTTAGAACTGTAAATTACTGCAGCCGATGTCTTGAATGCACACTTCTTCACTTTGTCATCGAACGGATATGGCTTTCCATATATACAGTCCAACCACAAGTTATATTTCAAAGGTCCGTTTGTTGCTACATCATCAGTAAGCTGATTGATTATCTTCTGTCTGATATCGTCAAGAAAATTACAAATGTCCTTCGACTCACCGAACGTATTTAGATAATAGTAGTCTTTCAAAGTTCCACGAAATGCAGACTGCGCCAAGAAGAAGCCATTATCGTTCACTTGTAATGCTCCGAACACAGTCTTAGGTTTAGTTCCATGTTCAGACGTCATAACAATCGGTTGCTGGGCATCTGTTTTTTTGGTTGTACGCTTTCGTGTCTCCAATCTAACGCGAGGAGCCGAAATGTCGGCAGGTAGTTCAGCAGTAGGAGCACAGACTCCACCTTTACATTTTTTCGCATGATGTCGCAATCTGTCAATTCGAGTAAACCATTTAAGGCACTCATCACATCGAAACTTCATGCGAGAAGGATTCTTCGTGCATTTGCTCCGCTCATGTCTTCGTGCATCATGGGAAAATGCGAACGACGTATCACAGTAGCTGCAAGGATACCGTGGTGATGAAGACGATCCTTTCAGACCCGATCCAGATACAGACATTGCAACAGTAGTACCATTTCCAGGCATTCTCTTATGCACATCGATGCATCGTTGTTGCGCCGAAACCTTTACTTTCTGCCGCACAGCAGGACCTTTGCATGCCTTCATGTGCGTTTTCATATTATCTTTTCTGGCAAACTGCTTATGACATTTCTCACAAACAAACATTTTACGATATAGGTTCTTGGCACATTCGCTCCTCTCGTGTCGCCGGGCATTGCTGTTGTTTGAGAAAATCTTGTCGCAGTAACAGCACCGATGTTCGCTAGTTGTCAAATCAGCATCCATTGAAGTCTCCATCGAGGTCGTATCGTCGATCGTCGTGGTTTCCTGCACATCCAGCTCAGTAGTCATTAAGCTATCTTCTGCTGGTGGTATCACATCTGTTGAAATCTCCTCCAATGTCGACGTCGTCGTCGTTGCCAACGGGATCTGCTCCACCATTGTCGTCGCTGACGTCAAGGTTCCCGTAGACGATGGTACAACGTCCATCGAGTTCGGCGTTAAAGTCGGTAAAGATGCCATCGAGTTCTCAAGAACAGGTAATTACACGACTTATGCAACAGATGAAATAATCTAGGTGATCCTTACACCGTCGACAACAGTAACAAACTGAGCGACCTGCTGTCTAGGACTCGCTTATATACATGCACCGGATGGAATAATACGCAAGTCAAATCAAGAACCATTTAATAATAATAGAGTCAAAACAACATTAAAAATAGAAGGACTATCAACGAAAAGGCAGCACATTTGGAAGCACCGACAACGAAAAGGCAGCACATTTGGAAGCACCGACTACGAAAAGGCAGCACATTTGGAAGCACCGACTACGAAAAGGCAGCACATTTGGAAGCACCGACAACGAAAAGGCAGCACATTTGGAAGCACCGACAACGAAAAGGCAGCACATTTGGAAGCACCGACAACGAAAAGGCAGCACATTTGGAAGCACCGACAACGAAAAGGCAGCACATTTGGAAGCACCGACAACGAAAAGGCAGCACATTTGGAAGCTCCATCAACAAAAAAAAAGGCAAAAAGGAAGCATGAAGACGATGAAGACACTTCAACATCATCAACATCGAATTATTACGGTAAATTGGGTGAAGACGATTCCTTCTACGGTGATTGTTACAGTGACTCTGAGGCTGTTTACAAAGACATAGACTATGATGAAGCACCTAAAGCTGCCAAGATTGAAGAATGTGGCGGTGTCCTAAGACCGAAACGATGGAAACGACGTGATATATTAAATAAATCTGATCAAGCTTGTGATGATCACCGTCTCAAACATGAAAGTTACCCTGCGGTTGGTGGTAAAACGGAAGACACCAGAGATCATAATAATTATAAAGGTGCAAGGAAGATGGTGGTAGAAGAGAATGATTACACATCATGGAAAGATCCAAACATATTGGTTGACCGGCTAAGACTTCTACATGGTTCGCTTTGTGCAGGAAACTATTCGTGCATCAAAGAAATATCCTTCATACTCAAGGAACTGAGGAATGCTGGCTACATACAATAATGGCTTGTTTTACTTGCATTTGTATAGTGTAAAGCAATAAAATAAATAATTTAAATTATAAGAATTTAATGTTTTTATTTCTTGTATTCTGATTTCTAACTAAGACATAGATCTCGTAACTTGTGCTTCTTTTTTGCCTTTTTTTTTGTTGATGGAGCTTCCAAATGTGCTGCCTTTTCGTTGTCGGTGCTTCCAAATGTGCTGCCTTTTCGTTGTCGGTGCTTCCAAATGTGCTGCCTTTTCGTTGTCGGTGCTTCCAAATGTGCTGCCTTTTCGTTGTCGGTGCTTCCAAATGTGCTGCCTTTTCGTTGTCGGTGCTTCCAAATGTGCTGCCTTTTCGTAGTCGGTGCTTCCAAATGTGCTGCCTTTTCGTAGTCGGTGCTTCCAAATGTGCTGCCTTTTCGTTGTCGGTGCTTCCAAATGTGCTGCCTTTTCGTTGATGGTCCTTCTATTTTTAATGTTGTTTTGACTCTATTATTATTAAATGGTTCTTGATTTGACTTGCGTATTATTCCATCCGGTGCATGTATATAAGCGAGTCCTAGACAGCAGGTCGCTCAGTTTGTTACTGTTGTCGACGGTGTAAGGATCACCTAGATTATTTCATCTGGTGCATAAGTCGTGTAATTACCTGTTCTTGAGAACTCGATGGCATCTTTACCGACTTTAACGCCGAACTCGATGGACGTTGTACCATCGTCTACGGGAACCTTGACGTCAGCGACGACAATGGTGGAGCAGATCCCGTTGGCAACGACGACGACGTCGACATTGGAGGAGATTTCAACAGATGTGATACCACCAGCAGAAGATAGCTTAATGACTACTGAGCTGGATGTGCAGGAAACCACGACGATCGACGATACGACCTCGATGGAGACTTCAATGGATGCTGATTTGACAACTAGCGAACATCGGTGCTGTTACTGCGACAAGATTTTCTCAAACAACAGCAATGCCCGGCGACACGAGAGGAGCGAATGTGCCAAGAACCTATATCGTAAAATGTTTGTTTGTGAGAAATGTCATAAGCAGTTTGCCAGAAAAGATAATATGAAAACGCACATGAAGGCATGCAAAGGTCCTGCTGTGCGGCAGAAAGTAAAGGTTTCGGTGCAACAACGATGCATCGATGTGCATAAGAGAATGCCTGGAAATGGTACTACTGTTGCAATGTCTGTATCTGGATCGGGTCTGAAAGGATCGTCTTCATCACCACGGTATCCTTGCAGCTACTGTGATACGTCGTTCGCATTTTCCCATGATGCACGAAGACATGAGCGGAGCAAATGCACGAAGAATCCTTCTCGCATGAAGTTTCGATGTGATGAGTGCCTTAAATGGTTTACTCGAATTGACAGTTTGCGACATCATGCGAAAAAATGTAAAGGTGGAGTCTGTGCTCCTACTGCTGAACTACCTGCCGACATTTCGGCTCCTCGCTTTAGATTGGAGACACGAAAGCGTACAACCAAAAAAACAGATGCCCAGCAACCGATTGTTATGACGTCTGAACATGGAACTAAACCTAAGACTGTGTTCGGAGCATTACAAGTGAACGATAATGGCTTCTACTTGGCGCAGTCTGCATTTCGTGGAACTTTGAAAGACTACTATTATCTAAATACGTTCGGTGAGTCGAAGGACATTTGTAATTTTCTTGACGATATCAGACAGAAGATAATCAATCAGCTTACTGATGATGTAGCAACAAACGGACCTTTGAAATATAACTTGTGGTTGGACTGTATATATGGAAAGCCATATCCGTTCGATGACAAAGTGAAGAAGTGTGCATTCAAGACATCGGCTGCAGTAATTTACAGTTCTAACGATGTGAAGCAAACTGTTAAAAACGGTATCCAGAAACTCTGTCAAGAAGAGGTGGACTATGTCTGTAAAGGTTCTGGCTGGACTCTATCTAGTATAAACCGATTGGAGCTAAGAATTAGTCATTTCACACCGCTGCGGAACTAAATGATTATAAGATTGCTGGCTTTCGTAAGTGATCCTGTAGTAGAATAGAAATTATGTAATAAATATTATGTTTGTAAAAGAACTTGAGGTGTTTAATTCCTCGAACCTTACACTTTAGTGGTGCTTTTTTAAAATATTAAAGTTGTTTTGTATCGGCCTGGGATCGTACCAAGGACCTTAGTCGATCTAATTAATCAGTTTATTGATCGGAAATTTATTTAATGATTTCTGAACTTTTTCCCGGATCTCTAGCATTAAAATTACGCATTTCCAATATGGTGGTCTTGATGTCTGATAGGATGGTGGTCGTAGAGGATTTAGAGTCTCTTTACGAATGTTGAACATGGTTTATTGAGGTTATTGTTTTTTTTTTTCATAAAATTAAACATTATTGCATCGATCGGGTATCGAACCGAGGACAGGAATCCATCGAATCAATATGTAAATTAATGAGTGATTTATTTAATGAATTTTGGAACTTTTCCCGAATTTCTAGCTAAATAATCACGGATTTTCAATATGGCGGCCAAATGACAAGATGGCGGGTGTCACAGCAATAATAAATGATTACTGCACTCTAGCGGGTAAGAGTTAAACTAACATGGTGTCAGCGTACTCTAGCGGCCGAAAACAAGATGGTGGTCTCCAGCATCGAAGACAAGATGGCGGACATGACGTCATACTAGGTGACGATATATGTGCATTGACATAAGTGGTGGGAGTCAGTCTGCCTGCAGTCACCTAGGGGGAAGGATCGGTCGCCATTTTTAATTTTTTTTTGCACTCGTCGGGTTCGAACCGCGGACTCCGAGCTCCGTGTCGTTATTGTATGATTTTTAAATATTTTTTATTAAAATTTTATTAAATGAATTTTTTTATAATTTAAAAAAAATTTCATTAAATTCGGATAATAAATAAAAAAGTTAAAGATGGCGGCCGTAACGGAAATTGCAACGGTGACGACATAATCCAATATGGTGGTCATGGTATCCTTATTCCTAGAAATGGCTTATAAGCGGCTATCTCTTAGGAGTTTTAAGCCAGTTTTAGGAATTAGGGTTCTTTCTAGGGCAAAACGACTTTTGAGGATTTTCGAAATCCTGATTTTCGAATTGAGGAATTTTTTGAGATTTTTTGGTGGAACTTTTTTCCACAGAAATGGAAATTTTGGCGAATTTTGAGGAATTTTGGACAAATTTTGCCCAATTTTGGCGGATTTTGGCGATTTTTGAGGATCAAATTCAAGGTCAAGGTCAAAGGTCAAGGTCACAACCATCCAAGATGGCCGCTGTGACGTCACAATCCAAGATCGCGGACACCGGCACCGGCACCACACCCAGAACCCAGTTTCCGGATGCCCTATTATATACTACTTGCTGCCGTTTCGTTGTCGGTGCTTCCAAATGTGCTGCCTTTTCGTTGTCGGTGCTTCCAAATGTGCTGCCGTTTCGTTGTCGGTGCTTCCAAATGTGCTGCCTTTTCGTTGTCGGTGCTTCCAAATGTGCTGCCATTTCGTTGTCGGTGCTTCCAAATGTGCTGCCTTTTCGTTGTCGGTGCTTCCAAATGTGCTGTCTTTTCGTTGTCGGTGCTTCCGAATGTGCTGCCTTTTCGTTGTCGGTGCTTCCAAATGTGCTGCCGTTTCGTTTTCGGTGCTTCCAAATGTGCTGCCTTTTCGTTGTCGGTGCTTCCAAATGTGCTGTCTTTTCGTTGTCGGTGCTTCCAAATGTGCTGCCTTTTCGTTGATGGTCCTTCTATTTTAATGTTGTTTTGACTCTAGTATTATTGTAAATGGTTCTTGATTTGACTAGCGTTTTATTCCATACGGTGCATGTATATAAGCGAGTCCTAGACAACAGGACGCTCAGTTTGTTACTGACGTCGTCGGTGTAAGGATCACCTAGTTTGTTTCTTCTGGTGCATTAATCATGTAATTACCTGTTCTTGCGAACTCGATGGCATCTTTACCGACTTTAACGACGAACTCGATGGAGGTTGTACCATCGTCTACGGGAACCTTGACGACAGCTACGACGGAGAAGGAGCAGATTCCGTTGACAACGTCGATGTCAACACTGGAGGAGATTTCAACAGATGTGATACCACCAGCAGAAGATAGCTTAATGACTACTGAGCTGGATGTGCAGGAAACCACGACGATCGACGATACGACCTCGATGGAGACTTCAATGGATGCTGATTTGACAACTAGCGAACATCGGTGCTGTTATTGCGACAAGATTTTCTCAAACAGCAGCAATGCTCGGCGACACGAGAGGAGCGAATGTGTCAAGAACCTATATCGTAAAATGTTTGTTTGTGTGAAATGTCATAAGCAGTTTGCCAGAAAAGATAATATGAAAACGCACATGAAGGCATGCAAAGGCCCTGCTGTTCGGCAGAAAGTAAAGGTTTCGTCGCAACAACGATGCATCGATGTGCATAAGAGAATGCCTGGAAATGGTACTACTGTTGTAACACCTGTATCTGGATCGGGTCTGAAAGGATCGTCTTCATCACCACGGTATCCTTGCAGCTACTGTGATACGTCGTTCGCATTTTCCCATGATGCACGAAGACATGAGCGGAGCAAATGCACGAAGAATCCATCTCGCATGAAGTTTCGATGTGATGAGTGTCATGAATGGTTTACTCGAATTGATAATTTGCGACGACATGCGAAAAACTGTAAAGGTGAAGTCCGTGTGTCTACTGCTGAATTACCTGCAGAAATTTCGACTCCTCGGTTTAGGTTGAAGGCTCGTGAGCGTACAAGCAAGAAAACCGATGTGCAGCAACTGATTGGTATGACGTCTGAACAGGAAAATAAACCTAAGACTGTGTTCGGAGCATTACAAGTGAACGATAATGGCTTCTACTTGGCGCAGTCTGCATTTCGTGGAACATTGAAGGACTATTATTATTTAAATACGTTAGGTGAGTCGAAAGACATTTGTAATTTTCTTGATGATATCAGAGAGGACATAATCAATCAGCTTACTGATGATGTAGCAACAAACGGACCTTTGAAATATAACTTGTGGTTGGACTGTATATATGGAAAGCCATATCCGTTAGATGACAAAGTGAAGAAGTGTGCATTCAAGACATCGGCTGCAGTAATTTACAGTTCTAACGATGTGAAGCAAACTGTTAAAAACGGTATCCAGAAACTCTGTCAAGAAGAGGTGGACTATGTCTGTAAAGGTTCTGGCTGGACTCTGTCTAGTATAAACCGATTGGAGCTAAGAATTAGTCATTTCACACCGCTGCGGAACTAAATGATTATAAGATTGCTGGCTTTCTCAAATGATCCTGTAGTAGAATAGAAATTATGTAATAAATATTATGTTTGTAAAAGAACTTGCAGTGTTTAATTCCTCGAACCTGTTACTATTATGTTAAATTGATGTTATATTTAATTTTTTTTGCATCATCCAAGATCGAACCGAGGACGGGAATCGATCGAATCAATATGTAAATTAATGAGTGATTTATTTAATGAATTTTGAAAGTTTTCCCGAATTTCTAGCTAAATAATTACGGATTTTCAAGATGGCGGCCAAATGACAAGATGGCGGGTGTCACAGTAATAAATTATAACTGCACTCTAGCGGATACGAATTAAACTAACATGTCATCGGCGCACTCTAGCCGACGATACAATGATGATGGCTTCCAGCAGACGAGGACAAGATGGCGGACATGACGTCATACTAGATGATGATAAAAAGTGGTGGGAGTCAGTCTGCCAGCACCCACCACGAGGGAAGGATCGGTCGTCATTTTTAATTTTTTTGCACTCGTCGGGTTCGAACCGAGGACTCCGAGCTCCGTGTCGAAAAAGTATGATTTTTAAATATTTTTATTAAATTTTTATTATTTGAATTTTTTTAATAAATTTTAATTTTTTTTTATTAAAATCGGATAGTAAAAAAGTTAAAGATGGCGGCCGTAACGGAAATTGCAACAGTGACGTCATAATTTAAAATGGCGGATAACACAATGCCGGAATGTTCGAGAAAACGAAATGACGTCATCCAAGATGGTGGATCCAAGATGGCCGTCGGGGTCAAGGTCAAAGGTCAAGGTCACATCCTGATAGAGGCTTAACTGAGGCTTGAGTTAAGGATGCTTAAGCCTCTATCAGGACATTTCTAGCCGTTGGGATTTTTAAGGAATAAAACGGGAAATTTTCCCTCGAAACGGGAATTTTTCCCTCGAAAACGGGAAATTTTTTCTTAAAACGGGAAATTTTGAGTCATTTTGAGTCAATTTTGAGGAATTTTGAGGAATTTTTGCCGCCGTGACGTCACAAATCCAAGATGGCGGACACCGGCACCGGCACCACAGCCTGAAGCCTGATCTCGGACCGTCATTTACATACTACTTAAGCACCATTGTAATCATCATTTTCGTTCATTAGAAGATTGTATGTGCCTGTATTGGCAATGTATGCACATATAGTGTTTCAAGCGTAAAACTGACAGATTAACTTTTTAAATATATATGAAATTTTTTCAGATGTATGTAATTATGCTTCAGTGTCCGGGTACATTGATTGGTAGTGTCAGCAGAGTCACTTTGCAACCTTAGAGCTGTAGAGGAGGAACGTCAGATAGTAATGATGGCTAGTCAGTTTAGTGAGGCGGGATGATTAGTGCGACTCTCGCTGGTGCTTCTAGCGCGGTGTCGCCTTTAAGCGCAAGGCTCTGAACTGGCGTGCATAGGACAACTATGCGATTTGAGCGGTGACCTAAACATTACGTGGCTGGGTAATTAAGATAAATATGTAATGTAGGTCCCTTGAGTGTTTTTAAAGAATATGTACCGGGCGTATCATGCCTGAAAATTATTCTGAAAACTCGTGTTTTAGCCATTATAATTCCTATAAAAATTCGGTTTAAAAACTTACGGAAAAAGAACTACTCATACGTAGGAGCATGCATATTTCGCGAAAAGATTTCGAGACTAGCTGAAAGTCAAAACAATGTAGCACCGTCTGTGTTCCGTGATTGGGTGGGTTTCTTTCAGGTACATGTCGATTGTTACAACACCAATCACATGAAGTCAGTGTGGAATAAAACGCGTCCTGAGTGGCTCGGTAAAACAAGGCGACGACTTATCTCGCAGACGGCCGCCAATCACAAGGAAGAAACCGCTGGTGCGGGTAAACCCTGTTGCAGTCTAGTAGACGTTCAGGTTTTTTTTTGCGAAAAATGCGTATTCTTAAATGCTTTTCGTAAACAGACACTGCTCTGGTATGCTGAGCAGTTTCTAAACCAGGTGGTTTTTCCTGAAGCTCTGCGCACCGTGTGTGTGCCCGGGTAGGCAGGGGCCTTGAGGTAATAATCGGTATCAGTGGAATTATTCCGCGTGCTAATGGCCTGAAGACAAGCATAAGCAAAACGTTGAAGTTTCGTCAGGCAAGGGACTCTAGTTCGCTGCTCCGAGCTAAGTGGACTTTGCAGTCGCCGACCAGCCACGCAGCTTGCGAAAGGAAGTCGGCACTGAAAGTCTAAACGAGGTAAAAAGTTAATTTTCTAATTTTCCACAGGTAGTCCGTACGCGCAACTTTACTTCTATGGATCCATTAAAAAAATATATATATTTCTTCACAAACACCTAGAATTGAAAAAAAAAAAAATCAAACATCCAACATAAAAGCATTTTTTTGTAGGCCTTACGTCTCACGAGCATGTGAATCTGCATAAAGGAGTAATAGAAATTACAGTACTACAAGTCAACATATTTTATGCATATATTACAACTACTCAACAACACATTTCTTTGAAAATTCACCCAATTTAACTACCACATGCATATTTTAACATAAAAAGCATTTCTATAATCTACAAGCTTTGGTTTCTCTACGCAGAATACATTACGATATTTGAAATTTTCTTTATTACTTCGTTAAATATTTAGAACAAAAATAATACATTTATTTAATTTGAGAAGTATGAACACCACAAAGTTATAAAGCTCGTATAATTTCACGATTTTAATGAACTGTGTAGGCTGCATGTTACTCAACAGTGATGTGTTAATTATGTAAGAGGCCATTTTGTCCATTATATTCACGAGAAGCCATTTTACTCTTGACTGGGTTAATTTTGATTCAGGCCTTCTGTTATCCTTGCGCCTGCTAAGGGTTTGTTATTCTTTCATTTAGACTGGGGCCCAGCATCAGTACCACGCAAGTCTGTTTTAAGGGGCGTACCTGCCAGAGTGAGGTGGGATGATAAGAGCGACGCTCGCTGGTGCTTCTAGCGCGGTATCGCCACTAAGCGCAAGGCTCTGAACTGGCGCGCAGTCTTCTCGTCGTGCATATGAGCGTCGACCGTGACATCATATGGCGGAGAAACGAAGACAAATGTGTAATGCAAGTCCCGTAAGTGCTTTCAAGTATCAGTACCGGTTGTTTTTTCCATAAAGATTACTCTGAAAACACGCTTTTTAGCCATTTTAACTCTTCTAAAAATACAGATTAAAAACTTAATCCGGAAACAAAACAACTTGTCGGCCTCAGCGAATTCTTGAATGCTTTTCGTAAGCAGACGCCACTCGGATGTATGGAGCCGTTTTCAATTCGCGTTGTTTTCCTAAAGCTCTGCGTTGTGTGTGTGTGTGTGTGCCCGGGTAGGCGGTCTACGTGTGAATTTTATCGGTATCCTAAAAGCAACCCAGGAACTTCTAAACTTGTTGCGAGATCACGAGCCAGTTGCAAGTGCAGTGACTGTGAGCGGTCAGGTCAAATGTGTCAGGCCATGCGGTTAAAGGGGAGCGCTTGTCAATTCCTAGTCGGTGATTTATCCTAGGTAAGTTGTTTACGTGTTCGATTATGATAAACTTACTTTGTGCATTATTTAGGGATCTGCATCGTGCACTCAAAGAAAAGCGGCCGGAAGAGCAATCAGCCAAAAAGCGCCTCGGGATCTTTAGCCTCAGCGGTAGAAACGCATAATGTGGTACCGGCCTAATAGAAGAACTATAGGGATACATTTACAAGAAAATCACTTAAATTATATAACTTACAAGAAGATGAAATGATTCAATCGGCCCTCATTTTTTTTTTAAAAATAGAGCACTGAGTAGTTAAAACCGGTTAAAAT
Source organism: Bacillus rossius redtenbacheri (assembly GCF_032445375.1). Classification (NCBI taxonomy): domain Eukaryota; kingdom Metazoa; phylum Arthropoda; class Insecta; order Phasmatodea; family Bacillidae; genus Bacillus; species Bacillus rossius. The sequence goes on along the minus strand of NC_086331.1, from coordinate 4,065,133 downwards.
GTTCTCTGTTTTTTTTATAAAGATGTTCATAAACTGTGCTTTGGCAGCCAACGCATTTTGGGATGTTTTAAGTCAGTTTTGGCAATCATTCAAGATAATTTTTAAGACGCTTTTTTACTTAAATATATGTTTTAGTATTTTAACAGTACAATTTGTGAAACTTTTATGCAGTGACTTCTATTGTGGATTCTCCGTAGCTCGTTGTCTGCGATTATGTGGCTGTTGTTGATTCTACAGCATGTAAAAAAAAAGTTGTACGTTTTAAAATCTGATCGCGTGGTAGAACTCATCCATGAATACTTCCTGATTCCACAATTGCCATCTTTCGACGTGTCCTAAAAGCCAGACCCGGCGTTTTCTGTCAGCGGGTGGGCCTTGCAGATCAGAGACAACACAGGCGATGTGTAGAGCACCTCTACCCTACATTGTCGCACACTCTACCATCCATCTACACGGCATGCCTTCCTTTCGCTCTCCTGGGAGGCCCGAAAAACTTTGCTGATCCGTCAAACCATTTCCTTTCACGGCTGAAGTATATCAATGCAAAACATTTGGCTAGTGATTTTCCTAGCCCACATTAAGAACTAAAAGGTTCTAGATTTTAGAATAAACAGCTCCTTAGAGAGCCGGGAAATATAGATATTGCCTGAAGAAAGTTTTACCTTACATGAGATCTACTACCATTTTTTTCGAATTTTTAATGTATGTATTATACACATTGTTACTATGGAGTTGGGATTTTGTGTTCTTTATTCATCAGAACGGAAGTGAAGTTTACGTACAGAAAGAGCCCTGCATGCAATCATGTATACTAGATGTTTTTAAAAATTTAATATGTCCATTTGCCAAAATAGTTCAGAGGGTATATTTGCAGTAGCAAATAGTTTTGAAAAAGAGAACAGAATGGAAGTTTGGCATGCAATCTAAATACGACGCGCTACTCTATTGGAGCGCCTACCAAACAGCGGAGAATGGTTAGTTCAGCCCTACTACATACAAATAAAGCGCAACACTGAAGTGTGGCATACTCTACATTTACCATTCCCAGTCTCTACTTGCCTCGCTTTTGCCTGGTTTCTTGGGTTGAGCGTTCCAGTTCTCACTCTTCCTACCCTAGAGTTCAGCAAATAAACAGGCGCTTTAATCATTCATCAAAACCAATCAGATTTCATATGCAGCCAGAATATTTTCAAACATGTAAAAAAACACAGATATTTAATATAACACATCGAGAAAAAAAAGTCATAATAAGTTTTTACCGAGCATGAAACCGTGTACTGCATGCAAGTGACTAAAAATAAATATCTCCTTAAAAAAAGTAAGATTTGTGGAAAATAGTTAATAGAGGCACATTGTTGACGTTACACGCAGCTTGATTGATCGAACTCCGAAATCGTAGTGGGCTGCAAACCACCAACCACAAGCCTCGTCCAGAACCGTGAAGCATCAGGAACACGGTCGCAGGGCGGCCAACACTACACATGAGCATTGATGAAACTTCCCAACCAAGGTTGTGTGGTGCTACGGTAAAGTATTGGCAAACATTTTTCTTGTTACTTTAATAGTGCTGATGGAGTTCAAGGGGGAAAATGTGGTAAGGAGGTTACGTATTCTTTTAAATATGTTCCTATAAGAATATAATATTAAAAAAAATATCATAAATATACGCACAAAGAGTTTTAATTTAAAATTAATTCGTAAACACGAGTAAAAATTATTTTTTAGTCGTCATGAAGTAATAAAAAAGTTTTGACATGATCCGAAAACGAAATAAGTAAATGAAATTTTTATGAATAGCCTGTTTTTGTTACGAGATCTCAATGTTGACACCCATGGTACTAATCAATAAAATGTACAGAACTGTACAAAACGTTTGTTTTGGAGTATGTCATTTCAAAACTTGTCACGATGAACAAAGCATTTAACGTTATCTGATAACTGAAACAAACCCACTCTTCTAAACCCGCAACACGTCAAGAAATACAAACATTCATAATTTACAGTAATTTAAATATTGTTCTCTCCAGATATAAATGTAAGAACGCAAGTAGTGTCCCGGACAATGTGACGTTCTCTTTATAAACATTTTTTCATCCTCAAATGCAGAAAAAAAAATCACGACCATTTCAAAATTTTTATTTTACTATTACACTGCAACAGTTGGTAGCCTCATCACGGAAATAAATCTTTCTTTGAAAAATTACATCCGCAATGAAATATATATAAAAGTTAAAAAAGGTCCTATTAACCATTTAAACTTACTGTAACTTAAATAAATTTTGTTAAAAGTACTGTTAAAGCGTTTTTTTTAGTTTAGGAATAATTTTTCCCATTATTTTTTGTTTACTCACGGAATATTTAGAACCTCTATTTTTTGTGCGTGCTGGCTAAAATTCGCACCCGTTATTTTGGATACGTCTGTGCAACTACTTGTTGGTCACCCGCTTCTATACGCTAGATATAGTACTAGGTGGCGCTTATGAAGAGTGAGAACTACAAGAATAATCTCAAAAGTATAGTGACGAATTGAGACCCAAAATACATGTTAATATCTGCGATGCTGAACAGGGGATAAAGGGTTCAAGGAAATTATTAGCTTGGTTATTGTCTCTTATTTGTTACCAAAGCAAATAAGATGTGTTTTATGCCGTCTGGTAATTTTCATACTCGGAGTAATTTACATAGCAACACAAAATTGGAACCAATAATTTATACAGTTTGAACCAAGAAATGACGCTGGATTTTAAAAGAGACCAAATTAGGAAACTACTATAAAACCATAATTTCTTAAAAGAGCCTGATTTAACAGCAACTATTTGCTTTAATTTTCGTAGAAAATGGCTGCATACAATCAAATCATTGCCAAACTCTAAGAGATCTTCTTTATCTAAAGAACAGAAATGGAAAGATGGAATGCCAGTATGTATCTGAAAGTGTTCTCTTTAGCTTCTAGAATCACTTATAAGTTGTCTAGCATATTTAGTAAAATTAAACACTTAAATATCTACTAATTATGGCGAGATTATTATGCTCCTTGTGGTTTATGGAAGAGACCTCAATCCAAACACATTACACACGCAATAAATTTAAGAAAATTTTTAATGTTTCAAGTTTTACGAACTAGGCATGAACATTGATGCTTGAAAATCGTTGCTTCTTAAAAAACACACCTTATTTGACTATATATATTACTGCTTTTAACTGAGTACGGATATGAGGTTCAAATTACTTTTGTTGAAAATTTTGTTTAAAGGTATGTAATATTTTATTCCTGTTTACTATGTTAAGTTTTGTTTCGTGTACATACATATATAATTAATTAATTCAGGGTGCTAAAAGACTTGTTTAAAATTATTTTAATTCAAACCTAAGTGGAACATGATTCACACATTTTAACAAAATGATAAAACAAGCAGAAAATGAATTACTAACACTAGCAAACTTGTGTTTGTCACATACAGATAAGCTTGTTGATTTTAAATATCTGACACGTGAAGAAAAAAAAATACAAATATTAATATCCTATCAATAAGTTATTTCTTTTTATCTGTGCATCTAAGAGTAATTTATACCAACCGGGTGCGTTTATGAACTAGCCACCAAACATATTACCGTAAATTTGTTGTCAAAAAGACAGTCATATTCAGAATATATTCCCCCCCCATAAATCGTAAGCTTTTACCCAGCAGAGCGAGAACTGCAGTGCGCCATATATCGCTCTATGGAAAATAAAGTTTTTACATGATTAAATAAAAAATTGAAAAAAAAAAAACATTACGTGTAGGCTACGTTTTTGAAAAGTTGGCTACTTGAAAAATGTGGTCGGTTTATTGAAAAATCTGTGTGAAAAACTTCAAAATAAGAAAGTCAGAACTGAAAGGGCATTTAGAATTGACGTCGAGGCATGGAAAAGTAAACAGCTATCCTAGGTTGTCGTCTTACTTACGGCGTGACACCAGTCTGTGAGCGGATGGTGTCGGCAATATTCTGCTCTGAATACAGTCCGATGGGCGAGTTGAACTGCTTGTGTACCACTTGCTGAAAAAAACAAAAACAGAACAGAATGGAATTATTTTTAAACATCTCGTCGAACATCTTACAAAATATTTCAAGTGTACGTCGACTATGTTTTGGCCTGTCTTAAACAAGCTGTTTGTGTCAGGTTCTAAGTACCTACATACTTTTGCTGAACTGAATTCCATTATTAAAAAAAAAAACTTTATTTATGAACTAACATGAAAAGAAAAATTATTTTTTTTTTCAAAACGTTGCAATGTACTTTTTATTATTTCAAGCTGTGCCGTTACTTAAAATATTAACTAAACACAAATCTTAAGAACATTAAACTGAGTTTGTAAACACGTTGTATGGATTGCGTTAAGGGCCCTGCCCACCCGGGCACACACACGGCGAGCAGAGCTTCAGGAAAAACAACGCGATTTAAAAACTACTCAGGATAGCTATTTAAGAATTCGCTGAGGGCCGAAAGGAACATTTGATTTCAGATTAAGTTTTTAAACTGTTTTTTATAAGAGTAAAAATGGCTTAAAGGCGCGTTTTCGGAATAACATAGAATTTCGAAACAAATTAAGATAACGTTAGTGTAACTTTACATTAATTATTTTCGGTTCCTTTTTGTTGACAACGCAATGTTAATATATCATTGGTACAAATACAGCGGCACACAGAGAAGCTTCCATTCTTGGGGCCTATTATAATTGAAACGACTTATACCGAGGAAAACTGTACTGAAGGGCAGCTTAGTGCAATAACATCAGTTTGACGTTATAATAAATATTTAAATAATACAAAAACTTTTATCTCTATCAATTTTTAACAAGGGGAGCAAAAAGAACTGAGGCTAAATGACAATTTCGTAACTCCTTTAGTAGACACTCTTATGAAATCAGTAAAATTTTTTTGTAAAAAATATTTGCCCGAAAAAAGTTTTATATAACTAATAATTTCTACAAGGGATGGAAAAACTGGCGATTAAAGGACAAAAAATTCATAACTCCCTTAGTAGACATACTATCAAGTATGTTAAAATTTCTTGTAAAGCTACTAAATATTACCTAAAACTTTTTATCTAAAACAATCACTGTAAGGGGTGGAAAATATAGGGGTTGAAGTAAAAAATCCAAAAATCCAAAACATACCTTCATAATTTATCCTTAGATGTCCTTGAAGAGTTAAATGTTTGTTGCTCTAAGTACCAGGACATATTGACATTTCCTAGCAATGTTGAAAATGAGACAAGTCACGCCAAATCTCAGCTCACCCTTGACAGACTTAATGGCTTCTGAAGGCCGGTTTTCGAATCTCTAGCTGCTTTCGGCAGACAGAAATTGAGAAATGCTTACTGATAATGTGGCAACAATCCACACCGTTCAAGTGTGGGACCCCGGACCGGAAGACTCAGTCTTCCTGCTACCATCCAACAGGTGTACCAGCGAGCATTCAACACTCCTGCTAGTGCACGAATACATCGCCATGTGTCCAGTCTCAGAGTGAACTCCGTTAACAGGCACACTATCAATTAAGATCAAAATTTTTCTAAGTCTTCTAAATATAACTGAAATTTTTCGTCTAAAAATTATTGATATCTACTATTCTTACCGCAAGGGACGAGTAAATAATTTTATTCATTAACTAATAGGATTTTCATGGGAGTTTTTACTAGTAGCAAAACACAGAACAAAAAAAAATCATGTGATGGGGAAATGGAGAGCTAATGGTCATGTCACATTTATTGAGAATATTTTGGAAATCCTACGAAATCAATTGCTGGATGCATTAAAAAGAAAACATTGGAAACATTTTGGCTGCATGAAATATGCGAAAATGTTTGATCAGTTCTTTTGGAATATTGGAGAATATACAGGATGTATCAAAATTCATGTTACAACGCTTGAGGGTAGAAAGATCTTATTATTTGCAACCATTTTTTCCAATAAACATGTTGCTGGAAACGCGTAGTTAAGCCCCTGTAGCCCCAGAAAGAGTCAGCGTAGGCAACCCCTTGTAGAGTGTTATGTTGTGGATGTGCGGGCGTTCGAGTAGAGATATAACCTTTTTAATCGTGACACAGATTTTAATTTCACTCTGAAATCAATCACAGCTTCGGCTTTGTTTCACAACATTGAAATTGTTGCATACGTTTTAACAACGTGACAGCCTAAAGCAACGGCTCAAAAACACGCCCACCTTGAGCGACACAGAGGTGGCAACGGCGAATCATGTTTTCACGGATACGCTGGAGCATGTGTGGAGTCGACCTTATGATTTCGAACGCTTCAATGATTTGCTGTGTAAGCTCTTCTACCGTTTCTACTGGCATAGCGTAGATAAGCCCTTTTACGTAACCCCACAGAAAGAAATCTAACGGGGTTAGGTCCGGTGACATTGCCGGCCATGCGACAGGGCCTGCTCATACAATCCATCGGTTTGGAAATGTTTGGTTTAAATACTCTCGCACTTGCAGGGACAAATGAGGTGGTGCCCCGTCATGTTGGTACCACATCACACGTCGGACATGCAATGGAACCTCTTCAAGAAGACCTGGTAGTTCGTTCTGAAGGAAGTGAAGGTATCTGGCGCCGGTAAGTCGTGGTGGACGAAAAAAAGGCCCGATGAGTACGCCGTCAACAATAACGGCCCACACATTAACTGAAAAACGTTCCTGGCGAGCTGTAACACACGTTGCATGCGGATTGACATCATTCCAAACATGACTGTTGTGCGAATTTAGAATAGCGTCTTGAGTGAACTTGGCTTCATCGCTGAATAAAACCGCTAACTCGGGGTTCCTCAATACTCTTCGAATGTACCAACGAGAAAAGGTCATGCGAAGAGGATAGTTCGCCGGACCCATGTGTTGCACTTTTTGAAGGTGGTACGGGTACAAGAGTTGCTCATGAAGAACTCGCCAAACAGCCATTTTGTCAGCGTCCATATCGAAACCATCTGCCCTTGTGCTTGTATCCGGACTCTCCTCAAATCTCTGAAGTACATATTCTTCTAAACTGGGAGTACGAACCCTGCGTGGAGCACCAGCATTTGGTCATGTGACGGCACATGTACCAGTACCACGCATTCGCTGAGTAAGTCTTGGAAACATGGTGTGAGCTGGAATCCTACGACCCGGATATCGTTCTTCGTACAGACGACGGGCGGCTCGTCAATTTTGTCTAGCTTCCCCGTAAACAAGCAGCATGTCCGTGTACTCACTAAACGTGTACTCCATTGAGCTCCACTAAAACGTCGCCCTTTTCAGAACCACAGTGAAAGAAATGACACCACGAGTTTGCTTGTACGACAGAACAGTCAACGAAAGACCACCAGTGATATCAAAACACACTGCGACACTGCGATGTCACGCTGCGCAGTGCTATGGCACGGCACTAACGGAAGAAAAGAGGTGAGGGCGCCACCAACGGAAGTAAAAAGGGGCGGGGGTCAGCACTCGACATCGTACAGTCCTCTCGAGCGCTGCCCGGCGTCGTAAACACGTAATTCACCACAGCATCGTCTGCCTCGCACAAAGCCCAACCGGTTGCCTACGCTGACTCTTTCTGGGGCTACAGGGGCTTAACTACGCGTTTCCGGCAACATGTTTATTGGCAAAAATGGTTGCAAATAATAAGAGCTTTCTACCCTCAAGCGTTGTAACATGAATTTTGATACACCCTGTATATTGTATGTTTTGTACACTATGCTTTCTAAGTGTTCCAGAAGATTTTAGAATGTCCTTGAAGTTTCCCTAATATTCCAAAAGAAATAGGAACCTCGAAATGTAGGTTTGTTTTACGTAAGTGAAAAGTAACACCCACCTGCTTTGCAGTGGTCTCTTCCCCAACTACTCTCTGCAACACCGTGTCAGCCACCTGAAACAAAACACCATCAGCAACGATTCACGCCAGGCGCACCACAACAATCAGCTAGCAACGCAGTAAGTCGCTAAGCAGCTCAACACTATACACAAAAAAAAAAAACACACCACTCGCAACAAAACACACCAGCTACAGTAAAAAATCGCAGCTAGCAACACAGCTTGCTACCTTAACGAAGCACAGCACTTGGTGAACAACTCGCCATCCAGAACACAAAATACACCACTCACATATTATCTTTGAAAGATTTATGCAATGGGAGTGCATGACTTGATGTAGTCTTTTGGACATACGCCATTGCTTAGCACATGTATGTCTGCAGAAGAAAACTACAAAAAAAAAAAAAAATACACAAATGACAAAAAACACAAATTAAGCAAAACTTTCTGTTGTCAGGATTTAACGCCACACAATATTCCACAACAGGAATATGGTCAATAAACAAGGAAGAAACAAAGAAAAATGTACTAACAGAACGAAAAAAAACCCACAAATGATGACAGTACAAAAAAATTCCGAACCCAAAAAAATTCAACACAACAGTTGAAACGAGACAAAAAACACAGCAAAACGAAAAGACGAAACAAACACAATAGTTTTCCAAAAGTCACACCTGTGTTTCCGTACCATGTGCGTCTCTGCCTGAGGACGGGAGCAGATAGCAGTTCCCGAAACGTCGCTTGTTTCTGTTTTAGAAAACTGTTGTGTTTGTTTCGTCTTTTCGTTTGGTCGTGTTTTTGTCTCGTTTTGACTGTTGTGCTGAATTTTTTGGATTCAATATTTTTTTTTGCTGTCATCATTGGTGGGGGTTTTTTCGTTTCTCTTTTTTTTTTTTGGAAAAATATTGTGTTTGTTTCGTCTTTTCGTTTTGCTGTGTTTTTTGTCTCGTTTCAACTGTTGTGTTGAATTTTTTTGGGTTCGGAATTTTTTTGTACTGTCATCATTTGTGGTTTTTTTTTCGTTCTGTTAGTACATTTTTCTTAGTTTTTTCCTTGTTTGTTGACCATATTCCTGTTGTGGAATATTGTGTGGCGTTAAATCCTGACAACAGCAATTTTTGCTTAATTTGTGTTTTTTGTCATTTGTGTGTTTTTGTAGTTTTCTTCTGCAGACATACATGTGCTAAGCAATGGCGTATGTCCAAAAGCCTACATCAAGACACCACTCACAACACAACATACCACACGAGACACAGATTCTTCCCTACAACACGACACCTCACCAGCTGCAAATGCACTGTCTTCCCTTGTTATGTCTTTTGCTGTGTTTCGTTAGTCGATTTTCCATTTGTCGTTAAGTTATTTGATACTCTCGTCTTTTAAAGTTTTTAATGTGCTGTTTCTAAAGAGTTTTTATACGGATAAATATTAATTTTTTTAACTTGTGTTCGCTATGTCTCAACTCAATTTTTTAAAAACGTTTAGTTTTGCCATTTTTCCCCAGTATATACGTTGTTGCAAATAATATTTATAGTTTATCCAGAGGTTTTGCCCGCATTTGTTCTTGTCGTGTTGTATAGGATTTTTGCTGACTCATAACATGATCGGCAATGATAATTGTTTATTTGAATTCACATAGAGTTATCATAATTGCTGCCATACGATAAGTATGACACTCTAAACAGGCAAACGTTTAGTCCCGGAAAATTCAATTTAGAACTTTTAATTAGCTGTAGGAGCTTAACTTGAGATTAATTTCGGGAGTGTTTGTTTAAATTAAGGTACATTTTATAACTAATTTTTTTTTAAGTTTCACCACCTCAAGTCCTATGAACTATGCAAAAATATCACTTGACGTTTCATTATGAATTTCTCGGAATATTTAAAACGCTAAGAGCACAAGTGTAAACAGATTCATGTGGATGCTTTAAAGTAAAAGCAAGAATTAGTATGCAAGTCCGAGGTAATCTAACTTATAATAAAACTTCCTTCGTACTTTCAACAGGTACTCCGATTTCATTTCCACAACCAGGCTTAACCTAACTTTTCTCAAAGGGATACCCTTATCACTAGAAACTAAACAAATACCAGTAAAAAAAAACTACGCCAAAGGAATGTTGTTCACCAGTTAAATCAACGGGTGGGAAGAAGAGTAATCTTTATTTAATACTGTAAGTACATTATTAAAAACAAAACCAAAATTGGGTATGAATAACTTGTGATAAAGCCGGAACGTAATTAAATTTGAATTTATGGCCAAGTTTAGGTTTGCTTGCTCCAATTTGGTTTGTTGACAATCATAAGACCTGAACTTATTTTGTATATCGAAAACAGGTAAATAGGTAAATATTTGTAAAAAATATTTGAAATCAAAATTAACATTTCAAAACCTAAACTTATAATATATTAGTTGTGAACCTAAACTTATAATATATTAGTTGTGATATTCTTCGTACTCAAAGGGCTGTAAAAATAATTTTGGAGAAATAAATTCGCGACCGAAACTAACTTGAAGAAGTTTGCCGACATGCCTGTGTTCCAATATTCGTTACAAATTTCTCAGCGAGCCCGAAGGAAATGAAGACTTCAGATGCTGCCGCTAGCTGGGAAATGTGCTTTCCTTTCAGAGCAGAACTTTCGCATAAAGTTCGGAGCTGCGATGGCTTCGAACGTCACTTTCCGAGCTGAGGTGCAAACAAAGTTCCAAGTTCGGCCGCGAGGAAGAAACTCAAACAAGAAGATGTGTTCAACTCCGGCAAGCGCGCAGACCGTAAGCAGCAAATGTTCGCGAGGAATGCAAATCAGGAAGTCCAGACCGGAACTGGGATAATAATTTTCTCAGCTCACAATAAAAAAATGAATAAAGAAATGGCACAATAAAAACTTGCTCTCTTTTTGTACGTCTGATTGAAGCTACAAGTTAAAAAAAAATTATGTTCTTGCAAGAGGAAAATAGAGTTTATTAATTTTTACCAAAAATTAATTTTTTTCTCAATCCTTAAGGAAATGCTACACGCCAACCCAACCCAACAAACAAAAAAGGAAAATATTTTGAAAAAAAAAAAGTATTTAAAAAAATTGTAATTGAAGCGCCAACTGTGATTGTATGTTGTTGAGGTTATGTAACCTCATAACACTTTCTACGTCTCATGCTGTAGTTACAATAGCGTGACGGCAGCGACGCGAAGATTTATAACCAATCACGTGCGACACATCTATGACGTCAGCGTGACAAAAATGCCGGCCGCGACAGACTTCACGATCAGAAATATTTTGTATTTCCAACGCGTCGCTGGCGCGTCGGTACTGAAATGCGTGTCAGAAGTTTGTTTTCGAAAGGTGGTTAAACTGGTGCTTTGGAAACTCTATTTTAGTTCTTGTATTTATAAGGAATTGTTTACTAAATTTATATGTGAAATATTGGAAATGTGTTCACACACAGTGAAGTTTACAATTGATTGTTAAATTTGAACTGAAAAAAAAAACTACTCCCACAAACATATATATTAAAAAAATATGCAAACATTGATGGCTGTCGTATGTCTGGTGCGTATGTAGCAGCAATAAACATTTAGTATACAATCGTTTATTTTTGGTTTTCGCACGGGAAAAAGCCGTATGTTCACAATTACGTGATGTTAAGTTTCAGCATCGCCATCCACGCATTGCGCCGTCTCTTTAGGCCTGTTTCACACATGTGCGGTTACATTCGGTCCGGTTCGTTTTCAGTTGCAACCGAAAACGAATGAAACCCCTTCTCACATACATGGTTCACATACGGATCATTTTAAATTTCCTCAAAATCGCTGTGAGTTTACCAATTGTCCTAATGTACCAAGTCTCATAGTCGATAAAAAAAAATTGGTTGTCTGTAAAGTTGGTTTACGGACGATAGTTTAACGTGACAACGTCATAACAAAACATTGATGAAATGATTGCATACTTTTATGAATAAGATTGAATAATTTTTATTGAATTATCACTATTTTGTATGGATACAAAGAAGGAGTGAAATGAAATCTACAATTTAATTGATAAATTACTTTTATTTGCACTCATTAATTCAAATATGTTTATTACTTTAACTAAGAGATTATTTTAACTATAACTTTTGTACATGTTTGCTATTTAACTTCTTCCAATCTGTGTTATTCCGTTAAGGATAGGACAATGATAGGAAAAGTAGGAAACGAATGGGAGTGTTTGAAGTTTAATGTGCCTCGAAAAAGTCAAATCGATGGTTGTTCCAATCGAGTGGAAGAGAGATAGATGCGGCGCAAGCGTACAGTGAGCGTAACGGGACAATGTGCGTAACGGGACAATGAGTCATACTTTTTCGTGCGTGCAGCCGGCGTTCATCGATTTATTAGACGTTGTCACGTCAAAAAATGAATTTTTCAATACCTACCACATGCCATTTGTTTAGTGACATCCAATTCATCACAGTCATTGAAAATTTGAACACAAACGTATTTCCATGCTTCCTGCGTTTTAAGTTTATGCTTATATTGTTCACAAGTGTTGTACCACAGCACTGGCTCGGATTGCGCTGCAGAAATCAGCTGGTCCACTTCAGCATCACGTAAATGGCTCATATTTATCATTAAAAAAAACTGCGACACTTCCAAAGAAATGAGATTCACTCGCTATCAGGTTAAAACCGAAACTGATCCGTGCGTGTGTAGTGAACGCGTTAAATGCTTTCTGTTCCCTGGACACGTGTTCGGTACCTTACGGGAACCTTATGAAACCTGTTCGTGTCGAGGTAGTATTCGGTGCTCTACTGTTCCTGTTTGGTACCGAATGGAAACCGGATCACCGTTTCACACTAGTCGGCAGCGACCGAATAAGGACCGAAAACGAACAGAACCGAATGAAACCGCGTATCTGTGAAACAGGCCTTATTGTGATTCCAGCTAACGTTTCAGTGCCATAGTGTTTTGATATTTGATTACTTATGCGTCTGAATGCAAGTTGTCCATAAAAAATGTCCCAGTTCCAATGTTATATTACTTTTAACAGTTTAATTTAGACTATTTAAACAAATCATGCAATGGTACGCTACCCTAGTTTTTCTCACAAATGTTCTATATGTGCACCTTCAGCTATACGGCACACATCCAACCTTAAGTAACAATTTTTCCCACACTTTGGGTAACACATCCGGAGTAATGGAAGCAATAGCATCTTCAATTCTATGTCTCAACTCTGGCAAATCGCTAGGTTAGCGGCGGAACGTAGACACGATCTTTCATAAAGCCCCAAAGGATGGCGTTATGTCAGGTGAACGTGGAGGCCGGCGAAAAAAGATCTCTGTCATCGCGAACATCGTCGAATATTTTTGCCAAATGGGGGATCACAATTGAACTTTGAACGAAACGCACGTTGAACTGAAATCATATAGTCACTCTCAGAGAATTGCAGAACACAACATAGCTTTACGCTCATGGGTCGTCATTTTGCGTAGGTGGCGCTGCAAGCGAGAAAAAAATAAGTAGTGTCTAAATTGTGACCTTGAACCAAAACTCTAAAACGCTTACAGTTGATAAATTTAAAATTTATAACAGCGGAATTCTTTTACGGTCGAACTGTATATGGCCTGGTTTAAATTACTTCTCGGCAGTGGGTAACTTAAACAAAGGGTTGGAGCACCGACCGTAATTGTTTACTGCAGTTGGATGTGGCTGTCATCTGCGCCAATCGGGAGCCAGCTATGGCCCAGTTCGCGGCAGGGCAGCCTTCTTTTCACAGACGAGAGAGAGAGCCAAAACCCGAAGTTCCCCGAAGTTCATGTTTTTTTCCCGTATCTTTAATGTAGCTATCCTAACCAAATCAACCGTACACAATGTTTTAAAGTATTTATAATGTAGCTAACCTAACCTAATTGACCATTAGTATCCTTTCATCCTCCCCGAACAAAATAAAACCCGAAGATGCATGATTGGGCGTTTGGCTCTCTCGTCTGTGAAAAGAAGGCTGCCCGTTCGCGGTATGTCTGAGTCGGTCCGGGACCACGCGACCTCGTGGGAGGGGAGTCGGCGTGACGGCGACCGATAACGGCCATCGAGGCTATTTTGAACGCAGTGGGATGATAGCATCAGGGGCCGGTTGAACCCGGAGCAGCCGCCCTCTCTTGCCGTTGTATTCCTTCAGACTCACCGACGGATTCCTGCAGCATTGCGTGCTTTTGTTTTAGCCATGCATAGGGACACCTGTATTTCGCGAATACATTTCGTGTCAAGGTATTTCACAAAATACTGTAGCTTTTCTCCTGTAGTTATTGGCTGAGGTCGGGGAGAGGTGTCGTCCCGCTCTTGACGGGGCCAATGAGAATGTGGTCACCGTACTGCTGCACCCTCACAATTTGCTATGACTCTTAGAAAAAGCTACAGTGTTTTGTGAAATACCTTGACATGAAATGAAATCGCGAAATACAGATGTCTCTAGCCATGTAACTTCCTTTCCTAAACAAGGATCGTTTTCACTAGCCATGCGTGTTGGTTATTTCCTTTTTATGACAATCCTTTGGCTTAATTCTTCACGATTTAGCTCTTACTTTTAACGTTCCGTCACAAATTTTGTCACTAGATACTTCCCAAGTGGTATCTCATAGCGGCAAAAAGGCAGGAAAGTGTCAATTATAATGATTACTTAGTCATAAAAAATGAAAATGATCCTAAATATAGTTACGCTCATCACGGACTCTGTAACGCCAAAGAGGTATGTATACCTTGGAGACAAGCGTATCATGAAGAAAATATCAGCCCAATCCATAGAGATGTGTATAAAGAAGAAAATGGAATTGTAACAAAATAGAGCAACATTTAAAATACAGCTACGTAAGTGGAACACGCCTTAGTTATTGAATTAAAATGTAGGTTGTATTCATAATTACTAAAAAGGCTTATATCTCAGAAAGTTTAGGTCTTAACTAAAAACGGTAAACATTTTTTTTTTCCTTTTTGGAACTCTATGTTTGCGTCACTGGGGATCCTTTGACGATATTTTGAATTTTGTACTTAAGCCCTTTCAAAAATCTTTGTTTTTATTTTTTTTAATGTTTATATCTTTGAAGTTTATAATTTATTTAAAAAAAACCATTGGTATTTTTGTCTTTTACGTATAGGTATATATGTTTGTATGCCCAAAAGTTTTTTTTAGCAGAATTGCGTTTTTGTAGTTACGACTTTTTGAATTTTTATATTATATTCTTCCTTTGTGGTGACTTTATTTCTTGCTGCTAAAATTACCGGTTAATAGCACAGGTTAAAGTGTTTGTTGCGTTCTTCATTTGTCACCGTGAATCTCTGGCGCCTTACAGCCTCCAAGTGACCAATAGGGAGTGGACCCCGAGCCTTATCCACGAGACATAGGACCAGTGAAGTTTCCCTGCAGCAGTCAAAGTAAGTGTGGAGATTAAGGGGAGCGCACTGGCCTCCGATAGCGTTTTCTTGCAACCTCTGCACGTGACTTCTAGAACTTCCACTGGCCTACCTCGACTGGAATACTACATCAGCCATAACAATTTTTTCATTAAAGCTGTCTCTCGCAACCATAATTCGTACTTTTGGAGGGTCGCTGTTTCGGATATTAACTACAAAAAATTAAAAGAATAAAACTAAATTAATAATGTTCGCATGCTTTCACGGGCAATTGTCTGAAGTAGCTTTGCTTCTGGGTTGTAGCCGCGTCCTTGGCGAATAATTCACCGACGTTTCGGTCGACATTGCAGTCGCCATCATCAGGGAGCAGTTACCACCCAGAAGCCAAGCTACTTCAATAAAACAAAATGTTTATATAGAATACAAGCTCATACCAAAATATTTAAGATTAAATAATAGATAGTATTGTTTTTCTTGAACTAATACTCAAATTAAGTTTGGCCGCGTAAATATTTTAAAAATATTTTTGGACACCAAAAAGACAAAAAAACAACCAAAAAATTGTTTAATAAACCAAATTTGTAACTTGGAAGCGCGCAGGAGTTCCTAGGCCGAGACATGCACCATGTCCCGGAGGCCTGCAGCGCTGAAGTGTTGATGCGCGGGTGAAATTAGCAGCGCCGATGGGAATAAAAAATCGCCGGATCTCATGCGTAAGCAAAAACAAACTTTCTGTTGCTGAAATGTGGGAATTTATAGACTCGGTGCGTGCCGTACGCGCGAAGCCAGATTTATTACTCACTGGTCTGGCCACAAAAAAAAAAAAACACATGTTTCCTGTAGCCTAGGAATGTAAACACAAGGAACTTTTAATTCCTGACTGAAAAATCTCTTGAAGAAAGTTTTAAACATTCGAATAGGTCTTCAAAGCACATTTACTTTTTTTTCCGAACGGTTTTAACGCTAAAGAAAACAACTCAATTTATACATAAAAATTTACATTTTAATTTTTTTGTTCGTAAATTAACTGCTTGCCTGGGATTTTTCGCATGATCGGATAATTCTTAAGATAATTTTGTTTTGGAATTCGGGGTACCATAGTTTTGAACTATAAATTATTTTATAAACAAAATTTTGAGAATCAAATAAAACTGCAAAGGAGAAACAATCTACGTACATCACTTAAACTACCAATTTTATCATCATGGATAAATTTTACTGACATTTAAAAAATATACTTCATGCAGTTCGTACTGACGATACACGAAACTGAACTACAAAAAAAGCATTACTTCACGTACTACATTAATTTAATTTTAGAATTAAGTATAATTTTTTAGATAATTAAAAAAATATATTTGTTACTAAAATTATCATTTTTTCGCTCAGGTAAGTAGAGCAACGAACCTCAAAATAGGTTATAAGATGGCTGTTGTTTGTGAACTACACTATATACAGTCATATCGCCATAATTACGTCACTGCACCAACATCTCAGCAGTGACTGCCATATAAATGATATAGTGCCATCAAATCATTCAAACCGTGATATTTCCGTATCATATTTCTGAAATAACTACACTAGTATAAAGACACCCTGATCACGTCCATCACATATCCACAATCAAACGGCGACTGTCACTTACCGATCACAACATCATGACACTCACTTCATAAAAGTCGCAACACTAAACCTACATTACGAAACTAAATATTATTCAAGTCACGCCATGCATGAATACACGATACTAATTTAGGAAAGATTTGTCTGATCACTGGCTTTTATAATGGAGATTAGGACATTTATTATGTGCAGTCTTCTGTTGGATGTTACCTTCAAAGAAAACTTTAGCCAAACTAATTGATAGTGAAGTTCATTAAGCGATATAAAAAATCGTTATAATTAGTAAAGTGTTTTGAGAAATACAGCGAAAATGCTGCATGGGGAAAATACGCCATGTGTTTGACACCAATAACAATACATACAAACTAAAATCAAACTGTATACAAAAGAATACTGTAAAAGCTGTGCCTTAGCAATTGTGTGATAAGGTCTTGATGAAAACATTCACGCATGCTCGCAAAAAACTCGCTAGCTGCAGTGCATTCTATCTTTGAATCAACTTCTGAAATTCACCACGGTCCACAGCATTGCCAAATCCACTCCAAACATAGGCTGCAATATAAACTCATCTCATATTGACAACATATCAAGGGCAAATCAGAATCGTTGGCTTTAACGGACGAAGTCTGGATTTGCTTGGCTTGTGGTTTGTAGCCTGGCCGAGGGCGGAGATTCCACCGATATTACGGTTGACCTTGCAGTTTTTGGGAATTTTCCTGCCTTTAAGTACTCTCACCTGAGAGGGCAGTGTTTCCTGATTGGCTGCAGCTATGGGCCAATAAGAGTTAATCTGAAGAAAATAACCCTCTGATTGGCCCACAGCTGCAGCCAATCTTAGGCAAGAGTTTTCTAAGACAGGAGAATTTTCACTCACTCCGCTTGTTGATCCACGTGAGTTTACAGAATTGTGGGGTGTATCTGAACTAATATGCACAGAGTGAGTTACAGAGACTTCGCTTATAGAAAAACCTACACTAAATTCCCGTATGACAGGATGATTAATCGGTGGCAAAAATCTCAATAGGTAACTGCTACCCTGAAGCCCTGAAGATAGTTACTGCATTGCCAACCGAAACGTAGGTAAAAATCTTCGCTTTCGACGTGGCGAAAAATTCCCATTTTCAAGTCTTTATGCCAAAAAAAAAAACATAAGCGCTGAATCCAGCATGGCACCACCAAAGGCATGTCTCGTAGAAGTTTTTGCTAACGCATTTATTGTTGACTTAGTGGCTATAGCTCCAGCTGGTGAGCCAAGTGTCCTGGGTTGGATTCCTGGCTGTGTCGGGGATTTTACACTTGTGAAATGTTTCCTCCGCGTGTCCAGGACTAGGAATTGTGCAGTCTCTCCACCTGCATACCGCGGAAGGCAATACTTAACCACTGCGGATTTTTCTCGCCTAACCTGCCTTTGCAGGCTGCCACTCCACGGAAATATTCCCGACCCGATGGCTGGGGGTTTAAACCACCCTCCAGGTAATCACCCAATCATACGATACTTATTGTGGTGTTAATGCTAATGAGGGCTTTGTACCTAGCTGCCAAACAGTATGAAGAACTTAAGAAGAAACGACCCATCATTTAAAAAAATGTGTGTTTGGAGTCGACGCGCGAAAAAAGAGAAACTTATTATATTATTTGGTATAGGAAACATAACTTTCTTTGGTTGAGGTCGCAGATAAAAAAAAATACATGCAAGTATGCGAGAGCTAAATTATGATATTGCGAAAAATGCAAGTGGTAAATTTTGCAAGTATGCAAGTGTGCAAGAAGTATGCTGCGTAATTTCCACCTCTTCCCTGCTGTCTCCTCCTCTACCGGTTCCCCCACCACGTACCTAACCATTCGAAACGCTCGGAAATTGTAGCCCCCTCAGCGAAGAAGTTTCACTTCAAAAATCATCCACAATTGCACGGATGATATTTTTTGCTTTTACTTTAGACTGTGGACCTAAAGCGTAAAAATGGCTGAAATAGGCCTTTCCACCGTCAAGTCTAGCTGTTTAAATACCTGTTAAAGAATATTTACAGTTCCGTGGTGGTCACCTCTACTCTAGCGACATGAAATTACACATCACTGCAGTTGGTGACCGACGAAAAGACTGCAACACTGTGTAGTGCCTCGCGCGTGTGAAACAAGCAATGAAAAGTGCTTTCTTACAAAATAACCTTTTGCAAACTTTTTGCAAAAAAGAATTTGTGATACTAAAAGTAAACCTTTGTACACCTAATATCCAAACACATTCGTGTGTAACATTCAAATTGCAACATGCACACCTATGTGCATCATGGGAACTACAGCACTTCGATCAAAGAAAGCATTAGTTTTACGAGTTCTACAGTTATATTGTAAAATTTACAGAGAGTTTAAAAGAAAATATTTGAAAATCCGTTTTCAAAGAATCCTATGTGATAGAACAATTTTTTTTTAAAAATATTTTACTGCGTAGAGGTAACGAGACATTTTAATCGAGCACCGGAATTGCCCTTAGCACTTTCCTGCTTTTATACCTCGAAAAACGAAGCTAGGTGGCACTGTTACATCAGTTGTAGGAACCGTTACATAGTACCAACTACCAATGGTCTGTACATTAAAGAATGTCCCAGTCATACATTTTAATAGCATCAACTGTAAGCGTTGTAGTGTTGCTTCGAGGTCACAAGTAAAGAGTGACTCAAACAGTTTTAGATAAACGCATGCGCGAGTACTGCTTTATTGTTTTCTCGCTTGCAGCGCTACCTACGCAAAGTGGCGACTCCTGAGCGTAAAGCGTTTTGTGTTCTGCAATTTGCTAAGAGTGAATCTGTAATTTCAGTTCACCGTGCGTTTCGTTTATAGTTTATTTGTCGAAGTGTCTGACCGTTGGATTGGTCGTAACGGTTGAGACAACAGAGCTCTTTTTTCGCTGGCCTCCACGTTCACCTGACATAACGCCATGAGATTTTTTTCCTTTGGTGCTTTATAAAATGATCGTGTATACGTTCCGCCGCTACCTAATGATTTTCCATTGTTGAGACACAGAATTGAAGAGGCTATTTTTTTTTATTACTCCAAACGTGTTAACTAAAGTGTGGGAAGAATTGTATGTGTGTAGTATAACTAAATTCGCACATATTGAACATTTGTAAGAAGCAGTAGGTTAGTTTGACTTAAATTTGATGTATGATTATGTTGTATGTAGTATAAATTAAACTGTTATTATATAACATTGAAACTGTTACATTATTTTATGGAAACTCTGTATTTCGCAACACTTAATGAAATTCAACAAGAAAGTGCATTACCGAAATTCTCATTAAATTTTTTTTCATTACATATTAAAATATTTTATTTATATTTAAACTTATGTCATTACTGGAGACCTGCAAAATTCGCGGTTTCTATGGCCTTCAGGATAGACTGCACATACCCCTGTACACTCGGGCAAACAACGCAAGTTCATAGGTTGCCGACTTGTAAGTCGTCTCAGCTGGTTTGTCTGTGATTCGATCCTTCTTTGGTTGAGGGTTTATAACTGGTTGAGATTCGTCCAGATGAACAGTAAGCCAATAGAAAAATTATCTAAGAGGTATATGTGTTTGAATTCTAGCCTATCACCGAATGAATCCGCGAATTTTGCAGGTCTCTATAGTCATTACATTGTAAAGTCGTGTCTAACACTTCTGTGCTCTTTGGGTGTATCTGAATACAATGACAGCACTGGGAAGAGAGAGTAAACTAGGGATGAACCGCGCGGGTGTTTGCTCGAGATCTCCTCACCTTCTGCTTCATGAGCACCTCGGCCGTGGAGTCGTAGTGCGGGGGTGCGGCGCGGAACAGCGGGTTGGGGTGGTGACGCAGGTACGACATGGTGTTCGACGGACTGTCCTTCTTCACCTTGGCCCCTGGCAGCACCAGCGGCGTCGTGCGGTACGGCTGCAACATCACCAGGCTCACCTCAAGCAGTGGCCAGATCCACACACACACCCTTGGACCGAGACGAGCCTTCACTCATCGGCTGTCAGAAGAAGCAAATGTAAGGCATCATTGACAAACATTGACTACTACATAGGCCAATAAAGTGAGGCCTTTACTCATTTTCTATGGGAGGGAGTCAGTGGAAGACCTCCTTGAGAAAAATTGACTTCACATAGGCCAATAATAAAATACCTTTTCTCATCGGCTGTCAGAATAAGTAAATGTAAGGCATCCTTGACAAATATTGACTACTACATAGGCCAATAAAGTGAGGCCTTTACTCATTTTCTATGGGAGGGAGTCAGTGGAAGACCTCCTTGAGAAAAATTGACTTCACATAGGCCAATAATAAAATACCTTTTCTCATCGGCTGTCAGAATAAGTAAATGTAAGGCATCCTTGACAAATATTGACTACTACATAGGCCAATAAAGTGAGGCCTTTACTCATTTTCTATGGGAGGGAGTCAGTGGAAGACCTCCTTGAGAAAAATTGACTTCACATAGGCCAATAATAAAATACCTTTTCTCATCGGATGTCAGAAGAAGCAAATGTAAGCAGTGGCGAGGTGTGAGGTTTACATGAGGGGAAGCAATAACTCCGTTCACACCAAAACATGATGAGGTTGGGGGGGTCTGGGGGCCCTTCGCCGGGAAAATATGGATTTCAAGGTACAAAATGGTGCTATTTAAGTAGTTTTCTTAACTGAACATTGACTATTCCACAGGTAGAAAAATTGACATTTTTTTTAAATACATTATTTTTGAAAAATAATGATTGACTTACATTATTCTGATAGTAAAATACCTACTCTACATTACTTATATACTAAGTGGGAGTGGAGTATCATCGTACGCCCACAAATCCCCCACGCACTGCCAGCCAACAGCCCGCGGGAGAGATGCGCGCGCCCCGAGAGACGACCGCCGACTGAAACGCGACATCGCCACCTGCCGTGCCGAACTGTACCGGACATAGCCGAAGCAGTCGGCGGAAAAATTCCACCGTCTGCTTCGGCCATGTTCGCTCCAGTTCGGCAAGAAAGCGTTACCTTCGTAGCTTCTACCACGTATTTTTCCAGCCAATCCCCTCCCTGAACCTTTGTACCATGCCACCCCCCTTCCGAAAGGAAAGTACTGCGGCAGCCTTCCTGCTGAAAGCGATCCTACCAGCGCTTCTAAACCTAGCAACGCTTCTAAAACAGCATGTTTTTGTGTCAACGAGTTCTTTTTTTATAGCGCACAGCGCACAGTTTTGGGTCCCAAGAAGATAGTGTAAAAAATACATACACCTAACTGCACGAGCCAAAGTAAAATACTATTCTGAATAAAATATTTATTTAAAAAATACAATGTCTGGAAACTGCCTGGGCAAGCACTGCTTGCCTTGCTTGCCCTGATGAGACGCCACTGAATGTAAGGCATCCTTGACAAACACTGACTACTACATAGACAAATGAAGTGATGCCTTTACTCATTTGCTGTTGTAGGAAGCCAGTGTATGACCTCCTTGACAAGCATTTACTGCCACACAGGCCAATGAAATAGGCTTTAACCAAATATCGAAGCACGGCAATATGGGAAACTCTGGCAAATTGTCATGGGCGAAGCGCGTGACAATTTACTGCATTGCTTCCAAGTTATTTTCACTCCACGTCGCTAGATGGTTTAACTCTCACGCACTTAAACACGCTGTAAAATGAAACGCAGTTACACTCGAGGCCGCCAGATTCGCTGACATCACTTGTCTCGTATATTTCATACTAGTTTCCTATATTGTCCCTTTTACAATATTTGCTTTCACTCATTGGTTGGCGAATAAGGGACTCTATAATATAATATATAAAAAATCCATGTAAAATTAACATATTAATTGTTAACAACATTTGTTGAATGATAAGTTAAAAAGTTAACTTCTAAATTTTAATAAATTTTAGAGGGATGACGAACAAATATATGTAGTTAGTTGAAAACAAATTCATGTGTGGCATGTTAAAACTTACGTTATATATGAACACACAAGTATTGAAGTCTTACATATTACGTAATATATTTTATGCGTTCTACAGCGTGCTTTCGATAATGCACAATGTTTTAACTTGTAGCATCAAAGTAAATACATAATGAGAATTAGTTTTAAAATGATTTTTTTCCCTTGTGAAACGTGCAGAAATTTTATAAGTTATCACCCAAATGCTTGATCACCAGCCATCTCTCTCATGGGGGACAGCGTTCACAGTGACATGAGCCCCACTGCATTGCACATGGACAGACTCGCCCCTTCACAATACTAACTATTTTCACTTTAAATTATGGAAGAGCACATACTAAAAAAAAATTCTGGAATCCTAGTGTATTTCCCAATATCTTCTTAAATTCACAGGAACTGATTTTACATGCTAGAATCATATTGGAATATTGGAATATTAACGAAACTTTTGAAAACTTGTCTTCATGAAAAACTTTCCTTTCTTCCACATGCCCTTTGGTGTTGATTTGGGGGGGGGGGGGGAATTATATAGGCCGCCCCCCCCCCCCACAATCCTCTGTGGACGAAAACGTAACTGTGAAACATGGATGATAAAAGTATTGCTAGGGACTTAGCGAATATAAGTACAGTCAATATTTTTTTCATAAGGAAAACTTGTTACGAAAAGGAAGATTTAATGTCATAACAAAATACAATCGTTTCGCTAGTTTTCCTCACAGTCGCCAACTACGGTGATACAGATGTACCGTGAAATCAAGCTCAGGAATCCCTTTTGATCAAAATCATTGCCGAGCGATTTCAGGAAGTTCTTCACAGCCTGATGCACCTCTTTTTCTAGTCCCACGCGCTCATTCATAGCACAAGACAGCACGCACTTCTATCCGCGACCATGTTTCAAGCTCATGTCATCCTGTCATACTGGTTTGCACTCGACTGAGCTGGGGCATTTCCGTCTGCTGCTTATGTTTGTTTTTCTGCATTCTGCGCACGTGCAATGCCACCTCTGCTCTCGCCCGACCTTTGTGTACTAAGAAAATGTTGTCTTTTGTTGTTGCAGTGTGTCTTCTCACTTTGTGGTTCAGCTTCCTCGGGGGAAAACATTGACGAAACTTATTTCCGTAACGTCTCTCGCAATGACGCCCAAGCTATGTTTCTCTTTCCATAAAACTTTTTGGATATTACAAATTTCTCCGCTTATTTCATTCGTACAGGCCTAGACCACCTGGTTAACCCTACACCAGTAGAACCCTTAGGCCACAGACTTGCGGCCTTGTTTAACAACGTGACACAGAAATGGGAAGACGGACATCTGAAACGTCTGAACTTTTATGGCCTAAAGCTGCAGAAGTTGCAGACATCAAAAGTAAACCATTTAAATTATATCTTTTGGTACGATCAAACATTGATGAAATTTCCGGAGAAATCTTAATTTTTCTTTTTTTTTTTTTTGGGAGGAGAAGCATACATTACGTGTGAAGATGTGCTTGTTAGCGATAAATTACTTTTTTGAGAAATAGGCTTATCTAGTGCATCATTATCTTTTTAACTCACTCACGTTGATGTAGAAGGAGCCGAGTTGTCAGTTTGGGTATTTGGTGCTGAGAATTTGAGAGAAATATCAGAAGAAGGTTCAGGCTTCAGGAACCACGGAGGGTTGCTGGTTCATTCGAGCGGCCTTCTTTTTTGGGAAGTGCACGGTTCCCCGGCTGACTGCTGATGGCGCAGCGGCGCGGGAGGCTGGGAACCCAGCAGGTGTTGCAGGCTGGCCGGGATGGAGGGCTCGCTCCTGAGTGCCTTGCGAGTCTGAAGGGAGCAAGCACCATCAATCATCCTCCTGGCGGCGGTGCGCCCTTCGCTCCTCTGCACGCCCTTCCCTGTACCTGCATCGCCAATCACGGCCCTGATCTCATTCCCTGACGGACGAGTCCTCCCCGACAGGTGCCAGTTTTCTCGTGGCTACCGTCGAAAGTCATTTCATATAGTTTTAAAATTTACTTAAAATTGAAAGCTGACAATAATATGGACTGCTCAATATGTACAGTCGTAGCTCAAAAACACCTCCAACAACAACGACATTAAAAAAGCATAGGCAATACAATCAATCTATCATTTTTAATCAGGAATGTTGATTAATTTTGGAGTTTTCTTTTCAGCATCCATCCCCCCACTCACTATAGAGGGAGATGAGGCTTCTAGGTTATTGGTGCCGTACTGCACTAAGGTGTATTTTAATTTCAGAGTCAAGCTACTTCAACACCCAGTTCCTTTCCTAGCGAAAAATTGTGTGAGGCATTTGTTAAGCATTTAAGTAGGGTTTTGAGATGATTTGGAGAAAGTTGCATTGTCTTGTCTGTTTTGTTTAACCTTGTGTGTTTCAGTGGACAAGATAAGTTGGGGAGCATGTTTTTAAATAATTGGGCTAACCGTAACTTACTATCTAATTTAATTATTTTCTGAGTGATTGCTTTAAGAAACACGATTTTTTTAATTCAAAATTTTTGAACAAGAATTTCTTATTTTGGCTGGTTTTTTTAATGCATGCATTGTTCTGTTATTAGATAAAAAAGGATAAATCCAGATGTAGCAGGGAGTAGTTCATAAAATGAGGAATCTTTAAATAAGTGTTATGTGACATAAAATCAACACTTGATAAGACAATTGAGAAAATATGGAGTTGGGAAAATGTTTTGTTGACCCTGGCCATTTTTGGGGCAAACCTTGTGAGGATGTTTATGTATTCCTCAAGCAATTTAGACTAGCGGCTAAATTAAATGGGTGGAATGATCAGAGACGGTCATTGTATTTTCCCACACTTTTGAGAGGACTTGCATTAAGATGGTACGATAGCTTTGAAAACACTTTAGAGGACCTTGCCACTTCTGATGAATTAACCAATAGATTGAGAGTAGTGATTTTGAGAATGGGACATGTAGAAGATTTAAAATTATGATTACAGTCAAGGGTATATGAAATCAGTGAACCATTCGAATCTTTTGTGTACGATGTGTTGAACCTTTGCACTCGACTTGATGCTATGATGACTGAAGCTAATAAGGTTCGATATTTATTACGTGGCCTGAGACCAGATATTGGGAAAAAATTAAGCTTTTTCCCAATAACACAATGGAAAAGCAGTAGGAAAATTTAAGAAACATACAAGCATGAATGTAATATGCCAAGAGCCATGTCATGACACACACAGGAAATCACAAACAGAAACAAGCTTCTATAAGGAATGTCAAGGTATGTAATCTCCTAGATGAAGGATAAAACACAGTTAACACTAAAATAAAAAAAAAATTGGTAGAATTTTGGATAAAGTTGAACGAGTTGTGTGGTTAACTTGATATCCCCAAGTGGAAAACAAAAATAATAATACTATAACTGAGCCACACCACAAGACACAGTATTGAAATAGCTCCTACAGGCAGACACGAATTGAACCTAACCCAAATATAAATGATAAGCCTTAGCGGACCATTTGCTTTAAATGTAACATACCAGGACATTTTTAGAAGAATTGGAAACCACAGTATTCTAAAACACCTACTGGAAAACTAGTTAGGACGAGTTGCGTGTGGGTTGTCAATCCATTCTTGACGAATAAAATATCTCTTTTTAGTATGATCTTAAGTCAGAAGACAAAAATTTCAGAACTGAAATCCCCATTTTTATCGACAGCAGTGCTGCCATATCTCTTGTGGAAAACCAATTGATACTTAAATTTTTTTGGAAACCTACTGAACCTATGGTTTTTGCAGGAGTATGGGGTCAAATTCAAAATTTAAAATACACGACAATGTTGTATTTTAAAATGGGACAGTTTGCACATGCTCAACCTGCTTAACTCGTGGAAGCCCCGATACGAGGACTTATATTAGGATGTGATTTTCTCACCTAATTTGGGGCTGCAATTTCTGGTCAAGGCGAACAACATTTGTTTTTAACCATATACAATCCTGATTTTTATATTAAAACTAGAGGTGCAGAAGTTAGATAAGTTATAAATGGTTACCTAACCAATGCAAAAGGCAGACAGGAACATTATCACGGTGAACTATCCTCACCCCAGAAATATTTAAATAAAACAGAAGTCCAAATTGCAAAACCATGAATTGGCCCAAACTGAACCTGAAACTATTTTTGTCACAGTAGAAGACAATTTGCGATTAGCTCCCAGATTGATCCCAGTAAATTTCGAGGGTGATAAACTACCAGGTTATTTTATGGTAGAACCAAAAGATGATTTCTGTAGTAAATATTCAGTGTTAGCATCTAGGAGCTTTGTAAAACGAAATGGACACACTCACATGTTGGCTACCAACACAGCCAACTACCAGGTTACACTGCATAAGGGAATGAAGTTAGGTTATTTTAATGAATTTGATGAAGCACCTAATCTGGAGAATGGGGAGTCGGCTACAGTTTTCCAGGCTGGAGAACAATTTGATTTTGAAGATAAACGATGAATGTTGGACACATTACTTAATAACGATGGCTATGAGTTAGCTTTTAGTGTATAACATGTACAAATATAATTTAATTAGCCCATTTGTACCTCAAAATTAAGGTACCTATATTTCGTCGTAGGAGAAGTTATCGTTAATGAGTGCAGACAGATTCGTTTGGAAGTTCAGCTTGTCAGGATTGCAGGAATGTCTTATTAAGTGAATGTATACTATATGATATTACGAATTAACGCAGTGTGCATATGTATTCTTTAAACTTTGATAAATAATTCAGGTGTAAGTGGGGTTTCGGCGGGTTCTGGGGCGTGTGGGGTAAAGAGGGGAAATAACGTGGAAAGAGGGTGTAAGTGCTCTAGGATAAATGTACTCCTCTCCCCGTAGGGAAATTATTTACTGTCACTTAAGAACATTCCCCCAGCCGCTGGTCCTTGCCGAAGCTCTAATACCTTCCCGACCAACAACAGGTAGCGATCCCTAGCAGTTAAAAGCTCTGGAATGTTTATAAAAGCGAACTGGAATGTTACTCCCACCCTACCCTATTAGGTCGCATATGTGGGAGGGGAACGCGAGAATGCCGGCGGTAAGGTCGGAATAATCTGTCACTTAAGAACAAGCCCTGAATTGCTCACTCATTGTATATCAAATTGAGAATAATAGTATTTAGGTGATACTTATCTAGACAAAATTGTTATGAACTTATTCACGTTGAAAATAATTCACATCCATAAGGCGTTTTCTTTGAAATCAAATTACGTGTAAATTATATTTTAATTACAAACTGAAATTTTTGATAGTAAAAGATTTTTATTTTTTGTGCTTGGTTAAAACAAAGTTGTAATGACAATGTTTTTTTATCCATATATAATATTTCAAATATAAAAATAGTGTTTTTAACTAGTTTTCTACCAGTGAATCGAGATTTTCGTTTCAATATTATTTTTGTTAACTCCATACAAAGCTTTATAGGAATACTAACAGTTCGTGAGACCTATTATACATGACTGAAAATGATTTTTTATGTTATTATTTCAAACATTTAACCGCTGAAAACTATTAAAAAATAATGAACTGCCAGGCTGGACCAAGCTCACGTATATTATCCAGTGCCTTGCTCAGCAGAATAATACATGGATTTTAAGAAGTTTCATTACTAAAACAACTCTCTCAGTAAAAAATTTAGGAGCTCTGTAATGAGAACAACATTCCCGAGTTTCGGGTCACATGACCATTGTTCATTTTTCATGTGTTAATGACCAGATAATTTATTGTGATTTAATGCAGTTTTTTGGACATACGCCATTGCAATGGCGTATGTCCAAAAACTGCATCAAATCAAAACTCTCCATTGAATGAATCATTTAAAGAACCTATATTTTATTGTGTTGTACCAGATTGTGGGAAGTAAAAGGATTTATTTTAAAATATGTATGGCAACGAATTTTGTGCCAATATAGGTATATCATGTGATACAACTGACAATGAATAAAATTAAAGAGTCGTGATGTCGGAAATTATGTTAAATTGTTCAATTAAAATTATTCGCAAGGGTTTCGTGGTTACTCGGCCTACTGGTTCTGCCTCGAGGGACTAACTACGGCATCCTCACAAGAGTGAGCGAAAGTGTTACTTTGGAAAAATTTTCAGAAAAAAGAAAGCATTCACAAAACATAAATTAGATTCTCATTTGGAAATAAAATTTAATGATTATTATTTTTCAGCGAAACGAACGTACATCGGTATAATAATACGAGAGAACGAGACATCGTTGTCAGTCCAACACGTTTAGAAAGTCTGAATTTTCTTACAAGAATAATAAAGAAAATGTTACTATAAAAAATACTCGAAAATATCTAGGTCTTAAAAACGGACTTGTGACGTCAAAGCGAGGATTTAAGTTTAAATTTTCAAGTGAGAAACCAATAAAATGACTTTATCTTTGAAAGATTTGTGCAATGGCAGTGCATGACTTGTCGTGTAATCATTGAGCTGTTTAAAATACGGCACACAATCATCTCGTATGAAATGAACAAAAATGAATTTTTTGAACTCCAGAGGCTAACATTTTCTTATCACAGGCTCTCGTGTTGTATTTCGAGCATTTAACTATCCGCAGAGCTGAATGTTTGCTATGTTTCGGACTGACTTTTTTGAGGGAACTTTCTGATTCCCTCCATAAGCGAACACGATCACTCTTTGCCTGTTGCTGACATTACTTTTTATTTTATTTGGTAAAACAGGCCATCCAACTCCTCTGCTTACACTGGGAATGTAGCTATTTGCCCACGCAGCACAGCTGACTGGAAAGTAACGGCCGATGCTAAAAGTCGCCAAGTCAGAGCCGTACCGTTGCTAGTTAAACATCGAGCCATAGAACCGCCGTGCACTCTTCATTTCAGACAACAGTAGCATCTACAACTTTGGGACGTTTGTAGTTTGAGTGCATTTATGATAAACACGACAATACTGTGTCCTTGTTAAGAAATTGCCACAAAATGTTAAGCTGCAATTGTATCTTGAAGGCCATTTAAATTATCGGACAGAAACACAAGCAACGCCAAATCATACTGAAAGAAAAAATGTAGCTTGGTGAAATCCAAATAACTTTTATATAAGTGATAATCAAACAACTTCATAACTTTCGTTACTAAAAACTGCTTAAAAGCTGGCAGAAAAAAACATGGTATGCAATGGATTCAAATGAGCTACTTCAGCATGTATAAAGTAAACGTGAGTGTAGCATGCTGCTGTATGATAATGACCTTCATTAGTTTCGAAGATCCTGTAGGAAAAATTACGAAAAATACGTAAAATTTGTGTCAATCTACTAATTCGTCAAGCCATACCATAATTAAACAAATACAACACTTACAGCCAAAGAAATTACATTTTAAAAACTCGAGCAGAAAACAAATGTTGAGCATTGTATCTTTGTTACTTATGTGTTATAGTATAAAAAAAATTCTTATCAGTAAACCATAAGCGGGTGTTTGTATTAGGTAAATCACTGCCTATTTCATTGTCTCAATACTGTTTACATAAAGTTAAACAATTACTTTAACCGCCAACTTTGATTTTGACATAAAGTTATTTTGTAACAAAAATCATAAATTCATTTTTTTGCTTGTTGGTTTACTTTAAATTGTGTTTAGTTATTAATAACCTTCTACTTTAGACAGAATGTTGTGCAAATTACGGTTTTAAAAGTGCAATTTTTCAATTCAAAAAAAGAACTTTAAAACATTAAAGTAATTTTCTTAAAATAATTTTGAACGTAAAACTCTTAAATTAAAGTAACAACGTTTTTAAAATAAATTTTCGAACGAAATAAATAATTCACCCATATGTGCAATTAGTAAATTGTTTGATTTTAACTGCGTTCTTCTGCACAATATTTTTTTTAAATTACAAAAGTATAACTTTTTTCCAAACGAATATCCTCCTCAAAATATCCTTCGAACAGTCATCCTTTGACTCGTGGATATTCCGATGAATTATACTTGGAAAACTCTAAAAATCAACTGGAAATAAAACCATTGTCAACGTTTAAAATCATATCTTTCATAACTGTTAAATTATATAGACGTTTACGTTCTGTTGAAGACAATGACAATACAGGGTGCCTGTCAACTTTGCTTGTGCAAGCTGGCCAGAAATTGAAATGCAGTTATCACCTGAACATGTATCTCTACGTTACACCGAGCTGAGCGATTTTCCTCTTTTAAATTTTTACTTGCGTTAAGAAAAATTACCGCTGTGGCGTCATCATTACTAACATTGCCCTTCAACCTTGGCAGTAATTTTTTTTTAGTAGAAACAGACGAAGATAACAGTTCAGATAAATGAGAAATTTCTTTTGCTACACACCTGCATGACTAAAAGAATGGACGTTTTTCCTTCCACTCTGTCGGAAGCTGAAGGACTCGATCCCACAGAAATGTGACAACACTACATACTAAATTACTCCTATGACTATAAACACCACTAGCTGCGCTAAAAAATGTATTTTCAAAAAAAAGGCCGGTTTACACGAAAGTTATTTGCAATTCAAGTGCACAAAAAAAAAAGACTTTGATAAATTTCATGTTAATAGTATTATAAAATGAATTATTTCTTTTTATTTTTCGTGAAAATTTGAGCGCGTTCATGTCAAATTTTTTTATACATTTCTGTGCACGACACTGTGAACCGGTAATTTCCACAGATAACATATTTCAAGATGTATAAAATGAGCAAAGTAAACAGAAGCATACAAAATTTATTATTTTGGCTTTTAAGGTAATTTTCCTTAAAGAATATAGTATTTACAGTAAATGGCGTTTAGCCATTTTCTATCGCCACTAAAGACAAACATTCCTAAACCAAATGTGATTAAATATTGAAACAGAAAAAACGATTAAATATTGATATTTTTGGTGTCCGGGTAAGTCCGCTATTATGAGAGAATAAAGAACATGCAAAAAAGTGCGAAGGTTACTTTACAGATGAAGGGATAGTTGGTGGAGGTGAAGTATTAAAGATGTCGAGGGATTTGATAAACATGATGATTTCGGAAACTTTGTCAGAAGAAACTTTGAAGAAGTTGGCTGTTGTATCTCGAAAAGTGCCAAGAGATGATTATCTGAATAAAAAAAAGCCATGTCCTCAGACTGATAGATGTTGGAGAAGCAGAGATTCAGCCCAAGGTCAGCTGATAATTTTCTATTTACTTTTCAAGGTCGTCTCGGACATACCAGTTATCAGATCACGTTTGTGTGGCATTGCCAGGGGCGATTATTCACGTCCAACTTCCTGACGTGACTCATAATTTATGAGCAATTAGCTTGCACACCAATCGTTTGTAGCCTCAAGTCTACTGCATAGCAGTCTATTAATAAAAAAAAAACATCAGTTCTATATTTGCTTTGTTTTGTGAAAATATATTATAATATTAATATTCGTTCCGTATTCAATTTATTTATTACGTTTTTCGAATTTTGACGGTGTAAAATATTTAGACATAGAAAATGGCGTATGTCCAAGAAAAAGTATTTAAACTATCGTTATTTTTTGCGTATATGAAGTTCGTTTTTCGAGATAATACTGAGTATTTCTTACAAATATTTGCGCATGATTTTATTTTTCATTTAATGTTTCAATCAAGCATTTTTTTCAATGGAAAAGATAATTGAATATTGAGCAATTTGAAATTATTTTATTATACCATGCTTATAGTGTGCGCAGTTTATGCTGGCAAGCTATTCAGGTAATGGTTTACAAGTAATTTGAACTATTAGAGGTACTGGGACAACCCAGAGCATAAATTCCCGGGTAAGAATTATCCGAACACAGTATTTTTGCGAACAATATTTTGTAGCGATACAGCTGTTTTCACGTAAATGTACAAGTTTATATATGTGTGTGTGTGTATATATATATGTGTGTGTGTGTGTGTGTGAGTGTGTGTGTATGTGTAGGTTTACATGAATACTTCTGTTCCATTTACAAAACAATTTACAGTGTCTAAAGATCGTAGGATTTCGCGGCCATTGTCAGAAGGATCTTGGCTTCTGGGTGGTAGCCGCGTACAAGGCGAATATATCACCGACGTTTCGGTCGACATTGCAGTCGCCATCATCAGGTCACCTACTGAGGTTATTACAAGTTATCCTGCATTTTAATAGGCCTACTCTCGCCTGAGAAGGGAGTGCTTCCCGATTGGCTGCAGTTGTGGGCCAATCACAGCTGCAGCTACCGTATGCAAATCAAACCGCCAAGTTAACAGGTGGTCCGAATGCCTCATGGATCATAGTTAAATATGATAATTTATTCCGAGATGTTCTGCGCCAAGGATGACCAGCAACTAGCTTTTCTTCCTGCTACTTTCATGGTTGGAAGAGTGTTGTTTCAGGGCTCATCGTGGAGGTTATTCACTGAAGTACGTGTTTCCTCATTGGCTCAGTAAAGTGAGCAAAGTGTTTTTTTTTGGTAGAGCAGAGTCAGTAAAAAAATAGATATTGCAAATTAAAAAAAGAGAACTGAAACCGAACAGTAAAAATTCCCCGCTATAAATCACAATTTCTGCTCATACTTTAGGAGAACTGAGTAGGTAATGAAGAGTATGGCAGGACATTACAAAATGCATACTTAATCGTCCCGCCGTCTTAAGGGTTTTGATATTTACAGCCAATCACAACCTCGCCACAGAAATTTCAGTGGTTTTTAACGAGCTTTTTTCAAACAGCGCAAGACCTTTAAAGGTTTTCACCTGACAAATAGCATTCAAGGGTCATTATACCTGCCAGAATACGTTTCTTTTTTTCTAGTTTCGAGTCAAACACACATTTTTAAATAGTTAAAAGGGCTGTGTTTTCATGGACCTCTTGAGGTGAGAAAACGTTTGGAAGTAGTGTTGCAAGTAGTCTAGCAACGTGCAGGGAGATTAAATATTTACTATGTTAAACAAAACGGCAGGTTCAAAGTTGAACCTACAGTTCAGAATACCGCACGTCACTTCGACGCCTGGTGCGTAGAGGCGAGGACACGTGTGATGTGCGGGTCAGTGTCGCCCTTAGCGACCCTCGTGCTTCTAGGGTCTGTACGCAAACGCAGGTTGGGGAGATCAAGAACGGGCATTGGAAAAAAGAAAGGATCCACAGCCTCACGGCAGGCAACGAAGAGCGGACTCGGGCAGGCGACGGCCCGAGAGCAAGTGAAGCGAATGCAAGTCGACGGGGCGAGTTCTAAATTGGAGGCGGCTCTGGCCAGTTGCCCGCTGCGCAAACAAACCGCCAGTGGGTTACACAACGGGCGTTATTGACGAAAATATACGTCGCGAGCGCAGGGCGCTAGCAGCCGCGAAACTTCTGCAGCGGCGGGAAACTCGACCTTCTTAGGCCGGGTTTATGGACCTCGCAAGGAACGTAATAGATAGAGATCTGAAAAAATTCGCGGGTTCATTTCGTGTTATGCTAAAATTCAAATAATTATACCTTAGTGCTGCTTCTGCCATTGGTTCACTGTTAATCTGGAGGACTGAGGGCCAATTAGAGACCCTCACTCATAGAAATGTCGAATCACAGGCCACCCAGTCGAGACGACTCACAAGTCAGCAGCCAATGAACAGTTGGCATTTGCCCGAGTGTGTAGAGGATATTGGAGTCTATCCGGAAGTTCATTGAACCAGCGAATTTTTCCGGTCTCTAGCAATAGCGCAAGAAACGAAATCACGTTTTAGTTTACCGGTTTGTAAACTACGCGAGACACAACAGCGTAACGCAAGTATTATTCAATTCCCAATTTTCTGGCGTTGAACGAAGGATTCCGAAAACTTTTAAAGACGCAGATGTTATGTGCGAGCTGTCAAAAGTTATATTTAAGCAGGGGCGCGACAGCTAAATTTCCAAAGGGGGGGCAATATACCTTTTTATAAAGAATCATGATCCCCCCTATTGAAGCGGGGGTTACGGGTGTCCTCCCCCGGGAAAATTTGTATTTCAAGGTGGAAAATGGTGCTATTTAAGCAGTTTTATTATCTAAAAATTGATTACACAGCACTTTATTTGCCCCCGTTTGCCCCCCCTTTCAAGGTTTCAGAAGGGGGGGGGGGGGCAAAATACCCTTCCCCCCTGTTGTTGCGCCCCTGTATTTAAGGGCAGGTATTTTTCGCTTATTATATTGCAAAAGGTTATGTCCGAGTTAGCGATTGTTTCCTTGCGATTGGCTGCCGCCTGCGAGAGAAGCCATCGCCCTGTTCGGCCGGGCCAGTCAGAACGTGTTGGCTTCCGCAATGCACGACTGTGATTTGTGGGCCGACAGTAGACGTGCGCCTGAAAGAAATTCAACCAATTACGGAAAACCGACGATGCTACAGTGTTTTAACACAAAGCTGGACTAGAAATATTTCGCGAAAAAAAAACATGGCCCTAGTTATATTAAAAAAGAGTTCATGATCAGTATCTACTAGAATAAAAAATCGAGGTTTAATTGTACCATATTCTAAAGTCAAAGTAATTTAACTTACTTACTGCTTCTGTGATTTGGCTATGGTTTATTCGAAAATACTACGAGCCAATTAAAAAAAAATTAGTTACGGAGGTAAAGAATCGACAGCAGTTCATTTGAGACGTCTGAAAATTCATGAGCCAATTAACATGTGAAATCAGCCTGGGTGTACCGAGGACTGTGTAGTTTATCCTGAAAGTAATTGAACTCGCAAATGTTCACATTTCCTTTTAGTAGGGAGTGGAAAATTTCACTGGTTCAATGACCTTCAGGATAGACTGTACAGTCCTTTGAATACTCGGGTAAATGTCGCCTATTTATTGGATGCTTACACGAGTGATGTCTCGACTGGATTGCTTGGGATTCGATACTTTTTTAGTTGAATATTTCCCATTTTCTCAGAGTCCTCCACATGTAATACGGGAAAACTGCAGACGCAGTCCATAAGTATAAGTATTTGGATTTCGGCCAATCGCGAAATGAAACCGTGAATTTTTCTGATCTCTATTAATTTATAACGGGAAAATACGACAGGTTCTTAGGCTTCAATGGACTTTGATCATGTCTGCAAAGTTGAACCTCACTGTCTGTGTTTGGCGGAAGAAGCTAGCGCGTCTCATGGATGGTCCAACGAGAACGCCTGTGATAAGTTGCGAAATGTTTCTTGGACATAACGTTGTTTTGTAAACCAACTTGACCCGTAAACATTTTCGCAGTAAACCGCCTACTCTAACAATGAGCTCTGTTGGAAGAGAGCTAGGCGATTCACGCGCTGCCCTCCGCTGCTGCTCCAACCAGTGTGCCCTCTGACCCCTGACCCCTGACCCCTGTCTGGAACCTCTCACCCCCAAGGGTGGCGAGCTGTGGCAGAGGACAGAGAGAGAGAGAGAGAGAGAGAAACAGAGAAAGAGAGAGTAAACGAGGGAAATTGAGAAAGAGAGAACGAGAAAGGAAGAGAAAAAGAGGAAGAAAGAAAGAGAGAAATAGAAAGACCGAGATAAAGAGATGAAAGAGATAAAGATAGAGAAATAGAGAAAAAGAGAGTGAAAGATAGGGAAAGAGAAAATAGAGAAACGAGAGAGAGAGAGAGAAAGAGAGAGAGATATACACACACATCCACTCATTACAGGACTGTTAATTGGCTCTTGCTGCTAATGTTAGCGATGGGGTAAAAGAACCTGACGGTTTGAAATAGAATAAACGCTCGCAGGCAGCTTCAATGACTAGCAGGGTAGTTCGTGGACTACTGGGGCAATTGTGTTGGTTTGTTGTTAGGAAAAGGGAAGGGGGAGGCGATGGTTTAAGATACGAACTCTTAAAGACCAGAAAATTTCGCATATTCTTTTAGTCGCAACGTAGACTGCAAACATGTGTACCTTGGCACTATTAAACTATTAGATGATTGGATTACAATTGCTTTGACAGTCCCCACTACGACTGTGGGCCAGTAACTACAGCCAGCAGTTGAGTGGCCGAATCACATCGACCCAATCAGAATAAGGGGATGTTTTATAGTCAGAAACCAGCCAATAGAAAAGCATGTGATGATAGAGTATATATAGGAAAGCGAATTATAGCTTGACATCAATTGAAACAGCGAAATTTCCGGGTCCATACTAAATCTATTTCCCCCATTCAGCAAACGAAAATAAAATAAATAAAGTAAATAAGTAAATTTCATGAAAAGAATAATGGTATAAGCAGAAAATTTTAGTGATGAAAGTCTTGGAAGCAGAGACCTGCAAAATTAGCGGATTCATTGACCTCTAGGATAGACTCCACAGTCTTTTAAATACTCGCGGAAATGACACCTGTTCATTGGCTACTGACGCGTGAAACGTCTCAACTAGGCTGTCCGTAATTCGGCACTTGCTTGGTTTATTGTTTCCCAATGGCTCACAATTCCCCGGATAAAATGTGGGCCAATCGCAGAAGCGGTACGAAGGTATAGTGGTTTTGATGCTAGCCTATCGCGAAATGAATCCGCGAATTTTGCATGTCTCTACTTGGAAGCAATTGCAACATATAAATTGGGAGTCTGAGACAGG
This sequence comes from Bacillus rossius redtenbacheri, assembly GCF_032445375.1. Classification (NCBI taxonomy): domain Eukaryota; kingdom Metazoa; phylum Arthropoda; class Insecta; order Phasmatodea; family Bacillidae; genus Bacillus; species Bacillus rossius. The sequence continues at coordinate 4,027,857 of NC_086331.1, read as the reverse complement.
GCCAAAGGTGAGGATTAAGAATGGTAGCGACTGGTGAAATTCGCGAATTCCAAACGTGATACACCAAAATTCAAATACTTACACCTTTGTGCTGCTTCTCCTATCGTCTCACAGTTTATCTGATGGACTATGGACCAATGGGAGACCTTCAACAAAGGAGTCAACGAACCGCAAGTTACCCAGTTGAGACGCCTCAAAAGTCAGCAGCCAATGAACAAGTGATACTTTTCCGAGTTTGCAGAGGATTGTGGATTCCATCACGGAGGTCATTGAACCGACGAATTTTTCCGGTCTCCAAAGATAGAGTCAATGACCGGCTGCCATCTTGGATTTTTAGGGCAATTTTTTACATAATTTCTCAAAAGCTACGCAAAAATCCACAAAATGTCGATACATAACCCTATTTCGTTGGAAAAACTTTCTTTTTCAAGAGAAAACTGTCCGTTTTAATTCACAAAAATATCTAAGGCATGAAAAGTCCTAAAAGAGGCCCAAATACTCCTCGAAAAATTCGTTTCAAGCCTCTAAGGTCATGATCATAACCTTGACTTTTAACCATGTCCTTGAAATGCGACACCTCATGTGTAAAATGAAATCTCGATTCCATTTTTACCCAAAAACTTTAAAAAAATTACTAAAAAATATTAAAAAATTAATAAAATTGATTTAATAATAATTAATGATGTACGCCATCGACTTCAAGGTCTTCGGGCCGAACTCGGCAAGAGCAATTAAAAAATATTAATAAAACATAAAAAATTCTAAAATAAATTATTAAAAAATTAAATGAAGACAACACTAACTTCATAGAGTTTGGAATCCTCGTTTCGATTATCAGAGAAAGTAATTGTAAAAATAAACATATACTTTCCAAAAAAAATTCTACTTAACAGGCTGACTACTATTAAGGCATATAATATTTTCGCCATTATGACACCATGGCAGCCATCTTGTATTCCGCCATTTGGTTTTCATTTAATAGAGTGCACTACTGCCATATTTATTTATTAATTACTAGCTAGAGCCTACTAATGTCAATCATCATATCGTCGTAACATCCACCATATTGTCGCTTATCTTGCATGCCAGTTTGAATATTTTTAATTAAAATCCATAAAATATGGGACAAATTATAAATATCAATAAAAATATTTATTAAAATATTGATTCATTCGAATGATGCCATATCTTGTTTAGCTCACAGGCAATAAACTGTTAACTGACTTGACTCATTATTAGGGGCAGCCATTTTTTGCGATTAAACACGAACGTCTACTAGACTGCAACAAGGTATACCCGCACCAGCGGTTTCTTCCTTGTGATTGGCGGCCGTCTGCGAGAGAAGTTGTCACCTAGTTTTACCGAGCCACTCAGGACGCGTTTGATTCCGCACTGACTTAATGTGATTGGTGTTGTAACAATCGACATGTACCTGAAAAAATTTCACCCTATCACGGAACACAGACGGTGCTATATTGTTTTGACTTTCAGCTGGTCTCAGAATCTTTTAGCGAAATCTGCATGCCCCTACTGATAGTTAGGGGCAGGCATTTTTCGCGAAAAGTTTTGGATACTTACTAGACTGCAACAAGGCATACCCGCACCTGTGGTTTCTTCCTTGTGATTGGCGGCCATCTGCGAGAAAAGTTGTCACCTTGTTTTACCGAACCACTCAGGACGCGTTTACTTCCGCAATGAATCACTGTAATTGGTGTTGTTACAACCGATATGTACCTGGGAGAAACTCACCCAATCACGAAACACGGATATAAATCTACTTATATTCATCAAAATTTAGCACGAGAGTAAATCAAATCATTGATGATTAGGGGAAAAATATCTAAAAATTTAACTTATCATTTTAAATTATTACTAAAGACCTGCAAAATTTGCGGTTTCGATGGCCTTCAGGATAGACTGCACATACCCCTGTACACTCAGGCAAATAACGCAAGTTTATTGGCTGCCGACTTGTAAGTCGTCTCATCTGGTTTGTCTGTGATTCGTTCCTTCTTTGGTTGAGGGTTTATAACTGGTTGAGATTCGTCCAGATGAACAGTAAGCCAATAGCTAGGGAATGGAAGAATTCGTGGGTTCAATGACCGCCAGGATAGACTCCACGATCCTCTGCACACTCGGGCAAACCTCGCCTGTTCATTGGCTGCTGACTTGTGAGGGGTCTCAATTGGGAGACTCGTGATTCTATACTGCTTTGACTGAGGGTCTATGATTGGCCCACAGTCCTCCAGGTTAACAGTGAAACAATAGCAAATGTTGAGTAAAGGTGAAATTATTTGTATTTTAGCATATAGCGAAACGAATCCGCGAATTTTTCCGGTCTCTAACAATAGCAAAATTATCTAAGAGGTATATGTGTGTGAATTCTAGCCTATCGCCGAATGAATCCGCGAATTTTGCAGGTCACTACTCATGGCCCTAACTGGTACGATATCTGCACTTTTTTTTTACAATGTTTCAAAATACTCTGAGCTTAATTTTCTCCAAATAATTTTTTACTTGTTTTATATACTATACACAAGCGTGCAAATAATGTAATTACCAGCCCTACCGTGTTTTTACCCAACGTCAATGCAATTATTTATAATTTAGGCAGTTTTTTTAATATCCTTCAGTTATGACTAGGGACCTGAAAAATTCGCGGTTTCGATGACCTTCAGGATAGTCTACACAGTCCTCTGTACACTCGGGCAAATAACGCCAGTTCGTTGGCTGCTGACATGTGAGTCGTCTCAACTGGTTTGTCCGTGATTCGTTACTTCTTTGGTTGAGGGTTTCTCATTGGCCCAGAGTCAACCAGACGAACAGTGAGCCAATAGCAAAAGCAGCTTAAAGGTATATTTGTATGAATTTCAGACTATCGCGAAATGAATCTGCGAATTTTTCCGGTCCCTAGTTATGACGAAGAGAGGAGCCAATAAACAAATTACGGAGAAAATAATATTCGTTGCTTGTATGATGTAATTTGGCTGAAACCGCGAAATAATGAATACCTATATTTAGGGACACCTGTATTTCGCGAATACATTTCGTGTCAAGGTATGTCACAAAACACTGTAGCTTTTTCTTACTGTAATGGCGAATCGTGTGCGTGCAGCAGTACGGTATCCACATTCCCATTGGCCCCTTCAAGTGCGGGAAAACACCTCTCGCCGACCACAGCCAATAACTACAAGAAAAAAACTACGGTGTTTTGCGATGTACCTAGACACGAAATGTATTCGCGAAATACAGGTGTCCCTACCTTTATTTTAAGGACATAGAGCACATTCTCATAGAGGCGTGCCAAAATCTATTCACGCCGTGTTTACTGACCAACATACTCCTTATGGTGCAAGGTGGCACGATGACAATGCACTGGCCCCCCGTTTCAGAGGAACGCAGATCATGACCGATTCATCGAGGGCGGGAAAATTCGTGGGTTCATTGACCTCCAGGATGGAATCCACAATCCTCTGCACACTCGGGCAAGTATCACTTGTTCAATGGCTGCTGAATTTTGAGACGTATCAACTGGGAAAATTGTGTTTCGTGGACGCCTTTGCTTAAAATCTCAAATTGGCCCAAAGTCCTCAAGATTAATTGAGAGCCAATGGCAGAAGCAGCTAAGATTATATGTAGAGACCCGGAAATTTCGCGGATTCCTCTGGTCTCATGATAGAATTCAAAGTTATAGGTGTGCTCGACCCATGTTTACTTTCCCATTGGTTGATTTCTTAGCGAGAACATTTTTATCCTTGTTATTTGGCACTACCTGATTCGCTTACTTCTCTCCTAGCTGGACATCGTTGGCTCATGGTCGTAGAGGGGCGTGTTCAGATAACTGCGGTCCAATCATGAACACAGTGTGACAGTGTGGAGGTTTGCATTCTAGCTTGCGACTAAATGAATGTGCGAAAATTCCGTGGCTCAAATTATAAGTATTTGAATTTTAGCTTATCAAATAGGGAATTCGCGAAAATTTCTTGTGTACCGATTAATATCGCAATACATCTGGTGTGAGCGGAGTTGAGTTTTGTTGATTCTTTCTGTCGCTAGCGAACCCTCGAGAGAAACCCCTATTATTTTATGAACAACTTTACAAACCCAAAAAAAATCTTAAGACTGTAAAAGTTACTGTGGCCATAACTGTAAACGTGATCTGTGCATATCGCTAGAGTCCCGGAAATTTCGCGGATTCCTCTGGCCTCATGATAGAATTCAAAGTTATAGGTGTGCTCGACCCATGTTTACTTTCCCATTGGTTGATTTCTTAGCGAGAACATTTTTATCCTTGTTATTTGGCACTACCTGATTTGCTTACTTCTCTCCTAGCTGGACATCGTTGGCTCACGGTCGTAGAGGGGCGTGTTCAGATAACTGCGGTCCAATCATGAACACAGTGCGACAGTGTGGAGGTTTGCATTCTAGCTTGCGACTAAACGAATGTGCGAAAATTCCGTGGCTCTACATATCGCATAATTAGAGACCGGAGGAATTCGAGGATTCATTTCGCGATATGATATAATCCAAACAACTGTACCTTTAAATTGCTTCTCTGATTGGCTTACAGTTTATCTGAAGGACTTTGAGCCAATGAAAAACCTTCAACCAAAAAAGTATCGAATCGCAAGCGTCCCAGTTGACAAGTGACACGAGTCAGTAGCCAATGAGCAGGTGACATTTGCCCGAGTATGTAGGGGATGGTGGAGTCTATCCTGAAGTCATCCAAAGTGCGAATTTTTCCAGTCTCTACGCATAATTTGTGAGGTTTCCTATTAATTATATCAGCAGTAGACTTGTAAGTTTCGTTCTATTAGAGTGAACATTCGCACTAAAATGTTTTTGAATCTTAACGGGAAACCCCCTAGAGTCCCCCTCCACCAAAGCCCTGCTGCCAGAGTAACATTCAACTAAACTATTCGTTCTCTTATAATATTAATTAAAAACAATACTCTAAAAAATTTTGTTGGTTACACATTTTTTAAACTGTTTCTTTTCATTAATTTCTCCTCCCCCTTAATTTATATTTCTATGTTCTTCTGCAACAATATTATGCCACGGAACCTAAATAAACAGAGCCACATTAACTTTTTTTTATAATTCAGTGTTTAGGTTCACCATTGGGTGTACCTGTTTGACATCATATGTTTTAGGCTTGTTCTCTGTGGTGTTTACGTTATTTATAGAGTCCCGGAAATTTCGCGCATTCATTTAGTCGCAAGCTAGAATGCAAACCTCCACACTGTCGCACTGTGTTCATGATTGGACCGCAGTTTTCTGGACACGCCCCTCTACGACCGTGAGCCAACGATGTCCAGCTAGGAGAGAAGTAAGCGAATCAGCTAGTGCCAAATAACAAGGATAAAAATGTTCTCGCTAAGAAATCAACCAATGGGTAGAGACCCGTGAATTTCGCGGATTCAATGACCTCCAGGATAGACTCCAATATCCTCTACACACTCGGGCAAATGCCAACTGTTCATTGGCTGTTGACTTGTGAGTCGTCTCGACTGGGTGGCCTGTGATTCGACATTTCTATGAGTGAGGGTCTCTAATTGGCCCTCAGTCCTCCAGATTAACAGAGAAACAATGACAGAAGCAGCACTAAGGTATAATTATTTGAATTTTAGCATAACACGAAATGAATCCGCGAAATTCACGGGTCTCTACCAATGGGAAAGTAAACATGGGTCGAGCACACCTATAACATTCTATCCCGAGGCCAGAGGAATCCACGAAATTTCCGGGACTCTAGTTATTTATTATTTTGCATTTATGAATTTTTTCCTATGACAAACGGCGTATGTCCGGGAGATGGTGTTAGACGGCGCGAGCGAGTGACCGCCTGCAGGACGGCAGTCAGCCGACACCGCGGGACTTACAAGGCGGCGGGTGGCGGGGACTGGCCGCACCCCGAAAATAGCCGCGGTGCGTCGCCGAAATAGTCGGCGATCAGAGGCGGGGCGCCGGGTCCGCCTCCCTGCGCGGTGCTCCAATCACCAGGCCGGACACTCGCCATTGACAACTATCGAGGACTACATGCTCCCTCGGTGTCCAATCACTGGAGACCTGCAAACTTCGCGGTTCCGATGGCCTTCAGGATAGACTGCACATACCCCTGTACACTCGGGCAAATAACACAAGTTCATTGGCTGCCGACTTGTAAGTCGTGTCAGCTGGTTTGTCTGTATTTCGATCCTTCTATGGTTGAGGGGTTTATAACTGGTTTAGATTCGTCCAGATGAACAGTAAGCCAATAGCAAAATTATCTAAGAGGTACATGTGTTTGAATTCTAGCCTGTCATCAAATGAATCCGAGAATTTTGCAGGTCTCTAGCTGTGGCCTTTGGCGAATAATTCACCGATGTTTCGGTCGACATTGCAGTCGCCATCATCAGGGAGCAGTTACCTACTGAGTAGGTAATTGCTCCCTGATGATGGCGACTGCAATGTGACCGAAACTTTGGTGAATTATTCGCCAAGGACACGTCTACAACCCAGAAGCCAAGCTACTTCAGACAATGGCTTGGCGGCCGTCTGCGAGAGAAGTCGTCGCCTTGTTTCACCGAGCCACTCAGGACGCGTTTACTTCCGCACTGAATCACTGTGATTGGTGTTGTTACAATCGATATGTACCTGGGAACAACTCACACTGTGACGTGTGTGTCACGTCACATTTGGTGGCGTTTGTTTTTGTGTACTGGCGCGGTGTTATTTACCGTTAGCCGTGTGGCGGCGCGAGCCGTAACCTCAGATTTGGTGTTTTGGCCGGTGTGGATCTAGGAGTGCGGGCACGTTTCAGATTGTCAGGATCTAGAGCCGCTCGTGCTCTTGTGAGGCTCTGATCGGCAATTTTTGGTACACGGTGTTTGCGTTTGTCATTTGTTTTCCTTCTGGTGGGTTGAGGTTGGTACCTGTGGCGCGCCGGGTTGTTGACGAGTTTTCTCTGGGGAGTGTCTGTCTGCTACGAGCCATGGCCTGAGTGGGTTACCTTTTTTCCTGCCGAGGGAGTGGCTGCGTAATTAAATCCATGGCTGTAACTTTGTGTGGAAGTTTGGCTAACTTTGGTGGAATATAAGAACTTAAGTTACGGGATGTTTTGCTCCGTCGGTTACACCATGTTCGAGTGCAGCAGTGTTCTACGCAGTTATTACCAATGAGTAGGGACCTGAAAAATTCGCGGTTTCGATGACCTTCAGGATAGTCTACACAGTCCTCTGTACACTCGGGCAAATAACGCCAGTTCGTTGGCTGCTGACTTGTGAGTCGTCTCAACTGGTTTGTCCGTGATTCATTACTTCTTTGGTTGAGGGTTTCTCATTGGCCCAGAGTCAACCAGACGAACAGTGAGCCAATAGCAAAAGCAGCTTAAAGGTATATTTGTATGAATTTCAGACTATCGCGAAATGAATCTGCGAATTTTTCCGGTCTCTACCAATGAGGAGAAAAATTTTATTTTTAGTAAATTGAGAATTTTAAATTTTTGTCGAGTGAACCTAGTCGGTAATGTCGTGGATGTCAAATGGTGCCGTGCGTGCTGCTGATCCTCCTTCAGCCCGGTTAAGGCTTGTCTGCGAGGAAGTGTAAATGCTTGGTTTTGAGGCCTCTTTATTTGATATCTCCGGAAGCAGATGGCAACAGACAAACTGTAAGTGTTGAAATTTAGTTTTCGTCTAGATTACGTCAGACGGACCTTCTGTGGACCTTCGCCGGGTAGACCTTGTGGGCTACGCTACGCCGGTATTTTCACCTTCGAGATAACGTTTGCATATAACTGTAATATTTTTGAAGGAAGTTTTTTTTTTGTTTTTTGATTAGACACAGCACCAAGTAACTACGTCGTCAAGTCTGGAAATGAGTCGTTACCTATTTGGGAGGGAAATTGTTAATATTTTGTACCCTTCATGCGAGTTATGCGCACTGGGTATTTTTTCTAATGAGATTTTAATGTAATTTTTTTTTGCAATTTTTATAACGTTATAAATTTTTATGTAGCTATGTTTATCAAATCAATTTAGAAAGGTGTGTAGTCAGGTGCTCGATAGGGTTTTTTGTGAGGCAGAAAATTGGCTGTGAACTATTATAATAATTTATTGTAAATATATTTTCTCTTTACTGCCTGATGATCATGAACTTTCGATTTGGACAGGAAGAGTTTGAGGCAACAAGTAATTAATTTGCCAAAAGCATTGAATGAGTAGATTAACTGAACCGAGCACCTAATTTATTGTGTGAAAGGTGGTAATATTTTATATATATATATATATTTTTAAAGTGCAGTTTTAAGTCATATTGTCATTTAAGTTTTTCTGGTATTTTATATTTATCGTGGTGGTTTTGACGTGAACCAAGTCAGTAAGGGAACAGCATCTAGTTCATGTGCGACACCCGTGTTGCACCGGGGGGGGGGGGGGTATAGGTATACTTGTTATTTTATTGCGTTATGTACTTCTAGTCAAGAGGGGCGAAGCCTGATATACCCTGTTGTTAATTGTTTAATTTAATATATATTGTTTGGTTTGTTCTGCTTATATTTTTTCTATGTTTATATAAAGAACCAAAGAATACATAACTAACTCACTATTTCGCTGTCAATTCTTTGTATCCTGCCTTCTGCAAGTTTTTGGTCAAAGGGGGTACAACACAATCACGATACACAGACGGCGCTGAAGTATTTTAACTTTTATCTAGTCTCGAAATCTTTTCGCGAAATCTGCATGACCCTACAAATCATATTTAGATAATTAATAGGGGCATGCAGATTTCGTGAAAAGATTTCGAAACTAAATGCAAGTTAAAACACTGTAGCTAGAGACAGGAAAAATTCGCGAATTTATTTCGCGATAGGCTAAAATACAAATAGTTATACCTCAGTGCCGCCTCTGCTATTGGCTCACAACTCACCTGGATGACTCTGGGCTAATGAGAAACAGCTGACCAAAGCTTTATCGAATTACAGGCTGCTACGATGGGACGTCTCACAAGACAGCAGCCAATGAGTGGGTGACATTTGACCGAGTGTACGTAGAACTATGGAGTTCATCCTAGAGGTCATTGAACACGCGAATTTTTCCGGTCCCTAACTGTAGCATCGTCTGTGTTTCGTGATTGGGTGAGTTTCTCCCAGGTACTAATCGATTGTAACAACACCAATCACAGTGATTCAGTGCGGAAGTAAACACGTCCTGAGTGGCTCGGTGAAACAAGGCAACGACTTCTCTTGCAGACGGCCGCCAATCACAAGGAAGTATCCGCTGGTGCGGGTATACCTTGTTGCAGTCTAATAAGTGTTTAGATCTTTTCGCAAAAAATGCCTGCCCCTAGTAATTAACTATCTCGAGAACTGCGTCAAATTTAAAAAAAAAAATGTTTAAATTTAGTGAAATTAGAGCGCCATAAAATCTAGCCTGCAGCTCAATAAGCCTGCAAAATTTCCGTGTCTGTAGCCAGAAGTTAATAATATTAATATATTTGTCTGATATTCTTACATTTTCTCAGTTTAAATTTTTTTTTCGTGAACATATTTAATGTAAATTTTTTGTCAACTGTCAATTGTGTCAACTTATGTTTCCAAGGTTAAGGAAAACCATGTGTACGGGCAGAAGTACAGTATCTAAATAGTGTGGTGAAGTCTAGTAAACAGTTAGCATTTCCCGCAAGATACACTTGTTTCTAGCCATGGGACCTATCTGATCTCAGTTAAATGGAATGTCATTTCCGTAAGGTACACAGTCAATATCGAAAACCATAGTGTGCAAACATTGGAAAATTTAAACACAGTAAACATTGCACACGCATGTGCACACATTAACTGACAGTTTTTTCTTGTCTTTATATCATTCAAGCCTGTGTACCCACATGTATTAGATACAGATTGCATAGGTATACCTTTGTATTTTGTGTAAGTGTATTGAGCCAAAGATATTTCTCAAAGCACTGTAACTGTTGTGGTTAATAGGATGATATTTAAACAGAGCATGGTTGATCTAACGTGAATTACATAAATGTACGGTATCACAGCAGCCACACTCTCATTGGCTAGTCAAATGCAGGATGATCTCACTGGTTGCAGGCAATACAGAAAGAAGCGTTGCAAACATCAACACACTGTTTTAAAGTCTAAAAACAGTCAAATATTTCCACGAATTTCAACAATCTCTAGCTAAAGTTAAAAATTGTGATTTAACGCGAAAAATATTTTTGGGTCAAGATAATTACTGTATTCCTGCACTTCAATGATCTGCCATAAAAGTAAGAATTGACACGGAGTTGTGAGAAATCCTTGACCCGAAATGATCCCGCGAATTACAGACATTTCTGGTGTATTATGTAAGTAAAAGTGTACACAACTATACGGAAAACAAATGAACTAGAATAATAAAACAGACGGAGCACTAATGACGAAATGACTGACAACAGATAGAAGAAAGCACAGACGAACACAAGTGGAAAACTGAATATGCACACTAAAATCCCCACAACGAAGACATTGCAGGTGAATACGGTAAGCTTCTTAAAACGAGAATTTGCAAAGGCACACACACGACTAATTCACTCTTCGGTTTTTCTAAAAGTGTTGTTTATACATGTGTCTAGACGAAAGAAAACATTGGCTCGCCTCCTGTTTCTTTTTGTGTGTAATTTTCCCTGGGCCATCTAAGACATAAAACAAAGCTATAAAATGACGTACCTCATAAAATTTTTCATTCACAAACGCTTCTAAAGAAAACCGCTTAATATTTTCAAATGTTCTCCTTTAGTATGCAAAAGGCCATATCCACTTTATTCCAAGTAATTTTCCATTTGACGGCTTTCATTGTGTAAAACATTTTTTTTTGACTCATGCCCGATTTCAGTTGTACATATATATATTTATTTGGTCTTGTCTGGAAAGAACATGGGGTGATTAAAAAAATAATTGTTTGTTCTGTGGTATCAAAACAATAAAATTACACAAGTGTATTAAATTTTTCATTTTACTAAAAATAATTAAATGAAACTAAAAATAGGAAAAGCAACGTATAGGCTAGCGAATAACAGAAGCACAGCATTAAAATGAGCGATTAATGATCTTCCCAGTCAACTGCTAAACTGGTATCTTACTATAGGCTTCGCAGAAGATTAAAGTGTGTATACAGTTTCAGTCATAATTCGACCGATAAACTTAGGCTGCCGATTCATCATGAGAATCATGACAAAATTAGTTGAAAAAACACACACACACACACACACACACACACACACATATATATATAAATATATACATATATGCATATATATGCGTCCCAAGGTTGGACACGTCTTTGAAGATGGGACTGAACATCAATTTTTTTGTAATATTATATAAAGTATACAAGGCAGCACCGATCGCCTAGATTATGTTTAATTGAATGAAGTTCTACAACCTCCACGAATTATGTCGCCGTAAGTTAATTATTTCATAGAAATTACTGTAGGTAGTATCACGCTAAAAAAAACCTGAGGAAAATAAAGACGTACGTCTGAAAAGCTGTTGTTTAATAGCACAGTTTTTTTGCCAAACAGGAATCTGGGGTAGTAATAAATCTTCCACAGTGAACGCAAATTAAATTAAATTTTTTTTCTGTGGCAGCAACCAATGAATAGAGACCCGGAAAATTCGCGGGTTCAATGACCTCCAGGATAGACTCCAATATCCTCTACACCCTCGGGCAAATGCCACCTGTACATTGGCTGCTGACTTGTGAGTCGTCTCGACTGGGTGGCCTGTGATTCGACACTTCTATGAGTGAGGGCCTCTAATTGGCCCACAGTCCTCCAGATTAATAGTGAACCAATGACAGAAGCAAAACTAATATGTAATTATTTGAATTTTAGCATAACACGAAATGAACCCGCGAATTTTACGGGTCTCTACCAATGAACAAGGATGTAGGTATAACTGCTAATGTTCATTCATAGGGACAGGCATTTTTCGCGAAAAAAACTTGAACGTCTACTAGACTGCAACAAGGTATAACCGCACCAGCGGTTTCTTCTTTGTGATTGGCAGCCGTCTGCGAGAGAAGTCGTCGCCTTGTTTCACCGAGCCACTCAGGACGCGTTTGCTTCCGCTCTGAATTACTGTGATTGGTGTTTTAACAATCGACATGTACCTGAAAGAAACTCACCCAGTCACGAAACACAGACGATGATATAGTGTTTTAACTTTCAGCTGGACTCGGTATCTTTTCGCGAAATATGCATGGCCCTACGTATAATTATCGTCCGTAAACCGACATTACAGACAACCCCCATTATTTTACTAAGTTGGTAATATTTGCTTTATTCAATTTTAATTTTTTATATATTTAATTATATTATTTGAAATCTGTCATTAAATCCATTTAATTTACTTTAGGTGGGGACACCTGTATTTCGCGATTTAATTTCATGTCAAGGTATTTCAAAAAACACTGTAGCTTTTTCTATGAATCATGGCTAGAGACCCGTGATATTCGCGGATTAATTTCGTGTTCTGCTAAAATTCAAATAATTATACCTTAGTGCTGCTTCTGTCATTGGTTCTCTGTTAATCTGGAGGACTGAGGGCCAATTAGAGACCCTCACTCATAGAAATGTCGAATCACAGGCCACCCAGTCGAGACGACTCACAAGTCAGCAGCCATTGAACAGTTGGCATTTGCCCGAGTGTGTAGAGGATATTGGAGTCTATCCTGGAGGTCATTGAATCCGCGAATTTTTCCGGTCTCTAGTTATGGGTAGAGACCTGCAAAATTCGCGGATTCATTCGGTGATAGGCTAGAATTCAAACACATATACCTCTTAGATAATTTTGCTATTGGCTTACTGTTCATTTGGACGAATCTCAACCAGTTATAAATAGAGACCCGTGAATTTCGCGGATTCAATGACCTCCAAGATAGACTCCAATATCCTCTACACACTCGGGCAAATGCCAACTGTTCATTGGCTGCTGTCTCGTGAGTCGTCTCGACTGGGTGGCCTGTGATTCGACACTTCTATGAGTGAGGGTCTCTAATTGGCCCTCAGTCCTCCAGATTAACAGTGAACCAATGACAGAAGCAGCACTAAGGTATAATTATTTGAATTTTAGCAGAACACGAAATGAATCCGCGAAATTCACGGGTCTCTAGTTATAAACCCTCAATCAAAGAAGTATCGAATCACAGACAAACCAGCTGAGACGACTTACAAGTCGTCAGCCAATGAACTTGCGTTATTTGCCCGAGTGTACAGGGGTATGTGCAGTCTATCCTGAAGGCAATCGAAACAGCGAATTTTGCAGGTCTCTAGTTATGGGACAATTGTGGAAAGAGATTAAATGCATAAGAATGTAGGTTTTAGCTCATCACAAATTTGTTTTCCGGTGTCAACTGAACTTTATCCGACCACGTGAAATTGACGGAAGGTGAAATGCGGCAGCAGCCAATGGTTTGTGTGGGCGTGTGCGGAGAGATGTGCCATTACACGGACAGTATCGTGTCCGGCAGGCCGCAAATGCCTCGAGAGATGTGCCGTGACACGGACAGTCTCGTGTCCGGCAGGCGGCAAATGCCTCGAGAGATGTGCCGTGACACGGACAGTCTCGTGTCCGGCAGGCGGCAAATGCCTCGAGAGATGTGCCGTGACACGGACAGTCTCGTGTCCGGCAGGCGGCAAATGCCTCGAGAGATGTGCCGTGACACGGACAGTCTCGTGTCCGGCAGGCGGCAAATGCTTTGAGAGATGTGCCGTGACACGGACAGTCTCGTGTCCGGCAGGCGGCAAATGCCTCGAGAGATGTGCCGTGACACGGACAGTCTCGTGTCCGGCAGGTGGCAAATGCCTCGAGAGATGTGCCGTGACACGGACAGTCTCGTGTCCGGCAGGCGGGCAGGGACGGACGTCGCCAGGCTGCGGCGCTCACCCAGTAGGCGGCAGCCTCGTCCGGATCCCTCGTGGACGCCATGACGGCAGCTCCTGTCTCGGCGGGACTGAGGACCGAGGCTCGCGCGCCGTCGCGGCGCCCTGCGTAGGCGTCCACCCGAGGGATGGGGGAACTCCCCTCTCTCCCCCCCCCGAGATACCCCCCTCCATGCTATTCCCCAACTTCTGCCGCCAGTGCAGAAATAATTCCTCGGCGGAGGGGAGCACACGAACGACTTTTTTTTAAAAAACCCCTACCATCTTTTCCTCCTGGCGTCACCGTGCCGTGACGCACGTGGGAAAAAAAAAAAACTACAGAAAGACACACGCGATTCTCTTCCGCATGCTCGCGGAAATGTGCCGAAGAAATTTATTGCAACTCCCCTCCCTCACCAAAACCCACCCCTTCTCACTCCAGAATTTTCGGGTGGAATGATCTCCCCAATAAACGTCTCCGATTTAACTCACCGACGCTGCTCAGAGACTGTGAACATACTCCAGTTCAGCGACCGCTGTAGTCTGGAGCTCAGAACATTTCACCACACAATCGGACCGAACGAAATTGTTATAGATAGGAATTGGAAACGGTCAATGGCCTCTAGAATAGCTCCCACAATCCTCTGCTTTCTCGGGAAAATAAATGGCATCTGATCATTGGCTGTTGACTTGAGGGGTGTCTCGAGTTGGTAGGCTGCGAGTCGATTTTTTCTTTGGTTGAAGGTCTCTCATAAATAGGGCCATGTAGTTTTCGCGAAAAAATTTATAGACCAGCTTTGTGTTAAAACACTGTAGCATCGTCTGTGTTCCGTGATTGGTTGTGTTTCTTTCCGTTGCATGTTTACTGTCGGTCCACAAATCACAGTCGTTCATTGCGGATGCCAACACGTTCTGACTGGCCCGGCCAAAGAGGGCGATGGCTTCTCTTGCAGATGGCAGCCAATCGCAAGGAAACAATCGCTAACGCGAACATAACTTTTTGCAGTCTAACGAGCGATCATATTTATTCGCGAAAAACACCTGCCCCTACTCATAAATTGTGAGCCAAAAGCATAATCAGCACAGAGACAAAAGTATTTCAATTTGATCCTATCGTGAAATCCACCCGCAAATATTTATAGACCACAGACATTTCACGGATTCATTAACATCAGGTTGGAATTCGCAGTACTGTGTATACTCCACCCACATATGCTATCATATTGGCTTGTGTATTACTGTAGAACCTCCCCTTATTTGGAATGGGTCGATGTTATTCGACCACTCTCCTGCTGGCTGATACATACTGGCCCACAGTCTTAGAGGGGCGTGTCCAAAAATTTGTGATCCAATCATCAAAGCAATTCAAAGGTGTACATATTTTCAGTCTCCGTTGTGACAAAAAATTTTCCGGGTCTCATAAATTATTCCTTGGTAGCCCACGATTACTTAGCTGAGTCATTGGATGGCAAAGTAGAGTTGAAACACACACTCGTACACATCTAATGCACGATGTTTATTGGACTACAGGGCTCTTGACAGGCCCTTGATGATCTTAGATCAATTTACAAAGGGAAGAAGTAGGTACCCAATCACTAGAGACCTGCAAAATTTGCGGATTCATTCGGTGATAGGCTAGAATTCATACACATATACCTCTTAGATAAATTTGCTATTGGCTTACTGTTCATCTGGACGAATCTCAACCAGTTATAAACCCTCAACCAAAGAAGGATCGAATCACAGACAAACCAGCTGAGACGACTTACAAGTCGGCAGCCAATGAACTTGCGTTATTTGCCCGAGTGTACAGGGGTATGTGCAGTCTATCCTGAAGGCCATCGAAACCGCGAATTTTGCAGATCTCTACCAATCACGTGTAATCCGCTTATAAGAATGCACCTTATCATCGGCCAATGAGAAATCTAAAACGGCTTGATTATGTATAAGCATGTTGAGTCCCGCCTGGAGTGACATAAATACGCGTAAATAATCGTTGCTGGATTAATTTGGGGATACATAAAGATTTTGAGAATAGATGGTAAATGTTTGTATACCTTAACGATACTTGTCATTGTTAGGGACCGGAAAAATTCGTGGGTTCAATGACCTCTAGGATGAACTCCATAGTTCTACGTACACTCGGTCAAATGTCACCCACTCATGGGCTGCTGTCTTGTGAGACGTCCCATCGTAGCAGCCTGTGATTCGATAAAGCTTTGGTCAGGTGTTTCTCATTGGCCCAGAGTCATCCAGGTGAGCTGTGAGCCAATAGCAGAGGCGGCACTGAGGTATAACTATTTGTATTTTAGCCTATCGCGAAATGAATTCGCGAATTTTTCCGGTCTCTACATATTGCAAAAAAAAAAAATGCGACTCAGTCTCGTGCAACCAATAGAAGATGGAACTTGGCGACAGCCAATCATTGACAATGTTATTGTTGTAAAGTCCAATCTGGCGCAAGATAATAATAATGCGAGTTTGCAGGTATGTTTGAATTGCTGATGGAACGTAATCAGCTGCTTGTGCACAGGCCCAGTAGCAGGTTGGTCAGCAGCTATTATCGGAGCTTCCATCGTGGCGAAAGGGCTTGAGGCGGTGATTGGACTAGGCGTGTCGTGCTGAAGGCGAGCTCGTAACGAGGTGTGTGCGCGTGTCGCGAGCCCGCCCCTCCCTGGCGCAGTAACGAGGCCTCGCTGAAGCCCAGCGAGCTGGCAAGGAAGGGCGTCTAATTCCGTGCGCCGACAGCGCCAGTATCTGGGCTTCTCTGGGCCCGCGTGCTTTCCCAACACCTGCGCGGCTCCCGGTGCTGTGCTGAAACTCCCCTATCCACCCTGGTCGTGGGGCTGCACACCCCCTGGAGGACTAGTGACCAACACCAGTAAAAACAGCCGACCGAGTCGTGTGCCCCGGAGAGAAGGTGAAAATTTGCAGAAGCCAATTAGTAGGGACACATGTATTTCGCGAATACATTTCGTGTCAAGGTATTTCCCAAAATAATGTAGCTTTTCTCCTGTGGTTATTGGCTGAGGTTGGTGAGAGGTGTCGTCCCGCTCTTGACGGGGCCAATGAGAATGTGGTCACCGTACTGCTGCACCCTCACCATTTGCCATGACTCTTAGAAAAAGCTACCGTGTTTTGTGAAATACCTTGACATGAAATGAAATCGCGAAATACAGCTGTCCCTACCAATGAGTAGAGACCTGCGAAATTCGCGGATTCATTACGCGATAGGATAGAGTCCAAATACTTTTGACATTATTTTGCTTCAGTGATTGGACTACAGTTTATTTGAAGGATTCTGGGCCAATGAAAAATCTTTAACAGAAGAATGAGCGAATCACGATCATTCCAGTCAACAAGTGTTACGAGTCGGTAACCAATCAGCAGATGTAATTTGCACGAGTCCATAGAGGATCATTGAGTCTATCCTTTAAGGATTTGAAATCGCGAATTTATTGGTCTCTACCAATGAACAATGAGTAGTGGCAGGCATTTTTCGCGGAAAAACCTGAACGTCTATCAGAATGCAACAAAGTATACCCGCATCAGCGGTTTCTTCCTTGTGATTGGCGGCCGTCTGCGAGAGAAGTCGTCGCCTTGTTTGACCGAACCATTAAGAACGCGTTTGGCTTCAGCACTGACTTCATGTGATTGGTGTTGTAACAATCGACATGTACCTGAAAGGAACTCACCCAATCACGGAACACAGACAGTGCTACATTATTTTGACTTTCAGCTGATCTCGGAATATTTTCGCGAAATATGCATGCCCCTGCCAATGAGTAGGGGCAGGCAATTTTTCGCGAACTTTGAACCAATAAAAGAAGCAGTACAATAAAAACATATAAATATTTGAATTTTAGCGTTTCACGAAGCTAACCCGCGAATTTTTTCGGTCTCTACTTATGATAAGTAGAGACCCGTGAATTTCGCGGATTCAATGACCTCCAGTATAGACTACAATATCCTCTACACACTCGGG
The DNA here is from genome assembly GCF_032445375.1 of Bacillus rossius redtenbacheri. NCBI lineage: Eukaryota > Metazoa > Arthropoda > Insecta > Phasmatodea > Bacillidae > Bacillus > Bacillus rossius. The sequence continues at coordinate 4,009,988 of NC_086331.1, read as the reverse complement.
CAAATGCCAACTGTTCATTGGCTGTTGACTTGTGAGTCGTTTAGACTGGGTGGCCTGTGATTCGACACTTCTATGAGTGAGGGTCTCTAATTGGCCCTCAGTCCTCCAGATTAACAGATAACCAATGACAGAAGCAGCACTAAGGTATAATTATTTGAATTTTAGCATAACACGAAATGAATCCACGAAATTCACGGGTCTCTAATGATAAGTGTCGGGAAAAATCTGCGGATTCGTTTAGCGATTCGCTAAAATTCAAATTCTTGTTCTTTTGGGCTTATTCTGCTCTTGGCTCACAGTTTATCTAGATGACTCTGGGCTAATGAGAGATCGTCAACCAAAGAAGCAACGAACATAGGCTATCCAGTCGAAACCTCTCACTAGTGAGAAGCCAATGAACATCAGGGGACGTTTGGTCCTCCGAGTGTCAAGAGTGCTATGGAGGATATCATAGGGGTCATTAAACCCTGGAATGTTTCCCATCACTGGCTATTGCGGTACTATCAAGAATGTTCTTAGAACCTTCAATACAGCTATTTCTTCTTCTGTTTTTAACAGTTTAAAACGTTATAGTTGCGAACCAGGATCTTGGTGTCGTAGTACAGATTGCATCAATTGGAGCTTTGGAACCTGGGAGAGCCAATATATTTTGGCTAGACTTATTCAGGCCGCAAACTGTGTTGTAGACACGAACTCTACAAGTTCGACACACATATAATCATCAAATTGGTAATTATTTTATTTAAAAAAAATCCCGTCCATATTATTAAAATATTTTTCTATGTAAAGTTTCTATTTGTGTGCATCAAAAAAACCTGAGTTTCAAAATTATTCGCTTTTTCATAATTAAGAGATACTCTTAGTGTTACGAGTGGGAAATAAGGTCCGGAAAGGCTAGAACAATTAATACAATACAGTTTATTTAGAACCTTATATTTACATTATTAGTAGAGACCAGTAAAATTCGCGATTTCAAATCTCTGAAGGATAGACTCCATGATCCTCTATGCACTCGTGCAAATTACATCTGCTGATTGGTTACCGACTCGTATCACCTGTTGACTGGAATGATCGTGATGCGCTAATTCTTCTGTTAAATATTTTTCATTGGCCCAGAGTTCTTCAGATAAACTGTGGCCCAATCACTGAAGCAAAATAATGTCAAAAGTATTTGGACTCTATCCTATCGCGAAATGAATCCGCGAATTTTACAGGTCTCTAATTATTAGTTAATTTACAACAGTTAAATCGCCTGTCCAAGAACTAATCATTTTTAATTTATTCCATAATTTACTCCCCCCACTGGAGCTCGTCGCAACAGTGGTTCTCTCTACTGCTGGTCTCTCACCACGCACCTCTGTCCGAACACACTGTCTCGCACTACTCACTCGTCCGCCGCGCATACAACACCCGGGTGCTTCTGTCCCTGATGTGCCAGTCTTCGCACAAGAATCCCGCCGCTCGCCCTCCGCTATCTCTCACCAAGGGGTCACTCACCCTTATTCACTTCACTGCCCTCACAGGCCAGTCTCTCCGTTTGCATACCGGCCAAGTCCTGCCGCGGAAGGGTCTCGTAGCCTTCCGATTTGTAGCGGCACCAGAGTCCCCAAACTTAACACTCGAAGCTCTGAGAACAATGGCGTCCTAATTACGCCGTTTGACGAAAGCAAGGCTCTGGTAACATGCCAAACCCTCTAGAGACGCAGAGAATCTCTGGGCTCAATAAGAAAGCGATGGGGAAGGGGGAAGGGAGAAAACGAGGCGCCAATGATAATCGGATTAGGTATGTAGCGATAATGAGAGGATATGAGCTACCTTCATCGGGCCCCGCACGCAGGCAGGCGCGCCGGCTTGGCCAGCCAGCATCGTCGCTAGAGTCCTCGTAACAATATTAAACTAAGCAAAACACCATTCCCCCCTTTTAATGTTAAATAACTCATCTTATTGCGCATTCTTACTTGGTAAATTTAAAATTTAAAATAAATAAATGCAAAACAATAACAACGATTTGAAAGAAATCAAAAATTTTAAACATAGAATATGTCCAAAAGTAAACATTGACCATCAATACAAACGGTGTGTTGAAACGCTTTTGAATTGTTTCTTTGAATTTTTTTTGTTTGCATGCCTACTGTCCGTACACAAATCAGAGCAAAGTCTCGCACGCAACCGCCAATCAAAATTAAGAAAAAGTTGGCATGCACATATACGTCGTTGCAGTCTAGCGAGAATGAATTTTCGCGGGAAAAAAAGTGGGGTGTGGCTGTGTCATGGACACGGTCGTGTGTTGAACGTGAATACGTGTACGTAACAGATAATATTTTCTATACAAAATATAAAATACGCTATTTTATGTATGTTATAATCATGTTTGAACACTAGAAGTCGCATATAGGCCAACATTATATATTATATATAGAGACCCGTGAATTTCGCGGATTCAATGACCTTCAGAATAGACTCCAATATCCTCTACACACTCTGGCAAATACCAACTGTTCATTGGCTGTTGACTTGTGAGTCGTCTCGACTGGGTGGCCTGTGATTCGACACTTCTATGAGTGAGGGTCTCTAATTGGCCCTCAGTCCTCCAGATTAACAGTGAACCAATGGCAGAAGCAGCACTAAGGTATAATTATTTGAATTTTAGCATAACACGAAATGAATCCGCGAAATTCACGGGTCTCTAATTATATATATTTTTATTTTAACACCATATATATATATATATTCACTGTAACTATTTTACACTACTGTTTTATGTACACAATCGATAAATTTTGACGAGAGCTGACGATTGAAAACCAAACTAACGTCGTAGCTTCTCCGAGTCAAAAGTTATACTAAATGGAAATCTCTAAACGCAGCAAAATGACCTCAAAATGGCGCCGCTTCCCCCTCCACCGCGCGCGATGCGTCACAGTCCTCACTAAGCGTAACGAATTCTTTGATCCTTTAGCTATCCAGTGGTGTGATTAAATTTTTGGATGGAGATGATAGATATGTAGCTGCAACACCAAACTGTATCCCCGGGTTTGTTATCATTAGTTTTTTTTAATTGCGTCCCAGTATGGAATCAATTTTAAAGACGTGTTCACGTCAAATAGATATACCTGTCGCAGATTCATTTCGCGATAGTCTGAAATTCACACAAATATACCTTTAAGCTGCTTTTCCTATTGGCTCACTGTTCGTCTGGGCGACTCTGGGCCAATGAGAAACCCTCAACCGAAGAAGTAACGAATCACGGACAAACCATTTGAGACGACTCACAAGTCGGCAGCCAACGAACTGGCGTTATTTATCCCGAGTGTACAGAGGACTGCGTAGACTATCCTGAAGGTCATCGAAACAGGTCCCTACCTGTCGCTGAACACGGGAGCGGTGTTGTTACGCCACAGCGGCCGCCCCCGCCACAAATAACACAGATCTCGGCGCCGGGCCAGCCCTGCGAGCCATCACCTTCCCTAATTCAAGAGTGACTCCTCTGCCAGGGCGCGGACTGCGGTCTGACGCAACAGCCGTCTCCATTGTTGTGCTCCTGTCCCGCGGCTCTGTGGAGATGTGAGCTTGCGCGCAGGGCCGGTGCAAGGTAAATTGGCGCCCTAGGGCCTAGGCGAAAAACCTTAATTGCCCCCCCCCCCCCCCCCGGGCCGGACACCACAAAAAAAATTTCCTTGCGTCAAAACACATCACGTAAGCCTAAGATTTTGTCAACAATCAAATGTAAGCAGGCTTGTGTTTTTTTTTACTTTTTTACTTATTACAAATCATAAACAGGTCACCGTGGACTTTAAGTAATTACTAGAGACCTTAAAAATTCGCGGATTCATTCGGTGATAGGCTAGAATTCAAACACATATACCTATCAGATAATTTTTCTATTGGCTAACTGTTCATCTGGACGAATCTCAACCACTTATAAACCCTCAACCAAAGAAGGATCGAATCACAGACAAACCAGCTGAGAAGACTTACAAGTCGGCAGCCAATGAACTTGCGTTATTTGCCCGAGTGTACAGGGGTATGTGCAGTCTATCCTGAAGGCCATCAAAACCGCGAATTTTGCAGGTCTCTAGTAACTACTTATATGTCAATAGGGATAAACATTCCAAACTGTTCTAAAAATCTATTTTCATCTAGTTTCAAAAATCGTTAAACATATTATATGAGCTGTTATGTGTCGTGCTGCGCCGCCCCCAGCTACTTGGCGCCCTAGGCGGTTGCCTAGTACGCCTATATGGTCGCGCCGGCCCTGCTTGCGCGCGGGCCTTTACGTTTGGAAACTTTACCGTACTGCGCATTCCCCAGCCTACGTTTGAATTAGTGTTAGTCAGGGGCAGGCATTTTTCTCGAAAAAAACCCCTGAACGTCTACTAGGCTGCAACAAGGTATACCCGCACCAGCGGTATCTTCCTTGTGATTGGCGGCCGTCTGCGAGAGAAGTCGTCGCCTTGTTTCACCGAGCCACTCAGGACGCGTTTGATTCCGCACCGACTTCATGTGATTGGTGTTGTTACAATCGACATGTACCTGGGAGTAACTCGCCAAATCTCGAAACACAGACGGTGCTACAGTGTTTTAACTTTCAGCTGGTCTCGGAATCATTTCGCGAAATATGCATGCCCCTAGTGTTAGTTGATTCCAGCCAGTGAAAACGGACGGGAATGCTGTCTGCAAAAAACAGCTGATTTTTTTTACTTGACCTTATCGTTAGACCCACGGAATTTTCGCGCATTCATTTAGTCGCAAGGTAGAATGCAAACCTCCACACTGTCGCACTGTGTTCATGATTGGACCGCAGTTATCTGGACACGCCCCTCTACGACCGTGAGCCAACGATGTGCGGCTAGGAGAAAAGTAAGCGAATCAGGTAGTGCCAAATAACAAGGATAAAAATGTTCTCACTAAGAAATCAACCAATGGGAAAGTAAACATGGGTTGAGCACACCTATAACTTTGAATTCTATTCTGAGGCCAGAGGTATCCGCGAAATTTCCGGGACTCTACTTATCGTCTGTATTGTGAAGTGCATTTCGGTTAATTATCGTAACTGACTGACTGATAATTCCTCAAAAATTATACATTTTCATCCATGGTGGTATTGGATATGTAATTGAAATACCTAACGTATATATACGATTGAATCTAAAAAAATTTCAGCATTTCAGCTTGTAACATAGAATGCGTACACATATAAGAATAGGGCCATGCATTTTTCGCGAAAAGATTCCGGAACAAGTTGAAAGTTTAAACACTGTAGCATCGTCTGTGTTTCGTTATTGAATGAGTTTCTTTCAGGTTCATGACGATTGTTAAAACACCAATTACAGTAATTCATTGCTGAAGCAAATTCGTCCTGAGTGGCTCAGCCAACTAAGGCAACGACTTCTCTCGCAGACGGCCGCCAATCACAAGAAAGAAACCGCTGGTGCGGGTATACCTTGTTGCAGTCTGATAGACGTTCAGTTTCATTCGCGAAAAATGCCTGCCCTTAGATAAGAATCACAAATATTTCACTTTAATGAATAAGTAGAGACCTGCAAAATTCGCGGATTCATTCGGTGATAGGCTAGAATTCAAACACATATTCCTCTTAGATAATTTTGCTATTGGCTTACTGTACATCTGGACGAATCTCAACCAGTTATAAACCCTCAACCAAAGAATGATAGAATCACAGACAAACCAGCTGAGACGACTTACAAGTCGGCAGCCAATGAACTTGCGTTATTTTCCCGAGTGGATAGGGGTATGTGCAGTCTATCCTGAAGGCCATCGAAACCGCGAATTTTGCAGGTCTCTACGAATAAGAACTATTATATGTGACAGTAATAAGTTAAAAATACTACGAGCCAAATAGTGTAGCATAAAATGGCTGTACAGTTAGAATAATAAATACGATTTGTAACTTTACTTTTTTAAGAAACGTATAATAGCAAAATATTAACTATAAACACATATGGATAATAATCTCCCTGTAACAGAAATAAAATCTAAGTTTCCTAAAACCATTATGCTATTTGGAACACACAAATCTCTGAACGAAATATTAAATTCATAAAAGGTAGCGCTATCCATGCCGAAAATACAGGGAATATCTCAACAGCGCTCTCTACGCTGCTGGCTGAACAAGGAGGAACGCGAGGGCGCTAGTAGAAAATATGGGATACCTATATCTTTTTTATATAAAAAAAGCGTGTGCACACACTCGCTGTCTTTTTCTTTTGTTCATCTAGCTCCCTTGGTTCTATTTTTTTTTTTGGGCGGAGGATGAATCGTCGCATAAAGAGGAGAACGAAAAAGAGACCAGAAACGCAAATATCATAGTGCTCTCATTATATCTCTTTGGCCAAGTACTTATTCTATGTCCATTTCGCGTCAGAAACGTTTCACAACAATGTTTCACGAGAGAGGTTCAGTAAAATTCGGCCTTGAAATTTTACTCTCACTACAAAAATGAAATTTTCATTTTAGATCCGTTATAAAATCATGTCCGCCATCTTGGTCTGGTGGCTAGCGTGTCTGTCTGTGTGTTCGTGAAGTCCCTTTCACCACCGTCCCGTGAAAGGCGGTGGCGGAAGGTGATGTTAAACCTTCGCAGAATCATCTTGCCTCGTCAAGCATAGAGACGTCTTTTTACATTATAAATTTATAAGAGATCGGAAAAAATCGTGGTTTCAGTTACCTCCAGGATTGACTCCATAGTTATACGTAGACACCGGAAAAATTCGCGAATTCATTTCGCGATAGGCTAAAATAAGTACAAATAGTTATACCTCAGTGCCGCCTCTGATATTGGCTCACAACTCAACTGGATGACTCTGGGGAATGAGAAACACCTGACCAAAGCTTTATCGAATCACAGGCTGCTACAATGGGACGTCTCACAAGACAGCAGCCCATGAGTGGGTGACATTTGACCGAGTGTACGTAGAACTATGGAGTTCATACTACAGGTCATTGAACCCGCGAATTTTTCCGGTCCCTAATTATAACTGGGGGCAGGTATTTTTAGCGAAAAATTCTGAACACTTATTAGACTGCAACAAGGTGTACCCGCACCTGTGGTTTCTTCCTTGTGATTGGCGGCCGTCTGCGAGAGAAGTCGTCGCCTTGTTTCACCGAGCCACTCAGGACGCGTTTACTTCCGCACTGATTCACTGTGATTGGTGTTGTGACAATCGATAAATACCTGAGAGAAATTCAACCAATCACGAAACACAGATGGCGCAACAGTGTCTTAACGTTCAGCTAGTCTCGAAATCTTTTCGCGAAATATGCATGCCCCTAATTATAACATTATAAGAGATCGGAAAAAATTCGCGGTTTCAGTTACCTCCAGGATTGACTCCATAGTTATACGTATACGCAGGATAATGTCACCCACTCATTGGCTACTGTCTTGTGAGGCGTCCCAACGTAGTTGTCTGTGATTCGATACAGCATTGGCTGAGTGTTTCTCATTGGCCCAGAGTTCTCCACATTAGATGTGAGCCAGTTAGCAAAGGTATCACCAAGGTATAACAACGTTTTAATTATAGACAATTACAAAATTAATCCTTGAATTTTTCCGGTCTCTTTATGTAACAAAATGCATGTTTGTATCTATTTATGTTTTTAAGTCTCTAGCATATTGAAAAGAAATATATTTATTTTAACTACCTATATAAGTTATAATAATAAATTAAAAAGTTTGTATGATTGACAACAAGACATACTGTTTAACTAATGGGTAATGGCTGTCAATAAAAATTGAGTTCTTTGCACATAAATATGTTTTTACAAAATTTTCAGAACTTAAAGAAAATTTTTTTTAAAAATATCTACAGAGTTGTAACTCATTGCATTATATCTTACATAAATTATTTAATTTTATCGTTCGTCTTATTTACACACTTTCAAAAGCTTTACAAATATACATTTGTTTTACTAAAACTTCATTCAACACAACTCCCGCTAAACTGTCTGTGTTTCTTTTTTTTTTTTTACAAAGTAAATGGAGTCAATGCTCTACATGTTTATTTTTCGAGGCTGCGCCTAAAAATATTTGTACAGACGCTCTGATTCCAAATTAAATTGGCACTCATCCACATCATCACTGAGATGGGTTGGGTGGGGGGAGGCTTTTAGAACTTTAATTTGACTCTGCTCCCAGTTTCTACATTTTTATTTCGCGTTATTCTTGGCAAAATACGTTGTAATGAATAACTCTTGAACTAACTAAGACATGGCTCATCGCTACAAACCTGCGGCGAGATTTGCATTAACTATTATTACTAGAGACCCGTAAAATTCGCGGGTTCATTTCGTGTTATGCTAAAATTCAAATAATTATACCTAAGTTTTGCTTCTGTCATTGGTTCACTGTTAATCTGGAGGACTGAGGGGCAATTAGAGACCCTCACTCATAGAAGTGTCGAATCACAGGCCACCCAGTCGAGACGACTCACAAGTCAGCAGCCAATGAACAGTTGGAATTTGCCCGAGTGTGTAAAGGATGTTGGAGTCTATCCTGGAGGTCATTGAACCCGCGAATTTTACGGGTCTCTAATTATTACTAGAGACCTGCAAAATTCGCGGTTTCGATGGCCTTCAGGATAGACTGCACATACCCCTGTACACTCGGGCAAATAACGCAAGTTCATTAGCTGCCGACTTGTAAGTCGTCTCAGATGGTTTGTCTGTGATTCGATCCTTCTTTGGTTGAGGGTTTATAACTGGTTGAGATTCGTCCAGATGAACAGTAAGCCAATAGCAAAATTATCTAAGAGGTATATGTGTTTGAATTCTAGCCTATCACCGAATGAATCCGCGAATTCTGCAGGTCTCTACTAATTGTGAATAAATATGCGTTGAAGAGATTTTTCGGTAACTTCATAAGCCATCTGTAAAATTTGTTTTTCCAGAACTAGCTTCTCAAATAAGACATTTATGTATTCTCCACAACAAAATTATATATAATTTTTAATTCGGGACGTTATCTTGCCGAAGTGCATCAAGCTTGACAGAGTTTACGTGAATAATTTCTGTGTTGTCCGCAGCCACATACACACTGGGGTCGGCTTACCGCGGCTCTACTCACAGGATGTTACGGCTCTACATCCCACTGCGCTGACTCTACACTCGATAATATCTAACGGTCCAATCACAAGGCATGTCGCTCACACCTGCCACCGCACTAACCCAGGGGATTTTTTTTTAATTTTAATAATTCAGGTTTTCTTGTTTTATCAGTAGAGCTCTACCAATGACTACCATAATTTTTTTACACTTACATGATTATTCCCGTACGTAGCCTTTATTTTTAAGATTTTATGATGCGCATAAGTGGTTAAAATATCTGGATTTTAGCTGGTTTTTTCATCGTCTTAAAATTCCATGCAGATACAGAGAAAAATCACGTTGCGGCTTTCTGAAATATTGCAGTATCTGTTTACTTGATATTGGGGTCATCTCGTTCGGAATTCCGCCGACGCCTGGGTTTGGCCAATATTATTGTGCACAGCTTCCTTTAAGACATTTGGCAGCTTTCTGTGAAAGTTTAAACCAAATCTAAGAGAGTCGACCTGGGGACAAACACCTGTACAGTAGTACAGTAGTACTCTGGTGTAGGATTAGTAATTCTCCAATGTACACTCATATGGTCTCCGCCTGAAGTCTCACAGAGCCGCTTTACCGTCGAGAAGACCACCCGCCAGCTCGGCGCTTGGCGCGTAGAGGCGAGGACCTGTGCGATGTGGCAGCCTGTGTCACCCTTAAGGACCGGGCGGGCTGCCCCCTCAAGTCCCAGGCAGTTGGCTGCGGCCCAGGTCTATATCCGCTGCGCCCGTGCTACGGCCGCCCCTTGCGGGCTGGCAACCGGCCTGGCTGGGGCGCCGCCACAGAAACCACCGCCCCCGCCGCCCCACCGCCCCCGCTGACCCAAATGCCCCCACCGCCCCCACTGACCCAGTAGTTCCCTCTGCCCCAACTGCCCCAACTGCCCCCTCTACCCCCTATGCCCCAACTGCCCCATCTGCCCAACTGCCCCTTTGCCCCAACTTCCCCCTCTGCCCCAACTGCCCCCTCTACCCCAACTGCCCCCTCTGCCCCAACTGCCCGTCTGTCCCCTCTGCCCCCTTTGCCCCCACTTAACTCTCTGCCCCCTATGCCACAACTGCCCCCTCTGCCCCAACTGCCCCCACTTACCCCTCTGCCCCCGCTGCTACCGCCACCCGCGCAACCTCTACCACCCCCGCCACCCCCGCAGAACGGAACCTGAGTTGAAGTCCCGCCCTTCCTGGTGCCACAGAGAAAAACATTTGTCCGATACAAACCGATATGTGTTCGTAGATACAGCTTTGGCTGAGTGTTTCTCATTGGCCCAGAGTCCTCCAGATGAGTTGTGAGCCAATAGCTAGGGGCAGGTGTTTTTCGCGAATAAATCTGATCGCTCGTAGGGCTGCAAAAAGTTATGTTCGCGTTAGCGATTGTTTCCTTGCGATTGGCTGCCGTCTGCGAGAGAAGCCATCGCCCTGTTTGGCCGGGCCAATCAGAACGTGTTGGCTTCCGCAATGAACGACTGTGATTTGTGGGCCGACAGTAAACATGCAACGGAAAGAAACTCAACCAATCACGGAACACAGACGATGCTACAGTGTTTTAACACAAAGCTGGTCTATAAATCTTTTCGCCGAAAACTACATGGCCCTACCAATAGCAGAAGCAGCGATAAAAATGCATCTGTTTTATTTTCAGCCTATCACGAAATAAATCCGCGAATTTCGGTCTGACGCTGTAACATTTAACCTACTAATAAAAATTGCACATTATTTGGTTAGCTTCACAAGTTTTTTTTTTAAAAAAGAAATGCTGGGTGCTAATCTAAAGTGATAGAAAATTTTTTTCCGAGGAGTCATTTAACGATAAGCTGAAATTAAAATACATATAACTTTAAGAAGCTTTTGATATTGGCTCAGTGTTCCGAGCCAATGAGAAACCCTCAGCTTAAGATGTATCAAATCACAGGAAAACCGTTGTGACGAATCACAAGTCATCAACCAATGAACTGGCGTTACACACAGGACAGTGCAGTCTATACTGAAGGCCATCGAAAGCGCGAAGTTTTTCCAGTCCCTACTAATCATAAATATAGGACCATGCATATTTCGCGAAAAGATACCGAGGCCAGCTGAAATTTAAAACACTGTATCATCGTCTGTGTTTCGTGACTGGGTGAGTCTCTTTCAGTTAAATGTCGATTGTTACAACACCAATCTCAGTAATTCAGAGCGGAAGTAAACGCGTCCTGAGTGGCTCGGTCAAACAAGTCAACGACTTCTCTCGCAGACGGCCGCCAATCAGAATATATAATCCGGTGGTGATGGTATACCTTGTTGCAGTCTAATAGGCGTTCGGATTTTTTTCGCGAAAATTGCCTGCCCCTACTGATCAATAGAGCCACGGAATTTTCGCGCATTCATTTAGTCACAAGCTAGAATGCAAACCTCCACACTGTCGCACTGTGTTCATGATTGGACCGCAGTTATCTGGACACGCCCCTCTACGACCGTGAGCCAACGATGTCCAGCTAGGAGAGAAGTAAGCGAATCAGCTAGTGCCAAATAACAAGGATAAAAATGTTCTCGCTAAGAAATCAACCAATGGGAAAGTAAACATGGGTCGAGCACACCGATAACTTTGAATTCTATCCTGAGGCCAGAGAAATCCGCGAAATTTCCAGGACTCTAGTGATCTTCACTAAGGTGGTTTCATATTCCTGTCTTGTTCTCTCCTGCTGCAGCTAGGTGTGTGTGTGTGTGTGTGTGGGGGGGGGGGGATGTTCAGTGACGAAGAAGAGAGTTGTTGCAGTTCGTTGAGCCACTCGACCTGCAATTCTCTTGTCGGCTGCTAACCAGGGGATGCTGCAACATGGTTCACGTCCCTGGAGCAAGAAGAAAGGAGGGGAAAAAAACACGTGTGGGTTAAGTGAATTTTCGAAAGGGGTGGGGGGAGCACAGCTTTAAGAGGCCAGACGGGGAACGCAGGAAGCCACTTCAATGCACCCAGCACTTGGAATTCCAAGCCGTTCCCAGATCCCCGTACCGACGCTGAAACAGAATATAAATTCTCCAGGGCAGGAAAGAAGCCAGATACGGAATTCTTGTTTTCTCCGTCCGCGTTCAGTGGCTCGCTTCCAGGTGAACAATGACTGCACTCTTCTTGGAGCTCGCGAGTTCTCAAGTAGCTCATGTTTTTGACGTGACAACGTATAATAAATCGACGAACGCCGGCTGCACGCACGAAAAAAGTGTCCCGTTACGCACATTGTCCCGTTACGCTGCGTCCCGTTACGCTCATTGTACGCTTGCGCCGCATCTATCTCTCTTCCACTCGATTGGAACAACCATCGATTTGACTTTTTCGAGGTACATTAAACTTGAAAATACTCCCATTCGTTTCCTACTTTTCCTATCATCGTCCTATCCTTAACAGAATAACACAGATTGGAAGAAGTTAAATAGCAAACATGTACAAAAGTTATAGTTAAAATATTCTCTTCGTTAAAATAATAAACATATTTGAATTAATGAGTGAAAATAAAAGTAAATTTATCAATTAAATTGTAGATTTCATTTCACTCCTTCTTTGTATCCATAAAAAATAGTGATAATTCAATAAAAATGATTCAATTTTATTCATAAAAGTATGCAATCATTTCATCAATGTTTTGTTATGACGTTGTCACGTTAAACTATCGTCCGTAAACCGACTTTACAGACAACCAATTTTTTTCAAGAAGGAGTTATATATACATTTATTAATCAACTACCTGATTTCGTGAGAACGGTTTCAACACAAATATGACCGTTTTTTTGCATCTTTCACTAATACACAGTCCTACGGCGATATTCTGCCGTCTGTATTTTCACGCGAAAAATCATATATTGCTGTCGTAATGCGCAATGTGGAATATCACTGGCTGTATGAAGATTAGGCCTATACATTACGCTTCCGATCCAAGAATAATGGTAACAATGTGGGGAGAGCTCTCTTCCGCAGGCTGCCAAAGCAGGCGTATGCTTCGAAGGCCCGTTCTACAATCACACGGAAACGCAGAAGGATTTCACGGAACGGAGTTTCTACAATAGCACTCAGACGGAGACGGACCCGTACGAATTAGTTTGCAATGCCCAGCTCTTCCGTTTACGTTACTCCGTGCGACCAATAGAAACCGAGTATTTGGCAGCGGTGGCCAAAGCCTGGTTTGTTTTTGCCATTTAAATACGTCATAAAATTGTTTCAAGTACAAGAATATCCAGTGCTCAATCATTACTTTGTGGTTTATTTTTATGAACTATGAAAATCCTAACAGTATTAAGTTCTTGGATTTCTAATTTGTAAAATTTAATTTAATTTTTCTTAACCGTGAAGTTTCATTTCATTGTATGCCGTTTGTTAGGTTTCCGTGGTGTCGGACAATTCCGGACAGCGACAATAAACAGATAAACATAATCTCAATGACAAACACACGTCCTGTGACAATTCCGGACAGCTAAATCATCATCTCACCGAATATCAGGTAATAAAGAAATTGGGGGGGGGGGGGGGGGGGGGCTTTGACTTCTCTCACTTTTAGGTCAAACCTACTTTGGCGTGTTTAAAATAATTTTTTTATTTGTCTTTGGTTTTTTGTTTTTTTAATAATATTTAAAATCAACGTTCAATCAATTTTTTTGTCTTTGGTTTTTTTGTTTTTATTACTAACACTTAAAATCAACGTTCTATCAATTTTTTGTCTTTGGTTTTTTGTTTTTTATTACTAATATTTAAAATCAACGTGAATACGCATTGTCATTGTTGAAATTTTAATCTAAATTTTGTACATAGCTATGGTTCTGAGATATTTCTTCAAGTCTCCAGTGTTTTCGTACTTTTCTTGGCTCATCCGAATTTTTTCGTCGATATTCTTGTACAACTTTTTTCTTTTTTTCCTTTCTAAATTAAGCTCCATCCTCATACATAATGTTGGCGTTTTTCGCTTCACTTTTCAGGCAAGATATAACGTCTTGTATCTTCGGGTGGGGTTTACCAAGACACGCATTTATTTTACTGTTCCAACCCTCTACTGCATTATTGGTTCGGTGCCTTCGCTTATAACAGGTCCACAGATGCACAGGTATGATATCATTTTCAAGCCACTGGTCAATGAAATAAACGAAGAACTCTTCTAGTTTTGAGTTTGAGGGTGCTTCCCCGTGGATTATGAGCCACCCTTCGCATACATCTTCAGGTTTTAGGAAAGCCAGAGCTGCACACATCCGGATGCTGAGTCTCAATTCTTCGTTTTCTTTATACTCATTCGTTAAACCTACGCTTTGTACCTCACGTGGAAGAAACAATCATTGATATCAACAGAAGGAAACACTTATTTGAGTTCCGATATGGCCGCTGACTTGAAATACACCTTTATTGTATGAGGATTCCACTCTGGAATTCTCTCCATCACCAACCGAATGTAAGTTTATTTTATCTTGTTGGGAAGCAAAGCAAAAATAACAGGAATTACGTTTGTTTATTTTTCATTGCTTCCTATATCTACATGAATAGTATAGATCTGTGCGAACTGCTTGCTGCAGATCCGTAATGTACCATCCATGAAAAAGTGGCGTTGAGTTCTAAGGCACTCTCTCCCCTTGTCACCAGCTAAAGCAATGATTCTGTCTTCTCTCCCATTATCTGTTAAAAGGAAGTTACTGTCATCGCTCATCTTTAAACCTTCTTCCTATAATACAACATCCTGACGTTCAGTAGGTTCTGCTAATGACCCATGTGCCTGGTATTTATGTCGGTAAAAAGTCCGCTTAACTGACGACGCATGTGGTAATTCAGTCACGAATTCGTATCCTTTATCGTGTAAAGTGCCCAATTCGTCAGAGTACACTTTTTCCACGGTAACACACTCTTCTCGTACTCTTTTCTTGGCTCTAAAGACAGATTTCATCACGTCAAGTTTAGCAATGTCTGGAATACATTCGTGATCTGACACATTTAAAACTTCCATATTTCTACTATCTAATCTTCCCTTGCAGTTTTTAGTCCTTCCTTGTAAGAAAACCCACGTCACAGCACTATTAGCATTGACACGCTTCTTTGGGTAGGCATGCACACCATAAAGCACTGCAGGCTTCCCTTTCTCCGTTTCAATAACTTCCAGCACAACGTTGTAGCGCGTCAACAAAGAAAGAGCAGCGTAGACGACTGATTGATAAACAGTCTTAACGCTTGAAGTGCGGGAGGGGGTGAGTGCATGAGGGGGTGCGTGAGGGAGGGGTAGGGGAGAGGGTTGTATAATGCGTTAAAAAACCAACAACATGTGTACATGTGCGCAATTGTCACCGACTGTATACAAATAGTAAAGCTATTCGAGTCAGTGGCCGGAATTGTCTGTGGTCGGAATTGTCGCACAACCGTTCCCGTGTCTTTGTAGAACGGGCCTTAGTATGTGTCAGATGTCTTCATTTCTACAGGCTATACCACGGTCTTACTTTCTACATGCCAGTAATAAAAATGTGATGTATTGACGAAACAAAAAAATATATTTATATCTTCCCGTAAGTTTAAACATAATTAATGTATATTACGGCAGTAGACCTTTTTTTAAGTTTCTAGCATAAGTTGTATAAAATTTTAGTGAAGATAATTGTATGAGGGTTTATAGTTTTATACGGCAAGCGTGGTCAGGTTGGTACTAGAAGGTCCGTCGCGAGTGTCGGCCGCGCTGTTACTCAGACTCATTTAGTTCCAGCTAAACTCGGTAGATGGCAGAGGCGCTCACTGTGTGTGCCAAGCCAGTTTTGACTGAATCCTGGCAATTTTATCAGACGTATCATTGTAATAGTACTTGTACTAGTATCGATCTTTACGTACCGTTCGTCTTCATGACGTCAGCTTTTAAATAAACTTTTATTAGAGACGATGATTAATTAAAAGTTATTTTGCAACAGTTTGCTTTTCTTACGCATAGGCTGGATTTTTTTTAAATACATACGGGTTTTCTTGAATTTCGGTTTACACGCTATGTTGATTTTCCCCCCACTTTCTAGTCTTTACTTTTATTGAAGGTCTATTACTGAAAATTTCTCACCACCATACATTGGGCGTGAAAAATTGCGCAAGTGATAGTACTTGCGTGACTTATTACGCACATTATATTTCAATAGTGATTATCTGTTGAAAATATTGGTGACAGAAGAACGCATGCAAAGGAAATGTATGTTTGTAATTTCAGAATGAACCCTTAAATAATATTAACGACGATAAATAAAATCAACATGTCATATGCCATGGTGGTTATTTCGTTTTCTTGTTATTACGATTATTTGCGTACGTGCTATTAGTGTTAATTTCTCTCGATATGTACCTCTCTTACATTTTGTGCTACCTCACTTTCTCACTAGACGTTTTCGAGACGTTATTTGCGAGATTCGAGATGTAAGATGTCACGCGATTTATCACAATTATTACGAACATTGGCGTGACATTTTGCCGCCTTTAGATAACACGGGGCAAATATCTAATGACATAACTTGGGACAACACATAAAATTGAGATAGAGCTAGCGAGACATTTACAGATATAGCTTTTTAAAAGTTATAAAGACGAGAAAAGGGCCAAAAAATCATGACGTATGAACCCACAGCCGTAATCTTATTGGCCAGCAAAAAACAGAACGGGTTTTCTTTCGCTGTCACAGCTAATAACAACATATGTTTTTTATGAAAAATTTAAAATGCATCGAAGATAAACATATAACCAAAACTTCCTGCGATAAATCTGTTTGTCTATTATTTTACTTACATTTAAATTGAATTTGAATGTGAGGATACAATTTGTGTTACTGTTACTTTACTTAAATTTAAAGTGAATTTAAATGTGAGGATACAATTCGTGCAGTGAGGAAGTTTGATTTAAGTTAATTTCGTGGACATTATTGAATGTCAACGTGTCATAGAAAAACTCCCAAGAATGCACACTAAAGATGAATACATATTATTCCGAAATCCGAGGGCCCCCAGACGTTACTTATTTTCTGAGTAACCAAATGTGTTATATGGAGTAGTGTTAGTGTGTACTTTGAACGTACACACGCCTGCTAGCTTGGGCCGACGGTGTCAGGTACTAAAGGTAGTAAAAACATTACTAACGTTTCTTCAAGTCTGAGTGCTGATTTTTACATAATATTGTTAATAATTAATAATTAATACTGCCAGACACTTCCCGCGGTAATTTTCGCTAGGTGCTTAATGGTCTAATGGATGTCTTCAATAATAATTAATTAATATTTTAACGCATTAACACTAAACATAAAGGAAATTACAGCTCAATAAAATACGAATACAATAAAACTCTTAATGAAAAATTTCAACATACTGTTAACGAACGCAGAGAGGACCGCACACGCGACAGGTTAGGAGCTGGCAGACGGCCCTGCACGGCCAATGGCGGCACGCGCCGTCACACGTGCCGTACACTGGCGCCACACTCCGTGCCACGTGCCGTACACTGACGTAAGGCATGCCACGTGTGCCTGGCCGGATTACAAGGGTCGTCGCTACCCCCTCCTGCGCTACCCAAGCACCGTTCTTCCTCGGTGCTGTTATCTATAGCTGAGTTGCTTTGGGAATTCCAAGGGGCCGCCGCGCGGAGTGGCGCGAATGGGCGCCGCTTTTCTGGAGTTTTCGGGCGTCGGGTCGGCCCGGGATGACGCGGCGACTCGTCACACCTGCTCTCGTCGGTTTTGGAAAGTCGACCCACTAGTATAAAAGGGTGACGTCGGCCTTCGTGGGGGTTCCTAGCGAGTTCCGGACGAGTTCCGAGAGTGAAGGGAAGTGCGACGTCGGTGAAGAGGGTGACAGCCCCTCGATAGTGTCGCGACGCGGAGCGCTGGGACCGCGAGAGTGCGACCGAGTGGCGCGAGACTGTGAGTGGACAGGCGCGAGGTGAGGGGCGAACCACTGTAGAGCCTGGCTCCAGTGAGGAGTGCGAACTGTGGAACTTGATAGACATTGAGGGACTTGCGAATGAACATTAACTGTCAGTGATTGCTGATTGATTATCGGAAATTTTTGAGTACAATTATTTATTAGTAATGTAAATATTAGTAAGTAATAAAACTGTAATAAAACTTAATTGGGCTATCACTTACGAACCCATTTCTCCCCACATAGGTCGTAACAATACAGTAGTTGACTTAAGGACGAATTTTTTACTATATATATATAAAATTAATATTTTTAAACAGAAATCAATTTGATAATATAATAATATATTGTCATTTTTATCATACAAGAAACAAATAAATGTGTATTGTGAAAATTGTAAATTAAATTTTGTACATATTAATAATTATTTATTAATAATTAATTATGTTATTGTCTTTTAATCTTCATTATCGTCATTGAATTTGATAACTTATCATTATGACAATTTTGGTATTGATTGAATATCCAGTTCATTATCATCAGCATCCTCAGTTACTTCCGCTGTAAAAACAATTAAAATATGTAAGATACGAATAGCTACTAACTTATGAACAAAATTTAAAGTTAAATAATAACCTGATTATTTTTCAAGCGATTCACTGATAGACCTGGTAATTGGTCCCAATCGAACCAGTCAAAATGATACTAATTGTCAGTAGAATAGTTTGGTATTTCCTGGGACTGGAGCTGGAGCATGGATGATGGATGGGGTCGACCATCATAGATTCTGATTTCACAGCGGCCATATTGGATGACCATGACCTTTGACCTCAGTCGCCATATTTATTGTGTATGATGTCATCGATGCACTTTCATTTACGACCGCCATATTGAATGCTAGAATGTTGCACTTTCCGTTACTGTCACCATTTTCAGAATCCGTTTTTTTTTCGCTAGAAAATAGGGAAAATTTAATATAAATAAAAATGTAACTATTTAAATTTTAATTAAAACTTAACTACCATACTGTATTCTAGAAACATTGCAACGTTCGTTACATCTGCCATCTTGAAAATTCGTATTTTTTATGCTAAAAATTAGGAAAAAGTTTAAAATTCATAAAAAAATTACTTAATAAAATTTTAATTAAAAATCGCACTTACATCATGGAGTCCTCGGTTCTAACCCGGTGAGGACCAAATATAACTAAAGACGAATCCTTCCTCCACGGAAGCCACCGGCAGACTGCCAAGGCAGATATTACGTCAGTCGGTATAAAGTCACGGTGGCCATCTTGTTTTAGTCGACTGGAGGCCGCCATCTTGGATCCGACTTATTGTTTTTCGTTTGCCAGATGATGATGTCACCCTATTAGTTTAATTTTTACTCGCAAAAGTGTAAGAATAATTGATTACTGTGACATCCACTATCTGGATATTTAGACGCCATCTTGAAATTCTCTAATTATTAAGCTCAAAACTCGGAAATATTCCAAATATCATTAAAAATTACTTGTTAAAATTAATTAATTCGATCGATATCCATCCATGACTCGATCCCTACTCGATGAAAAAAAAGATAATTTAATTAAACTTACCAATAAATGAAGGTTAGAGAAAGAAACCAAATTACAAATAAAAAAAATATTACAGATATTCTACAAGTACAAAAAAAAAACAAACAAATTACAACCATTTCTCGATGTCTACAGTCTTCTTAGAAGGCGAAGCGAGTCCTTTGCATGCCTTGACATGCAAAGGATAGAATATAATTAAATTAGAATTTTTATTATTTCATCCGCGAGGGTTATTTTTCAATTTTTAAAGTCTCGTGATCAAGTAGTTCTGCTTTTCAACAGCAGACGTCGCTATGTTTCATTGCGGTAAATATTATTTATTTTTTATGTGGGATGCGAGAAGCTCACACATGATCGCAAGAGAAGGAGGGTTTCTCTAGACATCAAGGAGAAGGTTGTTCGTCTTGCATGCTAGTGATTCTCAGCCGTCTTAAAACATATTATTTGACTAAATTTTATTTTTTGTTTGAATTCCCCCTGATAAAATTATTGTAAGTTCTGATTTAGTAACAGAAATTCACTAATTAAATGTAACACTGAATAAAACATCATGTCTCGTTAAGTAAAAAAAATTCATGCAGAAATTGATTTCTCAAAAATAACCAGGAGCATATGAAAAAAAAAAAACCAACAGAAGTGTTGCCCTGAATTTGGAGAAGCCATCAAATTATTGGCATTAATAGTCAGGAGCATATGGAGACAATCAACAAAATATTAAGATGAATAATCAGGACACACGGAGAAAACCATCCAAATATTTCAGACGTCTCAACTGGGTAACATGTGATTCGTTGCCTCATTTTTTGATCTCCCATTGGCCCATAGTTCTCCAGAATAAGTGCGAGCCAAAAGCAGAAGCAGCAAAAAGATATAAGTATTTGAATTTTTTGGATATCACTTAAGTAACTCACGAATTTTTCCTGTCTATATGTATGAGGTAGCTTGATGATTCTATTCACAACTGGTTAATAAAAAAAAATGGCTTCAGCAATGAGATTAGAATGACCTTAAATTATTTTTTTTCAAATTCGGTATCTTAGAATAGATTTAACCCAGGAATGTGAATGGTATGTATAAAGTCATATATAAAAAAGAAAGATTGCAGTAAGCTATCTTCACGTAAAAACAGCTTTGAATTGTCCATCTAGGTTTCTTTATGAAATCATTTGCGCAAGTACTAATTTAGGATATTTTTCACTTTAACAAAATATAGTATGTCCATGAAAGAATGTCCCAGTTATAAATTCTAATATTATCAACTGTAAGCATTGTAGAGTTTTGGTTAAAGGTTACAATTTAAGATTAACTGAGTTACAGATAAGCGCATGCCCGAGTACTGCTTTGTTGTTTTCTCGCTTGCAGCGCCACCTATGCAAAATGGCGACTTCTGAGCGTAAAGCATTTTGTTCTGCAATTTGCTAAGAGTGAATCTGTAATTTCAGTTCAACGTGCGTTTCGTTTGCACGAGAGTGGTTGAAAGTCGAATTCCCTGATCGTAATGGTCCAGACGGCAAACTCTTTTCCGCTCCCCTTCACGTTAACCTGACATAACGCCATGCGCTTCCTGCTACCTAATAATCTATGCCAGAGTTGAGACACAGAATTGAAGAGGCTATTGCTTCCATTACTCCGGACTTGTTAACCAAAGTGTGGGAAGAATTGGAATTTAGGTTGGATGAGTGCCCTATAACTAGAGACCCGTGAATTTCGCGGATTCAATGACCTCCAGGATAGACTCCAATATCCTCTACATACTCGGGCAAATGCCAACTGTTCATTGGCTGCTGACTTGTGAGTCGTCTCGACTGGGTGGCCTGTGATTCGACACTTCTATGAGTGAGGGTCTCTAATTGGCCCTCAGTCCTCCAGATTAACAGAGAACCAATGACAGAAGGAGCACTAAGGTATAATTTTTGAATTTTAGCATAACACGAAATGAACCCGCGAATTTTACGGGTCTCTACCTATAACTAGGGGCAGCCATTTTTCGCGAAAAGATCTGAACACTTATTAGACTGCAACAAGGTATACCAGCACCAGCGGTTTCTTCCTTGTGATTGGCGGCCGTCTGCGAGAGAAGTCGTTGCCTTATCTGACCGAGCCACTCAGGACGCGTTTACTTCCGCACTGAATCACTGTGTTTGGTGTTGTTACAATCGATATGTACCTAGGAGAATCTCGCCCAATCACGAAACACAGGCGGTGCTACAGTGTTTTAACTTTCATCTAGTCTCGAAATCTTTTCGCGAAATCTGCATGCCACTACCTATAACTTAAGGCGCACATGTTGAACATTTGTGAGAAAAAAACCAGGTTAGTTTACCTTCAATTCGATGTATGGCTTGTTGTAAATAGACAAAATTAAACTGTTATAATACCTTGAAACTGGGACATTCTTTTATGGACAACCTGTATTAGCATCGCCAGCACGAGGGAGAATAGCACGGCGGGAGCAGTGGTAAGGGCGACTTTCCCGCTTCCCTCCGCTGCTGTCGGTGAAGCTGATTGGCTGATGGGGCTGGTAGGGGGAGGGGGGAGCCAGCAGCGCTGAGACCCCACATAGCCCCGAGCTGCGATGCAGGGTGAATACAGGCCTAGAGCTAGGGAATAATTGACTCAGTCAGGCGGAAATGACTGCTTAAGGCCCTGTCCTCATGTCAAATTTTCTCTTCCAACCCTTTCCAATATCTTGTGTCTGATGAATTTGTAGTTTTATGACATTACCGAAAAGTTGACAAGTTGGATGACTAGGGCCATGCATATTTCGCGAAAAGATTCCGAGATTAGTTACAAGTTAAAACACTGTAGCATCGTCTGTGTTGCGTGATTGGGCGAATTCCTTTCAGGCGCATGTCGATTGTCACCACACCAGTCACAGTAATTCAGCGGGGAAGCAAACGCGTCCCAAGTGGCTCGGTTCAACAAGGCAACGACTTGTCTCGCAGACGGCCGCCAATCACAATCTGATGCGGGTATACCTTGTTGCAGTCTAATAGGCGTTCAGATGTATTCGCGAAAAATACCTTGCCCTATGGATGACTTGAGTTTTCATCAAATTATTTTGATATACGACGAGCTCTAAAATATGTTGGATGCGAACGGCCAATCAGAACCGTGCCCAGCGATAACGGAAATGACGTCCGTTTTCGTCTCAACGATTCTTTTAAATGGCGAAGTAGTACATGGCCGATTAAAGAAGTTGAAAAATGTTAAACAACTAAAATAATGTTAATATTATTTTCGTATGCGAAAACAATCTATGCTTAAAAATTAAATTATGCTTTTGTAACTATAAAAAAATCTCTGAAAATGTTTTTCACTATATAACGAATATTATTGTGATTTAAAAATTGTTATGTTCAACAAATTAAAAAAATTCACAAACATAAAAACAATTTAAGTATTTCTAACAGCACTGTGATACATTATAAAATTTTAAATTCAACAAAATTAAAGGATTGAAATAGCTCAGACCAAAAATTAACTTTGATAGCGTGACATAATTTAAAACATGTTTGAGTTTATCTGTCCAAATATAATTGATGCAGAAAATTGGAAGCCATTTTCTATCCAATAATTAACCTCCAACTCTATTGTCAAATATATTGGAGACAAATATTTGTTAGTTTGACAGGGTATTTAGCGACGCCAATAAATGTTATCCAGGGAAACAGCATAATATGTAATACAACAGCTACGATAGTATTTAACTTAGTAAAAATTATATTCTGACCAACAAAAAGTGAAATTTTTCTGTGTGCTAACAGCACGATATAGTAGAGACAGACAGGTAAAATTCGCGAATTCCCTATGTGGTACGCTAAAATTCAAATACTTATACCTTTGTTCTGATGCTTCTGCTATCGTCTCACAGTTAAGCTGGTGGACTATGGGTAGGGGCAGGTATTTTTTGCGAATAATCTGATCGATAATTAGACTGAAAAAAGTTATGTCCGCGTTAGCGATTATTTCCTTGCGATTGGCTGCCGTCTGCGAGAGAAGCCATCGCACTGTTTGGCCGGGCCAGTCAGAACGTGTTGGCTTCTGAAATGAATGACTGTGATTTGTGGACCGACAGTAAACATGCAACGGGAAGAAACTCAACCAAACATGGAAAGCCGACGATGCTACAGTGTTTTAACATAAAGCTGGTCTAGAAATCTTTTCGCGAAAAATACATGGTCCTAACTATGGGCTAATGGGTAGAGACCTGCAAAATTCGCGGTTTCGATGGCCTTCAGGATAGACTGCACATACCCCTGTACACTCCGGCAAATAACGCAAGTTCATTGGCTGCCGACTTGTAAGTCGTCTCAGCTGGTTTGTCTGTGATTCGATCCTTCTTTGGTTGAGGGTTTATAACTGGTTGAGATTCGTCCAGATGAACAGTAAGCCAATAGCAAAATTATCTAAGAGGTAAATGTGTTTAATTCTAGCCTATCACCGAACGAATCCGCGAATTTTGCAGGTCTCTACTAATAGCGGGTATTAAAGAAGAATGCCCCATTTATAAAACCAGACTTTAAGTATGAATAAGGACACAGGAGAATCAGACCATTTGTAGACTATAACTAGGGCCATGCATATTTCGCAAAAAATATTCCCAGACATGCTGAAAGTTAAAACACTGAACCATCGTCTGTGTTTCGTGATTGGGTGAGTTTGTTTCAGGTATACGTCGATTGTTACAATAACCAATCACAGTCATTCAGCGTGGAAGGAAACGCGTCCTGAGTGGCTCGGTCAAACAAGGCGGCGACTTCTCTCGCAGACGGCCGCCAATCACAAGGAAGAAACCGCTTGTGCGGTAATACCTTTTTGCAGTCTAGTAGACGTTCGGGCTTTTTTTCTCGCGAAAATTGTCTGCCCCTAACTATAACTAGGGACCGGAAAAATTCGCGGGTTCGGTGACCTCTAGGGTGGACTCTGAAGTTCTGTGTATACTCGGAAAAATGCCACCTGCTCATTGGCTGCTGAATGTGAGACGTTTCAACCGGGTTGCCCCTGAATCGTTGCTTCTTTGGACAACTGTTTATATTTGGCTCAGTGACATCCAGATGAACTGTGAGCCAATAGCAGAAACAGCACAACAGTGTAAGTATTAGGTACTTGATGTAAGTTTTTGGACATACGCCATTGCTTAGCACATGTATGTCTGTAGAAGAAAACTACAAAAAACACAATTTTTAATTTTTTTAATTTTTTTATTTTTAATTTTTTATATTTATTATTATCTTTTGAAAACTATTGTGTTTGTTTCGTCTTTTCGTTTTGCTGTGTTTTTGTTTCGTTTCAACTGTTGTGCTGAATTTTTTTGGGTTCGGTATTTTTGTGCTGTCATTATTTATGTTGTTTTTTTTACGTTCTGTTAGTCCATTTTTATTTGTTTTTTCTTTGTTTGTTGACCATATTCATGTTGTGGAGTATTGTGTGGCGTTAAATCCTGACAACAGCAATTTTTTGCTTAATTTGTGTTTTTTGTCATTTGTGTTTTTTTGTAGTTTTCTTCTACAGACATACATGTGCTAAGCAATGGCGTATGTCCAAAAGCTTACATCAAGTCATGCACTCCCATTGCACAAATCTTTCAAAGATAATAGTGTAAGTATTTGAATATTAGCCTATCGCGAAATGAAGCCGCGAATTTTCCGGGTCTCTACACATGAACCCTGGTATGACCTAGCAGGCATCAGACCTGGGTGGGGTGCGGCAGTGAGTGTCGGTACCTGGTTCAGCAGCGCCGAGCTCTCGTCCTGCTGGGGGAAGAGATCCATGGCGGCGCTCGGCGGCCTCCTGTCGAAGGACGTCGTGGTCGGTGCGCCCGAGTGCGGCAGGCTCCAGGGCGCCGCTGGGACGCTGTCTCGGCGCCCGGCGTCCCTGCACACCACACCACTACCTCCGAGACTCATTTACTTCGGACCCAAGCAGCAGACAACGTACCTCCGGGATCTCCCTAATACTCTGCACTCTCGGGCAACCATCACATGTCCATTCGCTGGCTACCGTGGGTAAGTGCCTTCACCAGTTTGTAAGAGTTTTTTGGCAAAATATTTCACTTCATCATTAGAAATTTGAATTATCATTTATTTTTTTAAAATATACTTTCTTCACTTGAGGCCAGAGATATGGTTGTTTCAAACATGCATTATTTTCATCTGCTGGAGTTGATTTGGGAATTACTAGAAGTGTATGCTGAAAATCTCCTATCACCGCAATACCCGCAATCAACTGCGTAACTTTAACTGCACCCTCCGAGTATATAATTATTAGGGGCAGACATTTTTTTGCGAAACAACATGAACGTCTACTAGACTGCAACAAGGTATATCCACACCAGCGGTTTCTTCCTTGTGATTGGCTGCCGTCTGCGAGAGAAGTCGTCGCCTTGTTTTACCGATCCACTCAGGACGCGTTTACTTCTGCACTGAATCACTGTGATTGGTAGAGACCTGCAAAATTCGCGGGTTCGATGGCCTTCAGGATAGACTGCACATACCCCTGTACACTCGGGCAAATAACGCAAGTTCATTGGCTGACGACTTGTAAGTCGTCCCAGCTGGTTTGTCTGTGATTCGATCCTTATTTGGTTAAGGGTTTATAACTGGTTGAGATTCGTCCAGATGAACAGTAAGCCAATAGCAAAATTATCTAAGAGGGATATGTGTTTGAATTCTAGCCTATCACCGAATGAATCCGCGAATTTTGCAGGTCTCTAATAATTATTAGGGGCAGGCATTTTTCGCGAAAAGATCTGAACACTTGTTAGACTGCAACAAGGTGTACCCGCACCTGTGGTTTCTTCCTTGTGATTGGCGGCCGTCTGCGAGAGAAGTCGTCGCCTTGTTTCACCGAGTCACTCAGGACGCGTTTGATTCCGCACTGACTTCATGTGATTGATGTTGTTACAATCGACATGTACCTGAAAGAAACCCACCCAATCACGGAACACACAGACGGTGCTACATTGTTTTGACTTTCAGCTGGTCTCGGAATCTTTTCGCGAAATCTGCATTCCCCTAAAATTATCAACGCGAAATAATGTAAGTATAAGTGGTTATTTAAAATTTAACAATCAAACCATTTTTTTTAAACTCAAGACTGACTGCGGGCCCGATAGAAACTTTTTAGGAGCTATTTTTCACATAAATTTTGATACAAAATCCCTCCATTCAATGATCCCAGTGAAATCGCTGGTGCGGCTATATATACTTTATTGCAGTCGAATAGGTTTAAGATTTTTTTTTTGCGCAAAAATGTCTGTATTTAGTGATTATTTCACAGTTGATGTTAAGGCCAGGGGCGTAGGAACCGGGGGGGGGGGGGACAGGGGGGACGTGTCTCCCTGAACTTTTTGGGTGGAGGGGACTGTCCCCCCCCAACTTTCTAGACCGTGATTTTTTTTTATAATATTATTCTGCCCAACTTTATTTGTAATTTCTTCACTCATCAAATTTTATCTTAAGGAAACAATAATAATTTTAACATAGATGTATCCAATAGTTAGATACAAAAACTGCTTAAAAAGTGCTATTTTGCACTTTTAAAATCAAAACTTTCCGGTGGAGGACCCCCGGACCCCCTGTCTTAGTAAGAGGGGAATGGGTTTACATGACATCAAAATCATTATTTGTCCCCCCCCCTAACTTTATGAACACAGCTACGCCAATGGCGAAGGCAATGCGAAACTATCATTAGTATCTATTAGAAACTATCATTAGTAGTTGCACAGGCAACCTAGGTGAGGAATCTTCCAAGAGAGTGACCAATGAGCAGTGTATTTTGCCAAAGTGTGCAAAGTACTGTGGGGTCAATCACAGAGGTCATTAAACCTCGAATTTTTCCAGTCCCTAGCTGAAGGTCCCATTCTGACCCATAGACATCCAGATTAACAGGAAGCCAATATCAGAATAAGCACAAATGTACAATATTTGAATATTAGCACATCGCAAGATGTACCCATGATTTTTTCCGGTCTCTAACAATGACCATTCAGAAACAGGCAACAGGCTTTCGATTATGTGAACTGAATGATAAACAGGGATAATTGCTATCTGTAAGAATAAATTGGGTAGTGTTTTTAGAAGAACAATAAAAGTTAACACTAACACGGATTAATGAAACATATTTAAATTATTTGTTATTTAATCTTTTCTTACAAAAATAATTTCTGACAATGTTTTGTTGGTGTTAAATGTATGTTTAAATAATGCCAAAGACGATAAAATTAACGAATTTGTTTGTTGAAACGTAAATTTTGCCTACTTAAAAAATTTATTTCATCAGCCAAATTAACAAACAGAAGGGAAAAAAAATGTTTTCGTGTATTATTTTATTTATCATTTATTTAGCTAAAAGAAAATTCATTAATGCTGGCAATGTTTAAAACCTAAACTTATTTGATTCAAAACTTAACTTTTTTTTTTTAAAGAGCTTTTACTTCATCGTACGAAAATGTTCGTTACTTACGCAGCCTAAAAATCGAATGGAAACAGATCACAATTCTTCAAAAGTCGTTACTGAGCATGACAGTGCTTATTTCCACTTACGTGTTGGGTTTCCGATATGGCGTCTAAGTGCATCTGTGCCATATCGGGCAGGCAATCTGGTTCGCTAACTTTGCGAAGGTAGGGGGGGGGGGGGTAGAGAGAAATTGGAGATCCACGTGAATTCTCAAACCCACTTTCAGGGATTACATGCGGAGGTTCGTTTAAGGTGGGCTCAGAGAAGGGCGGGAATGGCTCTCGCCAATCCTGTACGTGCAAGAAACCGGTCGATCCATTCTAAGCTTACTTGAGAGGAAAATTTGGCGCCACAGATTTCATTGGGCGTGAAAAGATCTAATCAATATATTGGTCGCTACAAAAAATAATTCTAAGGTGTTATTTTTGTAAACAGAGTTGACCTTCTTAACAACAAGCACGAAAATAACTTAAAAACAGGGGGTTGTCTGTAAAGTCGGTTTACGGACGTTAATTTTACGTGATAACGTCATAAGAAAACATTGATGACAAATTCCAGACTTTTTAATTTTAAAATATTATTTACAGTTTTTGCAAATTTATTTTAAATAATTTGTTTAATTATAATCACGAACAATTAGTTATAGAAATAAACTGAAATGAAATCAATGTCAATACATTGTTAATTTTAAATTACGAAATTTTACAAATAAATCAAATTTTTTAAATTGCTGCTTTTAAAAAGCCCTCCTTAACCTGTTTGATATTATAGAAGATTTTCTCGCAAGGTGGTTGGCCGGTTCTTGCACGCTCGGCTCAGGCGGAACGTGACAATGAGTCATGCTTTTTCGTGCGTGCAGCCGTTATCATCGATTTATAACACGTTATCACGTCAAAAAGGTATATAAAAATGATTTTAAGCTTTCCGTTACTTTAAGTGTTGTATGTATTTTCGTTAATAACTGTAAATTTGTTATATTACATAGGTGAACTAATTACATACCAAATATTTAATGGTCAGGCGCAGGTGTAAATTGCAAGTACCTAAAAATACAATCTTATGCAAGTTCGAAATTTTTAACAAAGTATATTGAGATATTTAGTTATATATAAATTTATCTAATTTAATAACTCAAACCAGTTAAAACCTTTCGAATGATGCTTTGATGTGTTGTAGAACTCTTACAAAGGTGTGTAAAAATAGGTTTACAATAAATTCTAAAAAAATAGTATAAGAATAAAATTGACCTAACATTATAAATATCTAAGCAACATAGCTAAATAAAGTTTTTGTATATGATGAAAAAACTACAGTCTTCTTTAAACGCCAAAGGTTTTTGATTCAAAGAGTATTTTTGGATTTATTGTAGTGTTACAAAATGCAGGATGGAAGGTTCGTGAAGGATAGCCTGATTAATTTAAAAACCAGTTTATTTATTTGTCTACATTTAGACTTGTTCTCTTTAAAGACCGACAGTCTAACTTCTGTACACACAAACTAAACACCACACATTATGAGCCCACTCAGCTGCACAGTACTTTCGATGGTCTCCGTACGCGCTCTTCTGTCATCCGACGCCCACACGCTGCTCACTCCTTGCACTGCGTCAAAAGGGAACTCTCCGAACTCTCGCTCGTCGCACACGACTCGCTACCGAAGACTCTCTGCGGGTCACCGCTACCACAGAGACTGGGCTCACTACTCACTCGGCCGGTCTCGCTGTTCCTCGCTCCGCTCCGGAACGGACCTGCCGTGCCGAAGCCGAACAGTTGATCCGACGTCGCCGTAGAAGGAACTCGCAGGGGTCGCCGCTCATCGACTGGCGCCTTTTATACCTGCGGAGGTGGCGCGTGGAAGCATCCAGAAGCCGCGTGTTGCATCGCGAGGGTTCCCGACACGCCCATCCCCGTGGCGACGACCCCAGAAGTCTCCAGACATCTCGGGGTTGTTGGTAAATACCAGGTCGCCTTTGAACCTTCCAGAGAGACTGAGCGGCGCCATGCCCGACTGATGGGGGGAGGGGAAGGGGGTAGGAGGCGACTGACCGAGGGGGGGGGGGGGCACACTCCATACCAGACACGGGTGATGCCATGACAGATACGGGTGATGCGCGGAAGAGGCCGGAGGGGGGGGGGGGGATAGGGAGGCTGTGGTTGACACGTCGCTAATGGTCAAATAACGTGCACTTCTCTCGTGCCGGGTGGATTGGGGGGGGGGGGGGGGGCGTAGTGGGGGAAGGGGTATTGGTTTCCCGGAATCCTCGTGAGCTGGCCAGCCTGCGACGGGCCAACGAGTCTCAAGCCACTCCGAGACCCTATATTATTTAAGGTCTAACACGAAATATCAGTTATTTATTTTCTTTACATGACTATCATTTAAGGGCTCTTCCTTTAAATTTACGCATTTACCTGACTTGAATTTAATGCATCATATGAAATTTTCTCAAAAGATATGAACCAAATACTATCTGATAGTTGTAAAAAGCAGCGTCCGTTTTTGTATACATATTTATAAATAATTGAGTGACATTTGTGGATCGAAAATAAAGTTTATTTAGTATTTGGTGAGAAAATTGGTGATCCAACAACAAATGCAAGGTTTTCTTAGGAATTAACCCATCCACAGGAAAGCCCTTAAATAATAGTAAAGCCAAGAAAATGAACTAACCAAGTCGACATGTGCGACCAAGCCTTCAATAATTATGTTAATTGACGTTGATGGACGGACTGAGGAGAGTTGTGAATATTTGAATATTGCTGATCAAAGGACACAAGCAAAATTCTTGTTATTTCCGGGCCCGAGGCTAGGCTTCACAAACGTCTGCAGAATAAAGTAGATGTCAAGAGACTAGAAAAATTCTCGGGTTCAATGATTTCCAGATATTGACTCCACGATTCTACGTATACTCGGGAAAATGTCACCCACTCATTGGATGCTGTCTTGTGGGACGTTCCAACGTTGTGACCTGTGATTCGATACAGCGATTTCAGCGTTGAGTCCAGAGTCCTGGGCCAATAGCATAGGCAGCACTATGGTATAACCATTTTAATATTAGGCTATCATATCACGAAATGAATCCGAAAATTTTTCCTATCTCAATAGATGTCACGTGTTGATTGGCTGAAGGAAACATTCTTCCTCCTCTCCGGGTCGCACATGATTCAATCAGCTTGTTTTAAGTGTTTTTCATTTGTTGCTAGTCCTTCAGGGCGTGACATGTAACCCGTAATACAATGTGAAGGGTCATTAAGGTGTTCATAAGGTTGGCAGGTATGGTGGTAGGTTGAGGGTAGGGATACAGGGAACCGTGGCGGAAATTTTGGAATACGTCGGGGATTACGTAATCCACTCAGAGTTTTCCAAAAATAAATTTTTCAGTTTTTGTTTAAAATAAAATTAGGTTTCGTTAAAATATTTTAAAATGAACGTTTATAAACACAGGCAATATAAATTTTTTAACTAAACTTCATTTTATCTGAAAAAAAAAAAACTAACAACTTTATTTCTGCAAATATCGGAGTGGATTACGTAATACCCAACGTAATCCAAGATGGCTACCGCGGATCCTTGAACCCCTACCATCCGCCTCTGCCACCATACATACCAAACCTACGTATTGTGTTGGAACCGTCGCATTCTTGTCCACACTGTCATAAAAAAAAAGGCGTGTGCGTGAGTCCACATGCGACAGAAGTGAAACTTATTGCTTATTATATTATTATGTATAGGAAACATAATTATCTTTCGCTGAGGTCGCAGATAAAAACATATATGCAAGTATGTGAGCGCTAAATTATACTAATGTGCAAGTATGCGTCTGTATGAATGTATGCAAGTTTGCAAGCATGCGAGTGTACAAATATGCAAGTGTGCAAGTATGCAAGTGTGCAAATGTGTAAGTGTGAAAGTATGCAAGTGTGAAAGTATGCAAGTGTGCATTTATGCAAGTTTGCAAGTGTGCAAGCATGCAAGTGCTCAAGTGTGCAAGTATACAATTGTTCCAGTATGTAAGTATTTAAGTGTGTAAGTTTGCAAGTATGCATGTGTGAAAGTATGCGAGTGTGCAAGCATGCAAGTGTGCAAGTATACAAGTGAGCAAGCACACAAGTTCTCATGTGTGAAAGTATACAAGTGTGCAAGTATGTAAGTGTTTAAGTGTGCAAGTATGTAAGTGCGAAAGTATGCGAGTGTGCAAGTATGCGTGTGTGTAAGTATACAAGTGTACAAGTGTGCAACTATGTCAGTATGTAATTATGCAAGAATGATAAATGCAATTGTGCACGCCAAATCGCGAGTGTACAAGTATGCAAGTGTGCAGGTGTGCAGGTATGCTGCGTCATTTCCACCTCCTCCTCCTCTACCAGTTCCCCCACCACGTACCTAACTATTCCCCTCATGCGATCGTAATTTTCGTAAAGCCGCCCCAGCAAAGAAGTTTCACTTAAAAAAAATTGGTTGTCTGTAAAGTCGGTTTACGGACGATAGTTTAACGTGACGTCATAACAAAACATAAATGAAATGATTGCATACTTTATGAATAAAATTGAATCATTTTTATTTTAATAATAAAAGAATAAATACTTGAAATTATACTAGTAATCAGATTTTTAAAATGCAAGAATAATTTACCTTTATTGGCGAAATTGTTGTTGTAATAAGAAGTGAAAACCACATTAACTGTTCACTTCACTTAATAAACAGTCGAGTGGAAGAGAGATAGATGCGGCGCAAGCGTACAATGAGCGTAACGGGACACAGCGTTAACGGAACAATGTGCGCAACGGTACATAACGTAACGGGACAATGAGTGTAACGGGACACAACGTAACGGGACAATGTGTATAACGGGAAACAGCGTAACGGTACAATGTGCGCAACGGGACACTTTTTCGTGCGTGCAGCCGGCGTTCATCGATTTATTAGACGTTGTCACGTAAAAAAAAAACGCGAATTTTGCAGGTGTTGAAGGATAGGTGACGGAGCGTGGCGGCACCAACCCTGGAGCGTGTAACACGCTCCTCCCGGCGCAGGGAACACGCTCGGCCGAGCACGGCGAAGCCCGGAGGGCGACAGCGGCAAGAAGCCGGAGGCGCATCGGGGGACGCTCGGGCGACTGGAAATAAAAAGGACCTCTTTCGCCCGACCGGACAGGACCTCGTCCCGACAGGAGGACGTCTGGCGTCTGACGAACGTCCTACGGGGCCATCTCTCACTCTGGAGCTTCCTCTCTCTCCTGCCACCCCCGAGAAACAACCGAGACCAACCCTCGAAGACTATAAATAACTTCAGAGACCGGAAAAATTCGCGGATTCATTTCGAGACAGGCTAAAATTCAAACATGTGAACAATTCTGCTGGTTCTGCTATTGGCTCGCAGGTTAACTGGAGCTCTCTGGGCAAATGACAGACTATTGACCAAAGAAGCCTCGAATCACAAGCCACCCAGTGGAGCTGCCTCACAAGTTAGCACCCAATGAACACGCGTGTTTGCTTGAGAAATGCAGAGGATAATGGAGGCTATCCTAGAGGTAATTGAATCCGCGAATTTTTCAGGTCTCTATAAATAAGAAACAGGAAAAAATTGGCGGTTTCCTTTGGCGGTAGGATAATATGTTCTGCTTCAGTAATGGCTCACAGTTCATCTGGATGTCACTAGACCAATTATAAACAGTTGTCCAAAGAAGCAACCCGGTTGAGACGTCTCACAATCAGTAGCCAATGAGCAGGAGACATTTCTCCCGGTGTACAGATAACTTCAGAGTCTATCCTAGAGGTCACTGAACCGGCGAATTTTTCTGGTCCTTATAAATAAATATACATGATTATGTTTGGTTACTTAAAAAATTATCGAATTAATTAAAAATAAAATGTCACCCTTGTGGTGCTTAGGTATATGCAGGGAACTACGATTATTTCGCTGAAAAAATTTCATCCGAGGCTAGGCTCAACTTGCCTCCACGTAATCAAGCAAGTTTAAAGTCATCATTGGTCGATGTCAAGATCACATCCTTTGGCGAGTCACGCGTGACTGGCTTATAGCAGGCTTGGGGTCGTCAAAGGCGTGTCAAGATCACGGTAGACCAATCATCACGTATATGTGCTTCAAGTATCCTTTTCTACAGCATCGGCGTGCGATGTTGAAAGTATTAGTTTAGATTATTAGGGACTGGGTTCTCCACAGTCAGCTGAATATTATGGCAAATGTCACCTATTCATTCGCTGCTCACGTGAGCTATGCCTCGACTGTATTGCTTGTGATGCGATAAATCTTTGGTTGAAGATTTCCCACTGGTCCAGAGTCCTCACATTGTAACATGGGCCAGTTGCAGAAGCAGTCAATAAGCATAAGTATTTGGTTTTTAGTCCAACACGAAATTAAAAACACGAGTTTTCCCGGTCTCTAGCAAACGTATCGCTGCTGACGAGATGTGTTTTGCAGTCGTGGTCTTTACAGACGATGACTGATGATGACATGACACCTGTCATATTCATGTCACCAGATCCAACTCACACAGTTGCACACGAATAAGTCGGTCTTCTGTTCATTGGCTGCCGCTTTCTGTCCGGATAGCGTATGATTGGTTCATACGAGCCAGGTAATGCTGTGATTGGTTCCTTGTTCTTCATGACCAGCCGAGATCCAACGAGAACGTCGCGCCAATGTGGACTGGCGCGAGTTGCAACGTTCCAAAAGTCTCTCTGCAGTGAGGTGAGACTGGAGCACTGACAGAATGAATGGGAAGGGGAAAACGGAAGAAGCCCCAGAAAACCCCACTGGCTCACCCACTATTGCGATAAATCCGTGCTGGAACACGATGCTTGGGTACTACGAAGTCGTGTGTGACGTCAGCAAGACGCTCAACATAGATGTTTTCTCAAGTTTATGCGGAGACAAAGTTAAAGAGGAGAGGCCATAACTAGAGAGCTGCAAAATTCGCGGATTCATTCGGTGATAGGCTAGAATTCAAACACATATACCTCTTAGATAATTTTGCTATTCGCTTACTGTTCATCTGAACGAATCTCAACCAGTTATAAACATTCAACCAAAGAAGGACCGAAACACAGACAAACCAGCTGAGACGACTTACAAGTCGGCAGCCAATGAACTTGCGTTATTTGCCCGAGTGTACAGGGGTATGTGCAGTCTATCCTGAAGGTAATCGAAACCGCGAATTTTGCAGGTCTCTAGCCATATACTATTTTCCAACTCTCGAATGTTTAAATTTAGCTTTGTTAAAGCATTGCATATAATTTATGGAATTCCATGAGCTAGTAAATACTACCTGCCACAATTTGTTTTCCTTGTGAAGTCATTGGCGTTTAGAATTTAATTTCAGTCAAACTTCGTTTATCCGTACTGACAGGGACAAAAAGCAGTCCGGACAACCGAAAATCCAGATAATCCGGGTAAAATGGGCAATAAGCTAAAAACAATTTTCAAATAAGCAGACTTACCGTTTATTGCGATAAATAGGGGGAACATTTTTCGCGAAAAAACCTGAACGCCTACTAGACTGCAACAAGGTATACCCGCACCAGCGGTTTCTTCCTTGTGATTGGCGGCCGTCTGCGAGAGAAGTCGTCGCCTAGTTTCACTGAGACGCTCAGGACGCGTTTGATTCCGCACTGACTTCATGTGATTGGTGTTGTGACAATCGACATGCACATTAAAGAAACTCACCCAATCACGGAACACAGACGATGCTACAGTTTTTTGAATTTCAGCTGGTCTCGGAATCTTTTTGCGAAATATGCATGCCTCTACCAATCACTAGAGACCTGCAAAATTCGCGGTTTCGATGGCCTTCAGGATAGACTGCACATACCCCTGTACACTCGGGCAAATAACGCAAGTTCATTGGCTGCCGACTTGTAAGTCGTCTCAGCTGGTTTGTCTGTGATTCGATCCTTCTTTGGTTGAGAGTTTATAACTGGTTGAGATTCGTCCAGATGAACAGTGAGCCAATAGAAAAATTATCTAAGAGGTTTATGTGTTTGAATTCTAGCACATCACCGAATGAATCTGCGAATTTTGCCGGTCTCTATCGATGACCTCTAGGATGAACTCCACAGTTCTACGTACTCTCGGTCAAATGTCACCCACACATTGGCTGCTGTCTTGTGAGACGTCCCAACGTAGCAGCCTGTGATTCGATAAAGCTTTGGTCGGGTGTTTCTCATTGGCCCAGAGTCATCCAGGTGAGATGTCAGCCAATAGCAGAGGCGGCACTGAGGTATAACTATTTGTATTTTAGCCTTATCGCGAAACGAATTGGCGAATTTTTCCGGTCTCTAGTCTCTACCAATCACATGAAGTCAGCGCGGAAGCAGACGCGTCCTGGGCGGCTCGGTGAAACAAGGCGACGACCTCTCTCGCAGACGGCCGCTGGTGCGGGTGTACCCAGTTGCAGTTCGCGGACAGCGCAGTGTGTCGTGCGACAGGGGCGGCGGCTGACGAGGGGGCAGGAGGGTTGGGACGGGGAGGGAGGGCAGTACCTCTCGACGATGAGGCTGATGGTGCTGCCGGAAGACTTGAACAGCCCGTGCACGTCCTCGTGACGCAGGTCGCGCGCGTCGTAGTCGTTGATCTTCTTCACCACGTCGCCGCACTGCAGCAGCTTGTCCGCCGGGCTGCCCAGCTGCACCTGTGGGCACCGGTCTCACGTCGGTTGGGACCGGAGAAATTCGCGTGATCAATGACCTCCAGGATAGACTCCAATATCCTCTACAAACTGTTCATTGGCTGCTGACTTGTGAGTCGTCTCGACTGAGTGTCTGTGATTCGACACTTCTATGAGTGAGGGTCTCTAATTGGCCCTCAGTCCTCCAGATTAACAGTGAACCAATGACAGAAGCAGCACTAAGGTATAATTATTTGAATTTTAGGGTAACACGAAATGAACCCGCGAATTTTTCGGGTCTCTAGTGATAACTAGAATTCCTTATAACTAAAATTCCCGGATTCGTTCGGTTATGGGCTAGAATTCAAACACATATACCTCTTAGATAATTTTGCTATTGGCTTACTGTTCATCTGGACGAATCTCAACCAGTTATAAACCCTCAACCGAAGAAGGATCGAACCACAGACAAACCAGCTGAGACGACTTACAAGTCGGCAGCCAATGAACTTGCGTTATTTTCCCGAGTGTACAGGGGTATGTGCAGTCTATCCTGAAGGCCATCGAAACCGCGAATTTTTCAGGTCTCTATTGATGTATTTTGGTGTTTTATTTCTTGGGAGTTTTGAGGAATACGAGAGTTGAGTTCCGGCGCGATAGCGTGGTGCGGGAAACGCCAGACATCATCTCTTTCCTTGTCCGTCTCTCCGTGTGTCGCCGGAGAACGGGGCAAGCTTATGTAACTTACGGCACGGACGCCCACGGACACTTGGGATTGTTGACGGTTGTTAGTTTTTGAACACCGGCCAGACACGCTTGCCAAACGGTTTTATTATTTTTTTTTTTTCCACGCCGCCAGCCACACTTGGCATGGCCTCCGTCGCTCTTATCTATAACCGTTCCCCCTGCGGCCGGTCGCCGAATGCAGCGCTCAGTGGTGACCTAGTTTGTTAGCCACAGCCGAGAGCGAGCGAGCTTTGAATGCACATGTGCGCAAGAAAGGTACTTCTTACACACTAACATGTTCTATTCTTATGTGTAAAGCGATTGAAACTGTCCTATTTGGTGCATAAACCTGAAGCTTTAAAACCTAATAAGTAGAGACCGGAAAAATTCGCGATTTCAAATCCCTAAAGGATAGACTCCATGATCCTCTACGCACTCGTGCAAATTACATCTGCTGATTGGTTACCGACTAGTAACACCTGTTGACTGGAATGATCGTGATTCGCTAATTTTCCCGTTAAAGATTTTTCATTTGCCCAGAGTCCTTCAGATAAACTGTGGCCCAATCACTGCAGCAAAATAATATCAAAAGTATTTGGACTCTATCCTATCGCGAAATGAATCAGCGAATTTTACAGGT
Organism: Bacillus rossius redtenbacheri; assembly: GCF_032445375.1. NCBI lineage: Eukaryota > Metazoa > Arthropoda > Insecta > Phasmatodea > Bacillidae > Bacillus > Bacillus rossius. Next base: position 3,971,997 of record NC_086331.1, on the reverse strand, counting down.
ATCTACTAATAAGTAGGGGCATCGCGAAAATATTTCGGGACTAGATAAACGTTAAAACACTGTAGCATCGTCTGTGTTTCGTGATTTAGCGAGTTTCTCCCTGATACATGTCGATTGTAACAACACCAATCACAGTGATTCAGTGCGGAATCAAAAGCGTCCTGAGTGGCTCGGTAAAACAAGGCAACGACTTATCTCGCAGACGGCCGCCAATCACAAGGAAGAAACCACAGGTGCGGGTATACCGTGTTGCAGTCTAATAAGTGTTCAGATCTTTTCGCGAAAAATGTATGCTCCTACTAATAAGGCAAATATCATTTTAAATCTTCGCTGAGAAGAATATATCTGTAATCCGCAAGTAAAGTTACACTATGGATCCTATGACAAGGAATAATTTTTTTAAATTTATTACAATTTTTTTTTAATTTATTGCCTTTTATTTTTAACCCACAGGTTTTACAATGGGAATTCTTAAAAAAATGAACAAATATATATTTTTACAGTAATTAGTCAAAAAATAATAATTTTAAGGTATAAAATTATTGTTATCATTTGGTACAAAGTAAAACATAAGAGTTTTTAAACTTTCTTCATTGGAGGTATATCTAAAATATATTTTATTTTATATTTGTTCTAATTATTTGAAAATACAAAAATAAGAAATAAAAATGTATTTGATAATTTCTATGGTTTCAGCAAAGTTGAAAAAAAATCGAACCACATGTAGGGCCTAATTTCTACTTCTGTTCTCGTGCGAACAACTTTAATGAAAATATTGATTAGCTTGTTTAGTTTTAACTTTTGCAGAATGTTAAATTTAAATGGTTAAACCTCCGCGAAATCGTTATCGAATACCTCTTTCATCAATACATAATTTCTAAATGTTTTTGTTAAAACTTAGTGGTGGTTTTGTTACTGAACAGCTTTGCAGCTTTTAGCATCGCGAAACACTCAACAATTCTGTGCAGCGGAGCTACAAGCAAAACATTTTGTTAGCAGACGCGACAGGGGAGGAAAATTATGCGCTGCCCTGCACTTTACGCTGTGGTACACGAGTTGGCGTCTTGCCAACCACCTCACTAGTTTGTTAGCTGAAGCTGGGAGGGATTAAACTTTAAAGTAGATTACTTCGACCTTCCCGCGTGCAACTAAACGAACCGTAAACAGCTAGGCAATTTAGCTGAAGTCAGCCGCCACTTTGGGAAAACATGGCCTGAAATTGGAAGAGACATAACCAACTACTGCATATCAAAAATTCACATATTTAAAGAGATATTTAAATTAATAGCTCATGTTTTTCACATTTTTATAACTGGGCCAATGTTTCAATTTATCAGACTCTAAAGTACTCTCAATAAATTAAAAAGAAATATTATATAATGAAAATTAAAATGTACAGTATGTTTTCTTAAAGGTAGCCATCACCAAAAAACACACACACTTATATACAAATATAAAACTAGCACTTTAATAGCTTGAGACCTGCAAAATTCGCGGTTTCGATGGCCTTCAGGATAGACTGCACATACCCCTGTACACTCGGGCAAATAACGCAAGTTCATTGGCTGCCGACTTGTAAGTCGTCTCAGCTGGTTTGTCTGTGATTCGATCCTTCTTTGGTTGAGGGTTTATAACTGGTTTAGATTCATCCAGATGAACAGTAAGCCAATATCAAAATTATCTAAGAGGTATATGTGTTTGAATTCTATCCTATCACCGAATGAATCCACGAATTTTGCAGGTCTCTATTAATAGCTATAAAAATTGAATTAGCCTAGATTAAAAGTTATTACAAATAATTATTCTGGTATGTTCTTAGTTGTAAAGTAGCACCCTACGAACAAATGAAGGCAGTAGCTAAGGTGTGTTAGGCACTATAAAGTCTAATTCTATCATGAAATGGACTAATTGTGGTACGGGATTTAGGGTGATGTCATTGGTCAGGTTAAAGTTTATGTAATTAAGCTTAGGGGCTCGCGGATTCAACCTGTGCCATAACTAGAGACCCGTAAAATTCTCGGGTTCATTTCGTGTTATGCCAAAATTCAAATAATTATACCTTAGTGCTGCTTCTGTCATTGGTTCACTGTTAATCTGGAGGACTGAGGGCCAATTAGAGACCCTCACTCATAGAAGTGTCGAATCACAGGCCACCCAGTCGAGACGACTCACAAGTCAGCAGCCAATGAACAGTTAGCATTTGCCCGCGTGTGTAGAGGATATTGGAGTCTATCCTGGAGGTCATTGAACCCGCGAATTTTCCGGGTCTCTAGCCATAACAGACATCAAGGTTATTAAACGAACTACTAATTTATTAGTTCAGACTTATTTAGTTTTTACATTACCGTGGCCTTCATAGCCAAGTAACACATAGATAGAGACCTGCAAAATTCGCGGATTCATTCGGTGAAAGGCTAGAATTCAAACACATATACCTCTTAGATAATTTTGCTATTGGCTTACTGTTCATCTGGACGAATCTCAACCAGTTATAAACCCTCAACCAAAGAAGGATCGAATCACAGACAAGACGACTTACAAGTCGGCAACCAATGAACTTGCGTTATTTGCCCGAGTGTACAGGGGTATGTGCAGTCTATCCTGAAGGCCATCGAAACCGCGAATTTGCAGTTCTCTACACATAGACCATTCACAACTTAATAACTATTTAACCACTTTGATTGTCTTAATATTTATTTGCACAAATCTCAAAGGAGATATGCTGTTTTGTAGAAAATATAATTTTTAAAGAGTTGGCATACACAGCGTCCACACTAGGCATTGGCCGAATAAGTGAGATTTTGTCATAAAATAGAGACGGGAAAAATTCAGTGGTTCAATGACCTCCAAGATAGACTCCACAATCCTTTGAATACTCGGTGTCACCTGTTCAATGGCTGCTAACGTGAGCGACTGGATTGCTTGTTATTCGATACTTCTTTGTTTGGATATTTCCCATTGGCTCAGTCTTCCACATTGTAAGATGAGTCAATCGTAGGTCCTAGTTCAAAAGTACAATTATTTGGATTTTAGCCTATCGGGAAATTACACTGCAAATTTGTCCGATATCTAGACATAAATATTAAGCGCATTCTGCATACTGCATCCGAAACCCACAACTTATAACTAGAGTCCCGGAAATGTCACGGATTCCTCTGGCCTCAGGATAGAATTCAAAATTATAGGTGTGCTCGACCAATGTTTACTTTCCCATTGGTTGATTTCTTAGCGAGAACAATTTTATCCTTGTTATTTGGCACTACCTGATTCGCTTACTTCTCTCCTAGCTGGACATCGTTGGCTCACGGTCGTAGAGGGGCGTGTCCAGATAGCTGCGGTCCAATCATGAACACAGTGCGACAGTGTGGAGGTTTGCATTCTAGCTTGCGACTAAATGAATGCGCGAAAATTCCGTGTCTCTACTTATAAACATCGTAACACAGAAGTCACAAATAAGAACTGGCATTACTCAGAAATACAACTTAGAAACATGTAACTTAGAAACACACAGCGCCGAAACCCACAACTAAGGGCATGCACTTTTCGCGAAAAGATTACGAGACTAGCTGAAAGTTAAAACACTGTAGCATTGTCTGTGTTTCGTGATTGGGTGAGTATGTCAGTTCAACCAATCACAGTAATTCAATATGGAAGCAAACGCGTCCTGCGTGGCTCCGTCTAATAAAGCTCTCGCAGACGGCCGCCAACCACAAGGAAGAAACCGCTGGTGCTGGTATAACTTGTTGCAGTCTGATAGGCGTTCAGATTTTTTCGCGTAAAATGCCTGCCCCTACCCACAACTTATAAACATCGTAACATAGAAAGTCATAACTTAGAACTAGCATTACTTGGAAACACAACTTAGAAACACGTAACTTAGAAACACACAGCGCCGAAACACACAACTTATCGTTAGAGACCGGAAAAATTCGCGAATTCATTTCGTGATAGGCTAAAATACCAATAGTTATACCTCAGTGCCGCCCCTGCTATTGGTTCACAACTCACCTGGATGACTCTGGGCCAATGAGAAACACCCGACTAAAGCTTTATCGAAACCACAGTCTGCTACGCTGGAACGTCTCACAAGACAGCAGCCAATGAGTGGGTGACATTTGACCGAGTGTACGTATAGAACTATGGAGTTCATCCTAGAGGTCATTGAACCCGCGAATTTTTCCGGTCCCTACTTATCGTAATATAGAAAATAATAAATGAGAACTAGCATTACTTAGTTACACGTAACTTAGAAACACGTAACCTAGAAACACGTAACTTAGAAACACGTAACCTAGAAACACGTAACTTAGAAACACGTAACTTAGAAACACGTAACTTAGAAACACGTAAGTTAGAAACACGTAACTTATAAACACATAACTTAGAAACACGTAACTTAGAAACACGTAACCTAGAAACACGTAACTTAGAAACACGTAACTTAGAAACACGTAACTTAGAAACACGTAAGTTAGAAACACGTAACTTAGAAACACGTAACTTAGAAACACGTAACTTAGAAACACGTAACTTAGAAACACGTAACTTAGAAACACGTAACTTAGAAACACGTAACGTAGAAGTGAGAAAGTGAGGAACTGCTAAGCGGTGACCCACCTTGGTGACGACGATGGGCGCGCCCAGGTCGCAGCCGCCCACGATCCTGATGCCCCACGGCGTGGACACCCCGTCCCGCTGCAGCGAGACGGACAGGCTGTGCGGCCTGGCGCTGCGGGCTGAGCTCATGCTGCGCTGTCCGGAGCCTGGACACACGTCACAGCCGTGTCCGTGAGGCGCCGGCCTGCCCCTCCTCGCAACAGTTCCCGCACACACGCTCGCTGGGCGTCCCAGCGCGCCATCAAACAATGGAAGCACTCCAGTGATGGCATAAACACCACTAGTCAATTACAAGTTCAATACTCAAGTACTCAATATAAAAACGTGTACAAAATTCATTATTTAATTTAGTAATATAATCGATAGAGACCCGTAAAATTCGCGGGTTCAATGACCTCCAGGATAGACTCCAATATCCTCTACACACTCGGGCAAATGCCAACTCTTCATTGACTGCTGACTTGTGAGTCGTCTCGACTGGGTGGCCTGTGATTCGACACTTCTATGAGTGAGGGTCTCTAATTGGCCCTCAGTCCTCCAGATTAACAGTGAACCAATGGCAGAAGCAACACTAAGGTATAATTATTTGAATTTTAGCATAACACGAAATGAACCCGCGAATTTTACGGGTCTCTAATAATCGACATAAGTTTTATTTGATAATAATAATTAAAAAACAATAAACATCCGAATTTTATTCTAATTCATTAATTTTAAATATGTATTACATAATAATGAAATATGCAAATACATTCTTGAAAATACACCTGAAAAATTTCATAAATACAATTTCTATCACTAATATTTAGAGACCCGTGAATTTAGCGGATTCATTTCGTGTAATGCTAAAATTCAAATAATTATACCTTAGTGTTGCTTCTGCCATTGGTTCACTGTTAATCTGGAGGACTGAGGGCCAATTAGAGACCCTTACTCATAGAAGTGTCGAATCACAGGCCACCCAGTCGAGACGACTCACAAGTCAGCAGCCAATGAACAGTTGGCATTTGCCCGAGTGTGTAGAGGATATTGGAGTCTATCCTGGAGGTCATTGAATCTGCGAAATTCACGGGTCTCTATTAATATTCACAATAAAAAAAAGTTTTTTTTCTATTATATGGACCAGTATTCAATATCAATAACACAAGTTTAAAATTAAAAAGCACATATAATTTTTTTTATTTGTATGTAGCTTTTTTTTATCCTGTGAAAATTTCGTTGCATGCTGCGCGTGCATCGTAAAAATTCTGCATGCGATCTTTATTGGCAAACCTCTATGGGGAGGATACTTCTGTTGGCAACTCTACCCTGATGATGTCTACTGCAATTTAGACTGAAACGTCGGTGATATATTCACCTTGGACGCGGCTACAACCCAGAAGCTAAGCTACTTCAAACAATAGCCGTTAAAGCCTGCTATCTATTTTATTTATAAAAAATGTTAAACACACACCTATTACATTTTAACAAAGTTTATGCTATCGTTTATATTAACACTTTCTTTTACTACGGTTAAAGCTATGCTTATAATTATTAAATAATTTCACCTCGTTTCAAATACCTCCCATTATTTAAGTATATTTGAAAATCACACATACCCCTTTAAAAAACCTTATAGTTTGAATTTCGCAAAATTGTAAAATTGTGGTTGGTATTTTGTTATTTTATTATTTATACCTAAAATGATTCTTATGCTTAGTTTAATTCTAAGATATAATTATTAATCTTAAAACCATACTTACCCGTTTTCAAACTGTAGTGTTTGCATTTCGCCAAATGTAAAAAAAAAATCGTGGTTGGTAGTTTATGTACATTAATTTCTGGAACTCAAAATCATTTATTACGCTTATTTGGATTTAGAGATATTAATTTTTATCTTAAAAACCTACTCACCCCTTTTTCACCCGAAGGTTTTGAATTTCGCAAAAAAATATAATAATTTTTGGTGGTAGTTTAGGTAGGTTTATTGTTTTTATCCAATATTAATTACTATGCTAAGTTAAATTCATAGATATAATTATCAATCTTTAAAATAAACTTAGTCCTTTTTCACACCTTATTGACTGAATTTCGCAAAATGGATAATGGTGTATGTTTTTATATGTTTTTTAATTGTACACAACATCATTTATTACGCTTAATTAAATTAGGAGATATAATTATAAAAATTTTAAACATATTTATCCCCTTTTTACCCCTTGGGGTTTGAATTTTTCAAAATATAAAAATCTTGTTGATAGTTTTCGTATGTTTATTATTATTAATACTACCTAATATAATTTACTGAGCTTAATTAAATTCGGAGATATAATTATAAATCTTTAAAATAAACTAATCCCTTTTTCACCCTTCAGAGATTGAATTTCGCAAAATTAAAAATTGGTTTGTTTTCATATGTTTTTATTGGCACACAAATTTATTTATTACGCTTAATTAAATTCAGAAAAAAATTATAAATCTTTAAAACATACTTTATCACCCTTTTTGTGCGTGACCAATCAGGATAGCCCTCACCTACCATTGGCTGTGCAAGGAGAGGAGCTCTGACATATATCAACCCATGGTTTTCCAGTTTCCAATATCAGTCTGCTTGTGCTTGATGATGGGAACAGATGTCAGTTCCGAAACGTCACAACTGTTTGTCATTGGAACTCTTCTGTGTTCGTCTGTGCTTTCGTCATTGCGTTGTCCATAGTACTTGTTTATCTTCATCGTTGTGTTTACCTACATATTTTCTGCGTTGTCCAGGTTTTTTGTCTGCCTCTGTCTCGTCGTTGTTAGCCCACGGTATTCGTCTGTGTTGTTATATTGCGTTTTCAATGACTATGTTCCTTCAACGGAATTCTTGTGATGTATGATATTTATATGTTGAGAATTTTTTGTCCGAGCTGTCTTCGTTGTGTTATCCATAACGCTTTTTTAGTTTCATCTTTGGTTCCGTTTGTCCGACATCAGCTGATTCAATCTTATTTTCTGCGAATTTTTTATCTTCATATTTTTATTAATTTTTTTAACGGTCAGAATTTTTCCATGGCAAAAAGTACAAAACTGCAATGGTGTGTCCAAAAAACTGCATTAAAACATACTTAGCCATTCTCACCTCTCAGGTATTGAACTTTACAAAATAAAAAAATGTGGTTGGTAATTTTTGTATGCTTATTATCTGTACCCAATATCTTTCTTTAATCATGCTTAGTTTCATAGATATAATTTATCATCTTAAAAATTATATTTACTCAACTTTCACCCCCTTAGGGGCGAAATTCTGGAATTATATTTAGCCTAGTTTTTTTAGTTAGCCAAAGACCTTTCTAATAAAAATAAAAATAATCATTAAAATCCCTCAAGTAGTTTTCGACTGATGCTGGAACCAACAGAGAAATAGACAAAAAAATTAAATACTATATTTTTGAGTTATTCAATAATGTAAGTAGCCGTTTCCAAGAGTTATTTTTATCATATCATCCAATGTAAAGACTTTTTGCCGCAAACAGTTGTATTATTAGTATTGGTAATAGAGAAATATTTCAAGATGGATCACTGAGCGGCTGGGTCATGTTTGTTTGAACAGAGTTCTACATCCACCGCGAATCTTGTCGCTTTAGCAACAATATTTTATTGAAATAATTAAGGGGATTATTAACACGCCAAAAAAGTGTAAAATAAAGGTGTTACCTCGAATATTTCAAATAAATATAATTTTACTACAGCGACAAAAAAATATAATTCACACGCTAGGTGAACTATCTTAAATACTTTCAAAATATTGCAAAATAAATTGTTGTTCATCTCCAACTTCAAAGACGTGTACCAGCGTTGGGAAGCAATTAAGATCATTAAGTCGTTTATATGTTTTCAACATATTTTGTCACGATGAACCTGCAGTCGAAGATTAATCGGTAGAATTCCGACTCATACTTTATGCATTAAAGTTTGTATTTAAAGTTTTGTAAAAATAAAAATAAAAATGTACCTATCATTGGGGGCACGAAGATTTCGCGAAAAGATTTCGAGAATAGATGAAAGTTAAAATACTATAGCAAAGTCCGTGTTTCGTGATTGGGTGAGTTTCTCCCACGTAACAACACCAATTACAGTGATTCAGTGCGGAAGTAAACGCGTCCTGAGTGGCTCGGTAAAACAAGGTGACAACTTCTCTCGCAGACGGCCGCCAATCACAAGGAAGAAACCACAGGCGCGGGTATGCCTTTTTGCAGTCTAGTAAGTGTCCAGAACTGTTCGCGAAAAATGCCTGCCTATACATCATTTATTATTTAAGGATATTATTTTTAATTTTCGTCCCAAGCCCGAAGTGAAAAAAACCGTTACTGTACACATGTTTTAAGCGATTTCTTTCAAGCCCGTTCTAGAATGACACGTAAACAGAGAAGGATTACTTAAACGAAGGCAGATCTCACGGAACAGATTTTCCACACTATCACACAGACGGAGACAGAACCATGCGGATTAGCTGGGCAATGCTGAGTTCTTTCGTTTACGTTGCCCCGTGCGACCAACAGTAGCGGCGATAGCCACGTTTGTTCATGTTCTGAATCCGTTAAAAAAAGTTCAATTACAAGAGTATTTGTTATTTATTTTTATTATTTATGTTAATTTTTCCCGTGCTATGATTTTGAAGCATAATATACGTATTTTAAAATTAAATTAATATCTTGTAACCTTGAAATGCAATCTCATCGGTGGTCATTTGTAGAGACCTGCAAAATTCGCGGATTCATTCGGTGATAGGCTAGAATTCAAACACATATACCTCTTAGATAATTTTGCTATTGGCTTGCTGTTCATCTGGACGAATCTCAACCAGTTATAAACCCTCAACCAAAGAAGGATCGAATCACAGACAAACCAGCTGAGACGACTTACAAGTCGGCAGCCAATGAACTTGCGTTATTTGCCCGAGTGTACAGGGGTATGTGCAGTCTATCCTGAAGGCCATAGAAACCGCGAATTTTGCAGGTCTCTAGTCATTTGTTACGTTTACTTGGCACTGTGGAAGAACAGCAGACGCAATCGTGAAATTTTCCGGGAGGTACGTCTCCGCTCACGTTATCCGCATCTCCGTTTCCGTGCCGATGTAGAACGGGTCTTATACGCACTTACGTACGTACGTACGTACGTACCGTGCGTACGGCTATCGGGCAGTGGTGGTCACTTCTTCGGCACCAGGAAGTCTTCGAACATTTTTGTAGCAGTTATCCCTCGCACGCGCGCCATCTCGTCGACAGGGGTCTCTGACGCAGCGGTGAGCTGTCCGTGGATAGCCCTGCAGTGTCGTCAGTGTGTGGGGACCAGAGCCAACTAGTCGCCATGGAAACGGTGTGGAGACTGAGAAGGTAGGGGGGGGGGGGGAATGATGGGTCACCTGTTTCATGGCGTTTGACGACACTCGCGTGTCATCACTGACCAAGAGCGCACAGGGGGGGGGGGGGGGGGGGGGCGGCGCAAGTATACAGGCCGAATCATGACACTAAATTATTGTGCGGCTTGCATAGGGCCAATATAGGGAAAATAAATCGTAACTGTAATTTATTACTGAGCATGAATTAGAAAAAAAAAATAATTGTATCTTACGTGAAACTTAATTTTATTACTATTTAAGTACTGATTTACTATAATTATTCCATAATTATAACTTTATATGTATATGTGGATAATGTTGTCACGGTGGTCAAATTGAAGAAATGGCCGATTCAGTATTTGTGTACATGGAGGCTTTCATTCAAGAGTATTTGTTTTTAGTCAATTTAATGTTTGAATCGTACAGCAATAATGCATTGACTGACTGAATTATAACTTTCTTAGAACATTTTTGTAGTATTCCATGAACTATGCTAGCATTTGCCGTGCTAATAATTAATAGTAATCCTAAATAAATTGCTAATCACGGGAGAAAAAATCAGGGTTGCCAGTTGTTAAGTTGCTTCCAAAATCCTCATGGTTTCCATTTTAAGGTAGAAAATAAGATCGATTGTTATAACATTGAGTTGCGACTCTTTATCTTACTTGATTTGTGAGAGCGCACGCACTCACTCTCACAACACTCTCACAACACTCTCACAGTAGACCTGATGCAGATTCTCGCCGGGGTTGCCCGCGAGAAACACTGATGTTTTTTTATATAAAGCTGACAAAAATACACTTAAAAATTTGTATGCTCACTCGATAATTTCCTGTGTTTTCATTTAAGACAATCGGTAAATTTCACGGACATCTGTTGTACGCTCAAACCCTTTTAGATTTTTTTTTTCATCGGCTAATTTATTTGAATAACCACTAGCAAGCTTAAAGAAGGTTGTTTGCACGTACATTATTTATCTAGCTGTTTGTTTGTTTCTCTCCAGGGGTTCGCAGAATGTGTGAGGAAGTAACTACGGTAGGATTATCAAATTAATTCTAATTCACAACAGATCAAAACCCGCTTTGTGACAAAAATAATATTACGAAATTACGGGAGCTTTTCTGTTTTTAAGTTCTTATAAAAAAACAACTTTTTTAAAATTAATTGAACACTTAAAAATATTTTCATAATGTTTACAATCAGTAATGAACAGACGAGCTCCAACAACAAAGTAATGGGCTCCAAACAATAAAATAAATACATATTTTTCCCAAAACAATGTTTTTACAAAATGCACAGAAAACTCTGGTTTCCTTCGTAAACGCGAGGGAGGGGTCCGTTATCACAAATAAAGGTTTAGGCCCCTGTTAAGATTAATCCCAAACCAATATTTAAACCAAACTTTTGCGTACTATTTTCGTCCCTTACGTATTATCGAAAATAGCTGTCAAGAAACTATGCGTCTGGTGTCAGCGGCAGTGAAAAAATAAGTTGTATTTTTTTTTCAAAAACAATAAACGTTAAAAAAAATTAGAATAAAATTCAATAAAAAATAATCCTTTGTACTAATTTTGAGTCACTCTTACTTAAAGGCTGGGTGATAAAAAAAATCACCCTATTTTTGAAAATAAACAGAATTTTGATCGCATGCTGTCGCCTTTAGCTTATCAGCAGATGCACCAATGATCTGTGTTAAAAATTATTATAAACGGACCTTGAGATGGAACACGATTTAGCAGCACTGCTTAGATCCACAACGAAACAGAAATTACCTGAATTTGAGCCATTAGGCCGCTCCTCCAGTACAACTGAAACATTTGGCGCCGATCTAACACTTTAGTTGTTTTCGCCAGTATTCATCAAGTTGCCAGTCCTAGGAATATATTTATTTAGAAGCTAGGAACATCGTCAACATCAAGAATCAATAAACTTACATTACTATTATTGGTTTTCTTATGTATGAGCACTTTTGATTCGGAGGGAATCTTCCGGGTATTTCTGTCAAAAATTTAATTTTAATATTTCCTGGTATAGACTTATAGCTAGAGACCCGAAAAATTCGCGGTTTCATTCCGTGTTATGCTAAAATTCAAATAATTATACCTTAGTGCTGCTTCTGTCATTGGTTCACTGTTAATCTGGAGGACTGAGGGCCAATTAGAGAACCTCACTCATAGAAGTGTCGGATCACGGGCCACCCAGTCGAGACGACTCACAAGTCAGCAGCCAATGAACAGTTGGCATTTGCCCGAGTGTGTAGAGGATATTGGAGTCTATCCTGGAGGTAATTGAACCCGCGAATTTTTCGGGTCTCTACTTATAGCCAGTCAGTTTTGCGAATTATTGGCGGAAACTTGAAACCACACAGATAAATAAACGAGAAGGCTACTAGCTGAGCAAAACATGGGCACTAGTAATGTAAAAGCAAATAAATAACACCAACAGAAAGCAAGCTAAGAGAAGCCACACAGGGTCTAACTTCTATTGACCAACAAAAACAACTAAAGAGACAAAGCCATACATGACTAGAAAAAGGCTATTAGAAAGAGCCATTAGAAAGAGGCTTCTCGTGGTTGGCATATATATATATATATATATATATATATATATATATATATATATATATATATATATATAGACACACACACACGCATTTGATTCTCATCGCTAGAGACCCGTGAATTTCGCGGATTCAATGACCTCCAGGATAGACTCCAATATCCTCTACACACTCGGGAAAATGCCAACTGTTCACTGGCTGCTGACTTGTGAGTCGTCTCGACTGGGTGGCCTGTGATTCGACACTTCTATGAGTGAGGGTTTCTAAATGGCCCTCAGTCCTCCAGATTAAAAGTGGACCAATGACAGAAGCAAAACTAAGGTATAATTATTTGAATTTTAGCATAACACGAAATGAATCCGCGAAATTCACGCGTGTCTACTCATCGCTAAAGACACTTGCTGTAAGGCAGAGCGAATGTGGGGACATTGAAGCACAGAGACGGGACTGAACCTTAATGACAAGCTAGTTTACTACAAATTATTCTTATTTTACGTTTTAAAGTAATATTTTTGAAGTGAAACTTCTTTGGAGATAATGAGAATAAAATTTCTAGGCCGAATTTGAATTCAACGTTTTCGAGAAACATTGTTGAGAAACGATTAATGATTTGATTAATTTTAATACAGCGTTTTCGTTAAACATTGTTTTTAAAAGTTACTGACGCCAAAGAGATATAAAGAGAACACTCGCGAGTCGAGGTTTGAATTGCCAAACAAGTTTCACTTCTATCACATGTACTGAGTTACACGCGCTCTTTTTTTTAATTGATTACTTCTCTTTATTAAAATAATGGAAGTTTTATAACACAACTTCACAAACTTATTGGCTCAGTCAGGTACATGTCAAGCTTATAAGAACGGTCAAATTTATGTCGAGATTATTAGTGCAGTCAAGTTCATGTCAGCTTATTGGTGTAGTCAAGTTCATATCAAGCTTATCTCGCTGACTAGTGCGAGTGAATTATTAAATGATTCAGACATCAATAAAGAGAGTTAAAGTGAATTTATGACTAATAAGCAGTGAAATGTTCCAAACCCACATAGTTTATCTCCCTACAGTTAAAATAGTTCTGAAAATTTAATTTAAAGGCTATTAATCCCTTTGCTTAAGGATCGATGAATGCTTTATTGAATTCGTATTTAGAATTAATTGTTAATTTTTTTCAGACGATTACTAATGTCGTAATGTCGTAATGTCATGAAAATGAACTAGTCCAAGAAAGTTGGACTTCAAGTGTCAACAGTTGGTCCCATTCCCTGTCGAGACAGAAAACAGAACGTGGAAAACTTTTATGCAACAAGAAAGAAGTTCAATATTAAAAAGTCATTCAAAATAGCGAGTTTGGAGATCTAAATTGTTTTCAACGGTTACTATGAAGTCTACTTATGTTTGTTTTATAAATGGATTGTCGTTGTAATATTAATCAATTTAATAATGTCACGTAATCAAAGCTAGAATACATGTCTAATAAAGTGGTCAGTAAAATGTGTACTTTAACAATAAAAAATACCATTAATCCCAACTTGGTAGATTGCTAAGAAGTAAAGAGCAAACCTATAGGTGAAATTTGTCTGATTATACCTTTCTAGCTGAACTATCTGACCTTTCCCGGGTTGAACACATAATAATATAAGGAAAATCACCACCGAGTTTCAAGTCTGTAGAACATACACTTGAAAAACGGGAAATTTTGATTTTAAAGTCCCATTGATTGTACAATTCGGTGCATCAATGCTACGAATAAACAAAACCGGCACGCCAATCTTCAGCTCCATTTTGAGGGAATTCAGGTAAACCCTAGGCAAGACGTGACGGACGCACCAAACGATAGAACGTTACATATTCAAGGCAACACCATCTATTGACGAAGTTATAAACCAGACTGTTATTAAGGCCGTTGGTTCGCTAACAGCCGCGAGCTTCACTAAGCGGATGGGTTTCGCCAAGGAGAAGGATAGGAAGTGGCCAGACCTTACTATATGACCGTGTGGCGGACGTAGATAAATTACACAAACTCACTGTGTGTGTCTATGACCTGCCTCCTAAGACTTTCTATTATAAAACTGAATTTATACCTTTTTCACTCCCTTAGTGACAGAATTTAATAATTATATGTATGTAGTCTATGTCACTCTCTAGCCCATAAACTATCTATATGCAAAAAAAAAAATCATGTCACACCGTCGCTCCGTAGCAGCGTTAAGGACAAACAGACAAACACACTTTCGCATTTAACATATTAGTAAGGATAGAGAACTGTGATGTCCATCCTTGAAGCTGTTGTCTTTAATATATTACAATTAATTGATTTTAATTTAAATGCGTGTCTGCGTCTCGTGAACAGCGAGTTCATCAGTGACTGGCGGTGTTCAGCGACTCAGAGCAGTGATGACAAGTGGGGGTCAGCCATTGTCTGGAGCAGTGCGCGGAGATGCGAGATTAGCGTCCGCGTGCGGAACTCAAGTGCAAGCCGAAAACAGATGAATGACGACTGCGAGCAAAAAAGTGTCGCGGGTTTCGAGTTACAAGCATTATCAAATATTTATATTCTAAAGAAGTTGTCAGCGTGGTGCCATATTGAAACGAGCCATCCTTCCTTGTCAAGTAAGCATAGTATTATTTTAAATTTTAAATATTCAAAGTTACCGTATGAACGTCACAGTTATAAAATTTAAAATAATCAACTGTAAGCGTTGTAGAGTGTTGGTTCGATTTTAAAAATTAACGAGATAACTCGAATAGTTTTAGACAAACCCAGGCGCAAGCTGTACTGCTTTGTCGTTTTCTCGCTTGCAGCCAGGAAGATCGAGAGAATGGCTGACACATTCACCTGACATAACGCCATGCGATTTTCTTTTTCTTTTGGGGCTTTAAAAAAAAATCGTGTCTACGTTCCGCCAGTACCCAGTGATTTGCCAGAGTTGAGACACAGAATTGAAGAGGCTGTCGTTTCCATTACTCCGGACTTGTTAACCAAAGTTTTGGAAGAATTGGACTTTAGTATGGATGTGCTGTGCCGTATAACTAGAGACCTGCAAAATTCGCGGTTTCGATGGCCTTCAGGATAGACTGCACATACCCCTGTACACTCGGGAAAATAACGCAAGTTAATTGGCTGCCGACATGTAAGTCGTCTCAGCTGGTTTGTCTGTGATTCGATCCTTCTTTGGTTGAGGGTTTATAACTGGTTGAGATTCGTCCAGATGAACAGTAAGCCAATAGAAAAAATTATCTAAGAGGTATATGTGTTTGAATTCTAGCCTATCACCGAATGAATCCGCGAATTTTGCAGGTCTATACGTATAACTAAATTGGACGCTTGGTAGTAAAACTAGGTTAGTTTGCCTTTGACTGGATGTAGACAGTGTTCGTGAGCAGTCTGAACGAAGCTGTTGCAATGCAGTGGACGCTGAAGCGCCTCGTGTGCGCTCGCAGCCGGGAAGAACGCGCTGTCAGGAGCAGACCCGGTGACGTCTGCACTGTCCTTCCCGCGCACGAGCGAGCGGCGAGCCACACGCGCCAGGCTCGTGCGAGCCACACGCGCCGAGCTCGTGCGTTGTCGCGGCGGTCCACACTTCGAAAACCTCCACGGCAACCAACCACACGGAATTACTTCCGACAGGAATACGAGTCCTCAGTCTGGGGTTGGGCTTCACATTTGCTGAGGATCCGTCACCGCTTGACCATCAGTCGAATTGTCACGCATTTCCGTCTTCAATAAAATCGCGTGATGTTGAGATTCGATTCCATGTTTTTATAAACTCATTAATATGGACGGAACATGAGTCCTTAACCGTTGTGTAGGAAAGAAAATATTTTATCTCATTTTTTATGTTACAAAAGTCAATACTATTTAGGATATCTGTTGTTAATGTGGCGCACTTATCACATGCGACTACACATATGTGGATGAACAGTGTGCTCACGCAAGGCTGTACTGAGGATATTCTACGAGGGTATAACTAGTGTTTCATGGTTAGTGAGTTACATTAATAACTGGGACATATTAGTCCCTGCATTATTTAGTATATTAAAATGTTTTTTGACGTGACATCTAATAAATCTATGAACGCCGGCTGCACGCACGAAAAAGTGTCCCGTTACGCACATTGTCCCGTTACGCTGCGTCCCGTTACGCTCATTGTACGCTTGCGCCGCATCTATCTCTCTTCCACTCGATTGGAACAACCATCGATTTGACTTTTTCGAGGAACATTAAACTTGAAACAGTCCCATTCGTTTCCTACTTTTCCTATCATCGTCCTATCCTTAACATAATAACACAGATTGGAAGAAGTTAAATAGCAAACATGTATAAAAGTTATTGTTAAAATAATCTGTTCGTTAAAGTAATAAACATATTTGAATTAATAAGTGCAAATAAAAGTAAATTTATCAATTAAATTGTAGATTTCACTTCACTCCTTCTTTGTATCCATACAAAATAGTGATAATTCAATAAAAATGATTCAATTTTATTAATAAAAGTATGCAATCATTTCATCAATGTTTTGCTATGACGTTGTCACGTTAAACTATCGTCCGTAAACCGACTTTACAAGACAACCAATTTTTTTTATTGCAAAGTTTTTAATTTCTTTTTTTTTTTGGCAACTAGTTTTTAACGTCTTACTTTTTGTGAGCGTGATATCCGTTTCTGACTGCGCAGCTGCGCGCACTCGAGTTACGGAATGCGTTCAGGGACGTCAGCGGTTGGGGTTGGGAAGGGGGGGGGAAGGAGGGGGGGGGGACCAGGACGTGACGTCAGCTGGCGTGATGCGCCGGCGTGCTGGCTCGGGGCTTATTGCTCGACGAGGCGACCCTGTGCGGCTGGTGTGCTGTGCCGGCACAGCTCCCGCGCACTGCGCGCCATGTCTGCACTGTGATTAGACCACAGCTACCCTAATTAGACCGTGCACGACAAGAAGCCTTCCTTTCACAGACGAGAGAGCCAAACACCCGATCGTGCATCTTCGGTTTTTTTTTTGTTCATTGTAAAAGGTTAGGTTGGCTACATTATAAATACTGTTAAACATCGTGGACGGTTGATTTGGTTAGGATAGCTACATCAAAGATACTGTGAAATCATGTGAACGGGTTCCTAGCGCTGGATAGCTACATATCAAAAAGTTAATTGCTAAGCAACCATAAAATGATTTTACAGTATTTTTAATGTAGCTATACTTACCTAATATAACCAAACATCCACAATGTTTTAAAGTATTTATAATGTAGCTAACCTTTCCTAATCGACCGCAAAATTTAATGCCACACCGGTTTATACAATGAGATAGAACGGGGAAAAAAAGCGAGCATGAACTTCGGGGAACTTCGGGTGTGGCTCTCTCGTCTGTGAAATGAAGGCTTCCCGTGGACGACTCGTTGTGTGCACAGGAAACAAGAACGAGGCACAGGGTTCAAATCTTTGACCGTTGCATCGGACAAAGGACACTCAGAATTGTATACAGTTGTGGGAATTAATATATACATTTTTTGTCTTACCTACAACACGCTCGTACCGTTTAAGCTACAGCAATAAGCCTGGTTGGAATTTCTTTGTAACGGTCCCTTAAACACAGGAACTTTAGTGCTGAAAGTAGTGTATTCGGATAATTCTGGTATTTTATTTTTGTACTGAAGTCTGGGAACATTCATCTTGAAAAATGTTACACAGACATATTCTGTTTTCACTTCAGTGCTCATTTGCTTAACGAGTCACACCTTCGTCGCTCGAGTGTGTACACGAAGTAAATTAAAAGTGATTTTTATAACTTTTTATAATTTTCCCCGTTTTTCTTGGTTAATAATTACAGATTTTCAATAAAGGGGCCAAGATGGCTGACAAGATGGTGGACGTAATGGTAGTAAATACTACTGCATTCTAGCGGGTAAAATTTCAACCAATATGGTGGCAGCGCCCTCTAGCAGACGCTGTGCATGCTAGCGCTCCTGGTATCGGGTATTGAAAACAAGATGGCGCCAGCGCTTTCTAGCAGATGATGAGTGCACTACGTGATACTAACGCTCCTAGGAGAAAGTACTATAATCAAAGATGGCGGCAGCGTCTTCTATTAGGTGATGCTATTATTCATTAAATAAAAAAACTTCAAGTCCGAATATGTGTGTTATTTTTATATAGAGTATTTAATTCTCGGTCTGGCAAATGTTTCGATGGCCATGTAGTCAAAGGCGTAAGCCTCTGTTTTCCAACCCAGTGGTCCGGGCTGTAATGGTTCGAATCACCTCGCTTCCAAAGTATTTTGTATAAAAAATTTAATTTATATGTCGATAAGGGTCATAACAACATTGGTAGATAATGAAACATTGACCTTATGCGCATGAAACAGAGCGATGCTGGTGCACCTCTAGGAACAAACAGCAGAAACAAAAAATTCCTGACATTACATCATCCAAGGTGGTGACCACCAGCAGAATATAAAAAAAAAAAAACAGACGGTGGCTGTGGCATCATCCAAGATGGCGGCCTCCAGCAGACGAAAACAAGGTGGTGGATGTGATGTCAGAATCAAAACAGGGGCTGTGATGTTAGAATGCAAAATGGTGGTTGTGTCATCAAAATTTATGATAGTGGATGTGATGTCAAAATTCAAGATGGCCGACATGAACCTAGGTCGTGATGTCACCATGACGAAAAGTACCACGTTCTTGAGTGGGGCCCTCGATTTCAAGATAGTGAAATCCAAGATTGCCGCCGTGACGTCACAATCCATGATGGCGGACATCGGCTTCGGCTCCACGCTCCAGCTTCGAAATTTTTTTGTGAAGCTTTTCTAATGTTACAGATTTCCTGTCTATGTAGCAACTAAATTTAATTAAATTTGAAAAGCAGTTTTGTTCCTGCCTGGAGATAAGACAAAAAGTCATACAACCAATTCTTAAAATCCTTTACTAATGGTGCAATGATTTTTTTTTGTGACGGCCTACCGTTTAGCCGGAATCAGCTTCCAATTAAAAATCCTGTACTTTACTTTAAAATTGCTTCGGCCCTTTGAAAATTTTTCCGGAGTTAAAAATTAATGATCTCCCGATAGGCTACGCTCTAAAATCTATAATTGCGCCTGTTCCCAAGAGTCTTGCTCGACGGGAAGTGCGATGAAAAGAGATTAAAGAATGGCCGTGGGCTCGATGAGATTGCTGGCGACGGAGAACCGGGCTAAACGATGTTCCTAATCGATTTCCTAGAGCGATCAATGCAGTGGTGATCAAGTTATAAGGCGTGATAACCGGGGCTGCGTCGTTCCAGGGGTAGCAGACATTTAGTTTTTTTGAAGGTAGACTTCTTTAGGCGCGTTATGAAAAATTGACGAGAGTGAATTTTTAAGATTCACGCGCACCATGCAACAATAAATTGACAGAAAGGAAACAAGGCAAAATAAAAATTAATTGTGTTTTTAATTCATATATTTTGTAATTGATACTAAATAATGATCCATATAATTATAAACATTTATCTATTGTAAATGTTAGTCATAAAAATTGTGTTTATAAACAATTTCAAGTGTATTTATATAAGTGAGGTTGTTTTCCCGAATGTATAATTTATTTCCATTATTAATTTGAGAGATATGTTTCATTTAAATGTATTTTTTCGAAAAAAAAAAAAAAAAACAGTATTCATGAGAAAATTTTAATTTTTTTTCAAAGATACCTTTAATAAACTAAAATTCTAAAAATTCGTTAAAAAAAGGGCACCAGTCTTACCATGTTTTGAAAACCCAATAGTGACTTCATTTCTGTAACATCGCGCCCGCGACGCAAAGAATATATATATATATATATATATATATATATATATATATATATATATATAAGGAACCTGGTCGCAGTCACACTGACGTCACAAAAGTGTCAAACGTGACTGGTTAGGAAATTATTTTATTAGCGTCGCGTCGCGTCCGCAGCGTTTGTCGCGTACGTTGCGTTTGTCGCGTCGCACCCGTCGCGCAGTTGTGACTTCAGAAGGAGTCAACACAAATGTGACTCCAGAATGACACTTACAGTTTAATGAAGAAAACACTCACGAGCTAAGGTTTAATATTCTTGTCGCATCCCTGAACTGTTTTGTCTCCTGGACCACCTGTCAACGGGCCTGATACTAGGGTTGACCTAATAGCTCTCGCTGTGGCGATCATCACTTATAAATAAAGACAATCACTGTTTCTAGTGAGCTCTGGCGTAAGCAAAGATCTTACATTCACAATGGAGGAATTGAACCGATAGATCATAGATATGACACATTTCGCAATGGGCCGGTTGTTTGCTGCTGTAATAAATATACCTTAAAAAATATATAATTTAAGAAAGTGTACTGTATCGTCAACTTGTACTCGTCTCGTCTAAATGCAAACTGACTTTCGTGCTGCATTACGTCTCGAATTCAGCTATTTCGAAAACTTATATGTACAGACCTGTAAAATTCGCGATTTCAAATCCCTAAAGAATAGACTCCATGATCCTCTACGCACTCGTGCAAATTACATCTGCTGATTGGTTACCGACTCGTAACACCTGTTGACTGGAATGATCGTGATTCGCGAATTCTTCTGTTAAAGATTTTTCATTGGCCCAGAGTCCTTCAGAAAAACTGTGGCCCAATAACTGAAGCAAAATAATGTCAAACGTATTTGGACTCTATCCTATCGCGAAATGAATCCGCGAATTTTACAGGTCTCTACTCATATGTAAAGACTTAATGATTCATTCGGTCGCAAAATACTCCTGAAGCGCATAATGCATCGAAATTATTTTTATTTCTTGACCAAAACTCAGGTGACACTCGTAGAAGTGAGTCCAGCACTGAGCGAAAAACTCTCTGAAGTAACTGTTCACCCTACTAATAGGAATCAACAGTGGATCCATGGCAACGCATCCATGTTTCGAGCTTGTACAGTGCAAACAAACTTTGTAATAAGCGTCATCACAGAATTTACTCTAGAATTTTTTTTCCACAGTCTATATCAAATTCTTTGACAGTAAAAATATGTTTTATTTCAATCAATTATATCCATTGTTATTGAAAGTTAGAAAATATGTATGTTTATCTTACGATAACACGTATAAATAATTAGTGCGAGACAGTGAACTTGCCAGAGTCCTTCGAAATTTTTGAACATAACATTGTGTTAGTCTATGTCGAAAACTACAGGTAAGAAAAAAAAATTAAACAAAAATAATTTTTACTGGAGTCCTCATTTCATGGCAAATAATTGCATGTGTATTCATT
Source organism: Bacillus rossius redtenbacheri (assembly GCF_032445375.1). Taxonomy (NCBI): domain Eukaryota; kingdom Metazoa; phylum Arthropoda; class Insecta; order Phasmatodea; family Bacillidae; genus Bacillus; species Bacillus rossius. Next base: position 3,950,214 of record NC_086331.1, on the reverse strand, counting down.
ACATTAGCCTTACAAGGGACAAGAGACAAGCAAATGCTGGAAAACAACCAGTTTAAAAATAAATTGCTATATTTTGAAAACTAAACTAATGTTAATATTTTGGGTATGTTTGAATACATCACACAGCATCTAAAATTTAACCTGGATTTTAAATGGAAACCTTATGATTCAATGGTAGCATCTTTTAAAACTACGAAGGTCCCCCAATGACAGGATCTGTGAAGAAATTTGACACTTATCTCCAACATAGAACATATTGATTTATGTAATTATTATATTGGACTTCTTTGTTTGTTGCTAAGAACTGCTCAACAATAGAGGACCAGTTATCTTGTATACCACTAGCTTTTAAAATGACAATCGTCTGGAGAGGCAGGTTTTAACAAAACACACCAGAAATATTGGGATTAAAATAAGAATTAACGATGTTTAGAATGTGTGTAAAAACAGTCTGTAGGAATGCAAGACTTACTATTTCTTGAAGGTCAGTCAGTTATGTCAGTGGGTAGAATGAGTTGCTTGGTAGATAAACAGCTATCGTGCCTACATTTTTATTTTAAAGAACTGGTTAAAATAAGTTGGATAATTTTTTTTAAGGTTGCATGGTGTCAAATTTAGGAATAAAATTTTGAAACCATACCTTAGCCACGACGAATTGAAACATGTGGCTCCGAAAGGCTGTTCAGCATCTATCTACTTGATACAGATACATAAAGGAAATTTATTTCAATAAAAATAACCATTAGCAGTACATGTCACTAACATTGTTTAAGAAACTTAATTTTCTTGATAAATGTTGTTATCTTAAAGCGTGAAATCCTCCCTTCCCATTTCCTCGTCCAATTCCCTTCGTTAATTAAGTTTCCTTTCCAGGGTGATTACTTTCATTGCCTCAGGTTCAACCATGGTTAGAAAGGAATAAAAGCCCGGAGGTTGTTAATTTTGGTACGGTCAGTTTCGAATCCATGCAATGTGTTTTGGGACAAGTGTTCTGATGTACTTTGTAAATAGGCGGCGACACAACAAAATCTTTTATTATAAAGAAAATAAATAACTTTTAAAGTGCCCCGGTATAAACTTCTGTAACAATTTGTTAATAACTAGAGATGACTCTTATTTCACGGAACAATTTTAAGGCTTGGTAGCTTTTATCACGCACTGATCGTGTTTACCTGTTTGGTTTCATGTTCACTTAGGGACAGTCAGTGGATACATTTCTGATAGTAACTAGAACAAAGAAATTATATTTGTTGGACCATCAAACTTCTGTGTTTTATTTTAATAACTGTATTATTTTTTACAAATTATTAAGTACAATATTTTGGAAAAAACATCTTCACCGTTGTATTCTTGCGGGGGAAAAAAAAAAACACAGAATAAATACCCTCGCAGAAGCGAAATGGAGTTGCTTCTTTTTTGACGCAAACGTACTCGGGCTGAGCGGACGACCCTGGCGTCTGATTGGCCACTCCCCGCGGCGGGAGACCTCTCATTGGCCGACTGTGCTCGCTGGGAGGGCGACCAGGGAAGCCTTCTTTTCACAGACGAGAGAGGCAAACGCCCGATCGTGCATCTTCGGTTTTTTTTTGTTCATTGTAAATGTGTTGATGAAAGGATACTAGACTAATGGTCAATTAGGTTAGGTTAGCTACATTATAAATACTTTAAAACATTGTGGACGGTTGATTTGGTTAGGATAGCTACATTAAAAGATACGGGGAAAAAAAAAAACATGCATGAACTTCGGGGAACTTCGGGTGTGGCTCTCTCGTCTGTGAAATGAAGGCTTCCCGGGCGACCACGCGTCGGCCAGCGGCGAGTCATCCACCCCCCCACTCCGGCTCGCGCTCAAGGTCACGGCAAGGTCGATGCGCCGCGCTGATAGGCCTCCCTCTTCGCACGCGACCTCGCCTGTAGGGTGCCAGGCGTATTAATACATCCGCCGGCCGGCTCGCAGGCCAGCGGCCAAACAAGCAGCGGAACTGGGTTACAACTGGGCAGTGCCCTCGGCATGGCCGCCGATACCCGCGGGGCTGCAAGCCCTCCACAATAAACACCCCTGTAAGCTTCTGGGACGACCAAGCTCGCTTGTATCCATCCCACCTTTGCAACAGTATTCATTCCCGTGGTTTTGTTTCGCAAAACAATACAGCGGAGAAGATATTTATCAAAATATTATACTTACATCTCTAGTTGGTAGAATAGTTTTAAACGGATTAAATTAAAAAAAAATTCTGAAGTTTAATGGTTTAGCCACTATAATTTCTTTGGTCTAGTTACCAGCAGAAATGTTTCCACTGACCGGCCCTAAGTGAACAAGAAACCAACCCGGCAAACATGAGCAATGCTTGATAAAAGCTACCAAGTCTTAAAATTGTTCCATGAAATAGAGTCATCTCAAGATATTAACAAATTGATCCGGAAGCTTTCACCAGGGCACTTTTAAAGTTATTTATTTTCTTTATAATAAAAGATTCTGCTGTGTCGCCACCTTATTACATAGTAGGTCAGAACATTTTCCCCAAAACACATTGCAGGTATTCGAAAATGACCGCACCAAAATAAAGGAATAGTTTCCACCCGGGGCAAGAACTCAACCACACCCCTCCCACAAAAATACCTTTTTTCCAAAATCAACCAAACGATAGCCTTTACCGACAGCACTCATATCGCCACCACATATTAAATCCACTATTCCAAATATATTTGTGATTCAACTTAGATTCATTTCATTTTTAATACTTCGAAAGTTAGATAATACGAGAAAAATACAAGTTTCTTAAAGTATTTGACGATGTATATAGTAGATATAAGCGTAAACATTTTTTTGTAACTTTACAAAGATGGCCCTTGGAAAATCAATTGCCAACGATATCGCTTGTAAAATTTCAAGGCAGAGCTTTGTACCGTTTGAAAATTTACAAAACTCTGCCTTGCAGTTTTACAAGTGATATCGTTGGCAATTGAGTTTCCAAGGATTTTCCTTGTAAAAAGTACAATTTTTTTTTTTACAGTGGTAATCTTTCAATACGAGTTCATCTGCATCCAACATTTTTCGTAACCTTACACTACGATATTCAAGTAAATTTCCATAGTAAAAGTGACTCTTTAGTTGAAACCCCCCCCCCCCCCCCGACCCGTCATAATGCTGCGCCCGGTGTACCAGCCCTATTTGTCCCCTTATATTTACGTCTTTGTACGTGTATTCTACCAATAATACCTGGATTATTGACAAATGTAGTTTACAAACATGTAAACAATAAAAAATATTAGTGACACTGTATACAATTTTTTTGGAAGCCACTTGCCAATAATTTGTTTGTAAAAGTACAAGAAAAATGCTGTCAGTTCTAAATCATATTAATTTGTAGGGGAAAAAATATAACATATACTTTATTTATAAAAGGTTTCGTGAGCTCTACAGAATATATATATATATATATATATATATATATATATATATATATATATATATATATATATATATATTGCAATATGATCGCACCCAAAGTAACTTTAAATATATGTAATTCTTCAAAAAAACTTCAGTTCCAATTACAGTTATTTATACTTTGTAGCTGACAGTTGTTGTCTGCAACTTATTTTATACCATGCTTGAAATCTGTCACACAAGTTTATGTTGTGTGGTTCCTATACTACTGAGATAAAAAAATTAATTAAAATTATAAACGAATAAATGCTGTAACTAAACAATACTGCTACCGGTACCTTATTTAAGTTAATGTTGCATAATCTTGTTATTTAAACGGTGGTGGTTATGTTGCAAAAACTTGTTATTTAAAAGGGTAACAACCACTCTTATCACACACAACTGAAACTTTTATTAGTAATAACTTAAAAAAAAAAATCTCTGTGAAACTCCCGTTCGAAACAACTCGTAATTACATGAATAACTGGTCTCATTTGTTACCAAGTGGTGTACTGATCGCACAATCATTCTGTTCGCTCGATCATTTTGAAAAGCTTCTAATATGAATATAATTTAAGTTATTTATCACAAGGCAATATAAAATTAATATTCAAGTTACATTTTTACCGTGTGTTTTTATCTTCAGGAAAAGGTTTCAAACGGAGTTTTTAGGTCTTGAAATTTCGGTACACAGTACTGCAAACGGTGAATGAACGTCTTAACTATTTATAATTATGGTTCCTTTACGAAACCACAGGGTTGCAGCTCAAATGACCTTGAGGAGGTGTTGCCGCTGAAGCGACGACTAGCCATTGCAGTGTTTGGGGCATAGAGACGAAGAGGTGCATGCTGCGCGAGACAGTGTCGCCCTTACAGATTAAAGCCAGGCCTGACTGCCGCCTCGTCTTGCTTGTGATAAAGGTTGGTGCTTCATTCCTGCCAACATAGCACGCGAAGTCAGAGTAAGGGCAGCCAAGCTTCGCTACTGAGCCTTTCTTTCAATACAAAGTCGCAAATCGCTTCTTTTTCCAAGTGCATCTAGCCCATGCCATGAATGCGCGCAGTGTACTAGTATTCAGATGATCATGTTAAATTTTCAGCTATGACATCGAAAGAAAATGTTACAAAGCTCCGTGGTGATGAATCACAATTACTCCATCACGTAGCACTGAAGATTTGTGAAAAATTCGTTCTCGTAAAGTCTTTGTAAAATTGTTAAAAAAAATCCTAGATGCCGCTAAAAGTCAGATTTACATTAACTTTCATAACAGAAAATTTAACAAACACATAGTTTCGTTTATTATTATTAAATCGTATAAATAACTTAATTTCTTAATCGACCTATACAAAAAAAAAGTTCACCAAGTGGTTCAAATGAAACTAAAGCTGAAGACAAACGCGCGTTCCGAAACACGATAGCAGAGTCCATTTGGCAGCATAAAGTAATATTGTCCCTGCTAAAAAATTAAATATAACAGATATCAAAGACTGCACACCGATATGATGGAAATAAGGTTTTTTCCCCCGGAATATTTATAGAGAAATGAACACCAACAATAACGGTCGTATCACTTGGATGAAGGGGTGGCGGGGGGTTGGTAGTTAAGAATCCCCTCAAAATTGGATGCAACCATAACAGCGTAACGGGGATGACAAAGGTAATAATAACGTCAAAACTATGTTACATGAACACGATTAGAATATGTTTAAGTTTTTCGCTTATTGCCCGTATATAGGCCAAGACCGCCTAGAGGTATAACTTATGTCGGTTATACCACGGGCAAAACCTTTGGACCGTAAAATTCCACCCCCTTCCTTTTTCAAGAATAGCATACTAATTTTAAATTTGCGCTCTTGCCATCACTAATCACCATCTATATAAATAAAAAAAAATGCAAATGTTAGTCCGTTCAAAATCTTAAATCTCAGAAAGTTTTTCACGGATTGCTTTGAAATTTTGCCACTACGTTGCATGCGAATAAGCGCGTGGTTTTATATACCTATGGCACACCTGTGATAGGTAAAAAGTTAGATAAAAATGTAGATAGTTAAAAACCACAGGTTTTTAATATTTTCATGCTATAGATTGACATTGTGTATAGGTAGGTGTGTAGAGGATAGAAGGATATAGAGGAATACATGTATAGAGATAGATAATTAGAGAGGGATATAAATGCTTTGTACATGTGTACCTACGCATGGCGGGCAATAGCTAGTATGGAATAAATCGCTTGGCATCCACACAGGAGTGTCAGCAATGACTTCGTCAGCACGCAGCGCCGTTTCAAACTGCTGAACAGGGCGAGTGCTGTGTATGTGGGGGGCCCTTCAGCGACTTCAGCGACTTTAGCGACTTCAGCGACTTTAGCGACTTCAGCGACTTTAGCGACTTCAGCGACTTCAACGACTTCAACGACTTCAGCGACTTCGGCGACTTTAACGACTTCAGCGACTTCGGCGACTTCAACGACTTCAGCGACTTCAACGACTTCAGCGACTTCAGCGACTTCAACGACTTCAGCGACTTCAGCGACTTCAGCGCGCAGTGTGCAGCGCTGCACACACAAGTCCGTCTCGCCGGAAGCAGCGCGCTCGAAAGGCTGCAGCCGCGCGATGACCGGAAGTGTCAGAAACAGGCGAATCAGGAGCTCGCTTCCCCGTTCGCTGCAGCGCCAACGGCAGAGCAGCAACACGCGCGCGACGCATCCCTGGAGCGCCAGACAGAGATGTGTCGTGTCCGCGCGACTTGGATCGTCACTTAGAAACACTTCACTTAGAAACACACAACGCCGAACCACGTAACCAAGAACAGGCATAACGAAGAAAATTATATTTTGCGTGATTCTAAGTTATGTGTTTCTAAATTATAATAGCTCCCAAACTTAAACTGCCTTGAGAAAGGTTTTTGCTCATTTCATATATATATATATATAAAACAATATTAATAACCTAGTCGTGGAAAAAGAATCGGAAAACGAACTTTTAGAATGTGACTTTGATTCAGGTGGCCAGCAAAAAAAAAAAAATATTTTCGACTTTTTAAAAACGACCAAATTACACGTATATGATATATTTGGCACAATAATTAACAATAAAATAAAGGCGTATGCAACGATGACATAGAGAATCAACCGCAGGAATTGTAAACAAAAAAAAAATAAAAATGAGAATACAATAACACAATTTGAGAGGTGACTTATAAAAAAAAATAAAAAGCAGACCTCATCTTACGTTTGGAAGAGCGCCAATATGAATACTACATTTGTTCCGAAATGCAGTTTGGCAACGTTTGATGGACACTTTACGCATATATTAGTGCAGTAAACATGTCATGATGAGTTCTGCACAGTGCCATAGGATATTTTATCAATCAATACTCCTAAATTAATGACCATAGTCAAATGCACCGCGTTTAAATATGGCCTATACTACTTTTATGTTTCGTACACAGGAACACGATGCGATTTATTTTCTTTAGATATTTTTACTAAACAAATGTTTGGGTAGTACAGTATTACAAAACCGTGTATTCTAGTTTAGGCTCGTGTACACACAGTACACAGCGCAAAAACACCTGGGCCCGTGTCAAAAAGGTGCCCGTCTTTTAACAGTTGTAAAGACAACAATCTCTCGTAATTGCAAGTGGTTTCGAGCAGCTCACAACATTTCACCCCACAACTTAGGAAGCACATCGATTTCAACCCACATCCTATGTTTGTTTTGTCCTATACTTTACTTAGAGTTCGCAAACGAGACGAGACGGAGATTTAAAATTTTCCGTAAGGGATATTCCATACGTCTTGCTTCGACTTGAATTTTGCAACAAAGTTATTAAATTTTTAGTTTGACAGCGAATTAATAATCCCTGTAAATTTTCAACAAACAAAATAAAAACGGTTTTCGGGAATTTTTATTTTTTAACAGTTAAATTTTTATATGAAATAATCTAAACATTTCTGAAAAAATAAATTTGTCACTGAGGGTAGGATGATATTTAAAGTTTAATGTTGGACAATACACGCTGATGTTAAAGAGAGAGAGAGAGAAAACAAGACTTTGCATTAATATATATTTTTTTACTGTTACATGTGTCGGCTTTGAACTGCAGAGGAATAAACATTTAGCTTTTAGCCAGAGGCTGTATTTACCCGCGTTCCTACAACAAGCCTAGAGCACAGACTCTGTTCTGACGCTGTTTACATCCGCCAGTGTGCACGCAATACACGGTTTGGAAGCTGTCGAGATTAGTATGGAGTCTGTTCGTGAAGAGCATTTAAAAACAGTCCCGTTTCCGGAATATCGGTTTTAAACTGTATTTTGGAGATTGAAAATCGGCCAAAACGCGTGTTATCAGAGTAACTTTCAGGCATGAAACACTCCGTGGAGATTCTCGAAAGCACTTAAGGGACTTGCGTTACACCCTTATCTTATCTGCCAGATGACGTAATTGTTGCCCTGTGAACGACGAGAAGACTGCGCGCTGGCGCACATAACGGCCCTGACCAGTAACGTAGAGACCGGAAAAATTCGCGGGTTCAATGACCTTCAGGATAGACTCCAATATCATCTACACACTCGGGAAAATGCCAACTGTCCATTGGCTGTTGACTTGTGAGTCGTCTCGACTGGGTGGCCTGTGATTCGACACTTCTATGAGTGAGGGTCTCTAATTGGCCCTCAGTCCTCCAGATTAACAGTGGACCAATGGCAGAGGCAGTACTAAGGTATAATTATTTGAATTTTTGCATAACACGAAATGAAACCGCGAATTTTTCAGGTCTCCACCAGTAAGACAGACAGAGAGAAGAAGGCTTACTAGAATCCTGAGGGCGACCGGCGGAGTGGGCGCGGCTGGGACGACCAGGTTCCGAACCACGTGGTGTTGCGGCTCGACGCGAACTGACCGCCCCCTTCCACCGCCTCCCCCACCCGGGGCAAAATGCGACGACGCGCCAAAATACCGCCTCGAGCGCCCTTCTTTTGTCTTCCGGGCCGCGACCTAGCGCCCCCCTCCACCGGCCCACAAGTGCTTGGACCCTGTCCACTGGTGGACCCGGCGACCCGCCGCCCGCCTCGTGCGCACCGTGCGCTGAGGAGCGTTCCGTAACACGCCAGCTTCCTCTCCTTGCCGAGACCGCAGTAGAACAAGGCCCGCCCGCCAGATGGTGGCTTTCGTAATGTATTACTAACACAGCTACACTGATTGTGAGAAGTAATGCATAAGGTATTATCAGGCAAACAAACCGGTAAAAAATAATTCACTCCATTTTTTTTTAGCCACATATTTTGTGGCGTGGCATGCCAGAAATTGTTGCACCTCCTACTCATTTATACATAGCATGACATTTTTTTATTACAATACAACATTAAGTATTTTTCGCTCAGTCGAATTAACATTCACTAAGGATGTGAATAATTAACATTACTGACCTAAAAAAAAAATTGGTTGTCTGTAAAGTCGGTTTACGGACGATAGTTTAACGTGACATCGTCATAACAAAACACTGATGAAATGATTGCATACTTTTATTAATAAAATTGAATCTTTTTTATTGAATTATCACTATATTGTATGGATACAAAGAAGGAGTGAAATGAAATCTACATTTTAATTGATAAATATACTTTTATTTGCACTCATTAATTCAAATATGTTTATTATTTTAACGAAGAGATTATTTTAACTATAACTTTTATACATGTTTGCTATTTAACTTCTTCAAATCTGTGTTATTCTGTTAAGGATAGGACGATGATAGGAAAAGTAGGAAGCGAATGGGAGTGTTTCAAGTTTAATGTGCCTCGAAAAACTCAAATCGATGGTTGTTCCAATCGAGTGGAAGAGAGATAGATGTGGCGCAAGCGTACAATGAGCTTAACGGGACACAGCGTAACGGGATAATGTGCGTTACGGGACACTTTTTCGTGCGTGGAGCCGGCGTTCATCGATTTATTAGACGTTGTCACGTCAAAGTGACTTGAACCACGCCGCAGGGTGAAGTCTCCGGACCGCGCTGAGCTCCGCGAGTGGCCATGTCTGAACTGGGCGCCTGAGCGCGGAGCGAAGGGAACGGCGTCTTGCGGGCTCGTGCGCTCGTGCGCTCGTGCGAGTCACGGAACACGCCCCAGGCGGCCGAGAATAGCCGCGCGCACGCGACGCGGCGAGGCGAATACTCGCGAAATGCCGCCCGAATCGCCTGGAGCACACCAGTATGCCAGTCCGCCTGGCCCCCAGCTAGGGGAAGCCTAACATGCACATAAAGTTCCGCCGTTCCCGATTACACCCGAACAATTCACCTTAGGCCAACCTCGGGTTTATTTATATATATTTCTCTGTTTATTTTAATGTAGCTATACTAACCTAACTAACCGTCCACAGTGTTTTAAAGTGTTTTAATGTAGCTAACCTGACCGACCACTTTTAATATTTGAATTAATTTTTCCTGCGCAAAAAAAAAAAAATCCCGAAGTTGGTCGAAGGTGAATTGTTCGGGTGTGACCGGGAATGGCAGAACTTTATGTGCATCTTAGGTCTCCCCTCAGCTAGCGCCATAGAGCACGAAGCACGTAGACACGTGGCTCTCGGGCAGGTCTCAGACCAACACAGGAGAACTGGACTTTCATTCTCTCTGCAGCATGACCCCCACAAGGGTGGACCCCTGGGTCCAGAGCCCAGCCCTGTTTATTTTTAAATGTTTAACTATTATAATTTTTTTACAAACTAAAAAAAAATTGAATATTTTTTAATTCAATGAAATTTTCGAAGATTTTACACACCTACAGCTAATTTTATTTTTCTGTAACTGTTTTCATTTTTATCTTAGTGTGTGAAATAAATATAAATACTTGCTGTGGTTATTTTAAAGTAAAATAATTTTATAAGCAAAGCTTAGTTTGGACTTATGAAATAGTAACCATAATCATACCATGTATTTTCAGGTTAAATATAATTCTAAAAAGAGTGTAGGTAAGAAATAACCATGTAATTATAATGTATAGCTTGATTGTAAAATTAGGGGGGGGGGGGGGGGGGGGTTGTCCTCCAATCCTGAGTCCAGGGCCCGTAATCGAATGTGGGGGCCATGCTCTAAGTACACACATTCTGCGTTTAATAGCACTGTTGCCTAGAGGAAAGGAAATCATGTACACTGAGTTAGGAATTGTCGGGAGACTGGATACTGTGCCGTGGAGTAAATTGTGCTTTGACCACGTCTGATTATGGTACGTAAGTATGAATTAGAATCTCCGTCATTAAACATAGTCACATACATGAAATATAATCATTTGAGACTGTTTCGACGATACATTTCAGCCAATATTTTGGGCGCCTAATCAACATGGCGCAGGACATGAGCTGGTAAATAATAACTTCTTTAGCCGGCTACCATGTAATCATGCAGAGGTGATCTCCAAAGTTGTTGGCCTCGATGCTATTGGGATATCCGATGACGAGCACTCCTTCCATCTAAGTTGAAATTGATATTGTTGTTTCGCTAATCCCAACTAATTTAAAGGCTATGTACTGAGGAGAGACGACTTTCACTATACCAAAACCACAGAGGAACTAAGGGCCTTGTCATCTGCTCCCCGCTTATATACCCGCAGCAACAGGTATAATAAGTGAGTTAAAAAACAACCCCCTGCATTAGTTTGAATGTGCTCTGTATAATTTGTACTCTTAACCCTTCGAGGCTCGCTTAGTACAATCAGACAATCCGGCCCCACTGTTGAGGACATGCTAGACTCTCGAGGTTATCGTCCACCCTGATTCACTCATTTCACTCACACTGTATCCCAGAGTATCCCTTCGTATCTCACTCTATCCCATAGTGTCCCATCGTATGCCAATTTTCCATTATAAAAACTCATTAACCGTCACCGAAACACAATTAGACACACATTTACCATTACTGACACACATTCACCATAACAAATGCATATTTCGGCACACATTGACACCCACTGACACACATTCATCACACATTAGCCCTCACTACAAAATTAGGCACACCTGAACACCCATCGACACAAAATTTGTCTCATTCACGATCATAGAAAAATATTCATCATAATCGACAAAAATTCTTCATCATCGAGACACTTTGCGGCATACATTAACACTCTTTGACTCACAATTCGACACACGTTCACCATTATTGTCACACAACTCGACTCACATTAACCATCACCAACATACATTTAATATTTTAGATGTACAAATCGACACACATACTGTTATTGACACACATTTCCATAATCAACAAGCAATAACACACACATTCACAATCATCGATCCAATTTCAACATACATTCACATCATCAAGACATATTCACCATCATCAACATACATTTAAACACACATTAATACTGTGTGACACACCATTAGACACACATTCACTGTCACCATTACACCTTTAACAGTTTTTACGTACAATTCAGCACACATTCACAATAATCAACACAATGTCACCATAATCGATATGACATTTAGCACACAATCATCATAATTGACATGACATTTAGCACATTATCACCATAATCGGCATGGCATTTAGCACATTATCACCATAATCGGCATGACATTTAGCACACAATTACCATAATCGACATGACATTTAGCACACTTTCACCATCACTGACACACAATTGTACACACAATTAAACACACATTCATCATTATCGACACATTTAGACGAACATTAACACTCACCGACACATATTCAACACACATTCGCCATCATCGACACACAAGTCAACACACATTCGCCATTATCAACACACAAGTCAACACACATTTAACATTTTTAAAGTACGATTTGATACACATTCACTATCATTGACACAAAGTCACTATATTCGACACAAAATTCGGAACTTATTCACCACGAGAGTTACAAAATTCAACACAAAGTGCAGCTAAACATTTATCATAATCTACACACATTTTGACACAAATTTACACTCATAGACGCAAATTCTTCACACATTCACCATCATAACATAATTTGACACACACAAACACACAATTAGACACAAATTCTTCATTACAAATACACTTTTTACATTTTTGAAATATAATTTGACACACGTTCACCATTTAAACACATATTTACCATAACTGGCCTGCAATTCGGAACACCTTCACCATCCCCGATACACAAATCGACACTAATCCAACACACAATCACTGTCATCGCGAAACATTTTGACACACATTAACACTCATCGACATACATTCTACACACATTCGCTCTAATCGATGCACAGTTCGGCACAACGAAACTCCCGTACATAATATTGGTCAATCATAATCGTATGTTGCTCCATCTGGCTACGAAAGTAACCCTGAGAAAACACCTAAATATTTGCCAGTTCGAGTGTGATATAGTGAATAAATTAGAAAGTTTTATTTTTAACTGTGCCATCCTTTGGAAGAATGTTTCCCCACAGTTCTTAAAAATAAAGAAATCATATTTATTAAAAATATATTACCAGGCTGGCGTTTGGTAATTGAACACTCTGACAGAAACTAATTACGAAATAGAGACCCTGTGTCATCTGTGAGAAGAAATAACCACAATCTCAGCTAAACTTTCACTGTCAATATGTTTTCCAAACAAGGCCCAAGGAGACGTGTTAGAAAATTCGTATCCAAACTTCGTAAACTATTTTTAAAAAGATTTTTAAATATGCTGTGCTTTCTTTTCTAATTGTTTATTATTGAATACACCATAGTCCTTCCTATCCAGTGGAGAGGTTGATTTCGCCTTCCTTTTTTGGCTGGATACGTCCTCGGTGCCACCCAGATGATAATTTATAGCTTCATCGATAGTAAATAATCACTTGAGCCCTGAGACACGGGTAACCGCACTCTGAGACACGAGACATCGTACTCTGAGACACGGGTCAAGCGACCCGATAAATGTCTGGAACCGGAATAAGATTCAGTCAAAACGGGATGTTTGCGGTCGTACCAACGTTCAGACTACATTTTCATGTGACATCAAATCGGATAGTAGCGTGCATTAGTTCCGATTACAAACGAAACTAAACGGTTTGGCACCATCAGCTTGAGGTGGCTGATTTGACTGAAAATTAACTACACATCTTCCTTATGTTCTTGATATTTTTCACTCATTTGTCTAAAACGTAGCCATCGAGTGAATTTCGCAGTGGCTTTAAACTAAGTCTGTAACACTGTCAGTGAATCAAATTTAGAGCCGGCTTCGATAAAGAAGTGGTGTCTTGATGTAAGCTTTTGGACATACGCCATTGCTAAGCTACATAGAAAAGTAAAGTTATAGGAACAAGCTTAGCAATGGCGTATGTCCAAAAGCCTACATCAAGTCATGCACTCCCATTGCACAAATCTTTCAAAGATAATATCAATGCCCGGTATGGACCCGGTATGCTTATTTCTTCAGGAAGTTGGAAAAGAAAATAATTGATTTATCACAATGTTCCAATAACTTGACTTTTCTCTGTAGCTTAGCAATGGCGTATGTCCAAAAGTTTACATCAGTCATGCACTCCCATTGCACAAATCTTTCAAAGATAATAAAGAAGTGGTGTAGCTCACGGATTTTGCAAGTGCACATGACACATTCCACATTATTCATATGTTTGCATGAGTACACAAGTCTTGAACCACGAGCTTTGTGTAGTAACTACGAAAAAAACAGTCCATATTTTTTTCACTTTATCTAACTTTTGCTATTAGGTAATTAACAATTTTTTATAGGGAACAAATACCTTTCAAAAAACGCACTACAATATACATTCAAATTTTAGACATATTATTAATATTTTAAATATATATATTTTTTTTCGAATTTAACTATGTAAGTTACTTAGTTATTTACAAATTAAGTTCTCACAAACAGACATGTTTATGGTTCAGCGCATGCGTACTTAATAATTTTCTCATGGGAAAGACAGAGCGTATTTTTTCTTGCACAATCTCAAATCACGTGGCAGTGAAACTGGCAGTGTAATTAGAGCCTCAAATAGAGGTCTGATTCATCCCGCTGAGAAGATTTCGCGTTAGCGATACGCTTTAAGACCTTGTTCCTCTTTTCTCTTTTCGTTCCGTTTCCTCGCTCGCTTCGCCACGTCTCCCTACACTCCTTTGGAGTTTAGCCAAGTGACGTGTCACCGAGGGGATTACTAACCCAGGTATTCTAGTCTGTGCGTACTGCATGGGACCTTCATGCTACCGTGTTTCCCGACTGTCTAACTGAACCATTATACGTACGAAACAGCCACGATTTAGCATATACGGTAGTTACATAGAAGAATGTCCCATATATAAATTTAAATAGTATCAACTGTAAGCGTTGTAGAGTTTTGGCTCAAGGTCACAATTAAAAGTAACTCCAGTACACCAGTGTAACTTTTAATTATGCCAAATGTTTAATTATTTTTTTAAAAATAATTTTATGGAAGCGTTTATATACATTACGTTTAAGTAAGTGCATTGGTAAATACGTGCCATTTTACGGCTATAATGTTTTAGTAATATTTGTTAAGGGACATACACATGCCATCATTTTGGAGAAAGTAAATAATTTAAATATTTTCATTACAAGAATCCCCTTTCGTCTCCTCATTTTTACTTGCTCTGATTTAGTTGAACTTAACAGCTAAATGAAACACCACTACAGGTAGGGATAATTATTGAGAAATTATTTTTTGCAGATTTAAATTTTCATGATCAGAATTTTTTATTTTATTTTATATTTTCACCCCTTTGTAGCGGTGTGGATTGTCGGCATTGTATTTGGAGGTCAGGGTGGCGACCATCATTAAAACGTGCTTGGAATGGTTCTTGTCATTTTGTGGCCACCGTTTGTAAGCCGAAAACAATCTTATAATAAATTTATGTAATGTATTGTAAAGCTGTGTGTGTATCCGGCAAGATGAAATAAAATTTTAACCTAGACATGCGTAACTGTAAAAAAATAATTTTTAAGCTCATGGAATTACTTAACTGATTAAAGTTATGCGGAAAGCAAAAGAGAAAAAAGGCCATTTTATAATTATGATCAATTAACAATAAACATTTATCACTGCGAAAATACTCACGCCATAAAAAAAACTTTGCATGTTATGTTTCTTCCATCAATTCTGCACGTTGGAACACACCAAATCTCTGAACGGAATATGAAATTCATAACAGGTAGCGCTATCTATGCGGGAAATGAGGGACTGTCTCAAAAAGGATCTCTACGCTGCTGGTTGAACAAGGAGGAACGTAAGGGCGCTAGTAGAAAATATACAATTCAAGGCATTCACAGCTGACTGTATCGGATACTTATATCTATTTTCTGAAACAAGCTCATGCGCACACTCTCTGTGTTATTCCTTCTTTTTTCCATCTTTTTAGGCTCTATTATTTTTGGTGGAGGACGATTCATCGCACAAGGAGGAGAACAAAAACGAGCCCAGCAACGTATATAGCATAGTGCTCTCTTTATATCTCTTTGGCCAAGTACATATTCTCTGTCATTTTCGCGTCAGAAACGTTTCAAAACAATATTACGTTGCATTAAAATTCGGCCTTGAAATTTTACTCTTATCGCGCCCAAAGAAGTTTCACTTCAAAAATAAACTGTGATTGAAGCGAAATTTAACTGTTATTACAATATAATGGTAAATATTTTTCGTTAACCTTTCTTCTTGTTTCAGAACAAAATTTGGCTTATCTATATACATAAACAAAACTGCACCTGTTGGTGGTTGGAAGGATATGCTTCGAGGCCGGCGTTGACAGACGGGGGCGACAAAACCCTCTTGGCAAAGGAAGCACAGCAAGCATGGCAACTTGGAGCCACCGCCTCGGACCCCACTTGGCTCGCCAGGAAGACAGATGGGAGGGCGAAGGTGGTTACTGCGGTGGCCTGGGACCTGGGTAGAGTTATACCCGCTCCGCCTGTAATTAGGGCGAGTCTCCCGCAACAAAGAAGCCTTTCGCAGGTAGCCGGGACGGTATAAAACATACCTCCCACTTTACCTCACACGCCAAAGTAATTTTTTTGGCCCACTTAAAGTAAATTAATGATTCACTCTGAAATCTGATTAATAATACATTTGTGATATTATTTAACATTTTTTAAACGTTATAAACACAAAAACACCTGTTTTGCAGTCACAGATAGTTCTTATCCCACTAATAAAATCTTTAAAAAAATTTAATGTTCAGATGGAAAGATGTGTGTCGCTCAATCAAGTCGTTATCACTAAACGGAATTGAATAAAATTCGAAACAGGTAGTACATATATTGGTTTAACACTTAAGATATCGATTATTATTTTATTTAACCCCTAAGGGAGTTAAAATGGGGTGCAATGGGTTTTATTATAAAAAATAATTGGAGGTAATACATAAAAAATAAATTATAAACATATAATTATATATGTCCGCCAAGGAAACCAGATAAGCCTTGGAGTTATGATGTTATTGCTCCAAAGGCATGCCACGTGTACGTTATACAATAACAATAAGACATTGGGATTTCCATATGATTACAAGCGTGATGTTTTACGTTTCTACGATTATTTTTACAAATAACAGTGTCTTCTTACGTTTTCCAGAATTAAAACAAATTAACTTAAACAATATACACGTTGACACAATCTGAAATATTTAAAGAGTTTTCAGAAAATATTTTTAAAGGCACTGGCAATAATACTTGTTTGCCCACATGAATACAAAAAAAAATTCTTGATAGACTTTCATGTGACTCTCATTGATAATAATGAAGGTAATCTTCTTGACTTGAAGACATCTGCAGTAGGAACGGCGCGACGAAAAGGCGAACTGGTGAGAAATCTTTCGTAAGTCGGTTTTAAGTTGAATTTGACGGTGCAACGTTTAACGGACCGAGTCTGTAACTAGTTCTACATCCAGGAGAGAGAATGTCTGGACATCGGTAATCTTCGATTCAGTTGGGGTTTCGACTGACCAGTGACAGATCTTGACCATGTCATCCAAACGCGCTCCGTCCATTTTGTTTTCCCGTCTCGAACCTCAGTGCGGGAGCACCCAGGGCACACAAGCCAGTGTTCGTAGCGCAGTGGGGTGCACGCCAGCATGAAGCCGATACACACATGTCCACATCTGACCCGCATATTACAGTTCAGCCTTCTTCTATAAGCTTACCGAGCATTTCGTGGAGAAAACATGTTGAGAAGGTTTACAAATAGTGAATTAGTAGAGACCTGCAAAATTCACGGATTCATTCGGTGATAGGCTAGAATTCAAACACATATACCTCTTAGATATTTTTTTCTATTGGCTTACTGTTCATCTGGACGAATCTCAACCAGTTATAAACCCCTCAACCAAAGAAGGATCGAATCATAGACAAACCAGCTGAGACGACTTACAAGTCGGCAGCCAATGAACTTGCGTTATTCGCCCGAGTGTACAGGGGTATGTGCAGTCTATCCTGAAGGCCATCGAAACCGCGAATTTTGCAGGTCTCTATGTACTGGTATATGTCGTGTGCGTTACTTGTCGACCTGTGTTATGTGTACTGGCTGCGCGCGCACCACTGAGTATATACATATATATACACATATATATCTATACATTCACAGCTGATGTCACGTGACCATGTTGATGACGACTTACATGAATTTACTCCCTATCCAAACCTTCCTATAAAAGTTTTCACTTAAAAAAAAAGAGTAAGTCTAAGAGTTAGTAAAGTAAATGAGAAGGTAAAGTGTTTCACACAGAGATGCTTTCCGTTCGTAGTTGAGAAAGTTGTTTTGTAGATTATAATTAACTGTTTAATATACTACAGTACATAATTAACATAATCAGGCCTCACACATAACATTTTCTCCTTTCTGTGTTGTTCATTGTCTTGGGTTATTTTATTTTAAACTATTTATTATTTATTAGGGTTATGAATATATATATATAACTTTTACTTGGGCTGGTAAACTCCTTACATACTAAATTATTTACTAACCCTTTTCCAAACAGTACGGAGCAGATTATGAAAAACCATTATAGCGCAAACATTTGCTAGAATGATTAGTTATCCATACAAAATAGTAGGCTCAATCTTTACAAGTACTAATACACACCCGATCAGGCCTTTAGACAAACTTAAATAACATAGTCAATAAGATTTCTCCTCGAAAACACCGACTTTCTTAGTATTTTAACTAAGCTATGTTTCGGTACCATATATACATTCATTTCCATAGAATAAGGTGAAAATCGTTAGAATATTATAAATTCAGTTCGTCTGCAGGGCCAAGTTTATAGAAAAGTTGCACGTTCCAGCCAAAAAAAAAAAAAAAACCCTTATCGTAGACGTAAAAAATATTTTCAAGAATAAAATAATTTGAAATCGTTATCAATAATCTTGGTGATGCGTTTCACACCTCTTCAGTTCCTACGTCTAGCTATCGCATGCACAATTGACAGTTGTTCCTTTAGTGTTCCTTCTAGGAGCATTTCGGAACTTAGGTGGATGTTCCGTTAAGTGTGAGTGTTTGTTTTACTCGAAGGACAGGATCACGGCGAGAAAAGCGGGCATGAGAGATGACACGCGAAGAAAGCACTCCTGCCAGAGAAGAAGGCGTGACGGAGAAACGGTTAAGTACAGTTGTGGGTGTCTCTGACGATGACATTCGCTGAGAGGAGCCAAAACTTTTGCTACGTGCTGCCAAGCCGGGGATGTAACAGCTCTTCTTGCGAAGGCTTAGCTAGTTAACGTTTCGACTTGTTCGAACTCGAACTACCGAATACACCGTCAGAAATCACAGTAAATGTACACGCATTTGAACGTAGAATTCACCTAACATACTCGAAGAGCTCTTCGTAATTTCAGATAGCAAAATCTTCGAATAAACTACGCTGTATTTAAACTCTTTAGCTCTGTTTTTCGTCAAAAAACAGGATGAAAACGTACGTGGAAGACAAAAAAGAATGTTCTCGCTAGTAGTATTTACAAGTTTTTGAAGTTTTGCTGAGACACGAAGATTATTTATGTGGATTAACACTCGAAGTAAGTGAACTTATTACCCGCAAATATACTAGGGTAACGGTAAAATTATAAAGATTCCTGGATAATTTGTAACCAGCGTTTATTGTAAAATTTAAGGGTGAAAATTTTTAACAGTGTAGAACAAACCGCTGTGTGTACGAAATTTGTCTTAGAAACGGTATAACTCCAAGGTTTTTTTTTTAAAGAAACGTGACCAAATCGTTTTCGTCATCAGCGTTTTATGTGACGTTGAACTTTTTGATGTTAGATTGATTATACGAATGTTACGAGCAAATTTGACTCATGACGAATGCCAGACCACGTTTAGTTCTCTGCGCGAACCAAATAACTGGTCATACAATAAGATGTTTTTCCCCCTCAAGTGCAAATGACTTTCAAAAGACCGAAACGTATACTGTGCATCAATTTTACCAAATTGTATTATTTATTTTCAATGCACTCGCGTTTTAATGAAGGATTTAGGGATGAGGCGGACATATTACTAACCATCATTACACCGCACGTTTCCGGATCACGAACCGAACGACACTGGCCTCGCACTCTGAGTAACTCAGGTTCGAACACAGCTCTGGTCATTCTTGTGTCCTGTGGTGTCCAATAGTTTCCTCGAAATCGCTCCAGACAAGGCAAATGCTTGCACTGACATCCCTGAATCGTGTTCCGTGTTCAGAAGTGTAGGATAGTCGCTCCTGCGCCTGGCTTCTGGCTGTGGATTGTGGATGGGGTCAATGACCGATTGCTCTGACGTCACGTAGGCCATATTGGATGTTATTGACCTTGACCTTTTGACCCCGCGGCCATCTTGGATCTGCCATTTTGAATTCCGCCATTTTGCTTTCTCGAACATTCCGCAATTTTGTTTTCTCGAAATTTCCGCCATTTTGAATTCAGTCCATTTTGTTTTCTAGAACTTTCCACCATTTTGAATTATGACATCACCATTAAAATTTGCGTTATGGCTGCCATCTTGAAAATCCGTAATTTTTATGCTAAAAAATTGGGCAAAATTTTAAAATTTATATAATAAATAGTTAATCAAATTTTATTAAAATAAAATTTTAAAAACGCACTTACGTCATGGAGTCCTCGGTTCGAACACAGTGAGGGCAAAAAATAAAAATGGCGACTGATAATTCCTCCACAGAAGCCTCCGGCATACTGACCTCCCACTACTAATACCAAGTATATATCGACAGATATAATGATGTCATGTCAGCCACTTCGAAAATCCGTAATTATTGTCAGATTTAAATAGGGAAAATGTTATAATTTATAAAAAAATTAATTAATCAAATATTAATTAAATTTTTTAAAGACACCGTAGCAATTTTCGTAACAGACGCCATCTTGAAAATCCATTTTTATGGTAGAAATTTGGAAAAAGTTTTAAAATTTATAAAAAAATGGCAAATAATATACCGATTGATTCGATTAGTTCCTGTCCTCGGTTCAATTCCTAGGTGATACAATAATTTTTAATTTTATGTAAAAAGATAGTCTTATTTGATAAATCATTATCAAAATTCTAAAAGAGAGCTATATTCCTCTACTACCAGCCTCCTATAAGTTATTATGACCACCATATTGGAAATTTGTATTTATTGACCTAGAGATGCGGAAAAAATTCCAAAATTCATTAAAAAAATCACTCCACTTTGCAATTACTAAAATAAAAACATATTTTGATTCCGCTCGCAATAAGGCTTCCGTGCTGAATGTTTTAATTTAATACAATTTCTTGGACATACGCCATTGCAATTTTGCACTGTTTGTCATTGGAAAAATCCATAAATGCAAATGAATAAATAAAATATTAAAATATAAACCCACCGAAAACAAGCATGAATCAACTGATGCCAAACAGTTAAACCCAGCTAAGAACCTAAGAAAGAAGTATTATGGACAACACAAATACGACAGCATAGATGCACGCATTCAAACTCAAATATCAGACAGCAAAAGAGTTCCGTGGAAAGAATTCAGTCGTAAAAAAACTTATAACAGTAAATACGAACACAGGGGACTAACAACGACGAGACAGTTTCAACAATAACAGTGAATGCAGACGGACAACATTTATCGCGGAAAACATAACGGACACAGTAGGTTTCCTGGCACAAAAAACCGTTGCCACGTTTCGGGAACTGGCATCTGTTCCTGTCATCAGCCACAAACAGAGCAGAGCCCTTCAGTCGGCGTGTGGTTGCAAGTGTGGAAGATGTGACTTGTGATCCGAAATGCCACAAATTGTGATGAATATGTACCAACCTCGGGGATTAGTACAAGTATTTCCAAAGGCAATCCAAAAAACAAATTTAGGAAAAAAAGGCTAATCCAAATTTAATCACATACCCTAACCTTCGTGCTGCCCACACACGTCAGACACGGAGAACTACCTGCTACCCAATTAGTTACATGTTGCCTCGTTCGAACATGAAATAATAAGAACGTCAGGCAGCCGTTGCCTATGATGTACATTCTGTATTGCACGGACCCGTAAACTGACGTTGGCAATCCTTCTTTTCACAGACGAGAGAGCCAAACCCGAAGTTCCCCGAAGTTCAAGCTCGCTTTTTTTCCCGTTCTATCTCATTGTATAAACCGGCGTGGCATTACATTTTGCGGTCGATTAGGATAGGTTAGCTACATTATAAATACTTTAAAACATTGGGGAAGGTTGGTTATATTAGGTAAGTATAGCTACATTAAAAATATTGTAAAATAATTTTTTAGCAAATAACTTTTTAATATGTAGGTATCCAGGGCTAGGAAACCATTTACATGATTTCACAGTATCTTTAATGTAGCTATCCTAACCAGATCAACCGTCCACAACGTTTAAAATTATTTATAATGTAGCTTACCTTACCTAATTGACCATTAGTTATCATGATTTGTATATTTATTTACAATGAACAAAAAAAAACCCGAAGATGCAAGATCGGGCGTTTGGCTCTCTCGTCTGTGAAAACAAGGCTTGCCAACGTGAGTATTAGGGTCTGTGCAATATAGAATGTACATCATAGGCTTCCCTTGCAACTACCAGGGCGACCGGCCACTAGAGAAGACTGGGGTAGGGGAAAAGGAGGGAAGGCAGCACAGACCACCAGGGAGGGGGGCAATAAGAAGGAGAGGAGGAAGGAGGGAAGATTGTTGTTTAGCGATGACGTCACACTCATATATGCCTTCTTACGGCCGGTACCACTAGTCGGAAATGAGATCGACCGGTTGTCCGACGAGAGAGCCAAGGAGGCGGACAGTGGACGCTGGTTCTGCGGGCTGGTCTCGAAGGAGGGACTCCGAGTTGGCACGCCTGCGCAGAGAAGGGCGGTGCTTCCTTTCGCAACTCTTCGCCCCGCCGGGAGTCCTAAATTTAGGCCCCCGGGCCTTAGCGGCCTGGGGGCGTGGCCAGGCCGTGTTTCGCAGGCCCGCCACTCGTCGCCAGTGGACCCAAATTTGAAAAACTAAAAAAAATTTTCACTCAGCACACTATGATTCTAGATGCATTACAAAAACTTAACACTTACTGAGAAAATAATTGTGGTAGTAAAAAATAACTTCTTCGCCTACATTCCTCCCTGTTTTGATTTTAATTTTTTTTGGACGTACGCCATTGCTGGTTACACTGTATGCCATTAGTAGAGACCTGTAAAATTCGCGGTTTCGATGGCCTTCAGGATAGACTGCACATACCCCTGTACACTCGGGCAAATAACGCAAGTTCATTGGCTGCCGACTTGTAAGTCGTCTCAGCTGGTTTGCCTGTGATTCGATCCTTCTTTGGTTGAGGGTTTATAACTGGTTGAGATTCGTCGAGATGAACAGTAAGCCAATAGCAAAATTATCTAAGAGGTATATGTGTTTGAATTCTAGCCTATGACCGAATTAATCCGCGAATTTTAGGTCTCTAGTCATGTTTAAGGAACAATCTGTAGCTGTTCACGTAGTTCTGTGACAGTTAACTTATGAACCTGTCACACAGCTGTTCTATTGTCCTTGTCACTGAATGTTTGTGGATATTTCCGTGCGAAGCACTTTTAACAATCATTTGGTTTTCAAAACTCACCGTTTACGTATCTGTACGCGAAACATTCGCCGCTACTTTTACCCTACGATAGACAGTTGACGTCATACACATAATTATAATCGCGAATAATTAATTAAACCAACGTTTTGTCTCAAGACTCCAGCTGGTGCCGTCTCGGACTCAAATAAGTGATTGTATGCAGGTTCGCGTGTGTGGAACGGCTCTCGATGTTCATGTCTCCCTGGACAGCGTCTGGAAGCTGTCACAGACAACTCGCCGAACACATGTCCTCTGTGGCAACGCGCTCTCTAGCGAGCTCATTTGGAGACAATGAGTTGCGCTCAACTCCCACTTGACTCATGATTTATGAGTAGGGGCAGGCATTTTTTGCGAATAAATATGAGCGCCTATTAGACTGCAACAAAGTATACCCGTACCAGTAATTTCTTCCTTGTGATTGGCGGCCGTCTGCGAGAGAAGTTATTGTCTTATTTGACCGGGCCAATCAGGACTTGTTTGCTCCCGCACTGACTCACGGTGATTGGTGTTGTACAAATATACATTGACCTGAAAGAAACTCACCCAATTAAGAAACACAGATGATGCTACAGTGTTTTAACTTTCAGCTAGTCTCGGAATGTTTTCGCGAAATTTGCATGCCCCTATTTATGAGCATCAATACGGTACACAAGTTTAACTATGGTGTTTACTTTATGGTAAACTACAGCACATGGAGAAAAAGAATAATAAATAACTATTTTAAAACCATTTCTCTTATCCCGAATTGAAAATATGTAACAGTTGATTAAACGTGTAATATATTAATACGCATAAAAGGTCTAAGGAAACATGGATAAGACTGACTTGTCCCCGGAGCTTTCAGACGAATGACGAGTGTATGACAGTCACTCGGCAGTCAGGACAGTGTCCAAGCCCGAGTCACCTGCCTTCAAGTCAGCCGAACAACCCTCGAACCGCCAAGAGTAGAGCGAGCGATAGTTGCCTCATTCAGGCACACGGTA